>NC_046379.1:32208305-32808305 GCF_011125445.2 Fundulus heteroclitus | reverse complement strand
GAGTGACTAAGGTGGTTTATTTACAAACTGTCAAAAACAGGGACAGGCAGACTCGGTGGTCCGAATAAAAGTCCAAGGTCAAAACCGGGTAATCAGAAGTGCTAGATAGTCCAAAACCGAATCCAGGCTCACAGTTAGGAAACAGAATCAGGTATGGTATATGGATAGGCGGACAGGCTGGACGAGGACAGGCAAACTCGGTAATCCAGAGACAGAACCAGTTTAGCCAAAAAAGGCAGGCAGTCAGGACAGGCAGGAAAAACAAATACAGGGGTCAGGCTCGCTCAGATGTCAGGAGGCGATCGGGTTAGCATCTAGCAGGATGAAGTTTAAGTAAGGAGGTGAACAGAGCAGAGTGCTAATTACAAGTGACAGGTGGAAATAATAAAAGGGAGGTTGATATATTAAACTTTAATATATCAACCTAATAATTAAAGAATTATTTTTGCTCTTTAATAATGTATTATGGGAAAACCTGCTCAGTCATATAACTTGTCACTTGTTTTTGAGTTCACATAAACTAAGAGCAACATATATGCTCGTGCCAACAACATGTGTTATTTTGTTATAACTTGTTTTAACTTGTGGTGGGAACCTATGACGATGTGTTGAGGGAAAGACTGATGCTGTATTCCTTATTGTTTGCTTATATTTGCTGTATTCTGAGTGCACTCATGATATTTTGCTTTGCACACTGCTGAGATGCTGGGAACGGTTTCTGTTTTGGAAACATGCTTTGGGAAGCAGGGCAGCTGTGGAGGGAGAAATGGCCACTCTCGCTCCACATCTGACTCTTTGTTTACAAGTATATAAAGAGGGAACTGCCCTCAGCCCGGTGAGTCTGCCGTGAGTTTGTGTGTGGATACTGGCATCGTGAACGCTGATCTTAACCTAGGATTGAGGGCTCCCAGTTTGTGTCAATGGTAAGGGCTGATTCTGAGAATCTGTTGAGCGTCACTTCTGTTTGAAAGCTTGTTGCTTTAATGCTTGCTACTTTACGTGTGTGAAGAGCTAGTTGTTTTGATGTGCTGTATTCTGTGGGGAACAATAAATGTGTGCATTATTATTCCAACAAAACAGTATTTATCCTTATTTGTGTACGTTGTTGATCTCTCCCGATCCTGAAATAAACATTTCATTAAACAGACGTGGGGACTGAAGTGAACTGAACTGATTAGTTAGTCACTGGAGGGTGACAGGTGAGCAGATCTGACTGGCTGGTAACTGGTGATCGGGGAGTGACAGATAAACAGGTTGAGTGTGCTGGCAAATTGCTGGGAGGAGACAGAACTGAACTGGTAACAGAGATGTAAACTGATCAAAGTAAAACTATGAACAAACATAAACCAAAACAAAACCCAATTTGTGATAGTTATGTTTGAATCCACTGCTCTATCAGTTTTTAGCCTCTCTAAAGTGACTATAGAAACATTTCCAGTGATCATCAGAACCCTCAATGGAAGGGCCTATAAATTTGCTGACCACACTCTTAAATCCTCTTCACGGACCACTTGAAAGCCCTAATGGAAACAGACCTCCAGATAAAGCCCCAGATAATAGCTGATGTACACTGAAGGGGAGTTTCTCAAACAGGTCAGAGGTTAACCAAAACAAATGAGATTGTGAGGATGTTGTTTAATGTTTGCTTTGTCTTAGGTAAATAAACTAGTTAGCTAATTAAAAGAATTGCTTTGGTCCAAAATGTTGACATTTTCTTTCCAGTTAGCTTGTAAAGTAGGATAGATTCTTGGTGTAAAAAACTGATTAAATAAAAGGTTTTATCTTTTTTATTCTGGTAGTGCTTTTATGCACCTGCCTAGAAAGTGAAAAGTGCTCACAGCAAGAGAGAGGAGATGGCATCACACAAGCAAAGGTCATATGACCATTTAGCCTACTGCCAATATCATTTACAATGCAGAAAATACATTCTTACATCGTTTGTCTTGTCTAGAGTGTGCATTTATGTATATATTTTTCTGCGACTTTTTCCATTTCTTCTAAAATGTTTATTATTGAGAGCATTTCTGTAAATAATATGACAATTTTTGGTGCTATATTTTTTGTACATTTCTCAGATATTTAGACATCATGGGGGGCGCTGCTGAGCTTTAATGGAGTAGGACGTGGGTTTGGAGGCTCCTGCCGATTTTGATTTAAATTCTAATTCACTTGCGCTTTTTACTCACATAATTTGTCCTGGCTTGCTCTGCACTACTTTTTTACTGGGAATGTCTACTCTGGACTGTGCAAGATGTCCGGAAAGAACTCTAAAAGTCGTAACACTATTCAGACGCAGCTGCGGCCTGGTCTGCAGGCCGCGACCACGACCTCGGGTGAGCCGTCCGCTCCTGCAGAGGTCGCCTCGACGCACGCTAACCTTGACACCACTGCCCTCAAACTCGAGTTGCTGGCCGCGCTGAGGAAAGATATCGCTGATATTTTTAAAAAGGAGCTGCAGGCTACTCTCGGAGAAGCTTTGTCTACTATCAAGCTCGACCTGCAGGCGGTCAAGACACAGCTGGCGAGTGATAAAGCTGCTACCGATGCTACCATGTCCAAGCTAAAAGGTACGGTCGGAGAGATGGAGCATGCACTCACTGAGTGCTCCGATGACATCGGCGAGATGAAAACTACTATCAAGTCCCTCACAGCCGACGTGGCCAAGCTGGAAAATAAATGTGAAGACCTGGAGTCCAGAGCACGGCGCAACAACATCAGGATAGTGGGAGTACCGGAGGGTCCTGACACCTGTACCACTACTGCTGTATCCGCCTTGCTGAGGGAGGCGTTCGGGTTGGTAAAGGAGCCGCTTGTGGATCGGTCTCACCGGGCCCTCCAACCCAAACCCAAACCCGGTGATCGTCCGTGAGCCATTGTGTGCAGACTTCACTATTACGGTGACTGTGTGGACATTTTGCGCTGCGCCAGAGAGCTCCGGCAGATTAAGGTTGGAGACTTGACTATCTCAGTCTTTCCTGACCACACCGCCAAGATAGCCCGGGCTCGGGCTGCATTCAACGAGGTTAGACGCCATCTCCGGGGCATTGACGGTGCTCGATATGGTCTGTTTCATCCAGCTCGACCTCGCATCACATATAATGGTGTTGAGAAGGACTTCGTTTCAGCAGAGAGAGCCAGCGAATATGTCAAATCCTTGATCTCTGAGTGAGCTATGATACTTTTTCTGATTTGTGTTCTTTTATCCCTCGAAGTTTGTGCTAACTAGCCTTTTTTCTCTACCTGTGCAGTACTTGGTGGTCCTTTGCTTGGTAGCACTGAATAGGTTAGTATATTGTTATATTACGTGGCCATACCATATTTGCTAATTTTGTACCTGAGATCAGATAAGCACTACCTCATGTTAAGCTTTCTGCAACTATTCAGACCAGCCTGAGGGCCAGCTGTTATTTGTTGATCGGTATTTCACGTGCTTGTCTATACCCATCTGATCTATGTGCAAATTTGATTTGTGTTATTAAGGAGGTCACTTTCCTTGTCTTGTTGAAACGTTCACCTCAAGATGATACAATATGTGAGTTTTTTTCAATTTAACGTGTTTTTATTGCGCGCACACTGTTAAATAATGTCAAGATCGGCGGGAGGTTTTTCTTTTCCTCTCATGCTTTTGCTTGTTCCGCGTTGTCTCCGGGTTGTTCAACACTACTGTGGACAACTTTTGGTTACTGTGGGAAACACTGCTGTCCCCTTTGTTCTGTGGTTATATGGGGACTTTGGGTGTATTTGTGTTTGGGGGCTTGTTAGGGGAGGGTGTCCCACCTCGGCTCTTTACAAACATTTGCATGTTTGTTGTTGTTTTTTTGAATGGTTAATGGCAATATAGATCCCAGCATTGCTGGGTCAGGCACACCACTCAGGTTTATCAGTTGGAATATCAGAGGTATGGGTAATCCTATTAAGAGATCTAAGGTTTTTGCACATTTGAAACGTTTAAACTCTGATTTAGTATTTTTACAGGAGACTCACCTTCATACTAAAGATCACTTTAGATTACATTGCCCTTGGGTGGGTCAAGTCTTCCACTCTAACTTTAATTCGAGAGCTAGAGGAGTCGCCATTTTAATTAATAAAAAAGTTCAGTTCTCATCCACTGACGTTATCGCTGATAGGAATGGCAGATACCTCATGGTTGCTGGTACCCTAATGCATCGAAAGGTTTTGTTGGTAAATGTATATGCCCCGAACTTTGATGATGTTGAATTTGCTAATGGTTTGCTGAGTAACATCCCCTTTCTTAACACACACCTACTGATCCTTGGAGGGGATCTAAATTGTGTTTTTGACCCGATCTTGGATCAATCTAATCCTCGCAATCTGACTCAATCTGCTATGTCTAAAACATTCTGTGATTTTATAAAACGCAATGGTCTTATTGACCCATGGAGATCTCGCAATCCCTCTGCTAAAAATGTTTCTTTCTTCTCTCAGGTACATTAATCTTATTCTAGGATTGATCACTTTTTTATTGACAGTACGCTTAATTCATGTGTAAATTCTTCTGACTATTTAGGTATTGTAATATCTGATCATTCACCTTTATTATTAGATATCCAGTTCTCTACCTATAAACGTAGCCCACCACGTTGGAGATTTAATTCTCTTCTTCTGGCAGACAAAGAATTTTGTGAACTCATTTCAAACTCAATTGATGAGTTCCTATCTTTCAATCGTAATGACTCCTCTTCTTATTCATTGTCATGGGAGACACTTAAATGTTACCTGAGGGGTCAAATCATTTCATATTCTGCTCTTTCTAATAAAAAGATTAATGCTAGGCTTGATGTGCTTGCTTCTGAGATTAGTAACCTTGATCGAAGACATGCACTAAACCCTTCTCCAGAATTGCTTAAGCAGCGTGTTGATTTGCAAGCAGAATTTGATCTCATCTCTACTAATGAGGCAGAGCGCTTGTTGCTACGCAGTCGTGGCTCATATTATGAATATGGCGACAAGGCAAGTCGTTTGCTGGCACATCAATTAAGGCGATAGGCCACTTCCCGTCTGATACCTAGCATTGAAAACAGTTGTGACACTATTACTACAGATCCCCTAGAAATTAATGCTATTTTTAAATCATTTTACTCCTCACTATATAAGTCTGAATTTCCTACAGACAACACATTAATGAACAAATTTCTTCAGAATCTGTCGAATCCTGTCATTCACACCAATACTGCCAGACATCTGGACTCCCCACTCTCCCTTGAAGAAGTATCAAATGCAATTAACGCTATGCAATCTAACAAAGCCCCAGGTCCCGACGGGTTTCCGATGGAATTTTTCAAAACTTTTATTGGTAAATTGGCACCGCTGCTTTTATCAGTATTCAATGAATCCTTGGAAAGTGGGTTATTACCACCAACCCTGACACAAGCCACTATTGCTCTTCTTCTCAAGAAAGACAAGGATCCAACCTCATGTGGTTCATACAGACCATTATCTCTGCTTAATGCTGATGTAAAGGTGTTGGCTAAAGTTGTTGCATCCCGCTTAGAGAATGTACTTCCTGATATTATATCCGAGGAGCAAAATGGTTTTATAAAGGGGCGTCAATTGTTTTTTAATACCCGTACTCTTTTCAATATAATTTACTCTAAACATTCGGCTGAACTCCCTGAACTTGTGATTTCTTTAGATGCCGAAAAGGCATTTGATAGGGTAGAGTGGGAGTACTTGTTTGCGGTTTTAAAGAAATTCAGTTTTGGTGATAAATTTATTTCTTGGATCCGCCTCCTTTATTCATCCCCTAAGGCCAGTGTCCATACTAATGATGTTTATTCTGATTATTTTGCCCTTGGTCGTGGGTGTCGCCAGGGTTGTCCTTTATCGCCTTTGCTCTTTACCATTGCTATCGAGCCTCTGTCTATTACACTAAGATCCTCCTCCTTATTTAATGGAATCACCCGTAATAGTATTGAATATAAATTATCGCTCTATGCGGATGATTTGTTATTATATATAACCGATCCTACATTTTCTATTCCTGCTGTTTTAAGAATTTTGGAGAACTTCAGCACCTTTTCAGGTTATAAATTAAATCTGGCGAAAAGTGAGTGTTTCCCTATCAATACTGCAGCATGTCATATCCAACTGTCAGATTTACCTTTTCAATTTAGTCCATCAGGGTTTAAATACTTAGGTATTAATGTGACACGCTCGCTGTCTAGCCTTGCATCTGCTAATTTCACTCCCCTTATATCAAAGATTACATCCGATATTCAGAGATGGGGTAACCTCCCTCTTTCACTAACTGGCAGGATCAATGTTGTTAAAATGAACATTTTACCAAAATGTTTGTTTTTATTCCAGTCCGTTCCTCTTTTTTTGCCAAAACATTTTTTTGTCTCACTGGATAAGATAATTTGCTCTTTTATCTGGGGTGGGAAACCACCTAGGCTTCGTAAAACTTTATTGCAGCGATGCAAACTTAGTGGAGGTCTTGCATTGCCCAATTTTCTAACTTACTATTGGGCTGCTCACATCCTTAAACTTTGCTACTGGTTAAAATCTCCTGTATCCTCTTGGTGTAGATTGGAATTATCATCCTGTAGGGGGTCCTCTATACCTGCTTTACTTTATTCCTCTTTATCGGTATATAAAGAAGGTTTTGTAGGTAATCAAGTGGTTCTTAACACTCTCAAAATCTGGTACCAATTTCGACGGCACTTTAAATTTGTGGCTGCATCTACCTTGGGTCCTTTAAATAACAACCATCTATTTCCTCCTTCAATTTCGGACTCGACATTTTCAGAGTGGTATGACAAGGGTATTACACAACTTAGGTATTTATATGTAGAGGGTGTTTTTGATAGTTTTACCAATTTGGCATCTCGCTATAACCTCCCTGTTACTCACCTGTTTCGCTATTTTCAAACTCGTAATTTTGTGGCGAAGTGTTTCCCTAACTTCCCCTCTCTACCTCCAGAACACCAGTGGGAAACCATGCTTTCTTTTGTTCCTCATCGTAGAGGAATTATTTCAAAGCTGTATGATATTATCTTAATGTTTAGCAACCACTCTAATGCTAAACTTAAGTGTACATGGGAAAGGGAACTGGGAATACAATTACATGAGGAGTTCTGGAAACAGGCCATAGAGAGGGTACGAACCACCACCTCTTGTGCTCGTCTTGGTCTTATTCAATTTGAGGTCTTACACAGGGCACATTTCTCCAAGTCAAGATTATCTGAACTGTATCCAGATGTGGAAGACAAATGTGATAAATGTCATGGCTCTCCATGTCACCTTAGCCACATGTTCTTTTTTTGTCCTGATCTGAACGGTTTCTGGGCGGGTTACTTTACTATTATGTCCTCTGTTCTCGGGGTAAACCTCCAGCCGTGTTCTCTGATTGCTATATTTGGTATCCCTAACCCCTCAATTGTACTTAACCCTACACAAAAGGACATTATAGATTTCACATCCTTACTAGCAAGACGTTCCTTACTGTTACATTGGAAATCTGCTAGATATCCTTCTATCTCTCTATGGCTCAAAGATGTCATGTTTTTTTTGAAGCTTGAGAAAATTAAATTCACAATGAGAGGATGTACAGTCAAATCTTTCCACAAATGGCAACCTTTTATTTCTTATTTTACTAATTTGGACGTTCTACCCCACATGTGTCAAACTCAAGGCCCGCGGGCCACATGTGGCCCTTTACATCATTTTATGTGGCCCTCTCCCCCCCAGCACCATTTTACAAGCTCATTGATAGACTTAAAATAGGTTTTGAGCACAAATTGGTTTCATGAACGATGGGAAAACGAATATCTGTTTGTACTTCAAGGTGAAAAACCAGTATGTCTTTTGTGTTCTGGGACAGTGTCCGTTGTGAAAGAATACAATATACATCGGCATTTTGAAACCAAACACGGAGCTAAGTACGCAAAATTTAGCCTTTAAGAAAAACAAAAAATTGCAGCAGATTAAAGAGGCAGGTTGCAATTGCAGCAGAAATTGTTTACAAAAGCCACAGCCAAAAATGATGCAGCGGTGATAGCAAGCTTTATTGTGGCTGAAGAAATCGTCGAGTTTCAAAATCTTTTTCGGAGGATGCTTTTTTGAAGCAGTGTATGCTAAAGGTGTGTGAGCAGGTGTGCCCTGACAAAGTACAGACTTTTCAAAATGTCTGTTTGTCAAGAAATACCATCGCGGAACGAGTTAAGGGTAGCCGAAATTTAACGACACAGCTGGCCGAAGAAATGGGCAGCTGTCTGGCTTTTTCATTAGCTGTGGATGAAAGCACAGACGACGTGGATACAGCGCATTTGTCCATTTTTATTAGAGGGGTGAAGCCAGACCTGTCTGTAACTGAGGAGCTCCTGGATATAGTGGCGCTGCATGGAACGACAACTGGTCGAGACATATTTGATGCAGTGGAGAAGTCTGTCTGTAAAAATAAATTGCCATGGGAAAGGTTGGTGGGACTAACTACAGACCGTGCACCTGCGATGTGTGGAAGAAAAACAGGCTTGGTTGGACTAATGAAAGAAACAATGCAAAAAAGCAACAATCAGATGCCGCTCATCAGGTATCATTGCCTTATCCATCAGGAAGCGCTGTGTGGAAAAGTTCTGGAGCTGGATAATGTGATGACCAAGGTCATGAAAACAGTCAACTTTATTCGGGCGCGTGGCCTAAATCACTGCCAGTTTCAGATGTTTTTGCAGGAGGTGGGTTCAGAGCTTGAAGATGTGCAGTACCATACAGAAGTAAGGTGGCTGAGTGGGAGCAAAGTACTCAAACGATTTTTTGAACTTCGAGAAGAAATTAATCTTTTGATGAAGAACAAAGGAAAACCCTTGTCTGAACTGTCCGATCCGAAATGGCTGTGTGACTTTGCTATGTTATGTGACGTCACTGAGCATCTTGCTCAGCTAAATCAAAAACTGCAAGGACGTAAACAAGTCATCACACAGATGTCAGACATGATCACAGCTTTCCAGCGCAAACTCAACTATGGAAGTGCCAGGTGGAACAAAACAATCTCATCCACTTTCCTGCTTGTCAGATCAGCTTCGGCTTCTTCTCCTGGTGCTTTTTCATGTGCTCGTTTAACTACCAAACTAACTCTGTTAATAAACGAGTTTGATCGGCGCTTTTCTGACTTTAGATCGCAGCGCTCTGCTTTTGACATCTTTGCCAATCCTTTCACCGCCGATGTCTGCAGTGCGCCCCACCGCCTTCAGATGGAGTTAATTGAGCTTCAAAGCGACAGTGGCATGAAAGCAAAGTTCTGTGATGTTTCAATCGAGGACTTTTACCATCTACTGCCCCCTGATTTGATGCCACAGCTTCGACTCCATGCAGCCCGTGTTTTGTCCATGTTTGGAAGCACCAAACATGGACAAAACATGTTTTGTGTTTATTTACAGAACACAGCTGGTGAATGAGGATGTGTGTGAGTTGGTGACAGGGTGAAGAGGGATCAGCTTTGAGTTCAAGGACAGGCAACATCATTTAATTGTTTTGTTACATGGTCGTTGTGTAATAAATAACAAAAAAGTTTTGTGAAGTTTAGAGTTAATATCAAAACTTGTTTAAGTTCTTTCTCTGCTTATCTTTACACACTGATTTAAGTATTGCAATGTTTAAACTGAGCAGTAATTTTACATCCATGCAAACTGAAATGTAATATTTAACACTTGAATACATAAAATCAGTTATTTAACAATATGAGGTGTTGTTTAATTTATTTTTAACATTGTTTTTCATACATTTATGCTCTGCAACTTTGGACGCGTTCCTTCTCTAACACACCTGGATCATTGCCTCATTCATAGGCCTGCTGTAGAGGCCTATGAATGAGGCTTAATGAAAGAATTCAACCTTTTGTCTGGGGTATGTTTTTAGCAGGGACGCATCTAAAAGTTGCAGTCTGAAGGACTGCACTTGGGCATTCCTGATTTATACAGTCAATGTGGCCCGTTGAGGGTGGCCAATATGCTGAAGTGGACCTTGGTGAAATTGAGTTTGACACCCCTGTACCCAATTGAATGTGTGTCTGTTTTTGTTGTATTTATTATGTTGAACAAATAACCAGTACTATGTGTGTTTGTTGATTTGAGCCGAGTGGGGGCGTGGGTGGGGGGTTGTTTATTGTTTACTACACGGTACTGTAATTCAATTTAATCATTTTTTTCTACATTTTTATTAAAGTGGGTTTTCTTTTTGTTTTTGTGTAGTTATCTTCGTTTTTCTGTGTGTATATGTTTCCGTGTGCACATGCATATGTTTAGGAAAAAAAAGAAAAAGGGAAAATGTAAATTGTATTTCCATGTTTGAAAGCATTATATTGTGTTTTTTTCCAATAAAAATATGAGATATTTAGACATCATTACTCAATATTTTTCTTATTATTTATTTGTCCTCAATAGAATTACATTACTAGAGTCATGCTTTTAACCCATCGAGCCGATTAAACAAATACATTTTCTCCTATGTGGATGTTAAAGTTTATCTTATTTACATATTAGTAATGGTATGATTGTTAAAGAAGTTTATGTGCTCATTTTCTTCAATGTTAAGGTGGTGGTTCAGCCAAATAGCTCTCTGTAACCGCCATCGTCCTTACTTAAGACACTCTTAGGCTCGCTAAAAGTCCTCCTCACTAACATTAGCTTTCATAAGGCCTTGGGGGCTTTCTGAATAAATTACTTACTGAGATAAAATTCTCAGAAAAATCTTTGAATTCTGGAAATTCTAAGATTTTTCAAAAAATTATGTCACTAAGAGCCATTTAAGTGGCTACAGTCAGTCATTTTTAGTAGTGAGTTTGCAATTTTCTTTTATTATTTCTGCAGCTGCAGTAGATTGAACCCTTTTTTCCATAGACTTTAGTATTTTGAAAATACTAAATGAAAGAGTGTCTTGTAGGTGGTGTTGGCATCTGCCTCTGACACATCAACTGTCGACACCAAGTTAAGAAAGTTGATTTCTATTGATCCAAGTTGATCCTTGTTGATTGTTGAGGAATGGGCCAGTTTTGAAAATGTAAGACATAGACATAAACACACTATTGTAATTCAACTGCACATTCACAATGTGCATTTGAGTGGAATTTCATTGCAAGGCTCCGAGTAACAACAGAAGACAAAAGAGAAACATTACAACTATGTAATTTATCAGTAATGCAGCAGCCAACCAAAAAGGACATTTCATATACACAGAAAAAGTATGTGTAAGACCATATGAATGGAGCTGTCATGTTTGGCTTGATGTGTTTTGCCCACATGCAGAATACACTCGTGAAACAGATGGATTAGAAAAAAGTTTATTTATGAGAATCACAAAGAGGGATCTGTTCGTACAGAGCTGAGTAGGAACGGGAACCAGGAAGACACGGGACCGGAGCAATCACTGAGTGGGGAAAACGGACCGGGGAGGAGGAGGTGTGGACTCAGTGCTTGGTTGGTGGTGGAACCACAGGTGTCCGAGAGACCAGAGAGCGGAGGCGAGAACGGGTCCGAGCAGCACCGGCGAATCCGAGATCCAGGACAGCGGAAGAGACCAGTAGATGTCCGAAGGAAGCAGGATCCGTGAATGAGGAATTGACTCAAGAGGAACCCAGAGGAGCTCAGGTGAGGAGCTGACACGAGTGAAGGACTTGGAGGTGTTTGAAACAGGAGGAGGACGTCGGAAGCACAGAGGAACCTGGTAGACACAAAGGTAAGAGTGTTTAATTTCTGTTGAGATCACGAAGCTAGAGGCCACGACTGGTTGCATACCACAACGGTAACACTCTGGCATCTTCCCGCTGTCAGTGTGCTGTTTAAATGGAGAAGTCTGGTGCTGCTCAACCGTCCGCAGGTGTGGGGGCTTCGCCCACTTGGCCAACAACGAACACCTGTGGGAAAAAGAAAGGGCAGCAGAACCGGTAGCAAGCTACACGGCCCTGCTGACTGAGTCCTGATGCAAGTATAGTTGCAGCACATAATGTATTGCAATAATGAACAGAACAAAAGAGTTCACAGTGACCATGTAAAGTGTCTATTTTTGTATGTATAGGAGGGGGTATTTGTCAGGACTCAGCCGGCAGGGCCGGGCAGCGCGCTGCCGGCTCTGCCGTCTCTGCTTCTTCCACAGGTGTTCGGGGTTGACTGTTGGGCGGAGCACGCACACCTGCGGGCAGTTGAGCAGCACCGGGCCCCGCTATAAGAACTGCGCTCGAACAGCGGGAGGATGCCAGAGTGTTACCGTTGTGGTATGACCAATCGGCCACGGCTTTTCGCCTACTTACCTTTTCCGCAGACTAAGACAGTCCTCTGTGTCTCCTAGGTTCACTCCCTGAGCTCTGACGTCTCCTCTCGTGCTCCTGCGAGTTCTCCCGTGCTCCCGTGATCCCTCTCGTGCTCCACTGGTTACCCTCTGAGTCAGCTTCTCCGGACACAAGGTACCCCTCTGACGATCTTCTGGTTCCTCCCGCTGTTCTGACCCCTTGGATTCCCCCGGTGCTGCTCGGACCCACTCCTGCCCCAGCTTCCCACGGACACCCGTCTCCTCCACCGTGTGCTAGGCTGAGACCGCACTGCCCCCTCCCTGGTCAGGTTCCCAGCGCTTCGTGGTAAGCTTACGCTCCTAGCTGATTTCCGCCGGCTCTCTTCCGTGGACTAACCGTTTGTTCTCCTCCGTAGTGTGTTCCGGTTCCCTGGTCCCCGTTCGTGTGCCCCAGCGTCTGCTGTGGCAGATTAGCTCTCGTCCTCCCCGTTGTTTCTTGAAAATAAAACCCGTGAAATCTGATCTGTCTCACCGAGTGTATTCTGCATGTGGGCCAAACATTTAAAAGCAAACATGACAGTATTATTGGGAGTTTAGTAGTCTCATGACGTGTGGAATGAAGCTCTTTGTCAGGGAAACTTATTTTAATCAGTGACTTCTTTACTGACCATAACCTTGATGTTATGTTTTTAAAAGAAACTTGGTCATATAAGGCACCTATTATGATAAAGTTGATGCCTTCAAACTACCAATTTCGTTATGAGAGCAGACAACAAAGGAAAGATGGAGAATCCGTGTATCATTCGTTCTTGCTATTTTCAATTGCAAATCAAAAAACAAAAAATAAAAAATTGACTGGTTATTTTGTTTTGTTTCTTATGGCTAAATCAAAAACGAAAAAAGGATTGGTTTTTCATATTTCAATTCTCAGCTCAGTTCAAAAACACGAAATGGAAAAACGGACAGCAAGGCAGAGTTTGATTTTAATATTTAATCGGCACAGTTTACGTGACCCGGAAATAGCTGTTTGCAACTTCAGTAAAGTTAGAAAGATATTCATAGATACGGCTTTTCTGGATCAATAACTCATTGGCGGATGATTTATTCTGCAAAACAGACACCTCTCTGTAACCACAGCAAGGCAGACAGTGAGCTACAACCGTAGTTTCCTCAAAACGAGTCTCCCACCGTGCTGGGAGAATTACACTGGACCTTATGCAGAGCTCGCTGCTCCGCAGATGCTTAGGGACCGTCTGCAAATTGCTACACCAGAAAAATAATCACAGAAAAATATTCAACAGCGTCACCAAGGAGAGGTGGATTATTATCAAATTAATTTCATATGTATCTGATCTCATGTATATCATACCACATTTATTTGATTTGAAAATAATAATTTTTTTGAGGAATTTCCCAAAGCCTAAATGGCAAATGGCACCTATTTTATTATTAGAATAAGTATAAAATGAGCAATGACTACACTATAGATCATTTTAGTGCCACCAAACTTGTAGAATACATAGATACCCTCATCTAGTTTTTACTACAACTCTTACTTTGGGAAAATGTGCTAAACTAAATTTTTTAAGATTTTTTTCATTGTCATTATAAGCATATTATAAGTACACTATAGATCATTGTAGTGCTACCAAACCCATTCTAGAAATAGTTTGCCTGATCTGGTTCATACTACAACTCTTACTTTGGGAAGATGGGCCACAGATATTTCAAATATTCTCCATGTAACATTAAGGGCATAAACTATTATCCATCCATCCAGCAATCCATTTTCTAACCCGCTTAATCCCTCATGGGGTCGTGGGGGTTGCTGGTGCCTATCTCCAGCGTTAACTGGGCCAGAGGCAGGGTACACCCTGGACAGGTCGCCAGTCTGTAGTAGATGAAGTATTATCATCATTCACAAAGTAACTTTTATAAGTTGTAGGGTGACAAAAATCACATCCACATCATATCAGATTTATGATATGATGTGGAGCTGTGGCCGCAAGGTTGTCGGTGCATGTCGCGGCGGCAACCCTCGAACCCGCTGGTGGACACCAGCGGTGAGGGAAGCCGTCAAGCTGAAGGAGTCCTACCGGGCTTTTTTGGCCTGTGGGACTCCAGAAGCAGCTGATGTGTACCGGCAGTCGAAGCAGCGGGCGGCTCGGCTAGTCGCCGAGGCAAAAACTTGGGCGTGGGAAGAGTTCGGAGAGGCCATGGAGAAAGACTTCCGTACAGCTTCAAAGCGATTCTGGTCCACTATCCGGCGTGTCAGGAGGGGGAAGCAGTGCGGTACCAACACTGTTTACAGTGGGGGTGGTGTGTTGCTGACCTCGACTCGGGACGTTGTGTTTCGGTGGGCGGAATACTTCGAAGACCTCCTTAATCCCACCAACACGTCTTCCATTGCGGAAGCAGAGCCTGAGGACTCTGGGTTGGGTTCTCCCATCTCTGGTGCTGAGGTTGCCGAGGTTGTTAAAAAGCTCCTCGGTGGCAAGGCCCCGGGGGTGGATGACATTCGCCCTGAGTACTGTAAGGCTCTGGATGTTGTGGGGCTGTGTTGGTTAACGCGGCTCTGCAGCATTGCGTGGACATCGGGGGCAGTTCCCCTGGATTGGTGGTTCCCCTATTTAAAAAGGGGGACCGGAGGGTGTGTTCCAACTACAGAGGAATCACACTCTTAAGCCTCCCTGGTAAGGTCTATTCAGGGGTTCTGGAAAGGAGGTTCCGTCGGGTAGTTGAATCTCGGATTCAGGAGGAGCAGTGTGGTTTTCGTCCTGGCCCTTTGTCACCGATTCTGTTCATAACTTTTATGGACAGAATTTCTAGGCGCAGCCAAGGTGTTGAGGGGATCCGTTTTGGTAGCCTTAGGATTGCGTCTCTGCTATTCGCGGATGACGTGGTCCTATTGGCTTCATCAGGGCGTGATCTACAGCTCTCACTGGAGCGGTTCACAGCCGAGTGCGAAGCGGCCGGGATGAAAATCAGTGCCTCCAAATCCGGGACCATGGTCTTGAACCGGAAAAGGCCTTCTCCGGGTTGGGGAGGATGTGCTGCCCCTAGTGGAGGAGTTCAAGTATCTTGGGGTCTTGTTCACGAATGAGGGGAGGATGGAGCGGGAGATCGACAGGCGGATTGGTGCAGCGTCTGCTGTGAAGCGGGCGCTGTACCGATCCGTTGTGGTGAAGAGAGAGCTGAGCCAAAAGGCGAAGCTCTCGATTTACCGGTCGATCTACGTTCCTACCCTCATCTATGGTCACGAGCTTTGGGTCGCGACCGAAAGAACGAGATCCCGGATACAAGCGGCTGAAATGAGTTTTCTCCGTAGTGTGTCTGGGCTCTCCCTTAGAGATAGGGTGAGGAGCTCAGTCATCCGGGGAGGACTCAGAGTAGAGCCGCTGCTCCTCCACGTTGAGAGGAGCCAGTTGAGGTGGCTCGGGCATCTGGTCAGGATGCCTCCTGGACGCCTCCCTGGTAAGGTGTTCCGGGCACGTCCCACCGGGAGGAGACCCAGAGGGAGACCCAGGACACGCTGGAGGGACTATGTCTCCTGGCTGGCCTGGGAACGCCTTGGGATTCCTCCTGAGGAGCTGGCCCAAGTGGCCGGGGAGAGGGACGTCTGGGCCTCCCTACTGAAACTGCTACCCCCGTGACCCGACCCCGGATAAGCGGAAGAAGACGGACGGACGGACGGACGGACGGACGGTACTCAGTTTGAACTGCAGGAATCTCTAAGCCAACACTTTTGCCCTGGAAACCCTTTTCACCATGTTTTTTCTTTACAGGTATATTATTCATTAAAATTACACTTGGAATCTAAAAACATGACATTTTCATGTGTTGTCATTCATTTTTACTTTATTTCAAAGATGGTTGAGCTTTGGTTAGTTTTTTCATTTATTTGATTAAATGTGCTGGTATTGAGTTTATACATCATGGCCACTGCCTTGCAACCACACCACCAGACACAATCAGAGCAATTAGATGCTTAGTTTAGTGAAGTCCCAGCCAATCATGATCAGCCATCAATTAAGGTCAGTAGAGCAATAATCTTTTTCAGTTTAGCGGAAAAAGAGATCATGAGGAAGTTGAAATACGAACAGAATGTCCGCGGTAAGTCAAACCATTTTTCTTTTCCTTGTCATTTTGATAGTTGTAATGAATGAACAATGTTTATATGCCAGATTATTCCAAAAAAAAAAAAAAAGGGTAAAAAACAAAGCAACTGGACTTGTTTTCCGTAGGTGAAGACGTTTCGCTTCCTCTCCCGGAAATTTTGTGCTAAATGTGCTAAACTAAATTTTTTAAGTTTTTTAAACGTTTTTTAAAAGCTTTAAAGCAGAGCCTCCAGTGCCGGCTCCCCGCAGCTTTAAAGCAAAGCCTCCAGTGCTGGCTCCCCGCAGCTTAAAGACTCAGCCTCCTGTGCCTGCTCCCTGCAGCTTAAAGACTCAGCCTCCAGTGCCTGCTCCCCGCAGCTTTAAAGCACTGTCTCCAGTGCCAGCTCCTCGCAGCTTTAAAGCACTGTCTCCAGTCCCAGCTCCTCGCAGCTTTAAAGCACTGTCTCCAGTGACCTGTAGCCAGGTTCCCTCTCTAGTGTCCTGTAGCCATGTTCCCTCTCTAGTGTCCTGTAGCCTGGTTCCCTCTCTAGTGTGCTGTAGCCAGGTTCCCTCCTTAGCAGCCTGTAGCCAGGTTCCCTCCTTAGCAGCCTGTAGCCAGGCTCCCTCCTTAGCAGCCTGTAGCCATGCTCCCTCTTTAGCAGCCTGTAGCCAGGCTCCCTCCTTAGCAGCCTGTAGCCTGGCGCCGCCCGTAGCCTGTAGTCCGGCGCCTTTCCCAGCCTGTAGTCCGGCGCCTCCTCTTGCTTTCTCCCTCTCCAGGCATTGGGTTCTGAGGGTGCTGGTCCGCCGTCGGCCTCTGAGGTTGCTGGTCCGCCGTCGGCCTCTGGGGGTCCTCTACAGCAGTTATTCCCAAACTATTGTTCGCGTACCCTAGGGGGTACGCAACGTCATGACAGGGGGTACGGGAAAAGATTTTGGAAAAAAAATAAAAATGCAGGAAAAAAAATCAAAAAATCAAATGCCGTACAATAGTGGCCTCGTACACGAAGCAGCAACCTTAAATTCAGTGAATAGCACGAGCTCGAGTAGGGCTCGGGCTTGACACTGATAAAGTTGGTTAGAGGCGAGCTGTGACGTCCCCGGAGAAGGACAGGAGGAGCCGCAGGGTTTCTGCTGGCGCAGAGGGAGAGGAGTGCCGTCATCAGCGGGCGGTGGAGGGGGTGTGGTTCCTCCGCTGAACGCAGCCGGCGGGGTCCAGCCGCTGTGGAGAGGCTCGGTCATCGTAGCCGCGGAGGTCATTATGCGGCCGGGAGGTGAAGAGGAGCCGAGCGCCTCAGCGCACGGAGGAGCTGCGCGCAGCGGAGTGTGCGGCTGGCGGGGAGAGCCCTCCAGGTCCTCCTCGGTCTTCACAGCCTGGTCCCGTCGCTGCGTCCGGTGTGTCGCTGATGAGCCGGAGGAGGAGAAAGAGGATGGCGATGGGATGACGTGGGCGGCGCGGAAAAGGCGGAGGAAGCGGTCTCTGAACAAGAGAACCTCATTGACATTGCAACATCAGGATCCTTGAAAACAGATTTCAACCGCAAGCCTCTCACAGATTTTTGGATAGGGCTGCTCACCGAGTACCCTGAACTGGCAACACGCGCAGTCAAGAAATTAATGCCATTCGCCACTAAATATTTATGTGAGAGAGGACTTTCATGTCTGACCAGCCTGAAAACTAAATACCGACACAGACTATGTGTGGAAGACAATTTAAGACTGAAACTGTCGCCGATTCGGCCAGACATACAGGGGTTATGCGCGTCCTCTCAAGCACACCCCTCACATTAGAGTCACAAGGACTCCGTCACGCTCCGCAGTTTTGGCTGTATTCTGAACAGGCTCGTTATAGTCTTTGTTCTTGTTTGTTACATGTTATTATATTATGCCCTTTTACAATGCAGATGTATTTAGTATCTGCAGTCAAGTTAATAAAACTCTGATCCCTATGTTGAATGTTTCTTTTTTTTGGAGGGGGGGAGGTACGCGGATGGAGATGAAATGCTCCAATGGGTACGCGATGCAAAAAGTTTGGGAAGTACTGCTCTACAGGCTCCGTCCTCCGAGGATCCTGCTCCGCCGCCGGTCTCCTGTTGTCTTACTCTACTGGGGCCGTCATCCGGGATGACCGCCGGACGTCTTGACCCGCCAGGGCCGTCATCCGGGTCGACTTTTTGTTTTCCATGGAACAGTTGTGGACTTTTTACACCTGCTCGCCCAGTTCTGGGTTGTTTTGTTTTGTAATTACTCTGTCCCTCCGTCCGGTAACCCCCTCCACCCACCCAGTCTAGTCTGTTTTGTTATTCAGATGAAGGGACGTCTGGAATCCGTCCTTGAGGGAGGGGCTCTGTAATGTTCTGTTCCGGTTTATGTTATTATTTTGGTTAAAGTTAGTTTTCCTGTCTTAGATTAGTTTGTATGTTACTTTAGTTCAGTATTTTGTCTAGTTCCGTTCTGTCCTGTTTCCTGCCACTTGTCCTGTCAGTCTTTCAGCCACTTCTTCTCCTTCTGATAGTTTCACCTGTTGTGTTTAATTAGCTCTCCCTCTCTCCTTTGTTCTCCTGCCTATTTATACCTGCCTCAGTTCTCTGCTCCCTGCCAGAACGTCACATCTCTTGTCCCCATGCCACATATGTTTTGCTTCCCCATTCACCTGTCCTTTGGTAAGAGCTCTCTAGCATTCTGTTTTTTGCCTGTCAATCTGTTTTCCTGATTCAAGTCTGATCATCTGTTTTTTGAGTTTGCCAGTTTCCTTTTTTTGTTTTGGATCTGCTTGGATGACAGCTCGGAACCCGGCACTGGATAGTTTTTGTATACTTGCCTGATTCACCCTCACCATCTCCTTCAATAAATCCTGTTCATCTTACTTTTTGTGTCTGGCTAAATACTGGGTCCTCATTCTGAATCATTACAAAAATAGGTGCCATTTGCCATTTAGGCTTTGAAACATTCCTCAAAAAATGTATTATTTTCAAATCCAATAAATGTGGTATGATATACATGAGATCAGATACATATGCATTTAATTTAATAATAACCCACCTCTCCTTGGTGACACTGTTGAATATTTCTCTATGATTATTTTTCTAGGTTTGCAACTTATAGACGGTCCCTAAGCATTTGCGGAGGAGCGAGTTCCGCATAGGGTCCAATGTAACTCTCCCAGCGCGGTGGGAGACTCGTTTTGAGGAAACTACTGTTGTAGCTCACTGTCTGTTTTATAGAATAAATCATCCGCAGATGAGTTATTGGTCCGTGTATCTTTTGGTCATTGGATTTTTGTTTCAGAAACCCGAATTTAAAAGGCAAAAACAAATGGCGATTTGATTTTTGTTTAAAAATACAAAAACCAAAATTAGAATACAAAGCGTTTCTCTTTTTTATTGTCAAAAAGGGAAAAATAAAATTTGAAAAATGATTTGAATTTCATTTTCCATTTCAGTTTACAAAAAACAAAAATGCTTTTAAACATAAACGAAAAAAAGTCTCGTTTGTTCATATTCCGAGACGGGAAGTGGTCACGTATGTTTGGCAAAAGCACCAAATTTTTCAGAATAAAATGTCTTTCAAACCTTACGCAGATTGTATTTTAGACACATCAAAACAAGGCTTGTAATCCAAATATCAGTGCAGATCTTCCAGGTGAGAGGGGGAGCAAGAGGATATTGCGCAAGAAAAGTGAGACGATTTTGCATTGAACATGGCTGAGTTTACTGTGGTCATGCGGCTCTCAATTGGTTTTGTAGGTCATGTGATCAACATGCATTATGGTAGTAATGCCTGAGACGACTTTCCAAAATAAAAGCAACGTGTTTGACGTGTATCAACCTATTTTATTGTTTGTTTGTTTTTTTTTTACACATATCGACTTCAGTTAATTGAAACAATTTCTCACATCTTTATGTAATATTTTTTATTAAGGTCTGCTAGTGAATATGGAAATATATATTTTGGTCAGTCACTTTTTGGCCTGAATAACTACTAAAAAAAATAGCAAACAGGCTTAAACAGGCTTGCTGTTGCGATGTTGGACAACTGAGAATTTGCACAGGGATACAAAAACAAATTGTTTTTCCAAGTGACTACTTTCACTTACAGACGTCAGATTTAGATCTCGAGATGTTACTCATCAAAATTCATCTACATGATGTGGAATTTCTAAATTAAAGCCCTCCAAAATATCTATGTTAAGTTGCTATCAATGATGCTACTAAACAGTACGTTTTCAGGGGATACTGTCACTTCAGCCTGACAGCAGAACATCTCCACATGATGCTCAACAAATTTCATCCACATCTGATATGGAATTTCAAAATAAAGGCCCTTCAAAATCTCTCTATATAGTCACTTTTACCTGAGTTGCTGTCAATGTTGCTACTAACCCTTACGTTTTTAGTGACAACTGAAAAAAGCAACTCAACTTAAGATTTTACATTTCTCTTTATCCAAATTGCTCAGGTTTACATTTTCACACTATGTACATACCAATTACACACACAAAATAAAACAAGGTCCAGAAAAAAATGAAATACAAAAAGGTAACCATGAAAAGGTTACCTTTTATGTTTTTCTTTTTGTTCTGTAGAACAGACTAATAACAGTTTGCTGTAAGAAAACGTTGGTCAGTCTTAAAGAAATTTAACATTTTCAATAAAGATAAAAAAAATGTTTTGTACTAACCCCAAACAGCCAGAACTGTAAAACTCTAAGGGAACAGTAGTGGAGTACTATCAGTGCAATAAAAGTTTCTAATTTAATAACAAACAAATTTAATAATTGTTGCCACAAAAGGAAACTTCCCCAAAATAATTTATTTTTAGAGAACATAAGAAAAAATAACTAAGTGTTTGTATATTACAGATTATTACGGTAACATAAACATCTATGTAAAAGTATTATTAGTTCTTGGGTGAAAATTCTGTCAGCCTAACTGTGTTGACCCTCCATTTATTAATGAACATGACTTTTTTTCCTTTGTTGTCACTGTTAATATTCTGAGTGGGTAGCATGCAGCTATTGTTGAAGAAGAATGCGATCAATGTTAAACGCACCTTTCAAAGGGAGGGGTCAAATCTAGGGCTTTGACAAATATACAAAAAAGCTGAATAATGCCCATATGTTGCACTTCAAGAAGCCTGGTATTCATAAAACTTTGCTCATCCTTTATGATATGGCTTCTCATATTGAAAATAAGAAACAGAATCTAACTGTTGTATCATAAAGAATAGGCCTACTTACCCTCGCTGTTTCTTCGACATCCTTCTTTCCTGGAAAACAAGGCTGTAAGCAGTTCCCTCACCGTCACCAGGGAAGAGATTGTTTTTATGTCCATCCCACAAATGGCAATGTACACCACATTAATGCATCATCTGGTGCATTGTCATGTTGGAGGAGGCAGGCGCCAGCTCCAAGCTGTTCCCACAAAGTTGAGAACGTGCAATTGTCCAAGATGTCTTGGTCTGTTGAAACATTCAGAGCTCCTTTCACTGGAACCAAGGGGCCAAGCCCAGCTCCTGAAAATCAGCCCCACACCATAATTCCCTCTCTGCCAAACTTTACACTTGGCACAATGAAGTCAGACAAGCACCGTTCTCCTGGCAACCGGCAAACCCAGTCTCGCCCAGCAAATTTCCAGATGGAGAAGCATGATTTGTCACTCCAAAGAACATGTCTCCAACGCTTTGCATTGCATTTGGTGATGTATGGCTTATATGCAGCTGCTCGACCATGAAAATTAATTCCATGAAGCTCTCTGCACTGTTATTGAGCTAATCTCAAGGCCACATGAAGTTAGGAGGCGTGTAGTGTTTGACTTTGCAGAAAGTTGGCAACCTCTACGCTTTATGTGCTTCAGCATCCACTGACCCTGCTTCGACAGTTTACATGGCTGAGTTGTTGTCATTCCCAAACACTTCCATTTTCTTATGATACAGCAGTTGACTCAAGAATATTAAGGAGCTAGGAAAGTTGACAACCGGATTTGTTGCACAGGTGGCATCCTATCACAGCTTCGTGCTGGAATTCACTGAGCTCCTGAGAGCAACTAATTCTTTCACAAATGTTTGTGAAAACAGTCTGCATGCATAAGGGTTAGTAGCAACATTATCTGTAACTTAGGTCAAAGTGAGAGATTTTGAAGGGCTTTCACTTTGAAATTCCGCATCAGATGTGGATGAAATTTGTTGAGCAACATTTGGAGGTGTTCTACTGTCAGGCTGAAGTGACAGTATCCCCTGAAAATGTACCGTTTACTAGCAACGCTGTCAGCAAAATAGGTGAAATTGACTTAATGTAGAGATTTTGGAGGGCTTTAATTTAGAAATTCCACATCATGTATGTGGATTTTGATGAAAAAAGATTTTGATGAAAAATTATTAAGATCTCAAGATCTTAATCTGTCGTCTTGTAAGTGAAAGTAGTAACTTGGAAAAACCAATAGGGGGGTTTTCACTGACGTCACTGGCCAACTTCCGGTCCGCCATATTGGGTGGCACACTTCCTTATCTCTAGTTGTCCTACACGTATTTTCGTATCGAGAATGGATAAGTACGCCAGCACGCTAGAGCGACCAGATAAGGACGTCTATCTGAGGAAATGTTCTGTGATCAACCATATGGACCCCTATGCCTTCCACGGTGCCTTGTTTAGCCGTAATCCTGATGATTGGCCAAATGTGGAGCACGGCGACATCGTGCATTACCTGGTGTTCGGTGAAAACCCTCTGCACACTCTCGAGGAAATGAGAGCCTACAAGGGTCTAGAGGCTCACAACCAGTTCACATCTGGTTGGGTACGAGATGTCGAAGTTATGTACATCAAGGAAATCGCCATCATACGTGGACGGGTGAGTTTTAATAAGATGTTAAAAATGTAAACAATCCGACGCAAATGCGGCGCATGCTTCTGCGGTGGCTGGCGGCCTGCGGTGCGCGAAGGCGCTTGGCTGCAGGGCCGATCGACGCCGCTCGCGGCTTTTATTATTTAAGCAGAACAATGACCAGTGCAAAATTAAGTTGTATTTACCGTATTTACGCCGGTAGGCTTTTGCCTACTGGCGTAACCCGGAAGGAGCGCGGACCTCACTTTACTGTTGAATGCGCTAATCGATCAGCGAATGCATGCACGCATTGGCCGATGTCGATGCAAGAAAATAAAACGCAAATATACTGAGTGTTCATTTATTTTCATTGTGTCCCCTAAGTTGCTGTGTGCCACATATGCCACAACGACACATGTTAAAACGTCTGGCTTTTGCCTACTGGCGTAACCCGGAAGGAGCGCGGACCTCACTTTACTGTTGAATGCGCTAATCGATCAGCGAATGCATGTACCCATCGGCCGATGTCGATGCAAGAAAATAAAATGCAAATGTACTGAGTGTTCATTTATTTTCATTGTGTCCCCTAAGTTGCTGTGTGCCACATATGCCACAACGACACATGTTAAAACGTCTGAACGCATGAAATGTGAATAAGAGTTTTTGAACTTTAATTTATCTACTGCTGATTATTCATTGAATCGTTTGAATTTAAATATTTAAAATACTTTCACAGCAAAAATTATATGTGATTATTTAGATTAATTAATTACAGAGTATGTAATTAAATAGATTGAATTTTTTAATCGATTGACAGCCCTAGTTTATGCATGTTACAGTGACACTTTAACATGCAGGATAAATAATGGGAATATTAAATCACAAGTAATCATAAAGAGAAAAATTATGACAATTTGTTAACGTAATTGTAAAATAACAGTTCATTTAAACGATATGCAATATTAAAACTGTTCTTATTTTTTTTTATTTTAATTTCAGGTCCTTCACTCTCAAAGTGTCCGCGCTACAGCAACACATCCGTGGATTCTTTCCAAGCGGGATGGCCTCGTACTGACTGGGCATTGCGACTGCAAGGCAGGAATGGGCAGCACCTGTACCCATGTCGCTGCCATGCTGTTTCAGCTAGAGGCAGCTACCAGGATACGTGCATCAAAGACAGTGACTGAATCAAAGGCGTACTGGCTTCTCCCAGGCGGTGTGAAGGATGTTCCTTTCGCGCCAGTATCGGACATAGACTTTAGCTCTGCCAAGAGCAAACGTCAGAAACTGGATGATAGCATAGCAGCGCTCTCGCTTCCGTCGCCAACAATGACTTCCACACCAGCTCGTGTGCGACCTGCTCAGCATGTGGCTGTTAAAAGTAGCGAAAAGCAGGAGGCGTTCCTGACAGCCCTCAGCAAGCTGAGGCCTAAAGCAGCTGTACTGGCTGCCTGTGATGACTTTGCTGCTGCCTTCCGCCCTAAAGTGACAACTAGCAACTACCCCGCACCTTTGGTTGATCTGAAGGATGTAAAATACCAGGCTATGAGTAGGGCTGATCTGGAGAAAGCCTGTGCTGAGATCAGTATAAGCGTCACGCCGGAGCAAGCTAAACATATTGAAGAGGCCACTAGAGCTCAGGCGGATTCAAAATTATGGCATGTCTTCCGTGCTGGACGAGTGACTGCTTCATTTATGAAGGCTGCATGCCATACACCAAGTCTGGTGAGGGCCCTGTGCCATCCGGACAATAACAAACTGTGCGTTCCTGCTACAAAGCATGGGAAGGCACATGAAGAAGAGGCCAAGCTGGCTTATTTCAACATGCATAAGTTGCAACACACCACTGCTGTGTTGTCTGCCAGTGGACTGGTGATAAACCCCACCCACCCTGAACTCGGTGCATCGCCTGACGCTCTGGTGTCATGCGAGTGTTGTGGACGAGGGGTGGTAGAGGTTAAGTGCCCCTACACTGTGAATCGTGTCGTGGAATGGGCCTTCCCACAACGTAATAATTTGTACAAAGTCCTTCAAAAATTCTAAGTTATTGGTAAGGCAGTTAAAAATATCCAACAGTGGTCAAAAAGTGAACAAAAGTAGTTGAGTTTCGGTCCAAGGTGGTTTATTGCAACAACACAAGACAAACACCTGAGATGCTCTCCGGACAACATCTGCCAACATACAGAAACGGTCTGTTTATATACATTTTCTGTGTCTAAGAGCCCCTCCTTTGGGCTCCACCTTTTTATTACGTATTTTCTATCACTTTTCCACGGATAGCTTTATTATTTTATTACATATCGGTGGAAACTTCCCGTGGGTGTATATTTTTTAAAACACTTTATTGTCCTGCCTCCTTCCCGATGGCCCCACCTCATTATGTTAATCTTATTTGTAACCTGGCTCCCCATTATTATCTTCTTGCTAATGACAACACTCATGTGGCCACGCTAAACAGCTGCACATCGTTTCCTCTTTCTGGACTTTTACCATACATCTTTTGTTCATAATACAACATAATGTGATTACTGAGTATGATGTTTTCCATGGTGCATCATGTATGTCTGACTGGCCTTGTCTTGTGTGCGTCTAACTCTCAGCTTGACCTCAAAACTAACACACACATTTCCATCAGATACATGTTAAGGCATACTTCTAATCATAGTGATAGGAATACATTTATTGTGAGATATATAAGCACACCCTTTAACTAATGTGACAAGAAAATACAAGTACTGTGAGAGGTTAATCTACTACATTTCCCCCCTGTGGCCCTGACAAGGGTCACAAAATAAGACAAAATAAATCACACTCTACAAACGATTGTCGATTCATCATGGCTATGAATTTCTAGAGTAAATATCAATAGCACACCACATTGTAAGTAATAGTTAGCACACCACAAACTAATTAATATTAGTACCAAAGTTTAAAATCAAAACATACTTCTACTAATAGTGAGGGATACACAAAACTATGATCACACAGTAAAACATCTACTAATAGTTAAACAAAGAGGGAATCCCCCCTTGGCACTCTCGTGAGGACTTTTTCCTCTTACTTACTTTTTTTATAGAAGGGTTTTCAGGATTTGTTTTCAGCAATGATACTGGGCATCAGGTCGACATATCCGAGCAGCTTAATCACCTGTTAGGACACTACAACCCTTACCCAGGGGGCACTGCACACCCCCTACATCAAACGAGTTGATGTTTAAATAATAATACCAATACTCTATCATGCCTGCTGTATCAGGCTAACCAGTCACTTAATGGTCCGTAGACCTGCATTACAACCAACATTTGAGCAACCCTATCGGTGCTCCCTGCACAGTAATAGTACTGTCACATAAGTTATAAATATACACAATTATATTTAACTTTTTAAGCATGCATCATCATATTTATTATTGAAGTATACATAATCATTTCATTATTCATAACAGCTTAGGTCTTTTTTTTTTTTTTTTTTTTTTATTGAATGTTCTGAGGTTGGGGCTTAGGGAAAACCACCCCCATTGGAGGCTGATTTCCCAGCCCTACTGTGGAAGCCCCAGGAGCACGCCCCTGCTGTTGTGCCAGTGTCGTCGTAGCCAAACGCCACTGCAATACTTGACGTCTTGCTGTGTCACGTTCGGCTGTCATCTGCAACAGTCTGTCCTGTAAGCTGACAATAGTTTGTTGAGCCTCTTGAAGTCGTTGCGTTAGACTGTCCTGTTCTTGGGTTAACTGGCACACTCTAGCCTTATATTTGGCTTTGTATGTGCTGCGGCGAATTGCAAATATGTGCTTCTTTGACGCCGGAGATAGACCTTTGACCAGCCGAGTATAAACTCCAGTATCCATAGAGGCAATTTCCGTTTTGAGGTCGTGAGCGGTTCTGTAAAGATCCAGAGGGTGCATTAGAAATCCTGAGACGTGGCTTATTTCAAAGGAGCTCAGCTGCATCTGTTGAAAAACATTAACAGTCGGCTCCAGTGCAGGATCTCCCATCGCGGTGGGACCCGTCGGCCCCGTGCCTGATGTAGATGGCGTCTCATGACCAGCTCTGTTTGGCCCTCCTTGGCCAGGTGTGGATGGCATCTCCCAAGCAGCTCTGCTCGGCCATCCTCGGTCTGCTGGGTCCTCAGGGCTGACAGGGCTAAAGTCGATCCTTAGGGCCCCTGGTGATGGCAGGTCGTCCATCGGCAGCTCTCTGAGGTCCCTCATTCCTCTCGGTGGTACAGCGCTAGGCCCCTCTGCTGGATCGTCTGGGCGCCTATTAGGGAGACCAGTGCCTATACCTACATATGCTTGTGTGCCTAACGACGCATGTGCGGCGTTTGTGTTTCCTCTATTCGCGCGTCCCTGCCAATCCTCAGCTGGTGTATGGTGTACGTTAAAATAAGCCTCCGCCATGTTCAGCCGTCTGCATGTGGAGACATAGTATGTTATAGGTATATATCCACATGAGGCATATACTTTCCTAAAAGAATTTATAAATATTTTTAGCATGCAAATTACTACTCCTACGCTAATCTATAAACACTTGACATGCAAACAACTACATCTAAGGTCATTTATAAAGACTCGGCATGCAATTTATTACTATATAATTAATATCAGGAAAAAGAATATATATATATATATTTACACGTACCTGGTGGGGGTGAGAGGGGATCATGGTTTTACCTTATATGACCTGGTCTATCTGCACCTCTATTAGGGGGAATTGACCAGTTACACTCACAATAAGTTTTGAGACCAACACCCGAATGAGTGGTACGACGCAGCAGACAACTATTAATATTATCAATATTATGGCTCCTAGTATTATTCCTACTACTTTGTTAGATATCTTGTCCACCCAAGCTTATTGAACCAATCCCAAAACCCCTTCAGCTGAGTGTTCCAATTGGATCTCTCCACATGCTGATCTCTCATACGCTTCATTTCTTGCAGAACACCTGTTAAGCTGCCGTTAACATCAGTATGCATAGGGATTAAGGTACAACAGTCTGTCCCGATATAATCACATAGCCCCTGGTCCCCGGCCATACGGGATTCCAGTACGAACCTATGTTGTAAAACCATTAGTGATGTAGCATGTAATTGTTCTTTTATAAGGTCTAAGCCCTTTATTGTAAAATTTATAAACCTTTGTTGATTGTACCATAGGAGATTTACCCACCTACTATTTCGAGCTATGTATTGCGCATTGGTAATTGCTCCGAAGAATGGTAACGCGCCGGCTCCTCGTCCAGCTTTTATCCACTTACTTCCTATTGCTGCATGTTCATCCGGTACCCCTAATGGGACCTGATCCCATGTAATATATACTTCATCTGACATTTGCCAATTCTGTTTGTGCTCAGTAGGAGCACTTCTTTTTGTACGGTTTCCTATTTCATTAGATGTTCTGTTGCTGATTTTTTGATTATCTATTATTAATTTTAATTGTCCTGTAAGCATTACTGGAGCACAGATGCCCTCCCACCGAGAAGGCAGTGAGGATAGTATCTGCTCATCATTGTGACATGTCCAAAAAATATCTCCTAATGGGGCAGATCCCTTCGCCAGACTCCTTACTCGGTATAGAGCTACCGATGTAGGTTGTAATTCATAGATGACATGTCCTCCATCTGGTACTACCTGTTTACACCGTATTTTAGCTTTAGGGCTAGTTTCACATATTTTAATGTAGCTGACATTTCCTCCAGCTGCCGGTGGATACCATGGCATGTTACTACATTTCACCATTCCGTCTGCTGTCCCCATTTCGCTAGAGGTCCTGTCGGTCACCTTTTCTAATTCTTTTCCTCGAGCTATACAGAATGGAAAAATTATTTCAGCTGGTTTTTTTATTACTGGAGGGAGTAAGAATGTACTTAGTACTTCACTTGTTGAGGGGGTTAGCGCTTTGGGGCATCTTTTCCTGTCTTCTGCCCATGCTGGTGAACCTGCAGCCATGTGCATGGCACAGAAAGCAAAGCACTCTGATATGTCTGGACAATCACCTATTTTACTTCCAGGTATAATCTGAAGGGATGGTAATTTCTTAGCATTGTAGCAGGCGATACAATCATCTTTAGGACGATTTTTAGCTTCAAACATTGTCTGAACTGAGAACTGTATCCATTGTTGGAACATGTTAGTCTCCCAATGTGACGTTTTTAAAATACTTAAATCCCTTTTCTGTCTTTTGTTTATTAACTTTACTACTTTATGAGCTGTTTCTATCATCATTATTTGCTTTGTTAGTATGTTTTGGCACTTGTCTGTCTTGCATCTTACCGTAATGATCACCATCCCATCCCCACGGCAGTCCATGCTTTGTGGAGTTCCAAGCCAATGTTTTCCCATTGACTCGTCTCCTAAAATTTCTTCAGACATCACATAGTCATAACCTTCAGTTTGCACATGCATTAATGATTTATTCTCCCCACCGTTATTACTGATTATCCCCTGGTTAGTAGCTAGTGTTATCATTGCTAGTGCACATGTCTCTGTTTGACGCTTTAAGTGTAAGTGTGAGTGTGCATTGTTAGTGGTGAGTTTAATAAGATCCCCCCTTGTTAACCCAAAAAGGGTTAACAAAAGAAGAAAACTAGTCAGATTCGGAAGAAGACGCATACGAGAGACGCCCAGACGGCGATGGAGTGGGCGGACACGACCCGCTCGCCGACCCATACGTGCCGTCCGAGGAAGCGGAAAGGGAGGGAGGGGGTGGGGAAGGTGCAGGTGAGGGATGTGAGAAAGGGGAAACAGTTCCAGCACTGTCTGATGAGTGAGGAAAAAAAAGGTCCTTCCAGTGCCTCAGGGCTGGGTGAGTCTGAGACAGGCCTGCCAGGACTCTGAGTGGCAGGAGAATCAGCATTACTGCTGCCAGAGTCAGAAGGCGGATTGGAAACAAAAGAATGAACACTATCATTCTCAGAGTCCCCTGACAGTGGAGACCGTCGGGCTGCCAAGCGGGCTGATCGTCTCTGGCCATCAGACGATGACGAGGGTGAGGATGCATCAGTGCTCGCCCCAGGTATGACATCAGACGCCTGTGCATGTGCTATGGTGTCATGCGGAGGGAGACTTGCTGCTGCCCTTTCAACATGCGCAGAGCCCGTCGGTCCTGGATCAAGGCCAGGTGGGTCTGGTGGGCGATGACGTGTGCAGTGGTTTTTATGGAACCAGAAGGGCTTACCTTCAACTTTTAGGGCAGTGGGAGTGGTAAGAACAACTTTAAAGGGCCCTTCCCTACGAGGTTCGTTCCACTGACGTTTAAACACTCGTATGAACACTTTGTCACCGACTTGGACGTCTCTGACGTCCACTGGGATACGTGTCTCGTCTCGGTTGTGAGCTGCTTTCACCTGTTGAAATATAAGTCTGTGAATACGGGTTAGGGACCTGAGGTAGTCCCCCAGTTCACGTTCAAGTTGCGCCAGGGAAATCTCCACCTGGGGCCCTCGGACCTGTGGGAGAGGCATAGGTCGACCTGTAAGCATTTCATGAGGAGTAAGATGGGTTATTCTGTTAGTCTGTGAACGCATTGCCATCAGTGCAATTGGCAACGCATCCACCCACGTCAGGCGGTTATTGCTATCAGCAATAATCTTTGCAATCTTGGTTTTGAGAACTCCGTTGGCTCGTTCCACGGATGCCTGTGACTGGGGATGATAAACACAGCCAAACTTTTGTTTTATACACAATTGGGTGAACATCGCCTGGACAACCTGTGAAACAAAGTGAGATCCGTTATCAGATGAAATAGTGTCAGGCATACCAAACCTGGGGAACACTTCTTTACATAAAAACCTTGCTGCTGATTTGTGATCGCACTTAGCAGTAGGGCAGGCTTCTATCCATCTGCTGAAACGACAAACAACCACAAGCATGTATCTCTTTCCCTGCACCCGAGTTAACATGTCAACATAATCCATAATCAGATGACGAAATGGGCCATCTGGCATGGGGATATGAGCTAAAGGTTGTGTAAACATCTTTCGCACATTGTATTTGGGGCAGTGTGGGCATATAGCTAATTCTCTGTCTACCATAGGTGTCAAATAAGGTGACCACCATACTGCCTGCAACTTTCGAACAACCTGGGCGCGTGAACAATGATCAGGTTCATGCATTATTTTGATGGCTGTAGGTAATAAGGACAAAGGTAGTACAAAATGCCCTCGGAAACTTCGCCACAACCCTGCATGGGGGTGTGATGTGCGTACCGCCCCCCTTTGCACCCACAGTCGTTTCTCTGCTTCAGAGACGCTGTTCTGCGCTTCAATTAATGAGGCTAAATTAGTGATGGGTTCACAGTCAGCTGCAAGAACCATCGGTCCTTGTATTGCCGGTCCTGTGGCTTCTTTGGCTGCCTCATCTGCCAAGTTATTTCCTATTGCTATAGGTGTTTTTGCCGTCTGGTGTGCGGCACATTTTACTACAGCTAATGCAGATGGGAGCTGCATGGCTTGAATTAATTCCATGACAGCCTGCCCATGTGTCACCGGGGTGCCATCAGTTCGAACAAAACCTCGCTGTTTCCAGATGCTTGCATTTATATGGCATACCCCGTATCCATACGCACTGTCTGTGTAAATGGTGACTCTTTTACCTGTAGCTAATTTACATGCAGCTGTTAATGCTTTTATCTCTGCCAATTGGGCAGAGCAAGGTTGGTCAAGGCTCATGGACTGAACTTTTGTATAGGTGCCATCGGGGTCAAGCCGGACCACTCCGTATCCTGCTTTGTTCCCCGTCTCACCTCTGACACATGACCCATCAACAAACAATGTTAAATCGGATGGGATAGGGTGATTGTATAAATCCTCCCTTACTTTCATGAAGGCGTCCGTCTCCTTGAGACAATCGTGGGGCTCACCTTCTGTTGGCAATACCATTCTTGTGGCCGGGTTGATCGTGACACACCGTTGCACTGTAAGGTCAGGTCCTGAAAGCAGAACTTCATAACCAGTGCGACGAGCTTGGGTTATCACAAAACGTGGGCTTGTGAGCAGTGCATGCAATTGATGCGATGTATACAAGAAAATAGGGTGACCCATGGTAATCACTGAGGCCTTTTTATATGCAAATGCTGCCGCTGCCAGGCCTTGGTAACAAGGAGGCAGGCCTTCTTCAACTCCGTCTAATTTTGTGCTGTAATAAGAAATTGGTTGTTTACCTGTGGGAGTGTCTTGCATCAATACTGCACATGCATACCCTTGTCGCTCTGCCACGTACAGATGAAATGGTTTGCCATAATCTGGATTGGCCAGAGCAGGAGCCGTTTGGAGATCTTGTTTTAGCAGCTGAAACGCTCCCTCTGCCTCGTCTGTCCACTGTAACTGAGCCGACTGGTGTCCTTGGCCTGCGGCTTTAATAAGTGCTCTTAATGGAGCAGATTTGATAGCGTAATCACACACCCAGGGTCTGCTGTAACCTGCCATGCCAAGGAAAGACAACATGTGACCAACAGTTTGAGGTTTGGGCAATTTGGTTATGGCTTCTATTTGGGACGGTGCGATAGACCTTTTGTCCCCACTGAGTTGCCTGCCGAGGTATTCTACTGTTTGTTTGCAGAATTGTAATTTTTGTTTACTTACTTTGTGTCCTCCTTCTGCCAATGCGGTCAACACCGTAATGGAGTCTTTTTCACACTGCTCTTTTGAGGCAGAACAGATCAAAATGTCATCAACATACATCAACATGGTGGATGGTATGTCTAAGTGATTTAAATCATTTGCTAGCACACGATTGAAAATAGATGGTGAATGTACAAACCCTTGGGGCAATCGTGTGTACGTATACTGTTGACCTTTGTACGTAAATGCAAACAGATACTGGGAATCTGGATGCACAGGCACACTGAAAAATGCTGAACACAGATCTATCACAGTAAACCATTTTGTTCCCGGGGGTATGTTGCTTAACAGTGTATGGGGGTCAGGTACTATCGGTATTTCTTCTGCTACAATAGCATTGATTAATCTTAGATCATGGACTAATCTATAGTCATTACTGTTAGGCTTTTTGATTGGAAAAATTGGTGTGTTACAGGGGCTTGCTGTTGTTTTTAGAACGCCTACATTTTCTAATCCTGTAATAATGGGCTGTATGCCTTCCAATGCTTCATGTTTGAGGGGGTATTGTCTTTGAAAGGGTAATTTAGCATTTAATTTGGTGGTGAATTTAATGGGGTCAGCTGATTTTACTAAACCTACATCTGTTTTGCTTTTGGACCACACCTGCTCAGGAACTTGTTCTAATAGTGATGCATGCTCTTCAGTCACCGCCATTTGTCTTTTCCCAGGCACTTTGATGTGTTCTGCTATTACTTCATCTGCTTGTGAAAATGAGATCTTGAAGAATAGTCCATCTTTTGATACACTGATCCGGTTCCACGCCGTATCAATCCATTCTGTGACCTTCTTGGCTTCTTGAATCATGGGACCCAGGTCATGTGACTCGTACCTGTCAGCAATCAGCAATGTGACATGCGGCGCTGAGTCAGCGACCTGGAACCATTCAGCAATGTCTTTTTCAGGAAACTTGACAACGGCTGCGGCTCCTTGTGGCCCAACCATTATGTCAGCATATTGGATGACAGTTGCTTTGTTGTTAATTTCTTCATCCCAGCTCTTCTCGTAGTCTTCATGTTTCTGTCCTTTGTCATAAAACATGGTGCAATGGAGAGGGAGGAAGGGTTCTTTGGACTTGTCGTAGTGGTTCATTATCAGAGGTCTCCATGTTTCCCACTCCAATTGGAGGAAAGAGGTGGGTGACGTGAGTTTCATCCAAAATACTTGGTCTTCGGGGTCATGATTTGTCACTTGTGGGATCATCTGTGGGCTCAGTGGCATCATGAAGGCTTCACTGTTGTCAGTTGCTTCAAAATAAATTCCATTTGGAGTGCATTTAATCTTTGCGTTGAGCTGGCATAACACATCTCTGCCCAGCAGATTAATTGGCGTATCTGCTGAATAAAGTAGTGGTGCATACACAGTCTTTTCTCCTATAATCATGGGAACTGGCTCAGTCATGGGTATTATTTGGGTCTTCCCAGAGAAACCTACTGTTCGAATCTTTGATGCTGAGAGAGGCAGGTTAATCCCACATTTACCTATGCATGAGTATGCAGCACCTGTATCAACCATGAATTGATGATGTCTGTCGTATATTGTGACATCAATTGTGGGTTCCGTTTGTGGGCGTTGTGTTAATACAGGTAGAATGGCCTCTCCTTCAGGTTTCTCTGGGCACCCCTATTGCCAGTACGCTTCAGGCCCTGCTCCACCGTTGGCAGGTCCCGTGGCAGGGTGCTGGGGTCCCATCCATGGATTGGTTGGGCAGTCTCTTTGCATGTGTCCGACTTGTCCACATCCCCAACACTGCAGCCTCAGCTGCTGTTGTCCCATGTCTGGACCCGTCTGGGGCATCCGCTGGTATTGTCCTTGAGGGGGCCTCCTCGGGGCTCCTTGTGGTCCTCTCCATCTTCCCCGCATAGGTGGCCCCCCTCTTCCTCTTCCAGTCATCACGTGCTGGGAACCTGTTCCCTGATTTAGATGCACATGGATGGGTGGGACATGTTGAGTTTGGGCCCCTCCTGCAGGTGGTGCTGTTGGATACTGCATCTGCTGTGTGGGTGGAGGGATAGTGGGAGATATCACTGGGGCTTGTACGACTTCACCTCCTGCTGGTCCGCTCTCAACTGTGGGAGCGGCTGCCACTGTCAGTGCCGCTTGATGTTTGGGCTTATCTCTCTCTTTCTTTGCTTTTGTCAGTTCTCCAATTTGCAGTTGGGCCAACTTTGTGGCCAGCATCTTGCTCTGGTCCTCCAGCGCTTGTTTTTCAGCTCGGTGCATGTTGACATAGTGTATCACATGCTCAGAAAATGCAGGCCAGTCCATTTTTATGAGTCCCACCACTCCATCCAGCTTGGTCTGTACCTCTCTGGGCATGGCACCTTTAACGTACATCTTGAATAGTGCCTTGGTTGACTCTTGTTCATCCCATTCACTTCCTGTCTCTGCTTTCCACATTTGTTGAAACTTGTGCAGAAACTGGGCTGGGCTCTCATCATCTTTCAGACATTCTTCTTTCAGCTTGGTTGGGTCTCTGCGTGAGGGGTATTTGTTTCTCAGGGCTTCCCATACTCGGGTTCTCACATGGTTGAAGGGTAACCCGTCACACTGGTGTCCGCGCATGACCCCTGGAAGCCTGGCCTCCACAAACACTTCTTTGGCTGACGAGTATCCTGCCATTTTTATTAGCAGTGCTTTGATGTCTCCTGCTGCCAAGTTGATGCCCCCCGTTATTTCTTCTAACTTTTCTATCCATCTGTCTGCTCCGTCTGCCAGCGGAGTCAGTCTTCCTGCAAGCGTTATCATGTCCATAAATGCCCATGGCATGTACCTGTCTCCATCAGGCCCCTTGCAAATTAAAGGCATGATCCTCGCCCTCTGTTCCTGCGCTGCTGCACGTTGCTGTGCCAGCGATCTCGTTTCCATTGCGTGATTGTGGTGCTTTTCCACCTCTAAATCCACCTCAAATGCAGTTGAGAGTTGTTTTTTCACACCTGAAAACGTCGCTCTCCTTTCCATTACTTCCCGAGGTCTTACAGCTGGGCCCTCCCCGCTCTGTCTGGACCCGCTGAAATAATATGGAGATATTCGATCTTCTCCATCGTCTGGACGTTCAGCTATATCCCACAGTTCCATATCTCTTTCCTCTTCGTCCTCTCCGTCCTCCTCATCCTTTTCTGCTTCTCTGAGCATAGCTTTAGAGTGCTGGTCGGGGTGGTCTGTGAAGTCAATTTGGGCTGCTTCTTTCATACGCAGCTCATTTTCCTTTCTTTGCTTCTCCTCTCGTTGCTTTCTTGTGCACTTTTTTAATCCCTTTAGGTTTTCCTCTTTTTTACGCCTTTCCGCTTCTCTTTTTCTCTCCATATGTTCCTTCTCTTTCTCCCAGCTTTGGAGCAATGCAAAGCATTCTTTAAAGTTTTCCGGCTCTGCGGTTGTTTTTTCTTCCAGCAATTTTGGTTTTTCTTTTAGACTGGATTCCTCAAATGCCTGAGGGAGAGTTGTGGGCCTTTCTACTGATGTGGGCCGCTGAGACCTGAGAGGTGATGATGAACTGGAGCATGCACCATCCTCTTCTTCATCTAACGAGCAGCTTGGCATCTCTTCTTGACTTATATTTCCCCACTTCCCCCGCTGTCTATCTCTTTCTTCTTTTTCTCCCTCCCCCTCGCTATCCATTACTATTTTTAACCTCCCCGTGATTTTACCCCTACTAGTTTGATCTGTAAATACTGGATATTGTCCGGCTGATTCCTGGCGATAGGGTGGTGGTTTGTGATCCGTATATACAGGCGCTGTTGGGCTTATGTTACAACCAGCTTTAAAATATCGCAAGATATCTCTCTGTTCAGCATGTTTCTGTTTTTTACGCAGCTGCATTTGGTCATTTCTCACCTCGTTATGCCGCAGCTTTTCTTCTACTTCATCATAGCATAACGGGTCAAAACTACCTTCTATAGGCCAGCGATTTTTCCCAGATGTAACCTTATGCCATTCTATCATACATTTTTGAATTTTGCGTTTATTAGAAGGATGTGTTACCATTACTAATTTAGCAGGCGTTAGTTCCTTGGTCTGTTTGCTCCCGTTGGCTCCCATGGCACTCAGCAGTCAGCAGACACCGTGGCCTGTGTCTTTTACTTAGGGCTGAACGACTTTGGAAATAATCTAATTATATTTCTCCCTGCTGCTGCTCAGATGCTACAGGACTCACAGCATCTAAATTCTGTGCAACAATGATTGTGTTTTGGCCTAAATACCTCTTAACCCCTAGGTTGCACTTTTTGACTTTCTTTTACATTAATCGTAGGTAAAGAAAGAATGGCCTATAACTAAAGTTGTTTGTACACAAGAGCTAGTTACAACTAGAACCTTTATTGTTTCTATTAATCAGAATATTTTTTCCAGATCAGAATATTAATCAAGATAATCAGAATTTTATTCAATAGACTAGCTTTTAGTTGATTTGGACATTAATCCTTGTTAAACTTAAAGTACGGCCTACAGGCAAGTCTAGTTTTAACTTAATTGATTTGTATTTTTACGTTATGTATGATTATAGAGACTTCCAAATTCAGTAATAAAATTAGATTATTTCCCTGCTACTATTGTCTTTCTTTTATGTGGAGGCAACCCCACTTTTAACGTTTTACCAACACTTAATGGACACGTTTTAGTTTTCTAGTTGTTAGTAGCTACAAATTGCAGACTCTGTGATATTAGAAATTGCGTTAAAATTAAGGCTGCTATTAATTGTCCAGCCCAGCGATTTGCTAACCCCTTTAGTCCTTATTTTGTCTAAGTTTATCGGGTCCTGCTCTTTTCCAATATAGATTTTTCCTATTTTTTAACGTTTTGTCTTTTTCAATCTGTTATTTTTCAACAATTTAGACGTTTTTATCTTTTCCAATCTGTTATATTTCAACAATTTAGGGTCAGGGTATTTCTGATATGCTAGACTTCTTTGTTTTATCCTTTGTTTTATAATTTTTATTATATACTTTACTACTACCAACCTTTTATCTATTATTATCTTACCTTCTATGTTTTATTGCTATAATTTTATTTTGCTCTATACTTTGTTTCTTTCGAATATATATATATATATATGTATCCTTATCACTGTCAATTTATTATTTATTATTATCCTATTTCTATGTTATAATTGTTATAGTTCCCCTTCCCCTTATTTCCCCTTTAACACTTAATCTACACTCTACACAAACCAAAAACACAGACAGACATATATTTATGTTTCGCTTAAGCTATAATTCTCAACTATGCACTTCTTGTGCTTTATTCTGCAGGCCTATTTTTTTTTGTACAATAACTCTCCTCACTGTCTCTTACAGTGGCACACGCGTTTTTCCCAGCTTTTTTAGGCGTCACCCCTCGACAGGCTAAGTGACGGACGTCCCCTTCAAGCGGTACTTTTTACTCTGACTATTTCTAGCCAGGCCTCAATCATCAATACCTAACACAACTTTATAGAACTCTTTGACTATCGCTTAGTCACCAAATACATATATGAACCACACTCTTTGACTATCGCTTAGTCACCAAATACCTATATGAACCACACACTAAATGCATCCACTGCTCCGAGCGGCTATCTCATCAGACTGTCAATCGCTTTGACCGGCCTGTCCCTATTTCTCTAACAATTGTCTATTCAGACCCAAAACAGTTCTTGCACCAATCAATATCTTAAACACAAATGCATAACATAGCTTGTTTATGACTTAACCCAGCTGTGCACAAGATATTTCATGCATCAATCAATACTTTACACAAAAATGCATCAGTTCATATCAGCCATGTATTCATGCACATACATTGTTGCATCAATTGATACCTTAAACAAAATTGCAACAGTTTACATTAGACATATATTCAACACTTTACACAAACATGCAGCCACATACATTAGCCATACATTCACGTATACACCTTAAACACCAGCCATATTTTCACTCATACACATTAAAACGATAAGCCATACATTCATACACACACACCTCTGGACCGCCCTTCAGCCTTTTCTGTTCTTCTTGTATGTTATTTGTATATGTTCTTCTTGTATGTTAGTGTTTTGTATATGTTACTAAATTTAGACTTCTAGGTTCTTTTAGGAGAGCTTGTGTGATACCTGACGTCCACCAGCCGCCTGTCGGAGGCCGGTTCCCCACAAATTTAGACAATTATAACAAATTAGTTTCTCACCTGTATTGGTGGATTATTGGGCCCTGGGGGTCCTGGCCTCCAACCGGTGGCAGCAGTCGTCCGGGATCAAGCTTCCTCCTGGCTGGCTCGCCAAAATGTCGTGGAATGGGCCTTCCCACAACGTAATAATTTGTACAAAGTCCTTCAAAAATTCTAAGTTATTGGTAAGGCAGTTAAAAATATCCAACAGTGGTCAAAAAGTGAACAAAAGTAGTTGAGTTTCGGTCCAAGGTGGTTTATTGCAACAACACAAGACAAACACCTGAGATGCTCTCCGGACAACATCTGCCAACATACAGAAACGGTCTGTTTATATACATTTTCTGTGTCTAAGAGCCCCTCCTTTGGGCTCCACCTTTTTATTACGTATTTTCTATCACTTTTCCACGGATAGCTTTATTATTTTATTACATATCGGTGGAAACTTCCCGTGGGTGTATATTTTTTAAAACACTTTATTGTCCTGCCTCCTTCCCGATGGCCCCACCTCATTATGTTAATCTTATTTGTAACCTGGCTCCCCATTATTATCTTCTTGCTAATGACAACACTCATGTGGCCACGCTAAACAGCTGCACATCGTTTCCTCTTTCTGGACTTTTACCATACATCTTTTGTTCATAATACAACATAATGTGATTACTGAGTATGATGTTTTCCATGGTGCATCATGTATGTCTGACTGGCCTTGTCTTGTGTGCGTCTAACTCTCAGCTTGACCTCAAAACTAACACACACATTTCCATCAGATACATGTTAAGGCATACTTCTAATCATAGTGATAGGAATACATTTATTGTGAGATATATAAGCACACCCTTTAACTAATGTGACAAGAAAATACAAGTACTGTGAGAGGTTAATCTACTACAATCGCCCGGAAGAACACCCCTGCCTAGAGACAACCCCTGATGGTCTGCGGCTGAACATGTCACATCAGTACTATTATCAAGTACAGACACAAATCCATCTGTGTGAGGTGGCCTACTGTGACTTTGTTGTCTGGACATGTGAGGCCATGCTTGTCCTCCGGATTCTTCCGGACAGCACTTTCTGGGAGAATGTTTGCTGTAAGAGCAAGACATTCTTCCAGAAAGTCCTGCTTCTAGAGCTGTGTGGCAATTACTTTACCAGGAGGGACAAGCTGTGTTTCTCCCCCATCAAACAGAATAGAAATGGTGATCAGTTCTGTCTGTGTGGTGGGGGACAAGAACAGTCTAACATGGTGCCATGCAGAAATGTCATGTGTGAGGGACAATGGTTCCACATGGAATGTGTGAAATTGAAGCGCATGCCCAAAGGTAAATGGGCATGTCCTAAGTGCCGTATTGTACCATAAGTATATCTGTAAGCAAGGTGTTCTCAGTTGTAGGCGTGGAGGTGGTCTAGTACCAGGCCACCATCAAGCCTACAGCTGAGAACACTCACTTCATGGTATTTAATTTTCAATTCTTATCGATATGAAAGGTTACCATTCATAAGATTGTATATATGACACACTAAGTAACCTGATGTGAGATATACTGTCACGTTCACTGATGTTATGAACCTTTTCTCATTTATGTTGTTAATAAATCATATTAACCTGAAAACAGTCTAGTTTGTCTTCCAATTTTAAGAACAGTCTGATATAAAAACTGTAAACATTTCTTATATTATTAACACTAAATTGCACATTTTAGTTTAAATGAATTGCTTTCTATATAAACTATGAAAATGAAGAAAATAGGGTATGGAGTCTTTAATGTATTTATTTACATTTCCAATGACAAATACACGGTGTGACATGGATACCACAATCCCTGCATTTCAAATCGAATGACACAATTCCATCCGAAAGATTGAATAAAGAACATGCTACTTTTGCAATTTTGTCTAATAATGTCAAGTTATTCTGATCTCTAACTTGCACATAGTCTAGAGGTACAGGCCCACCCACCATATTGTATCGCTGCCTAATGCCCCCTATTACCCGCTCTACATGTATGCATAAATGAGCTATTTTCCGAGTTTCTATGATCTCACACATAGACAGTTGTTTCTTTCCTTTCATGAAGGCAGGAATCTTTACTTCGGCCTGTAATAAGCCGACCGAATCTTTTATGTCAAAGCCACGGTCAGCCAGGATGATGTCTCCTGGTAAAATGTGACTTAAGAACCCAGATTTTTCTGCAATGGCTTTGTCACTGGTACGCCCACCCCATGCTTCCGAAATAAAACTGACTGAACCCATTGGACATATGGCAATTAAAAATTTCACAGTGTTATGATGCCTGTAGTTTGACCAAGTCTGTGCTTGAGCCATTAAACCTGTTGGTCTATCAGTAAATACTTCAAAACAATCTATAATTGCACTCACACGCACACCATACTGTTTCCGAAACTCCATTGGAGTGCTTTCAAACAATGCCTCCCTGGACGGCCATTTCACAAGAAATCCAATATTGTGGTACATGACATTGATAACATGACTGAAGGTGCGAGATACAGTAGGGCAGGACACATTAAAATGGTAAGCAATATCCTGTACAGATAAGTTTAGACGAAGTCTCATTAGAGTAAGAACCATTTGCTGGAATTTGTTGAGACAGCTACTGGGTCCACAGATTAACTCATCTGAAATATAATTGAACAATAACATCAGAAGAGTAAATGATGGCAAGCCAGTGTAAAACTTAACCTTGCCATCATCATTTTCAAAAGTCCTCTGACAAACAGTAGATTCCTCAACCTTAATCCGCAATTCCATATTTTCCTGTGTCAGTCTATTCAGTTCTGACTGCATGTCATCGATGAGCGACATGGATATATCTGTTTGGCAGGCCACAGAATTCGGTTCTGCCGTCAGAGTCTCATCTGTATCGGGTAGTGGCTCCACACCTGATATTTCTAAGTCCTTGTTAGGCTTGAATGACTTGCTGAGAGAGATAAGGCTCTCAGCAGCATCATATAGCTTCCTTTTATGAGCCCTCTGCTGCACACGCTCCTTCCGGGATGCTGTCAGGTCTGAAGCTGGTTTCACCTTTGAATGGCCTAGGAGAAGGCTCGGTGCCCAGTCTGGGTTATCACAGTCGAAGAGTGCTGCAGGTTTGCCTGGAAAACAAAAAGCATTGTTGCTTAGCAAAGAAAATGCCATAAAGTTACAAAATAGCAATAGATTATCACATCAAGTGCATTTTTTGCAAGCTCTAACATTGTGTTCAACTATCTTACATTATTATCATCAATTTGTTTTTTAATAAGTACATTTTACCATAAGCATACATATAGCTATCAGTCACAATAGTTATAATGCCTGAGTACAAAGTTTATCATTCTAATCTGTCAAAAACACTGATTGACACACTGACCTCAAAATATACGTCAACTAGCACTGTAGGCTGCAGCCCGGTTTAACTGAACCCCAAGTAGATATATTGTTTAAATATAGCGTTGCGTTGTGGGACGTGGCTGCCATGTTGATGGAAACGCAAAGTTAAAATGACAAAATCACCATTATTAATAATTTGGATCCATATGAAGTTCCAAACAATGAGTGGAGCGGAACAGTTCTGAAGCTACAAGTCCTTGGAGTCTAATGTGGAGTTTACGAATGGATAGGTTCAGGAGCTGCAGATCTTAAAGCCAGCAAACAATGGGAACACAGTAACTCGTTCAAAGGTAAACTGTGCTCAGACGGGCTCTGGCACATGCTAACCGTTAGTGCTAACAACCACTCACGCATGTAATGTACTTTTAACTAGCTGCTATGTGTTTCAAACGTTTAGAACACACTCTCATTGACATCGGGATACTGTGGAAAGTTATGTTCGGTCGACTTACAGCCGCGATCCAAGCGAGCCGACGACTCTTTGTTATCTCTGTAACTCGTTCAAAGGTAAGCTGCGCTCAGACGGGCTCTGGCACATGCTAACCGTTAGCGCTAACAACCACTCACGCATGTAATGTACTTTTAACTAGCTGCTATGTGTTTCAAACGTTTAGAACACACTCTAATTGACATCGGGATACTGTGGAAAGTTATGTTCGGTCGTCTTACAGCCGCGGTCCAAGCGGGCCGACGACTCTTTGTTATCTCTAACAGTTGTTCTCCGTGGTTGCGCCTCCAGGCAGGAAAGCGGTGGAAAATTAACCCGTTTCTATGTTTTTCCCATGGCGATCATGTGTTGCGCTGTTACAGCCCACAATACAGCAACGGTTTACATGTTTTAAATACTGAACAGTTAATTACCTGTGACAAAGTGAGCACCGCAGACTCTGGCGTATTCCAGCTTAACACCGTCCAAATCGGCCCTGGATATCCGTGTCAGCCATAGGCGACGGCGTTGTTCAGACAGCTGTTTTGTTTTTTCGCACTGATTCGCTATCACGGCTGGTAGGCGAAAGAAAGAGCGTTGTTCTCCACCTCCACGGGCCGTGCAACCAACCATTAAACACGTTTTCACCATTGTTCACTTCCAATACTGCCTAAGGCGTAATACAATGCGGGTCAACGGAGCGAAACGACTGCCACCCAATATGGCGGACGCGCAGAGTAGTCACGTGAGCGTGACGTCAGCTGAAAACCCCCTATTGTTTTAATATCCCTGTGCAAATTTTCAGTTATCTGAGTCATTGCAACAGCAAGCCTGTTTAAGGCTTTTTGCAAATTTTTTTTTAGTAATTATTCAGGCTAAACAGTGAAAGTAGTCTCAGGCATTACTACCGCAATGCATGGTGCTCGCATGACCTTCAAAACCAAGGGAGGGCTGGCATGACTGCCGTTTCCCCAGTGGCGGCTGGCTTGACCGCAGTAAACCCAGCCATGTTTATTGGAAAATCGCCTCACTTTTCTTAGAGAATATCGTCTTACTCCCCCTCTCACCTGGGATATCTGCACTGAGATTGTATGGATGACAAGCCAAGACAACAAATGGCCGTTTGACTTTTGTTTTAAAATACGAAAAAGAAAATCGAAATACAAAGCGTTTCTCTTTTTCATTGTCAATAAGCGCAAAGTGAAATTTGAAAAATTATTTGAATTTAATTTTCTATTTCGGGTAAGAAAAAACAACAAGCGGCGATGAGCGGCCCTCGCAGCCAAGCACCGCTGGGGTACGCGCACCGCCTCCCTCCAGCCACCGCAGAAGCTGTCACGCATTTTCCCTGCCCGTCCACCGGGCGATTCACACGAACCCGTACGGCAGCGCTCCCCCCCCCCCCACCCGACTCACAAAAAATCAGGTGCAGATACAATCGTTCGGCGGGCCGTACGTTTGACACCCCTGGTTTAAACATTATTTTACTGGTTGAAATGCAGTTAAAAGTCTTCAGCTGAAAGGTTGTACACAAAAAAGGTGTTGCACACAAATAAAACTTGTTTTGCACACAAAAAGATATGTTTCACACAAAAAAAATTGTTTTGCAAACTGTCCGCCTACCTTGCGCTCAAAATATCATTTATAAGTTTTCCTCCAATACAAAATGGTCTCTGCTCGCACAAAACAGCCTCTGCTCGACTACGATACAATCCCACCCACGCTGCGGTAAATTTGTGCCAAAAGTCACGTGATGCATTAAGAGTTGTTGTTGTTCAGACTTCCCGACATTGAGAAGAATTCAGTTATCTCTAAACTATTGGGCTAATTTACAGGGTCATAGTGAAGATCATCCAGCACAGAGCACTTTAACATCTTGTTGGGAAATGGAGAACAGGGAGAGAAGAAGCTTTGGGTAGACAGTTAGACAAAAAGCAATGGAATTAGAATTAACTGATTTAATGTTCAGTTCAACAGTACCACTGACAGCAGTACAACCTTGGATACTACCTGAAGCTAAAGTAGATCTAACACTATTACGAAAGGGAAATAAGGTCAGGGTTTTTTTTTTTAAATTCAAATACAATACAGGAATATATTAATATTTACTAGTTTCATTCAGATCTACACAGATTCATCAAAAAAGTTTAGATAACAAGATAGGAGTATCTTTTATTGTTCCAGAGTTTCATATTACAGTAGGAAAGAGGACAAGTAATAATATATCAGTATACACAAGAGAAATGTTAGCAATTTTGTTTGCAATGCAATGGGTAGAAGAAATAAGACCTCTGAGAGTGATTATTTGTTCAGATTAATCTTCATCACTAATCAGTTTACCGATAAAACACTCAGACAGTAGACCAGATATTTTGATAGAAATCCAGCAAACATTATACAGAATTCAAATGATGGACATTACAGTCATATTTTTTTGGGTACCAGCACACATGGGAGTTAAAGGAAATGAAATGGCAGATAAGGCTGCAAAGGAGGCTACAACAAGAAAAGACATTGATGTGTCAGTTAAAATTAGTAAGATGGAAATAAAGAGCATAATTAAACAGAAGATGAAGGAAAGGTGGCAAAAGCAATGGGAGGAAGAGAGGAACAGAAGATGGTTTTACATGATCCAGAGGAGAGTGGGAAAAATGAGATGGGCAGGGAAGAACATAGGAGAAGAAACAATTATATCAGGACTTAGATTTGGGCACACAGGATTAAATAATACATTATTCTAAATAGGTAAACATAACAATGGAAGATGTGAATATTGTGAGCAACAAGAGACAGTTGAACACGTTATGGTATACTGTAGGAAGTATGAAAGAGAAAGGAGAGAAATGGTCCAAAATCTAAAAAGGAAAAGAATACAATTTGATTTAATAGAAATACTTAGAAAAACTCCAGAGATAATTGTTATGTGATTATTTTTCATTATCTTAGATTAATAAATGTAATTGAGAGGATTTGAAATCTTTTTTTGGTTTTGTTTATATTGTTTTGTTAATTTGATTGTGACTTGTTTTGTTTAGTATAAATAAGAAGTGGCCATTCTGATCCACACTCCATACCAGTTGGTGGCGGTAATGCACCATTTGGTTGCGTGCCAACCGCCAAAAAAAATCCATAAAGAAAAAGAAGAAGCAGAAGACTTCCCGACAGCAGGGGGCGCACCTGAAAAAAACTGAAAGGCGCCGGTTTGGCTGAGGAAGAAAGACGTGATATCACAGCTAACAGCAGGGACGTGCAGAAGGGGGCGGGGGGCTTGGTCACCTGCCCCTTTGCCCCTTGATGCCCAAAGTGCCCTTTTGTAAGTGTTTTTTTTATGTGTGTGTGTGTGTGTGTCAGGGTTCTCTGTGTTGGCTGCTCTAATTCTACTCCTCAGGTGTGTCTAGTTGGCTGAGGAGGCGTGGTCCACACCTGCAGCTCGTTGCAGGCGGCTTCCTCTGGCTTCTTAAGCAGAGCACTGGCAGATGGAAGACGCCGGAGCCTTAACCAGTCGTGGTACGACGTGGCCTCTGTCCCAACTCTCGGAAACCAGCTTGTGAGTTTTTTGTTACTCTTCTTTTTTGAGTAATTTTTTGTACCTCTCTGTTGCTCCAGATTTTGGTGCTTGGATGCACTCACCTGTCTTGACGTCCCGTCCGAAGAAACAGACCAGCAGACCTGTCTGCTCAGATTTTGCTCTGGCGCTCCCCTCATACTTCCTGGAAGTTACCCAGCGAGGCCTGAGATCCCCTTTCCCGGGTTCTGTTGGTTCTGTGCTCACTCTGGTCAATCCATCTGTCAACCGCTGCCGATGAGGTCGCCTCGGATTCCTCGCCAGCTACATCTGCCGCCCTCAGCCACTAGCCACCTATCTCCATCTGAGTAGTCACATAGAGTTCTCATGACGCTACTTCTTCCCGGTTAGGTCCGCCCAGCCTAATGGTAAGCAGCGCAACTCCTAGCAAGTTTCTTGGCTCTTATTTCAGAAGAACTCACTTGCTCTTTCTTACAGACTCTCCAGCCGTGACGTTCTGACCCAGCCGAGTCACCTGTAGTTCTGTCCATAGACCTGCCTGTTTTCCTTTAATAAAAATCTTAAAACTGTGCATTGCCTCCCGTTCGTATCTGCATGTGGGCTCGTCATCTGAAAACCATGACAGAAGAAGGCTCCGGCCACCAGAGTCCAGCGGATACGTTCGGGCGGCAGATAGCCGCACAGCAGGAACAAATGCAGTCGCTAGGTTTTGCTGTCAATTCCACTCAGGAACAGCTTCAGAGATTAGCCGCTCAGGTTAGCCTACTTGTGGACACAGTCACTTCCGCGAAGACGTCACCTGTCACTCAGGATCACGTTACCCCGGCTTCCGACGCTCCGAGCATGGAGAATCAGTTTTGGACTCCACCACTTGAGGGCGCGTCACCTTGTCCGGAGAAATTCTCCGGTGACAGTGGAAGTTGCGGTGGTTTTCTTTTCCAGTGCAAACTGGTGTTTAACCGTTCTCCCCAGACTTTCGCCTCTGATGAGGTAAGGATATCTTATGTCTTACGTCTACTTACGATAACGGGTAGGGCTCTTAGGTGGGCCGAGGCTCGATTCCCTGATTGTCAGTCGTTTGGGATTACTTTTCAGGACTTCATTGCTGAATTTAAGACAATTTTTTCACCTGAGTTGGATTCGGCACAACAGTCTCGTCATCTCCTCACTTTGAAACAGCGCGGTCGACGCGTATCTGATTTTTCCGTGGAGTTTCGTACGTTTGCTGCTGCTGCGGGTTGGCAGCCGAGACCGTTAAAGGCAGCTTTCTTTCAGGCTCTAGACGAGTCGTTAAAGGATGAGTTAGCTCGGGTTGAGGAACCTGAGGATTTTGAGGAGTTTGTAGCACTTGCTATCCGTTTGGATTCTCGATTACGCAGCCGAACCCGTTTTAGATCCAACCTTGCCTTGCAATCATCCACCTCCACCTCTTCTACATTTACCAAGAAGGAACCCCGTTCCTTTACACCTCCTCCTGAACCCATGCAGTTGGGGCAGGTTGGTCTTTCCAATAAGGAACGTCAGCAGCGTGTCTCGGAGAACTTATGTCTTTATTGTGGAGGTGAGGGTCATTACCTCAGAGATTGTCCTGTTCGGCCAAAAGACCGAGTCCGCCGCTCTTAACGGGGGGATCGGTGGACAGGTTGGGATCTATTCCCCGGGAGGCTGTTAAGGCGTCATTTGGTTCTCGTTGTTGTTTACCAGTTACTTTAATATTCGACCAGGAGAGTTTTGATGTTTCAGCTCTAGTAGATTCAGGCTCTGATTTTAATCTCATAGATCAGGCGGTTGTGGACCAGCTTCGAGTACCTGTCGATCTTTTACCCGAGCCACTCCAGGTCTCGTCATTAGATGGGCAGAGATTGACTCTTATTACCCATCGCACCCGACCATTGGTAGTGATAGTTTCCGGTAACCATCGGGAACAGCTTTCCTTCTTTGTCTTCCCGGTAAAGCGTTCACCTGTGGTTTTGGGAATAGCCTGGTTAAGGGTCCACAATCCGCAGTTTAATTGGGCTGAGTCCCGACTGGAGTCATGGTCACCTACTTGTCATTCCCGTTGCTTGCAGTCCGCTCGGCCCGTAGCCGTCTCCTCTACTTCCTTGACTGATTCCGGAGACATGATTGACCTCTCTCGCGTTCCAGAGGATTACCACGACTTACGGCAGGTATTTAGTAAAACTCAGGCTTGTTCTTTGCCCCCACATCGCCCATACGACTGTGCGATTGACTTGTTACCTGGGGCCCCTCTACCGGTGAGTCGGCTCTATAACATCTCCAGGTCAGAACGTCAATCGCTTGAGAAATACATCAGTGAGTCTTTGGCTACGGGGTTAATTCGTCCTTCTTCCTCCCCATTAGGGGCTGGTTTCTTTTTTGTGGGCAAGAAGGACGGGACCCTCCGACCCTGTATAGATTATCGAGGGCTTAACCAGATAACCGTCAAGAATAAGTACCCGCTTCCTCTATTATCATCAGCCCTCGAGCCAGTCCAGAATGCCAAGATTTTTACTAAGCTTGATCTGCGCAACGCTTATTTGGTTCAGGTGAGACAGGGGGATGAGTGGAAGACGGCTTTTAAGACTCCGTTAGGTCACTTTGAGTACCTAGTCATGCCCTTCGGCTTGTGTAATGCCCCGGCAGTTTTTCAGGCATTGGTTAACGACGTCCTGCGGGATTTTTTGAATGTTTTTGTTTTTGTCTATTTAGATGACATCCTGATTTACTCTCGTGACCTAGAACAACACAAGCAACATGTGCGACTTGTTCTCCAGCGATTACTAGAAAATCGCCTGTTTGTAAAAGCCGAGAAGTGTGAGTTCCACCAGACTTCAGTTTCGTTCCTCGGTCTTGTTTTGGAAGGCGGTCAAGTGAGGTCAGACCCAGAAAAAATAAGGGCAGTAACGGAGTGGCCAGTTCCTGAGTCCCGTAAACAGCTTCAACGTTTCCTTGGGTTCGCCAATTTCTATAGGCGTTTTATCAGGAACTACAGCCAGATAGCTTCCCCGTTACATGCTCTTACCTCCACCAAGGTCCCTTTTATCTGGAGTCCTGAAGCCGATGAGGCATTTAATCGACTTAAGTCCCGTTTTTCCCAGGCTCCCATACTCGTTCACCCTGATCCTGCGAAACAATTCACCCTTGAAATAGACGCTTCAAACACAGGTGTGGGAGCAGTCCTATCCCAACAGTCTGAGATAGATAAAAGGTTACACCCTTGTGCTTTCTTCTCCCGTCGCTTGTCCCCTGCCGAGCAGAACTATGATGTAGGCGATCGTGAACTGTTAGCCATTAAGTTAGCATTGGAGGAGTGGCGGCACTGGCTAGAGGGATCCGAGCAGCCCATCATAATATGGACAGATCACAAGAACCTCTCCTATCTGCAGACAGCCCGTAGACTCAACTCAAGGCAAGCCCGTTGGTCATTATTTTTTTCTCGTTTCAACCTCACCATAACCTACAGACCAGGCTCCAGAAACATTAAACCAGATGCTCTGTCTCGTCAATTTGCCCCATTTGAACAAGAGAAGGAGCCGGAACTTATTCTTCCCCCCACATGCACTGTTGGAGGTCTGCATTGGGATCTGGAGGACAGGATTAACCAGGCCCAACTATTAGATCCGGATCCTGGTACGGGTCCACCGGGACTAAAGTATGTTCCCCAATCTGTTCGTCCGGAGGTTTTACGCTGGTGTCACGATGCTAAGTTTTCCGCCCATCCGGGCATTTATAGAACCCAGTCTCAGGTGTCCCGGCGATTCTGGTGGCCATCGTGGACCAAGGACGTCAGAGACTATGTTTTAGCTTGTCCTGTCTGCGCCCAGAATAAGTCTTCTAACCAGCCACCTTCTGGGTTGTTGAATCCTCTTCCTATCCCCAAACGTCCATGGTCCCACATTGCCATTGATTTCGTTACTGGACTCCCGGTTTCCCAAGGCATGTCAACGATTTTGACTGTTGTTGACCGTTTTTCGAAGTCTTGTCATCTCATTCCCATCCGTAAGCTACCTAACGCCCTCCAGACTGCCCAACTCCTCATTAAACATGTTTTCAAGCTCCATGGAATCCCTGTTGACATTCTCTCTGACCGGGGTCCCCAGTTTATTTCTCAGGTCTGGCGGCACTTTTGCTCCGCTCTGGGTGCCCGTTACACGCTCACCTCCGGATACCATCCTCAAACCAACGGCCAAACAGAACGAATGAATCAACAATTAGAGACCACTCTCCGTTGCCTCACGTCATCTTCACCTACCGACTGGAACAAGTTTTTGCCTTGGGTAGAGTATGCCCTGAACTCTCACATCACCTCAGCCACGGGACGTTCACCTTTTGAAGTTGCCTTAGGATATCAACCTCCACTCCTACCCACAGACGAACTCAGGATTCCCTTCACCTCCGTCAACGACTATATTGCTTGCTGCCAGAATATATGGAAAGAGACGGTTACAGCACTCACTCGCACCGCAGAGCGGAGTAAGAGGTTTGCTGACCAGCACCGCAGACCAGCTCCCCATTATCGCCCCGGTCAGAGGGTTTGGTTATCATCCAGAGATGTATTGACTAACCCATCCGCCAAGAAGCTTGCTCCCCGGTTTACTGGTCCCTATGAAATAGAGACAGTTATCAACCCGACCACCGTCCGCTTACATCTTCCCCCTCACTCTCGTGTTCATCCCACTTTTCATGTATCCCAGATTAAGCCCGTTTTGGACAATGATTCATACCCTCCTTCCGGACCCCCTCCACCCTCCCAGGACAGTCAGAATCCTCGTGTCATCAGGGTTGTGGATGCCCGTCGACGAGGTAGGGGTCACCAATACCTCGTCGATTGGGAGGGTCGCAGCTCTGGGGATCGCTCATGGGTGTCTGCAGCTACCATCGCCAATCAGGATTTGATTCGGGATTTCTGGTCTACTCACCCCAGCACTTCTTCGTCTGGGCCGCCAGGAGGCGGCCGTTGAGGGGGGGGTAGTGTCAGGGTTCTCTGTGTTGGCTGCTCTAATTCTACTCCTCAGGTGTGTCTAGTTGGCTGAGGAGGCGTGGTCCACACCTGCAGCTCGTTGCAGGCGGCTTCCTCTGGCTTCTTAAGCAGAGCACTGGCAGATGGAAGACGCCGGAGCCTTAACCAGTCGTGGTACGACGTGGCCTCTGTCCCAACTCTCGGAAACCAGCTTGTGAGTTTTTTGTTACTCTTCTTTTTTGAGTAATTTTTTGTACCTCTCTGTTGCTCCAGATTTTGGTGCTTGGATGCACTCACCTGTCTTGACGTCCCGTCCGAAGAAACAGACCAGCAGACCTGTCTGCTCAGATTTTGCTCTGGCGCTCCCCTCATACTTCCTGGAAGTTACCCAGCGAGGCCTGAGATCCCCTTTCCCGGGTTCTGTTGGTTCTGTGCTCACTCTGGTCAATCCATCTGTCAACCGCTGCCAATGAGGTCGCCTCGGATTCCTCGCCAGCTACATCTGCCGCCCTCAGCCACTAGCCACCTATCTCCATCTGAGTAGTCACATAGAGTTCTCATGACGCTACTTCTTCCCGGTTAGGTCCGCCCAGCCTAATGGTAAGCAGCGCAACTCCTAGCAAGTTTCTTGGCTCTTATTTCAGAAGAACTCACTTGCTCTTTCTTACAGACTCTCCAGCCGTGACGTTCTGACCCAGCCGAGTCACCTGTAGTTCCGTCCATAGACCTGCCTGTTTTCCTTTAATAAAAATCTTAAAACTGTGCATTGCCTCCCGTTCGTATCTGCATGTGGGCTCGTCATCTGAAAACCATGACAGTGTGCATGTCCAAAATAAAAATAATTTAGATCTAAATTGCCACAGTTACCGTGGCACGGTTACATGATCCACATAACGTGCCTCACTTTTCCCTTCTTCTCCTCTCGCAGCTCCGCGGCTGCTGCTGCCGCTGTCTGACTGCCTGCCCCTTTAAATCGGCAGCACACGTGACTGTGCTCTGTGCATTTTTTTAAACTTAACTCTCATTGGTTGTACTGCCTTAAATCCCGCCTTTCCTCTTTCTGATTTCTAGCGCGTGTGTGCGTGCTTATTTGCTTGGAGGGCAAGATTTAAATTTCAATTCATACAGGTATACTGCCGTTACCTCAATTAATACTTGACAACAAACTAGTCCCATTTAAAGGTATACTATGCAACCGGGGTTGATTTTCCAGCGAGGCTCCCCCCAGAGGGCGAAAGTAAAAGTGCATTGTCGTAAAGATGCTCAGCTGTTCCCCTGATTTCTCCATCACGCCAGGTGCGGTTGTTTGTAGGTGGGGTTGTATTTCCCCTATCCCTAACCCTAACATACATAAATTTCCCTCGACAGACACAAATATCCTAAAGTTAGTATATTACAGTTATTATCCATTATGCACTTACCAAATATGACTTCAAACAGATTTAAAGTCCTGAATTCCTACTTTCCATTCCAGCCCACAAAGTTGTACTGCCTTGACAGGCCATAGTCCATGATGAAGAACATCATACGTCTCGTGGCCTCATCCACAGTCCTCCCACCAATGTCTGACACTGCTGTGACCTAAGGGGGAACAAAAACAGTTCAAAGCTAATTCATTTTTATAGCTCACAGGAGTAAACACGATGCAAAGAAAAACTCTGGGTCTAGATTGTTTTCATTGTTGATTAATCTATTGATTATTTTAAACAATTAATTGATTGGTTGCTATAATAATAAAATGTTACAAAATTTTGAAAAATGTCAGTGTTTCCCAAATCTCTTGTTCTGTCAACAAAACATGGAGATACTCAGTTTATTGCCATAAATGAGCAAAGAAAACAGAAATATTCAAATTTATGAAGCTGAAATCAGAGACGTAGGACTCTTTTGTTCACGTCAGTAATAAGCTGGACTGGACTCATAACACCGACGCTCTGCATAAGAAGGGCCAGAGCCACCTCCACCTCCTGAGGAGGCTGAGTTCCTTTGGAGTGAGCCGGCCTCTGCTAAAAACTTTTTATGACTCTGTGGTGGCCTCAGCCCTTCTCTACGCTGTCGTCTGCTGGGCTCCAGGCAGCGCAGAACGGGACAGAATGAGGCTGAATAAGCTGGTGAGGAAGGCCACTTCTGTCCTGGGCTGCACTCTGGACTCAGTGGAGGAAGTAGCTGAGAGGAGGGTGTTGTCCAAGTTCACATCCATCATGGACAACACCTTCCACCCCCTGCACCAGACTGTAGAGGAGCTGAGCAGCTCCTTTAGTGACAGACTTAGACATCCTGTCTGTAAAAAGGAGCGCTACCGCAAGTCATTCATTCCTGCTGCAATCAGATTATACAGTGCTGCACTGTAACTGTAACCAATGTGCAATAATCTATCTAATTCACTGTGCGATAACCTGTGCAATGATCCGAAGAACTTCTGCTGCTATCACCCGGTAAATATATGTCAGTACATGTGTCAGACAATGCAAAGTGCTTTACATGATTAAAATACAGGAAAAGAGGTAGGGGTCACCAATACCAATAAGACATTAATAAACAGCTGCACTAAAAAAGTTGAACTAATGCTGTTTCAGTAGAACAGTTTAACTAGAACAGTCAAAAACAGTCCTAAACAAATGTGTTTTTAATCTTGATTAAAAAGAACTCAGGTTTTCCGCACTTTTACAGTTTTCTGGAAGTTTGTTCCAGATAAGTGGAGCGTAGGAACTAAATGCTGCTTCTCCTTGTTTAGTTCTGGCTGTAGGTACGCAGAGAAGGCTGGAGCCAGAAGACCTTAGTGCTCTGGATGGTTGATACACGGATGACAAGTCTGTGATGTATTTAGATGCGTTCAGCAGCGTTCTGGATCAGCTGCAGCTGTCTGATCCACTTTTTAGGCAGACCTGTGAAAACACCGTTGCAGTAATCGATTCTACTAAAGATAAACGCATGGATTAGTTTTTCCAGATCCTGCTGAGACATCAGTCCTTTAATCCTGGAAATGTTCTTCAGGTGATAGAAAGCCGTTCATATATATATATATATATATATATATATATATATATATATATATATATATATATATATATATGCCTACATACACATGTACTGACATATATTCACTTGGTGATAGCAGCAGAAGTTCTTCCGGATCATTGCACAGGTTATAGCACAGTGTATTAAATAGATTATTGCACATTATTTATTGCCCAAAGTTATAACAGTTGTGGTTATATAGAACAGATTGCTGGATCAATGTGTGCTTCTGTGCTTTTTTGTCTGTCTTGTTGTGTCTCTGCTCTGTCTTCTGTAACCCCCAGTCGGTCGAGGCAGATGACCGTTCATACTGAGCCCGGTTCTGCTGGAGGTGTTTCCTTCCTGTTAATGGGGAGGTTTTTTTTCCCTGTTGCTTCATGCTTGTTCAGTATGAGGGATTGTTGCAAAGCCATGGACAATGCAGACTACTCTCCCTGTGGCTCTACGCTTTTTCAGGAGGAAATGCTGCTTGTCAAGACCTTTATGCAATCAACTGGTTCCCTCGGCTAAAATGTTTATCCATTTTAGCCGCGCAATCCTCCATAATTAAAGTCCGACAGTCCACAGATGGCAACAGTTTGTTGATTCAAAATTAATTGTTCATCCACTTCAGCAACCAATGCATTGGAATTACGCCCTTATGTGTGCACACTATATTTAGATGGCCATCATATCGGTGGTAGCGCTACACATACCTAATCCAGACGAATGATTGTTCAAATCCAGCGCCGAGCTGATCAACGGCGTCCTCACCGATGTCTATCCTGTCCGACGTCACCTCAGGTGAGCTGAGTTCGATCAGCTGATGATGCTCCACTCCAAACACGTAACCTCCAGCCCAGTCTTATCTTGCGCAATCACCACCATCAACCATGCAGAAACACGTATCTTTACTTATGCACAGTTCGTGAAGATGCACAAACAGTTTTTGACTGGTTTTGTAGCGGCCAAGCCAATACTTTAAGCCACTGAGGTGCTGCATCGGGGTAATAGAGTTGACGCGCTTATTGTTACCGTTTTGGGATGAATTAGAGTCCGAGTCGTCAGGGCATGTTGAACGCTTCGTCCATTTATTTTCCTCTTTGCATATCAAATGTCCATCATACATGAACACATCTCCAGACAACATATAAAGCAGACTTGCTTGCTTGTATTTATCTTTTTGGGGTCAAAAACTGTTTTCCCCTTCCGGGTGGAAAACCTACCTATCAAAGAAAAGTTCCCCCCTTAAATAGACATGAACGCTAATTACCCAATCAATGCATTTGCGCTCCTACATATAGGATTAAAGATTAAAATCTTATTTCTTTTAAAGGCCAGCTAAAGATATTTTAAAGCTGCTTCCACTTTTGGACGAATGTGTATGAATGGTTTGGTAAAATATGTACCGTGACTTACAGATGACGCCCAAACATTTGGGTGTGCTGCCATCTAGTGTTGGAAATAATAAATGTTTTTTCCTTCAAAACACAATTCATGTTATAAATAATTGTCAAAAAAATATGGTTGGACGTAGCAAAAATGTTTTTGATAACTTTTGATCCTCTATGTGTGAGGAATTTTTTGGAGTAACTTTGAATGCCATAAGTGTAACAGTTTAGGAGTAGTTTATTCAAATGTAACACCCAAAAATATGGGAAAATGACATCTTTGATGAGAAATGAATAATTTCCTGTAGGAGGTAGCCCATTGCTTCAAGAGGCTTTTTTGTAGGGCCTATGAAGTTACATGCACTTACCGAGTTTCATAATTCTCAGACAAAGCATGGCTTGGGGCTTACTGATTTAATGCGTTTTTAATGGTTTTCCACAAACCTGATTTTTGCAATGCGACAGCTCAGGCAAATATGCATATTTCATCAAACCCTTGATAACTTTTAAGCCTCAAAGTCTCATCTCCACGCTGAAAAAATTTGAAAGTGATAGCTTAAAATGCCTAGGACTAGTTCGTTAAAGTTCAAGGCAAAAACGGCCAATATTTTACCCTTTGACCCAAAATGGCAGACTTCCTGTGGGTTTTAGAGCATACACCCAAGAGACTTTTTTTCATAATTTTAAAAAAGCTACCTAGGTAAAGAATTTCAGCTTTCTACGTGTTACGGTTTGGCCCAACTCACTCTAGTTGGCGCTGTTGAGCGGGTTTGCCACGCCCGCTTTCAATTACACTAAAATCATGCGATTTCTCACGGGGGACAATTTTGGGCAAAGTTTGGTGAGTTTTCATGCATGTTTAGGCCTCCAAAAAGCCGTTTCAAAAGTCCCAAGAATAAATAATAATAATAATTAAAGCCGCAAGCGGCGATGAGCGGCCCTCGCAGCCAAGCACCGCTGGGGTACGAACGCACCGCCTGCCGCCAGCCACCGCAGAAGCTGTCAAGCATTTTACGCGCACGTCCACCGGGCAATTCACACGAACCCGTTCGGCAGTGAAATCAGGTGCAGATCGGTTGATGCAGCAAGGAGATACAGCCGTTGAATAATGATATTGCATTTGGCCACCGGGCCGGACCAAATCGTTTGGCGGGCCGTACGTTTGACAACCCTGGTTTAAACATTAGTTTACTGGTTGAAATGCAGTTCAAAGTCTTCAGCTGATCCAAAATGCTGCAGCAAGAGTTATGGAGATAGTTTCCTGCCAAAAGGTTGTAAACAGAAAAGGTGTTGCACACAAATAAAACTTGTTTTGCACACAAAAAGATGTGTTTCACACAAAAGAAATTGTTTTGCAAACTGTCCGCCAACCTTGCACTCAAAATATCATTTATAAGTTTTCCTCCAGTACAAAATGGTCTCTGCACACACAAAACAGCCTCTGCTCGACTAAGAAACAATCCCACCCACGCTGCGGTAAATTTGTGCCAAAAGTCACGTGATGCATTAAGAGTTGTTGTTCAGACTTCCCGACATTGAGAAGAATTCAGTTATCTCTAAACTATTGGGCTAATTTACTAAATGATTGCATTATTAGGTGCTGTAGAATGGATTGAGGAAGTGAGACCATTAAGAGCTGTCATATGTTCAGATTCAAGTTCATCATTGATCAGTTTAAAAAGAAATCATTCAGAAAGCCGTCCAGATATCTTATTAGTAATTCAACAAATATTATATCATATTCAGATGATGGGGTTATCAGCTGTGTTTCTTTGGGTTCCTGCACATATAGGAGTGAAAGGTAATTAAATGGCTGATAAGAAAGCTAAAGAGTCGATAAATAAAAGTAAGAGTGATTAAGAATAGACATGGGTAAATCAGAGGTTCAAAGTATTATGCTGCCATCTTGTGGTCAAAAATAATACCCGTTTTTATGACAAAATGACATCTTTGATGAAAATTAATTGACTTTCTTTAGGGTTTACACAATTGGTCCAAGAGACTTTTTTGTAGGGACTGAGAAGTTACATCTGCTTACCAAGTTTCATAATTCTCAGACAAAGCATGGCTTGGGGCTTACTGATTTAATGCGTTTTTAATGGTTTTCCACAAACCTGATTTTTGCAATGTGACAGCTCAGGCAAATATGCATATTTCATAAAACCTTTGATAACTTTTAACCCTCAAGGTCTCATCTCCACGCTGAAAAAATTTGAAAGTGATAGCTTAAAATGCCTAGGACTAGTTCGTTAAAGTTTGAGGCAAAAACCGTCAATATTTTACCCTTTGACCCAAAATGGCAGGCTTCCTGTAGGTTTTAGAGCATACCCACAATAGACTTTTTTTCATAATTTTAAGAAAGCTACCTAGGTAAAAAATTTCAGCTTTCTATGTGTTACGGTTTAGCCCAACTCACTCTAGTTGGCGCTGTTGAGCGGGTTTGCCACGCCCGCTTTCAATTACACTAAAATCATGCGATTTCTCACGGGGGACAATTTTGGGCAAAGTTTGGTGAGTTTTCATGCATGTTTAGGCCTCCAAAAAGCCGTTTCAAAAGTCCCAAGAATAAATAATAATAATAATTAAAACCGCAAGCGGTGATGAGCGGCCCTCGCAGCAAAGCGCCGCTCCGGCCTTGGCCACCGCTGGGATTTGCGCACCGCCGGCCACCCGCCACCGCAGATGCTGTCACGCATTTTGCCCGCCCGTCCACTGGGCGATTTACACGAACGTGTTCGGCAGCGCTCCCCCACGACTCACAAAAAATCTGGTGCAGATTCACCACAACGGACCGGTATAGCGCCCGCTTCACAGCAGACGCCGCACCAATCCGCCTGTCGATCTCCCGCTCCATCTTCCCCTCATTCGTGAACAAGACCCCAAGATACTTGAACTCCTCCACTAGAAGCTGGCCCTTGGGACTTTCCTTTTTTAAAAAGCTTATAGTTAGAGTGGCTCATGTTACCCTGAGCTACCTCTATAGTTATGCTGCTATAGGTTTAGGCTACTGCAGGACATCAGGGTCTATTGTTCTTCAATTTTGAATGACTGTTGTAATTTCAGCTTTTAACTTTTTGATTTTTCTTTTTTCTTCATAGTAGGCACACCTGGTCTGGCGTTCTGTTAGCTGTGGCTTCATCCAGGGAAGACAGATCACCCGCTACTACCATCTAATGTAGAACTTCTGTGCTTTTTTTGTCTCTCTTGTTGTGTCTCTGCTCTGTCTTCTGTAACCCCCAGTCTGTCGAGGCAGATGACCGTTCATACTGAGCCCGGTTCTGCTGGAGGTTTTTCCTTCCCGTTAATGGGGAGTTTTTTTTCCTGCTGTCGCTTCATGCTTGCTCAGTAGGTAGGATTGCTGCAAAGCCATGGACAATGCAGACGACTCTCCCTGTGGCTCTACGCTTCTTCAAGAGAGAATGCTACTTGTCAAGACTTTGATGCAATGAACTGGTTCCCTTATATAGGAATTTTTGTGTATAATCTGACCCAATCTGTATAATCTGATTGATTTTGACGTTGTAAAGTGCCTTGAGATGACATATTTCATGAATTGTCGCTATATAAATAACATTGAATTGCATCATCTCTTCAGACCAAATAAACTATCACATTTTTTGAGACAGTTATCTCATTTTAAAGATATAATCATCTAACAGTATTACTCTTAGCAAGTTAAAGCTCCATAATAATTTTAGACCAGGTTTTAGTTCCACTCTTTTATTATGCACATCTAGGCTACCTATAAATATAAAGTATGGTATGCCAAAAAACATTTTCAACAAAAGGCAATTTTAGTAATGGCCTTGCGATTTTATATCTAAGCATTAAAAATGATAATATTTCACCAATTTTCACAGCAAGATGGAAATAACAACTATCCAACATTTTAAGATTTTGTAAAAACTTTTTTCCTTTTTTACCTACCTTTTGAAATTAATACTTGTTTCTACTTCTCCAAAATTAAACTTCAAGAAAACTATTGTGCTGTCCTGGGGCCATATGCAGCTAGACAGCTAGGACAAAAGTTCCCAACAAAAGCTTCCTTTTCTTGCATTCTCTGAATAACCTTTGTTCCCAAATCTGGCTTTAAACATTCTTTTTGTAAAAAGACGAATATTTTTCCAAGGCAGAAGCGTGTAGAACAAATTCAACTTCAACATTAGCAGTTTCCCTAGCTTCATCGCTGAAAAGCAGCTTTTAACCGGAGCAAAATACGTCAAAGATCTTTTTTTAAGGTGAGAGCACTCACTATCTCACGTAATTCACATAGAGATCTAACAAAGTTGTGATGTCTGACTCTGATTAAATATGAACCCAAAACTTTTCTAACTGTTTTTGCCTTGGATTTCCTCTGACTAAGAATTATTATCTTATTTATGTAATGTATTCACGACATGAATTGCCTGTAAAAGCCATGGACAATAAAACATGACACTTCCTGTTGTCAGGGGGCGTGGCCTAAGTGATGTCATCATTTGACCATTGGATATTGTAGAAGACCCGATGATGATCAATCACAGAAAGTTTGGTGCCTCTGTGTGTTTCTGTGTAGGAGATATAGCAGTTTTTCCTGTTGTCAGGGGGCGTGGCCTAAGTGATGTCATCATTTGACCATTGGATATTGTAGAAGACCCGATGATGATCAATCACAGAAAGTTTGGTGCCTCTGTGTGTTTCTGTGTAGGAGATATAGCAGTTTTTCCTGTTGTCAGGGGGCGTGGCCTAAGTGATGTCATCATTTGTCCATTGGATATTGTAGAAGACCCGATGATGATCAATCACAGAAAGTTTGGTGCCTCTGTGTGTTTCTGTGTAGGAGATATAGCAGTTTTTCCTGTTGTTAGGGGGCGTGGCCTAAGTGATGTCATCATTTGTCCATTGGATATTGTAGAAGACCTGATGATGATCAATCACAGAAAGTTTGGTGCCTCTGTGTGTTTCTGTTTAGGAGATATAACAGTTTTTCCTGTTGTCAGGGGGCGTGGCCTAAGTGATGTCATCATTTGACTATTGGATATTGTAGAAGACCCGATGATGATCAATCACAGAAAGTTTGGTGCCTCTGTGTGTTTCTGTGTAGGAGATAAAACAGTTTTTTCCTGTTGTCAGGGGGCGTGGCCTAAGTGATGTCATCATTTGACCATTGGATACTGTAGAAGACCCGATGATGATCAATCACAGAAAGTTTGGTGCCTCTGTGTGTTTCTGTGTAGGAGATATAACAGTTTTCTGTTTTGTGGCGAGTAGGTGAACTTTGACCCCTGCTAACGCCCCTTCAACATGCTCAAAAACTCACCGTTTTGATAACTTTTAATTGGCCATGCCTTATGATCAGACTGACCGAGTTTCAAGCCGCTCGCTCGAAATCCCTAGGACGAGTTCGATCAAATACCAATGCTGTAAACGTCAAAAATGAGGTAAAATTACGACCTTCAATCTAAAATGGCCGACTTCCTGTGATATTTGCACTATGACGTTAATTGTAAATTCTGAGCGTCTTGCTTAGATCTACAACTGTACAAAATTTCATTACTCTACGATGAAGTAAGTGAATAGCAAAGGGTCCTTTGAAAATTTCTAGGTGGCGCCGTTGAGGCATTTTTCTTTAGAGTTTTGTGACGACCTTAAAATACAAAATTTTTAAACAGTCACCATGCATCTGCAAAGTTTGGTGAGTTTTTGAATATGATAAAGCCCCCAAAAAGGCCCCTCTTTAGGGGGGCAGAATAAAAATAATAATAATAAGAAACAACACAGAAACAATAGGCCTTCGCAGCGCTTCGCTGCTCGGGCCTAATAATAATAATAATAATAATAATAATAAAATCTGCAGTTACAATAGGCCTTCGCAGCGCTTAGCTGCTCGGGCCTAATTAAAGCCGCAAGCGGCGATGAGCGGCCCTCGCAGCCAAGCACCGCTGGGGTACGCGCACCGCCTGCCGCCAGCCACCGCAGAAGCTGTCACGCATTTTCCCCGCCCGTCCACCGGGCGATTCACACGAACCCTTTCGGCAGCGCTCCCCCACGACTCACAAAAAATCTGGTGCAGATTGGTCGATGCAGCGAGGAGATACAGCCGTTGAATAATGATAATGCATTTGGCCACCGGGCCGGACCGCTGGGGTTGTAAAGAGATGACATGTTGGAACTATATAAATAAAATTGGATTGAATTAATTTGTCTTTATATAAAACACATGAGTTGCCTCTTGGCATGACATGCACTATATATATATATATATATATATATATATATATATATATATATATATATATATATATATTTGACCTAATAAAATACATTATTCATGTTTTTATTAGGTCAAATGCAATAATTCAATTCAATTCCATTTTATTTATATAGCGCCAATTCATGAAACATGTCATCTCAAGGCACTTTACAAAGTTACGTTCAATCATATTATACAGATTGGTCAAAAATGTTCCTATATAAGAAAACCGGTTGATACATATTGGGTCAGATTATACAGATTGGTCAAAAATGTTCCTATATAAGGAAACCGGTTGATTGCATCAAAGTCTCGACAAGCAGCATTCACTCCTGGAGAAGCGTAGAGCCACAGGGAGAGTCGTCTGCATTGTACATGGCTTTGCTGCAATCCCTCATACTGAGCAAGCATGAAGCGACAGTGGGAAGAAAAACTCCCCATTAACGGGAAGGAAAACCTCCAGCAGAACCGGGCTCAGTATGAACGGTCATCTGCCTCGACCGACTGGGGTTACAGAAGACAGAGCAGAGACACAACAAGAGAGACAAAAAAAGCACAGAAGCACACATTGATCTAGTAATCTGTTCTACATTAGATGGTAATAGCGGGTGAGCCGTCTTCTCTGGATGATGTCACAGTTAACAGAACGCCAGACCAGGTGTACCTACTATGAAGATAAAAGAGAGAGAACAGAAAGTAAAAGCAGAAATGACAACACGTAATGCATAATTGAAGAACAGTAGAACTCTATAGAGTGAGAAAATTAGATCCTGACGTCCTCCAGTAGCCTAAGCCTATAGCAGTAAAACTATAAAGGTAGCTCAGAGTAACATGAGCCACTCTAGTTATAAGCTTTGTCAAAAAGGAAGGTTTTAAGATTAGTCTTAAAAGTAGACAGGGTGTCTGCTTCACGGACCAAAATTGGGAGTTGGTTCCACAGGAGAGGAGCCTGATAGCTAAAGGATCTGCCTCCCATTCTACTTTTAGAGACTCTAGGAACCACCAGCAGACCTGCAGTCTGAGAGCGAAGTGCTCTGTTAGGAACATACGGGGTAATCAGAGCTCTGATATATGATGGAGCTTGATTATTAAGGGCTTTATACGTTAGAAGGAGAATTTTAAATTCTATTCTTGATTTAACAGGAAGCCAATGAAGGGAAGCTAAAATTGGAGAAATATGATCCCTCTTGTTGATTTTCATCAGAACTCTTGCTGCAGCATTTTGGATCAGCTGAAGACTTCAAACTGCATTTTGTGGACTTCCTGATAGTAAAGAATTACAATAGTCCAGCCTTGAAGTAACAAATGCATGGAATAGTTTTTCAGCATCACCCCTGGACAGAATGTTTCTAATTTTGGCCATATTCCTGAGGTGAAAAAAGGAAACTCTGGAAACCTGTTTAATATGGGATTTAAATGATATGTCTTGGTCGAAGACAACACCAAGATTTTTAACTTTATTTCCAGAGGCCAGAATGGATAATACAGGTAAGAGTTGGTAAGAGTCTTTCAGGGAGAAATTAAAAAGAACCACACAAGGCAGTATTATCAGTCCTTTATTATTTTCAGTTATGATAAATGATGCACTTAAAGAAATAGAAAATGAATTGGGTTGTTCATTGTTTGCCGATGACGGAGCTATTTGGAAACGTAGAAGGAATGTTAAATTTATTGTAGGGAAAGTCCAAAAAGCAATTCATAAGATTGAACAATGGTCTTACAAATGGAGTTTTAAATTTTCGGTAGATAAAACAAAAGTATTGCTTTTTACTCAGAAAAGAAATCAAGAAGTACAACTGAAGTTATATAATCAAGATTGTACTGTTCTCTCTATGTGTTTTGCTCTTGCGTGAACACAGATAAACAGCCAGCCAAACTCCTTATTCAAGAGCCAGGAAGTGAGCGGCTTGCTCCTTTATTATCTTCTTACACATTTAGTCAGCATTTCTGACTGCTTTGAATCCGGTGTAAAACTAGAAAAGAAAGATACAAAAAAATGGCTTAATAAACAGCCATGTAAATATCAGTATTAACGTATCAAAGTATCAGCTGCTTAATATTAACTCAACAGGTATTTTCACAGCTGGCTAGAAAAGCGGCAAATTAGCAAGTAAACACACAGACCACGACATTTTACCGTTGCTTTTATACACAAGATAACCATAAAAGATATTAACATATCTTATCGAATCTGTAAACAATGAGCAACACTTACAACCATTGCTTTCGGAGAGATTAACTGCATTGTTGCTGCCCTGAGACGATGCACACACGCTCTCTTCCTCTTGTTTGCGTCTTTACTTCCTACTTCCGGTTTGGAAGATTTTCAACATAAAAGCACCGCAAATACATATAAAATAGAGAACGGTATATTAACATTTCAAAGTAGTTTTTAAATGTCTTTTAAACATATTAAACATATTCGGGGCAGAACAAAGATCTAGAGAGAGTAAAGCAATTAAAATTCTTAGGAGTATGGTTTGATGAAAAACTATCCTGGGAAGTGCACATAGATAAGGTTTTTGAAAAATGTAAAAAGATACTTAATATATTTGAGATGTTTAATTGGGTATGAATGATCAGATAGGAAAGCTATAAGATTAGTTTATATAAATCTAATTAGATCTACAATTGATTATGGAAGTATAGTGTATGGATCAGCATCGGAGACAGTACTTAAAAAATTGGATATCATACAATATCAAGCATTGCGCTTAATAACAGGAGCAATAAGGACAACTTCAACATCAGCTTTACAGGTGGAAGTGGGTGAAATGCCGTTAGGACTGAGAACAATACAACTGTCATTAAATTACTGGGTTAATTTGCAAGGACACGATCAAGTCCATCCTACAAAGGTAACTTTACATTCTTGCAGTGAAAAAGAAGGTTCATAATAAGTCATTTGGTTGGACAATTATTCAGAAAGCAACACAATTAGGATTAAATCATTGAAATATTAGTCCAACAGTACCATTATCAATAACACCACCATGGATTTTACCTGAAACAATAGTAGATTTAACAATATTGGAAAAGAAAAATAGAGATAAAATGTATATATGTAATTCTTTAATAGTGGAGGAATATATAGAACAGTTTTATAATTATGTAAAAATGTATACGGATGAATCAAAAAAATCAATTAGGAAAAACTGGAGTAGGTGTAATAATTCCAGAGTTTAAACTGCACATAGGGAAGAAATTAAATGAAGGAATATCTGTTTATACGGCAGAAATGATTGCATTATTAGTTGCTGTAGAATGGATTGAGGAAGTGAGACCATTAAGAGCTGTCATGTTCAGATTCAAGTTCATCATTGATCAGTTTAAAAAGAAATCATTCAGAAAGCCGTCCAGATATCTTATTAGTAATTCAACAAATATTATATCATATTCAGATGATGGGGTTATCAGCTGTGTTTCTTTGGGTTCCTGCACATATAGGAGTGAAAGGTAATTAAATGGCTGATAAGAAAGCTAAAGAGTCGATAAATAAAAGTAAGAGTGATTAAGAATAGACATGGGTAATTCAGAGGTTCAAAGTATTATGCTGCCATCTTGTGGTCAAAAATATTACCCGTTTTTATGACAAAATGACATCTTTGATGAAAATTAATTGACTTTCTTTAGGGTTTACACAATTGGTCCAAGAGACTTTTTTGTAGGGACTGAGAAGTTACATCTGCTTACCAAGTTTCATAATTCTCAGACAAAGCATGGCTTGGGGCTTACTGATTTAATGCGTTTTTAATGGTTTTCCACAAACCTGATTTTTGCAATGTGACAGCTCAGGCAAATATGCATATTTCATAAAACCTTTGATAACTTTTAACCCTCAAGGTCTCATCTCCACGCTGAAAAAAATTGAAAGTGATAGCTTAAAATGCCTAGGACTAGTTTGTTAAAGTTCGAGGCAAAAACCGTCAATATTTTACCCTTTGACCCAAAATGGCAGGCTTCCTGTGGGTTTTAGAGCATACCCACAATAGACTTTTTTTCATAACTTTAAAAAAGCTACCTAGGTAAAAAATTTCAGCTTTCTACGTGTTACGGTTTGGCCCAAATCACTCTAGTTGGCGCTGTTGAGCGGGTTTGCCACGCCCGCTTTCAATTACACTAAAATCATGCGATTTCTCACGGGGGACAATTTTGGGCAAAGTTTGGTGAGTTTTCATGCATGTTTAGGCCTCCAAAAAGCCGTTTCAAAAGTCCAAAGAATAAATAATAATAATAATTAAAGCCGCAAGCGGCGATGAGCGGCCCTCGCAGCCAAGCACCGCTGGGGTACGCGCACCGCCTGCCGCCAGCCACCGCAGAAAATGTCACGCATTTTACGCGCACGTCCACCGGGCAATTCACACGAACCCGTTCGGCAGTGAAATCAGGTGCAGATCGGTTGATGCAGCAAGGAGATACAGCCGTTGAATAATGATATTGCATTTGGCCACCGGGCCGGACCAAATCGTTTGGCGGGCCGTACGTATGACACCCCTGGTTTAAACATTACTTTACTGGTTGAAATGCAGTTCAAAGTCTTCAGCTGATCCAAAATGCTGCAGCAAGAGTTATGGAGATAGTTTCCTGCCAAAAGGTTGTAAACAGAAAAGGTGTTGCACACAAATAAAACTTGTTTTGCACACAAAAAGATGTGTTTCACACAAAAGAAATTGTTTTGCAAACTGTCCGCCAACCTTGCACTCAAAATATCATTTATAAGTTTTCCTCCAGTACAAAATGGTCTCTGCACACACAAAACAGCCTCTGCTCGACTAAGAAACAATCCCACCCACGCTGCGGTAAATTTGTGCCAAAAGTCACGTGATGCATTAAGAGTTGTTGTTCAGACTTCCCGACATTGAGAAGAATTCAGTTATCTCTAAACTATTGGGCTAATTTACTAAATGATTGCATTATTAGGTGCTGTAGAATGGATTGAGGAGGTGAGACCATTAAGAGCTGTCATATGTTCAGATTCAAGTTCATCATTGATCAGTTTAAAAAGAAATCATTCAGAAAGCCGTCCAGATATCTTATTAGTAATTCAACAAATATATCATATTCAGATGATGGGGTTATCAGCTGTGTTTCTTTGGGTTCCTGCACATATAGGAGTGAAAGGTAATTAAATGGCTGATAAGAAAGCTAAAGAGTCGATAAATAAAAGTAAGAGTGATTAAGAATAGACATGGGTAAATCAGAGGTTCAAAGTATTATGCTGCCATCTTGTGGTCAAAAATAATACCCGTTTTTATGACAAAATGACATCTTTGATGAAAATTAATTGACTTTTACATTCCTGCAGTGAAAAAGAAGGTTCATAATAAGTCATTTGGTTGGACAATTATTCAGAAAGCAAGAGAATTAGGATTAAATCATTGAAATATTAGTCCAACAGTACCATTATCAATAACACCACCATGGATCTTACCTGAATCAATAGTAGATTTAACAATATTGGAAAAGAAAAATAGAGATAAAATGTATATATGTAATTCTTTAATAGTGGAGGAATATATAGAACAGTTTTATAATTATGTAAAAATGTATACGGATGAATCAAAAAAATCAATTAGGACAAACTGGAGTAGGCGTAATAATTCCAGAGTTTAAACTGCATATAGGGAAGAAATTAAATGAAGGAATATCTGTTTATACGGCAGAAATGATTGCATTATTAGGTGCTGTAGAATGGATTGAGGAGGTGAGACCATTAAGAGCTGTCATATGTTCAGATTCAAGTTCATCATTGATCAGTTTAAAAAGAAATCATTCAGAAAGCCGTCCAGATATCTTATTAGTAATTCAACAAATATTATATCATATTCAGATGATGGGGTTATCAGCTGTGTTTCTTTGGGTTCCTGCACATATAGGAATGAAAGGTAATTAAATGGCTGATAAGAAAGCTAAAGAGTCGATAAATAAAAGTAAGAGTGATTAAGAATAGACATGGGTAAATCAGAGGTTCAAAGTATTATGCTGCCATCTTGTGGTCAAAAATAATACCCGTTTTTATGACAAAATGACATCTTTGATGAAAATTAATTGACTTTCTTTAGGGTTTACACAATTGGTCCAAGAGACTTTTTTGTAGGGACTGAGAAGTTACATCTGCTTACCAAGTTTCATAATTCTCAGACAAAGCATGGCTTGGGGCTTACTGATTTAATGCGTTTTTAATGGTTTTCCACAAACCTGATTTTTGCAATGTGACAGCTCAGGCAAATATGCATATTTCATAAAACCTTTGATAACTTTTAACCCTCAAGGTCTCATCTCCACGCTGAAAAAATTTGAAAGTGATAGCTTAAAATGCCTAGGACTAGTTCGTTAAAGTTCGAGGCAAAAACCGTCAATATTTTACCCTTTGACCCAAAATGGCAGGCTTCCTGTGGGTTTTAGAGCATACCCACAATAGACTTTTTTTCATAACTTTAAGAAAGCTACCTAGGTAAAAAATTTCAGCTTTCTACGTGTTACGGTTTGGCCCAACTCACTCTAGTTGGCGCTGTTGAGCGGGTTTGCCACGCCCGCTTTCAATTACACTAAAATCATGCGATTTCTCATGGGGGACAATTTTGGGCAAAGTTTGGTGAGTTTTCATGCATGTTTAGGCCTCCAAAAAGCCGTTTCAAAAGTCCCAAGAATAAATAATAATAATAATAATAATAATAATAATAATAATAATAATAATAATAATAAAATCTGCAGTTACAATAGGCCTTCGCAGCGCTTAGCTGCTCGGGCCTAATAATAATAATAAAATCTGCAGTTACAATAGGCCTTCGCAGCGCTTAGCTGCTCGGGCCTAATAATAATAATAAAATCTGCAGTTACAATAGGCCTTCGCAGCGCTTAGCTGCTCGGGCCTAATAATAATAATAATAATAATAAAATCTGCAGTTACAATAGGCCTTCGCAGCGCTTAGCTGCTCGGGCCTAATAATAATAATAATAATAATAATAAAATCTGCAGTTACAATAGGCCTTCGCAGCGCTTAGCTGCTCGGGCCTAATAATAATAATAATAATAAAATCTGCAGTTACAATAGGCCTTCGCAGCGCTTAGCTGCTCGGGCCTAATAATAATAATAATAATAAAATCTGCAGTTACAATAGACCTTCGCAGCGCTTAGCTGCTCGGGCCTAATAATAATAATAATAATAATAATAATAAAATCTGCAGTTACAATAGGCCTTCGCAGCGCTTAGCTGCTCGGGCCTAATAATAATAATAATAATAAAATCTGCAGTTACAATAGGCCTTCGCAGCGCTTAGCTGCTCGGGCCTAATAATAATAATAATAATAAAATCTGCAGTTACAATAGACCTTCGCAGCGCTTAGCTGCTCGGGCCTAATAATAATAATAATAATAATAATAAAATCTGCAGTTACAATAGGCCTTCGCAGCGCTTAGCTGCTCGGGCCTAATAATAATAAAATCTGCAGTTACAATAGGCCTTCGCAGCGCTTAGCTGCTCGGGCCTAATAATAATAAAATCTGCAGTTACAATAGGCCTTCGCAGCGCTTAGCTGCTCGGGCCTAATAAGAAACAACACAGAAACAATAGGCCTTCGCAGCGCTTCGCTGCTCGGGCCTAATAATAATAATAATAATAAAATCTGCAGTTACAATAGGCCTTCGCAGCGCTTAGCTGCTCGGGCCTAAAAATGGTTTAAAACAAACGAAAAATAGGCTAATTTGTTCATATTCCGAGACTGGAAGTGGTCACTTATGCGTTGCAAAAGCACCACATTTTTCAGAATAAAATGTCTTAAGAACCTAACGCAGATATGATTTTAGACACAACAAAACAAGGCTTGTCATCCATACAAATCTCAGTGCAGATGTCCCAGGTGAGAGGGGGAGTAAGAGGATATTCTCTAAGAAAAGTGAGGCGATTTTCCAATGAACATGGCTGAGTTTACTGCGGTCAAGCCAGCCGCCACTGGGGACACGGCAGTCATGCCAGCCCTCCCTTGGATTTGAAGGTCATGCGAACACCATGCATTACAGTAGTAAAGCCTGAGAATACTTTCCAAAATAAAAGCAATATGTTTTACGTGTATCAACCTATTCTATTCTTTGTTTTGTTGCACATATAGACATCAGTTACTTGAAATAAATTCTTACAGCTTTATGTAATATTTCTTTATTTTTCAGGCCTGCTGGTGACTATGGAAATATATATTTTGGTCATAAGTCACTGTTTAGCCTGAATAAATACTGAAAAAAATAGCAAACAGCCTTAAACAGGCTTGCTGTTGCGATGACTCGGATAACTGAGAATTTGCACATATTATTATATATTACATTATATTAAAACAATTGTTTTTTCCAAGTGACTACTTTCACTTTCCCGACGACAGATTAAGATCTTCAGATGAATCCATATACATGATGTGGAATTTCTAAATTAAATCTCTACATTAAGTCAATTTCACATAAGTTGCTGACAATGTTGCTACTAAACAGTACATTTTCAGGGGATACTGTCACTTCAGTCTGACAGTAGAACACCTCCAGATGTTGCTCAACAAATTTCATCCACATCTGATGAGGAATTTCAAAGTGAAAGCCCTTCAAAATCTCTCTATATATTCACTTTGACCCAAGTTGCTGATAATGTTGCTACTAACCCTTATGTTTTAAGTGAAAAATTTTGATTCAGCGTGACAGTAGAACACCTCCAGAGGCTGCTCAACAAAGCTCATTAAGATTTGATGTGGAATTTCAAAATAAAAAACTGTTCCAAAATAACTATATTCGTACACTATATTGCAAAAGTATTCTCTCCGCGATCGAAAATATTGGAATCAAGTGTTCCAATCACTTCCATGGCCACAGGTGTATAAAACCTTTGCATGCAGACTGTTTTCACAAACATTTGTAAAAGAATGGGTTGCTCTCAGGAGCTCAGTGAATTCCAGTGTGAAGCTGTGATAGAATGCCAGCTGGCAAAAAAATCCAGTTGTCAAATTGCCTCGCTCCTAAATATTCTTGAGTCAACTGCTGTATCATAAGAAAATGGAAGTGTTTGGGAACGACAGCAACTCAGCCATGTAAACTGTTGGAATGGGGTCAGTGGATATTGAAGTGCATAGAGCGTAGAGGTTGCCAACTTTCTGCAGAGTCAAACACTACACACCTCCAAACTTCATGTGGTCTTGAGATTAGCTCAAGAACAGTGCAGAGAGCTTCATGGAATGGGTTTCCATGGCCGAGCAGCTGCATCCAAGCCATACATCACCAAGTGCAACGCAAAGCGTTGGAGACACGTTCTTTGGGGTGACAAATCACGCTTCTCCATCTGGAAATCTGATTGACGAGTCTGGGTTTGGCGGTTGCCAGGAGAACGGTGCTTGTCTGACTTAATTGTGCCAAGTGTAAAGTTTGGCAGAGGGGGGATTATGGTGTGGGGTGTTTTTTCAGGAGCTGGGCTTGGCCCCTTAGCTCCAGTGAAAGGAGCTCTGAGTGTTTCCACAGACTAAGACATCTTGGACAATTCCATGTTCTCAACTTTGTGGGAACAGTTTGGAGCTGGCCCCTGCCTCCTCCAACATGACTGAGCACCAGAGCACAAAGCAAGGTCCATAAGGACATGGATGGAAGAGTTTGGTGTGGATGAACCTCACTGGCCTTTACAGAGCCCTGACCTTAACCTGATAGAACACCTTTGGGATGAAATAGAGTGGAGACTGAGAGCCAGGTCTTGTCGTACAACATCAGTATGTGACCTCACAAATGCGTTTCTGGAAGAATGGTCAAAAATTCCCATTAACACATTCCTAAACCTTGTGGACAGCCTTCCCAGAAGAGTCGAAGGCAGGTGAGTGAATACTTATACAATACAATATAGTGTATATTAGGTTTCTCAATGCATTGGAAACAAAATATTTTTTGTCATACACAGAGAAAAATAATCATTAATAATAATTTAAAAAATCCTAGCCAGTCTAAGAAGAAAGCACACAGAACATTTTTGTTGTTGTTGTGATCTTTTCTATAATTTGGACAAAAGACACTCTCTTTGGAACTTTGTCTTATTTGTTATTGGCTGAATGAATGTACCGCTTAAAGCCTCATTTTCTGGGAAAGAAGGATGTCCTAGAATCAGCGAGGGTAAGTAGGCCTATGACTTTAAGATACAACAGTTAGATTCTGTCTCTTATTTTCAGTATGAGAAGCCCTATCACAAAGGATGAGCAAAGTTTTATGAATACCGGGCTTGTTGAACTGCAGCATAAGAACATCGTCCAGCTTTTTTGTATATTTGTGATATACACAAATATTACACACACACACACACACACACACACACACACACACACACACACACACACACACAGACTTTTGATAAAATTTACGGTTGTTTTATGTTTATAATCCAATTTCACATTTTTAAAAGTAACAAATCTGTTCAAAAGAAAAGTATTTATTGAACCTGAAGGTGTGTTTTACATTGATCGCATTTTTCTTCAACAATAGCTGCATGCTACCCTTTCAGAATATTAACAGTGGCAACATCCGATGTGGATGATATTTGTTGAGTAACATCTGGAGGTGTTCTACTGTCATGTTGCAGTGACAGTATACACCGAAAACGTACCGTTCAATATTGACAGCAACTTAGGTCAAACTGACTTAACAGAGGTTTTGGAGGGCTTTTATTTTGAAATTCCACATCATGTAGAGGAATTATGATGAGTAACATCTCGAGATCTTAATCTGTCATCTGTAAGTGAAAGTAGTCACTTGGGCAAACAAATGGTTTTAGTATCCCTGTGCAAATTCTTATTTATCCAGGTAATTGCAATAGCAAGCATGTTTAAGCTTGTATGCTATTGTTTTAGTAATAGTAGTAGTAATAGTAATAGTAATATTGTTGGGGAAATGTGAATGTAATCATTTTATTTCTATCAAGTTACAGGTATTTGATTTGTTTTAAGAGTTTGCTATTAGGAAGGTTTTGTTGTATTTACCCTTAAGCAGAAATAACAAATGGTACTCTCAGATAAGGAATGTCTCCCTTATCCAGCTGTGCATGAAGCTGGTGAGAAATCACCATCTGCAATTCCAATTGTTTCCTTCTTTGCTTTTAACCTCCTGACCCTTACAACCCCCATGCTGTAAATTCCTGAAACCTTCTGACCCAACCCTCCTGACCCCCTCTTTGATGTGTGATAATTTCGTCGCAGACGTTCCTTAACTTTAAGGGAGTGTAGTTCTCCGTTTGGGTATCCTCTGTCCTTTTCTATAGAAATGTCTAAAACTTGTGTTGTGTGGTTTTCATTCTAGGATAAGTAACCCTATCAGCCTGGTGCCGTGACGCGGATCCCAAAATATCGGCTCGCTGACGAGAGGATCGGACACGCTGAAATCCACCGGTGGTCTGAGTCAAGGACCTGTCTAAAGTCCCGGGAGGTAATTTCCTCGCTGGGCCAGCGTCTTAGGTTAACTCCTTTCGCCAACGAGGGATTGAGGGGATCCGACCGGGAGAAAAACACACCACAGCAAGTAAGTTTTAAACGACCGGTTAAAGTCCGTCGTTCAGGGTTTTGGGTGATTAAAAGTTCCCCGAACAGTTGTGCAAGCGGTTTTAGTCCCTTGTAACGGGTGATTAAAAAAAAATCGAGAGGTTTAAGTCCCTCGAAGCAATACGACCGGTTTTCAGTCCGTCATAGAATTAAAGGTAGCTAAAAAAAACTCAGGTTAAAGTCCTGAACGGTAGCTTAAAAGGAAAAAAAAATCAGGATTAAGGTCCTGGAAGGTAGATAAACACAACGCAAAAGTAATTAGGATGGGTTCAGGACAAAGTAGAAAGGGAAATCCCAGAGCGGATGAAAAGTTTGTGTATCCAAGTAAATTTAAAATGTTAATGCAATAAATATTATCATATATATTTCTTAATATCAAAAAAGTACTTGGAGAAGTGGAAGGAGAAGTATAAAATAGATGGCGTGTTGAAGGTGAATCAATAGAAAAACGTTGTGTGCCGGCTAAAAATAAGAGCTAAGAAAAAAAAGGGGGGGGGAATAAAAAATGTGTGTGTGTATGTGTGTGTGTATGTATGTATATAGATATATTTATAGCTATATAAGGGCTTCACGTTGCGCGCTGTAATTTAATTCAAGCACAAAATAGGCAGGGACCTCGTGTTCCCTCGCCCAGACGCGGGTCACCGGGGCCCCACTCTGGAGCCAGGCCTGGAGGTGGGGCACGTTGGCGAGCGTCTGGTGGCCAGGCTTTTGCCCATGGAGCCCGGCCGGGCTCAGCCCGAAGAGGCGACGTGGGTCCCCCTTCCGATGGGCTCACCACCTGTCGGAGGGGCCAAAGGGGTCGGGTGCAATGTGCAACGGGTAGCAGTGGAGGGCGGGGACCTTGGCGTTCCGATCCTCGGCTGCAGAAGCTGGCTCTTGGGACGTGGAATGTCACCTCTCTGGTGGGGAAGGAGCCTGAGCTTGTGCGCGAGGTTGAGAGGTTCCGACTAGAGATAGTCGGACTCACCTCGACGCACCGCTCTGGCTCCGGAACCAGTCTCCTTGAGAGGGGCTGGACATTCTTCCACTCTGGAGTTGCCCATGGTGAGAGGCGCCGAGCTGGGGTTGGCATACTTGTTGCCCCCCATCTCGGTGCCTGCACGTTGGGGTTTTCCCCGGTGAACGAGAGGGTGGCCTCCCTCCGCATTCGTGTGGGGGGACGGGTTCTGACTGTTGTTTGCGCTTATGCGCCAAACAGCAGTTCAGATTACCCACCCTTTTTGGAGTCCTTGGAAGGGGTACTGGAGAGTGCCCCTCCTGGGGACTCCCTCGTTTTGCTGGGGGACTTCAACGCTCACGTGGGCAATGACAGTGGGACCTGGAGGGGCGTGGTTGGGAGGAATGGCCCACCTGATCTGAACTCGAGTGGTGTTTTGTTGTTGGACTTCTGTGCTCGTCATGGATTGTCCATCACAAACACCATGTTCAAGCATAAGGGTGTCCATATGTGCTCTTGGCACCAGGACACCCTAGGTCGCAGTTCAATGATCGACTTTGTTGTCGTTTCATCTGACCTGCGGCCGCATGTCTTGGACACTCGGGTGAAGAGAGGGGCGGAGCTCTCCACCGACCACTACCTGGTGGTGAGTTGGCTCCGATGGCGGGGGAGGAAGCCGGTCCGACCGGGCAGGCCCAAACGCACTGTGAGGGTTTGCTGGGAACGTCTGGCGGAGCCCCCTGTGAGGCGGAGCTTTAACTCCCACCTCCGGGAGAACTTTAAACACGTCCCGAGGGAGGCGGGGGACATTGAGTCTGAATGGACCATGTTCCACGCCTCTATTGCTGAGGCGGCTAGTCGAAGCTGTGGCCGCAAGGTTGTCGGTGCATGTCGTGGCGGCAACCCTCGAACCCGCTGGTGGACACCAGCGGTGAGGGAAGCCGTCAAGCTGAAGAAGGAGTCCTATCGGGCTTTTTTGGCCTGTGGGACTCCGGAAGCAGCTGATGTGTACCAGCAGTCGAAGCGGCAGGCGGCTCGGCAGGTCGCCGAGGCAAAAACTCGGGCGTGGGAAGAGTTCGGAGAGGCCATGGAGAAAGACTTCCGTACGGCTTCGAAGCGATTCTGGTCCACCATCCGGCGTCTCAGGAGGGGGAAGCAGTGCAGTACCAACACTGTTTACAGTGGGGGTGGTGTGCTGCTGACCTCGACTCGGGACGTCGTGCGTCGGTGGGCGGAATACTTCGAAGACCTCCTTAATCCCACCAACACGTCTTCCATTGAGGAAGCAGAGCCTGAGGACTCTGGGTCGGGTTCTCTCATCTCTGGTGCTGAGGTTGCCGAGGTTGTTAAAAAGCTCCTCGGTGGCAAGGCCCCGGGGGTGGATGAGATTCGCCCTGAGTACCTTAAGGCTCTGGATGTTGTGGGGCTGTGTTGGTTAACGCGGCTCTGCAGCATTGCGTGGACATCGGGGGCAGTTCCCCTGGATTGGCAGACTGGGGTGGTGGTCCCCCTATTTAAAAAGGGGGACCGGAGGGTGTGTTCCAACTACAGAGGAATCACACTCTTAAGCCTCCCTGGTAAGGTCTATTCAGGGGTTCTGGAAAGGAGGGTCCGTCGGATAGTCGAATCTCGGATTCAGGAAGAGCAGTGTGGTTTTCGTCCTGGCCGTGGAACACTGGACCAGCTCTATACCCTCAGCAGGATTCTTGAGGGGGCATGGGAGTTTGCCCAACCAGTCTACATGTGCTTTGTGGATCTGGAGAAGGCATTCGACCGTGTCCCCCGGGGGATCCTGTGGGGGGTACTCCGGGAGTATAGAGTACCGGACCCTTTAATAAGGGCTGTCAGGTCTCTGTACGACCGGTGTCAGAGTCTGGTCCGCATTGCCGGCAGTAAGTCGGACTCGTTTCCGGTGAGAGTTGGACTCCGCCAAGGCTGCCCTTTGTCACCGATTCTGTTCATAACTTTTATGGACAGAATTTCTAGGCGCAGCCAAGGTGTTGAGGGGATCCACTTTGGTGGCCTTAGGATTGCGTCTCTGCTATTCGCGGATGACGTGGTCTTATTGGCTTCATCAGGGCGTGATCTACAGCTCTCACTGGAGCGGTTCGCAGCCGAGTGCGAAGTGGCCGGGATGAAAATCAGTGCCTCCAAATCCGAGACCATGGTCTTGAACCGGAAAAGGGTAGAGTGCCTTCTCCGGGTTGGGGAGGATGTCCTGCCCCTAGTGGAGGAGTTCAAGTATCTTGGGGTCTTGTTCACGAATGAGGGGAAGATGGAGCGGGAGATCGACAGGCGGATTGGTGCAGCGTCTGCTGTGAAGCGGGCGCTGTACCGATCCATTGTGGTGAAGAGAGAGCTGAGCCAAAAGGCGAAGCTCTCGATTTACCGGTCGATCTACGTTCCTACCCTCATCTATGGTCACGAGCTTTGGGTCGTGACCGAAAGAACGAGATCCTGGATACAAGCGGCTGAAATGAGTTTTCTCCGTAGTGTGTCTGGGCTCTCCCTTAGAGATAGGGTGAGGAGCTCAGTCATCCGGGGAGGACTCAGAGTAGAGCCGCTGCTCCTCCACGTCGAGAGGAGCCAGTTGAGGTGGCTCGGGCATCTGGTCAGGATGCCTCCTGGACGCCTCCCTGGAGAGGTGTTCCGGGCACGTCCCACCGGGAGGAGGCCCAGGGGCACGCTGGAGGGACTATGTCTCCCGGCTGGCCTGGGAACGCCTTGGGGTTCCTCCTGAGGAGCTGGCCCAAGTGGCTGGGGAGAGGGACGTCTGGGCCTCCCTACTGAAGCTGCTGCCCCCGCGACCCGACCCCGGATAAGCGGGGAGACAGCCCCGTGCAGCAGGAGGGGTTGGGTTGGCTGATGGAACGGTGGCGACTGCAGCGCCGCCGCGTCCGGCTGACAACCTCCCCCAACACCTGTTGATCTCCCACAAAATTAGGCTCTAAATAAAAAAGAACTCGCCAGAACAATACTAAAGTAACGCAAACAATGGTAGCAACTGAAGAAGGCAGACCACCACCATATAATCTCTTAACCCCCCCAGGGATATTTTAAGTCTGTACCCAGACCTGGATGGACTGATTAAATCAGATCATTCGTTATCTACAGACCGTCCAAAGGATTATGTCCTATGGTGCAGGTCGCAAATCCTAATATAGGAGCTCAGCAGCCTCAAACAATCCCGGTTTTCCATCCCTGGTTGTTAAAGGAAGCTAGAAAGACTGTAGAATGTGTAATTTCTCCGCAGGAAGATCCAGAATTATGGATCCAAGACATGGAGGGAATTTATAACTCATATAATTTAAATGGGCATGAGTTCGGACAAGCCTTACAGTCGTCAGTGGGAAAACATTAGGAAAAAGTAAGGGCGAATTATACAGGCAGAACCCCACAAGGTGGAATATTTGAACATGACGCGTAAATGAGGAACAGTAGCAGACGCCGCGGGAGCAGTTTTCGCAGGAGGGCGGATAATTGGAAATTTGGGATCCATAAAACAATAAAAATACTTATATTTGTTAAAGTAAGGTTTCCAGCCGCATATATCTGTGTGGATAAAAAAAAACACTTAGTTACACCGATAACGTCTAACGTAACCATAGTTATGGAATAGGCCTATGTGCGTCACGCCGAGAAACACGCTAAAAAAGGAGGTGGTGCGTCTGGGGGGGGGGACACATTTGCTGGGTAGATCCTTCATGTGACCCAGACGAAATATTTTCTTTCCAAGCCACTGGACCCCTCGACAGCGTCGAGGAGGTTTCCGAGGAGGCAGGGGCGGTCCTAGCGACCGAGGGGGCTTTCAGCCCAAATCGGTAAAACCAGATGGGGGGTGCAGGAATTGTGGGTCACCCGACCATTTGGTCCAGGGAATATCCCAATCAGATACAAGCACCTCATCTGCGGGGACGGGAAGGAGGCCACAGGGGCGGTTCTTCATATAAAATGTGACTAAGGGCCTAGAGAAAATGGGGATCCAGAGCCTTTAAAACAGTAGATGTGTATGGAGCATGGGAGCTATTAAATGCATTAAAAGAAAAACCATACATGCTTACAATTAATGGACAGCCGGTTCAAACAGGAAGAAAGGTTGTATGCTCCTGTAGTAATGTCACCAACTTGCCCCGTTAATCTGTTAGGATGGGATTTAATGGAACAATTAGGCATTGCAGTTTTCCCAACGCAGGATGGAATGAAAGCTGTCCGTGTAGAACATGAAATGTCGCTGCAACAAAATCCTCCTGTGTTTTATGCACTATGCTTACCGTCTCTGCTCCAAATAAAAAAGAAAAGCAAACTTATGCAAAATGCTAGAAGCACATTGTTAAACCCAGAGGATGAAACTCGGTTAGCTGATCTACAAACCACTATGAATGTGTGCTTAACCCCAGATGAAAAGTTTGAAAAACAGTTTCTGAAACAGGAAACTACAATTGTCGCTACACAAAATATGTACACAGATGGGAGTTAATTTGCAGCAGTTACTGTTATGCTTTCTACACAGATGCAAAAATTGTATGGCTTACCATGGGACATTTTTTGTCATTGTTTAAGACCAGTAAAGAGTAGTGGAGAGACACAGGCCCGCGTTTAAAAGCTGCAGAAAGACCGTCTGATTTTCAGCAGTGCTTTGAGTCTACAGGACCAACTGATGTAGGATTATTGACAACTGTAGAACCAGTTAAAATAATTCCTAAATTAAAGTTTAGGCCGCGGATAAAACAGTACGGGCTACTATATGAAGAACAGGAGGGTATAATGGCAATTATAAACATTTCATTGGATGCAGAAATAATTAGACCATGTCTAGATTCCCGGTTTTGGTTTGATTTTACTTACAAGAAAGAGAAAAAATATACGTAGACACGCCTGCCACAGGGATTTGTAGACCGTTGTACAATTTTCATCCAGGCTATTTTAACATGCTTAAATAGCTTTAATCCAAAACATGGAAATAAAGTATTAATGTACATAGGTGGCTTTCTAATTGCATTTAAAACAGCTGCTACATCATTTTGGCTAAAATGGGAAACAAAGTTAGCAAAGATAAAATACAGTGGGTGCAGAAATGAGTCTGTTACAGGCCATGTTATCTCAGAAGAAGGTAAAAAGATACAGGAAGTGAAGAATTGTTATAGTAAGTGAGCCTAAAAAACAAATGATGTCTTTTTTAGGATTGTGTAATTACTGAAGAGCTTGGATTCGACATTATGTAGAGAAAACTTAGCTTCTCTTAAATCTTATTCATGACATGCCGATGGCCATGTCAGACACAATCCAGTGGACCTTAAAAGTAGAGCAGCAATTCACAAAGCTAAAAGTAAAGCTTATCTCAGCAACTGTCTTAGCTCTAGTTTTACGACTTCTGTGTTGTTTACAGCCCCGTGGTGATAAGCTCAAACCTTAAGCAGCAGCACTACCCCCATGTCTGCAAGCAGTTTGAGCAACTACCATGGCTGTTGCAGGTTCAGCTGAAGTGGTCTGGTTTCATTCAACCACTAGACCCCCATGTAGTAGATGTATTACAATTTGGTCTTTCTGATATTTACCTAAAGCAAAAAACAGAGCAAATCATTGTTCTAGAAGTGTTGTTAATTAGACAAACAGCGCCAACTGTAGAAAAACAAATGTGGGTAAAAAATGTAGCAACAATGAATCAGAAGGATTCTATAGTTTGTGATAGAGCAGTTCTCCCTAAAAGCTTAGTCCAAGCAGCAGCTCTTTTGAGCCATGGGCAATTTCCATGTCTCAAAAAGGGAGGGATAAGTATAATACAGCAACATATGGATTTAATTCATAGGATTTAATTCATACAAAAAAAATATTTTTTTGTAAAGCATGTAAGATTTGTGTTAAAAATTACCCTCAGGTTAATTTTATATCAGAACAGTGAAGGTTTCCAGAACAAAAGGAACCTTTTGAAGTGATGCATATGGATTTTATTGAACTGACAAAGTGGCCCTTACAAATACTGTTTGGTAATGATTGATGCATTTTCAAAATGGGTTGAAATAGTTCCAGCAAAGCAAACAGATGCACTGACAGTAGCTAAAAGCTATATGCAAAGGTTTGGAATCCCACAGAAAATTTACAGTGAAAATTGTCCTCATTTTGTCAATCAGGTGATTCAGCAAACTGGCAAGCAGGTTACAGATAACCTTAAAGAAACACACCGTGCCACAAAGTGCAGAACTTGTGAAAAGGACAAATGGGACATTTAAATTCAGGCTTAAAAAGTACATGGAAGAAACAAAGAGGCCATGGCCAGAATGTCTGGACCTAGTAAAACTGTACATGAGAATAACTCCAACGAGCAGTGGTTTGACTCCGTTTGAAATAATATATGGCAGACCATATAAATTACCACAGTTCACAATACAGACGCCACCTGATGAGGAAGAAAAAACTCTAGCAGACTAAATGAAAGAAATGTTGCAGTCTAAAGAACTGTCCAATGCAAATTTACTGCCAGGAGAACCTTTGTCTCCACAGGATCCACAAGCAGTGAGACCAGGAGACTGGGTGTTCATCAAAATCATCAGAAGGAAGGACTGGGCGAGCCAAAGGTGGGAAGGACCATACCAAGAGCTCCTGACCACGCCAACAGCTGTGAAGATTGCTAAAAGGCCATCCTGGATTCACCTCAGCCACTGTAAGTTACAGAGAGTGTTAAGTGCCTAAAGGTTGGAACAGTGGGGAAGTCCGACTTCAAAGGGGCCACTCGTCTCAACGTCGGTGAAGAAATCAACTGTTCTTTAGAGTCCTGGGTAAAATTAACATCTCTGCTAACCTAGCAAAAATGGCTGCCATGAAAATTTGGCTGGGAAATCTCCCAGACCATCACCCAGACAATTTGTGGCAGATGTATGTGACGATGTTGGCTGAAGAGAAGAACATGAGTAACTGCTACATATGCTCAGTGATGCCTAAATCCACCAGACAACCCACACTGTATGCTAAGAGCATGCCGGCAGGAGACGGAACGTGTTTCCTGAGGACAGCCCTTGCACCTGTGTTTATTTCTGACCACACTATCATCATCTCAGCTCAGGCTGTGAAGGACCATCATCCCGCTAATAGGAGGAGAAGAGAACTCAGCTCCAGCTCAGTTTTCCAGCCCCATGATCCCATGTGGGGTTCCAACGTTCCCACTGAACATAAGCACTGGAGCACAGCGAATAAAATAGGACTTTCACGTTCCCGTGGTTTGGAGTTGGTAAATCTATGCTGTTGATTGAGACACTGGATGTAGAATGAAGACCTTGGTGAACATGACGATGGACATCAACAAAGGACAAAACAAACAAGTGAAATGCGTTTAATGGTACTGTAAAACAGAATGTTTTTGGACATGTAAACTGCTAGCCAAGATGGCGTATGTGTAATGATTGGAATTTCCTGCTGTACATACATTTCTGATGCAAATGAAACTCATATTACTGAAGCTATGTCTGCTTTGAAGAATCTGCAACAAGCAATTTCCCAGGATGTTGTTCCTCTAAGTATGAACTTTCTCTCTTGGTTCTTTTCAGGATCGTGGTGGCATCTCTTGCTGAAAATAATGACACCTATTATTATTGTTCTTATTATTATTTGTGTTTTTACTGCTTGTGTAATCCCATGCCTAAAGTCTATGATTGCTAAAACTATGGGAAGTGTAGTATTTCAATATCAAATGCTTTCACAAATCCCTCTTGAAGAAATACAACCTGTAGTTTAACTTTTCCCTTGTTAAATGTTTAACAAATTGACAGTCTCATTGAAAATGCAGAATGCAAGAAAAGAATATTTGAAGTAGGTTAAGTTAAGCTTTCAATAAAATGATTAAAAGGGGGGAAATGTTGGGGAAATGTGAATGTAATCATATTATTTCTATCAAGTTACAGGTATTTGATTTGTTTTAAGAGTTTGCTTTCAGGAAGGTTTTGTTATATTTACCCTTAAGCAGGAATAACAAATGGTTCTCTCAGATAAGGAATGTCTCCCTTATCCAGCTGTGCATGAAGCTGGTGAGAAATCACCATCTGCAATTCCAATTGTTTCCTTCTTTGCTTTTAACCTCCTGACCCTTACAACCCCCATGCTGTAAATTCCTGAAACCTTCTGACCCAACCCTCCTGACCCCCTCTTTGATGTGTGATAATAAAGACAGAAGGACAGAGATGACCCGGTGCAGACGTTCCTAAACTTTAAGGGAGTGTAGTTCTCCGTTTGGGTATCCTCTGTCCTTTTCTATAGAAATGTCTAAAACTTGTGTTGTGTGGTTTTCATTCTAGGATAAAAGGGGTTATCTTTAATAACCTTATCAAATATCATCTTTGATAAGGTGCTCTGAGACATGGTGGACATTAATTTGATTTTCTCCAAAGTTCTGCAAACCCACAAGAGTCACATCAGGTCCGAACTTCTCCGCCTTTTCCAGAATTGCCCGAAAAGTGTGACTACCACTAAACCACTACCTCATTCCTTGGGTCCATTATCTCAACAAACCAGATCATTAATGACCCAGCAAAGATCTCCGCAGTCCGAGATTGGCAAACTCCCACATTTATTATGTACAGAAATTAGACGATCAGTAACTTCAAAAAATGTTGAAATTATTTATACAGCTTCTTCACTGGCACATTTTGGTTAAACTGCTAATGGATTCCATGTCATCCACGTGACAGTAATTTCATTGGCTGCATCTCCAGATGTCGCAACAAGCTCTTAACTGACTGGTGCAAGCAACGTACCTCAAAATAGGAGGAGGGAGGGTTTTGAGAAATGAGCTATGGTGAATAACATTGTCTCTGTGGATCTACACAGTTGGTCAAAACAGGTGCCAATCAAAGGAGGAGGGCCTAAATGACCATCTTGAAACAAGAGATTTTAAAATAGAAGCCTACGGTTGGAGGTAATAACGGGTGATCTGTCTTCCCTGGATGATGTCACAGCTAACCAAATGCTAGACCAGGTGTACCTACTATGAAGAAAAAAAAAAGACAAAAAGGTAAAAAATGAAATAACAATCAAGCAATGCAAATTGGAGAACAGTAGGAGAACTCAGCAGAGTGAGAGAAATAGACCCTGATGCCATCCATCCTTATGCCATAACTACAGAGATATCTCAGGGTAACCTAAGCCACTCTAAGTATAAGCTCTGTCAAAATCGAAAGTTTTAAGCCTACTCTTAAAAGTAGACAGGGTGTCTGCCTCACAAACCAAAAGTGGGAGTTGGTTCAACAGAAGAGGAGCCTGATAGCTAAAAAAAACCTGAAAAAACTTATCAGTGTTCATGGTAATCAAGTGCAATCAAAAAATTTCCCAACTACATTAAGCATATTCCGCCCCGCCTCTCACCCATTGACAGCTGGAGATAGTCACCAGCACCCCTCGCGACCCCATAAGGGATAAACATGAAGAAAATGAATGGATGTATTAAGCATGTTCCATGTTCTTGAAAACCAAACAGGTGGCACAGATAGAGATCTTATGAACTAATACACTACCAATTTATTCCGTCATTTGCTTACACAAAAGAAATTAGTCAAATGCCGAGCTTGAGTATAACTGTTACCCCAGAGTGAAATTAGTAATAAGCTATAGAGAAAACTGCAGCACAACAAAACCCAGGTACATTATGCTTAAAAAATAAAAAATAAATTAATGGCTGAATGGGAGTTCATACTTATCAAATATCAAGACCCACCAAGTTCTTGTAAAAGGATGGTTTGCCCTTCCGTCCACGGTAGCTGTACTGGTCCACAAGCCGATTTTGACTTATCTTTTGGCAACGTCTTCAATGCCGCAGCTCTCAGGTCCTTCCCTCGGATGACAGCCAAGACATTGACTAAAACGGTAAGAAAAACAATAATTTTCAAATAATGCTCCTGATACAAGGGAAAATTTAAAGAAAAATGGGTTCCTTTTTTATGAATGATACATGGCAGTTTTTTACAAACAGCTCCTTACTCCAGGTTTCTGCTCAGGGCATCCAATTCCTCTGGCATTGAAGCTTGAAGGGTGAGCCCATCCAGTGTGTCCACCTCTTCCACAGAATTATTGGTGGTCTGTTGGGCCAGTAGGGCTCACTGCATGCTGCAGTTTTCCAAGGCCCTCTTTTTGGTCCCCTCAAAGGCTTTGAATGTCATAAACAGAAAGTTATAATCTGCAAAGAACAATAAAAAGCTCAGCAATCTAAAATAACCCTTGATAAAAAAATTTTGTTGTGTAAGAATAAAACCAATGTATACCAGGGGTGTTCACCCTGGTCTTCAGGAACTGCTGTCCCGCTATTTCTTGCCCACCATTTAACCTGAATTAAATGTGTGATTAACAGGCCTCTACAGCCCTTAATGGCTGCTGAGGAGGTCATGCAATCATTTGAATCTGGTGTGGTGGAACAGAGACAGTGGGTCCTGAGAAGCTGGGTTGAAGATCCCTGGAATAAATATTCACAAAATTATAGGTTACAAGGTACATGAGTTATACTTACTAAATATGACAGTCAGCAACTGCTTGTGAGCAGAAAGGCTTCTTTTGTCCTTTGGCCCCTGGTAGCTATACTGGTCTGCTAGGTGATTTGAGATTTTTGGTAAAATGATGTGAGGACAACAGCTCTCAGGTCCTTTCCTCCAATGTCAGCAATGTCAACCAACATATTCTCACTCTCTACTTGTCATTTATTAACACTTGGTCAGGTTCCCTCAGCATCACAAGTTGAGGCATCAGGTACCCCCCTCCCGTGACCCTGCACATAAATTATTTGCCGTGCAGTGTGCCCTCATAGAAATAGCTATGCTTGTAGTCGAACTAATTGATTGGATTCATCAGGAGTTCTGTCTAAATATAGATGAATGTTATCAACATAACAGTGGAAAGGAATCCCCATGCTATCTGATAATTCTACCAATATATATATATATATATATATATATATATATATATATATATATATATATATATATACAAGGGTTGGACAATGAAACTGAAACACCTGGTTTTAGACCACAATAATTTGTTAGTATGGTGTAGGGCCTCGCTCCTCCAAAACACCCCAAAGTGGCTCAATAATATTTATATCTGGTGACTGTGCAGGCCATGGGAGATGTTCAACTTCACTTTCATGTTCATCAAACCAATCTTTCGCAAGTCTTGCTGTGTGTATTGGTGCATTGTCATCCTGATACACGGCACCTCCTTCAGGATACAATGTTTGAACCATTGGATGCACATGGCCCTCTATGTGCATCTGTTTCACCGTGTAAACAGAGCCAGAGACAGTACTACAGTGATGCAAGTGTATCCAGAGCATAGTTGTTAACTATAAATAATAACTGCTGAATTGATAAAATTTCAAGTAGAGGACTTGCTGTATATGCATGACTTACCTTGTCACTCCTCAGAGCAGAAATACATTCCTCCGACAAATGATGACTTCTTAAAAAGAAATAATCTCCCTCCATCTCTCCTCTTCTCCATAACACTCAAATACCCCGCGAGCTGATGCCAGGTTATGTTGCTATGTTATGAGGAGACAATTATCTCGTTTTAGCAAGATAAGTCTGTCATTAAATCAAGAAACTTTTGCCGTTAAAGGGAGAAAGTTATATAGTTATAACAAGTTGCCTTGTCAGCCGTCTGGAAGCAAAACGCTTTGGTACGATCCTTGAAAGTCATGTGACCTCCCACAGCCGGAAGAGGCAGCCTGTGTGCCTGTGTGCCTGTGAGCCTGTGCTCAGGGCAACATGTGATGCTGAGAGCCTGTGAGCCTGCGCAAGGGGTTACAAATCGAAAAAATACGCATACAAATCCTTTGTGCATCTCACGCGGCAGAAGTGTAGCAAAAACCACGTGTGTAAAGAGAGCCAACCGAAAAAGCCGCTTGACTTGTAACCAATGATTTGTCTGTATTTATGGGTCTTGAAGCGAAAATACTTCAGACACAAGTGTCTCTGTGTGTGCTTATAGATTGATCTACACATTTGCAAATCTTAGTACACATTTGGAGATCTGAATACAGATTTGTGGATTTTTTACACATTTGCAAATCTCAGTACACATTTGCAGATCTGAATACAGATTTGTGGATTTTTTTTACACATTTGCAAAACGGATACAGACACACAACTCTACACAAACATTTGCAAATGTTAAAGCTACTTTTTTGGCCCCATAAGTATAACCAGCTGAAATATTCCTCCACCTCCGCCCAATGGTGGCCTCCATGGGTGAAAAAAGTAATTATGAGTTGTTATGTATCACCAACAGAAATTTGTAAGTTAATGGGAAAATTACAACATATTTGAGCCAACATGTTCAACTAGTCATGGATCATTTTTACTCATCTTGATCAAGAGAGGGTTTCTTAAGTAAAGGTCTAATAACAATTAAATTTATTAATTAGTCCTAAGCCAATTAATAACTACAGTTCTTTTGAACATTTAACTCTCAGTTTCTCAGTTTAATCTAACTGAGTTCTCCACCCCTAAAAGAGGGTTGCATTATAGTAGATCTTTATCGGACAATGCTGCATCAAACTTTAAAAAGGCTGTCCCCCTCTTAATATCGTCAGTATTGCAGAAATACCCTGCAGATAACACCAATGTTGTATCTTCCCATTCACAAATAGATGTCTTTGTTAACGGTATGACTTCGTCATTGCGTTCTGCATTAGACAATGTTGCTCCCTTGAAAAAGAAGGTGATTATTCACAGGAAGCTGGCTCCTTGGTTTAATTCAGAGTTGCGTTCCTTGAAGCACAATGTTAGGAAATTGGAAAGAAAATTGCGCTCTACACACCAAGAGGAATCCTACCTAATCTGGAGGGACAGTCTATTGTTGTATAACAAGACCCTTCACAGTGTTAGAGCAGCATATTTTTCATCATTAATTGAGGAGAATAAGAATAATCCTAGATTTCTCTTTAGTACAGTTGCCAAACTTACACAGAGTCATAGCTCCGATGATCCATCCATTCTCTTAGCTCTTAGCAGTAATGATTTTATGGGATTCTTCATAAATAAAATTGATTCCATTAAAAATAAAATAATTGGCATCCTCCCAAACATGATTACCTCATCCTCAGTAAGTGAGGCAGCGTTGGAGGAATCTTTAGAACCTGCTCAGTGTCTGAACTGTTTAGAAGCAGTAGAGCTTTCTGAGCTATCTAAAATTTTAGCTTCATCTAAACCTTCTACCTGTATGTTAGACCCAATCCCAACCAAGTTGTTTAAGGAGGTATTCCCTCTGATCAGTGGTCCTATTTTAGACATGATTAATCTATCCTTGGTAAATGGATATGTACCACAGGCTTTTAAAGTAGCTGTTATTAAACCTTTACTTAAGAAACCAGCTCCTGATCAAGATGAGTTAGTAAGTTACAGACCTATATCTAATCTTCTTTCCTTATCTAAAATTCTTGAGAAAGTAGTTGCTAATCAACTATGTGAACATTTACAAAGTAATGACCTACTTGAGGAGTTTCAGTCAGGCTTTAGATTTCATCATAGCACTGAAACAGCTCTGGTGAAGGTCACTAATGACATTCTCATGGCCTCAGATAATGGACTTGTGTCTATACTTGTCCTGTTAGATCTCAGTGCTGCATTTGACACAGTTGATCACAATATTCTTCTACAAAGACTTGAGCATGCTGTAGGGATTAAGGGGAAAGCATTAGGCTGGTTTAAATCTTATCTGTTAGACAGATTCCAGTTTGTTCATGTTAATAATAAATCTTCCTCAAACTCTAGGGTCACCTGTGGAGTACCACAGGGTTCAGTCCTTGGACCAATTCTCTTTACTATATTATTGCTTCCGATTGGCAAAATTATCAGACAGCATGGAATTAATTTCCACTGTTATGCTGATGACACTCAGCTATATTTATCCATAAATCCTGATGAATCCAATCAATTACTTCGACTGCAGTCATGTCTTGATGACATCAAAAGCTGGATGACTTTAAATTTCCTGCATTTAAATTGTGACAAGACAGAAGTTGTAATCTTTGGACCAGAGTCCTCAAAAAATAAACTTCTTAATCAATCACTTAATCTGCATGGCATTAAATTGGCCTCTGGTAATAAAGTTAAAATTCTTGGTGTTGTTTTCAATCAAGACATGTCATTTAAATCCCATATTAAACAGGTTTCCAGAGTTTCCTTTTTTCACTTCAGGAATATCGGCAAAATTAGAAACATTCTGTCCAGGGGTGATGCTGAAAAACTAATCCATGCATTTGTTACTTCAAGGCTGGACTATTGTAATTCTTTACTATCAGGAAATCCACAAAATGCAGTTCAAAGTCTTCAGCTGATCTAAAATTCTGCAGCAGGAGTTCTGATGAAAATCAACAAGAGGGATCGTATTTCTCCAATTTTAGCTTCCCTTCATTGGCTTCCTGTTAAGTCAAGAATAGAATTTAAAATTCTTCTTCTAACGTATAAAGCCCTTAATAATCAAGCTCCATCATATATCAGAGCTCTGATTACCCCGTATATTCCTAACAGAGCACTTCGCTCTCAGACTGCAGGTCTGCTGGTGGCTCCTAAAATCTCTAAAAGTAGAATGGGAGGCAGATCCTTTAGCTATCAGGCTCCTCTCCTGTGGAACCAACTCCCAGTTTTGGTCCGTGAGGCAGACACCCTGTCTACTTTTAAGACTAATCTTAAAACTTTCCTTTTTGACAAAGCTTATCGTTAGAGTGGCTCATGTTTTCCTGAGCTACCTCTATAGTTGTGCTGCTATAGGCTTAGGCTACTGGAGGACATCAGGGCCTATTTTTCCCACTCTACTGATTTCTACTGTTCTCCAGTCTACTGTTCTCCAGTTTTGCATTGCATTACATTGAAATGACTGTCGTCATTTCAGCTTTTAACTTTTTGCTCTCTCTCTTTTTTCTTCATAGTAGGCACACCTGGTCTGACATTCTGTTAACTGTGACATCATCCAAGGAAGACAGATCACCCGCTATTATCATTTAATGTAGAACAGATTACTGGATCAATGTTTGCTTCTGTGCTTTTTTGTCTGTCTTGTTGTGTCTCTGCTATGTCTTCTGTAACCCCCAGTCGGTCGAGGCAGATGACCGTTCATACTGAGCCCGGTTCTGCTGGAGGTTTTTCCTTCCCGCTAATGGGTGTTTTTTCTTTCCACTGTCGCTTCATGCTTGCTCAGTATGAGGGATTGCTGCAAAGCCATGGACAATGCAGACGACTCTCCCTGTAGCTCTACGCTTCTTCAGGAGTGAATGCTGCTTGTCGGGACTTTGAAGCAATCAACTGGTTCCTTTATATAGGACATTTTTGACCAATCTGTATAATCTGACTGATTCTGACTTTGTAAAATGCCTCGAGATGACATTTTTCATGAATTGGCGCTATATAAATAAAATTGAATTGAATTAACAGCTACATTAAAAGCCTGTTGTACATATCCCTTTAAAAAGAATATATTAATTGTGTCCATTAATCAAAGGGAATACATCCATAAAAAACTTAGTTGGGATTGGGTCTAACGTACAAGCTGAAAGATTAGATGGACGCTAAAATTTAGGAAACTCAGAAAGCTTTACTGCGTCTAAACATTTCAATGACCAATCATGTTTTTATCATTCTTGCTTTATCTGCTTTATCCAGTTTTATCATTTTATCATTCCTGCAATGCTGCCTCACTCACTAAGGATGAGGTAATCATTTTTGGGAGGATGCCAATGATTTTATTTTTAATAGAATTAATTTTATTTATGAAGAATTCCATAAAGTCATCACTGCTGAGAACTAAGGGAATGGATGGCTGAGCTATGTCTGAGTAAGTTTGGCAACTGTACTGAAGAGAAACCTAGGATTATTTTTATTCTCCTCTATTAATGATTGAAATATGCTGCTCTAACTCTGCGAAGGGTCTATTTATACAACAGTGCACTGTTTTTCCAAATTAGGTAGAATTTCTCTACATGTGTAGAGCACCATTTTCGCTCCAATTTCCTAATGTTGTGCTCTAAATTAAACCAGGGATGTAATGATCTGCTAAGGTTGAACCCAAATGTGAGCCAGACACGGAGCTGTATGTTGAAAAGGGGTTTATTTACAAAATCCAGGAGGCAAAAAAGGCGGACTTCAGGAAAGGAAACAGAACCAGGCAGGTACTAGACAGACTCAAAAAACAGAAGGGCAAAGAACAGATCGGGCACGGACTGGCAGACAGGCAGGCAGTACTGAAATAACAGAGGCTGGAATGTGCTTACCGCAAGCTGACAAGTGGGATTAACACAAGATGTTCTGGCAACAAACAAACAACTAAGGCAGGCTTAAATAGGAGAACGGAACAGGTGAGCAATTAACCAAAACAGATGAAAGCAACACTAAGAGTCCCAAAGTGCAGACTTTAGTCTGCACCTAGTTTGTATCGAGTATCCCCCCAAAGGTGTTAACGGCTCTCCTCTGGTGGAATGAGCGTCATTTGCATATCAAAAGGCAATTGTAAGAATGTGGTTTGGTGACTTCAGCTGGTGTGCTGGGGTTTCCTTATTTGAGCTGCCTCCCTTTGTGTTGTATAGGAGCTTTTTCAAGGAGTTCAGTAATTTACAGAATTTCTGTGGGGTTAAATAGAGCAGGCACAGCACACAGACTCAGAATTCACCCGGAATTCACCATGGCACAACCAAGGCGACCAAGAAGGATGAACGCTCAGGAGGCTTTAGCCATGCTTCAGAGCATGTCAGACTACGAATCTGATGGTGGATCTGTTGGAGACTTAGCATTTCAGAATGAAAACAGCGCAACTGATTCTTCAAGTGAAGAGGATGATTCTGATGAGAATGCGACTGCTTTTGCACCAGCAAATCCTCCCCTCCAAAGACGCACCAGGGGCAGAGTGGTCAATTATATGATTGAGCTGGACAGTTCAAACACTGAGGCTACATCAGATGAAGAGGAAGACACAGTGCGCGGCAACCCCCCTCCTTGCAAAAACCAAAAAACTGCTGATGTTGGCACAATGCCTGGATCCACAGAGAAGGCATAAGATGGCACTGTTTGGTCCCACTGGAAAGTTGGAGACTTTTCTGTTCCTGAAACCCCACAGACTGCCTTCAATGGATCTGGAGGGCCAACAGATTCTGCGAAACGCAAAATCACAAGTCGCCTTCGCAGCTTTCTGTGTTTGTTGGATGTGAACATGTTGCTGACCATCAGAGACTGCACAGTCCACGAGGCCCGCAGAACAAACCCCAGCTGGCAGATGAGTATCTACGAGCTGATGGCTTTCCTCGCAATCCTTTTTCGAAGGGCTGCCATGGGTTACATTGGTCCCATGCGACACATGTGGGCCAATAAATTCGGAAACGCAGATATCAAACCCATAATGCCTCGTAACCGTTTTTTTGAAATAAGACGGTACCTTCGTTTTGACAACAAGGACACCCGCAAGGAACGCATACACAATGACAAATTTGCAGCAATTTCTGACATCTGGATGCGGTTTGTTCAGAACTGTGTGTCGTCCTACAGTCCAGGACAGCATGTTACTGTGGATGAGCAGCTGTTTCCGTCCAAGGTTCGGTGCCCCTTTTTGCAGTACATTGCATCAAGTTTTGGATTGCAGCAGATCTGGACACAAAATACATGTGTAATGCCATCCCTTACTTGGGAAAAGATCCCACTCGTCCAAAAGGAGAGAGGTTGTCAGAGAACGTTGTTCTAAAATTGATGGAACCATTTTTGGACAAGGGAAGGACTGTAGCTATGGACAATTTCTTCACCTCTCTGTCTTTGGCTAACAGGCTCCTTCAGCAAAATACAACTCTGCTTGGCACCATCAACAAAATTCGTCGGGAGCTACCAGCAACTGCAAAGGAAACCTCGGGGCGCCAGTTGCACTCCACACAGGTGTTCAAATCTGGAAGTGCCTTGTTGACGGTGTATGCGACAAAAAAAAAGAAATCTGTCTGTCTTCTGAGTACCATGCATCACAAAGTGGACATTCAAAAACAAAAAACAAACACTGTGGTTGATTACAACCAGCTCAAATGTGGTGTTGATATTATGGACCAGAAACTGCGCAACTACTCTGTGCGTGCAGGAACACGGAGGTGGCCCATGGCTGTGTTTTATAACCTGCTTGACATGGCCGCCACAAATGCACATGTTTTGTACACAGCGTGTACAGGATCCAAAGAAAGTCGTCGACTGTTCATGCTGGAGCTTTCAGAGGAACTCAAAAACAGGCTCCTGCAGGAAAAGACACAAGAGGAAGAGCAAAAACAGCTACATCGTGAGATGAGAGTTTCCCAGCAGAAAAAGACTCAATGCCAGATGCGCATACTCTGCAATAACAACAGAAGTACTGAACGTTGTGTCCACTGCGGCAAATTTACCTGTGGCAAATGTAGGAAAGGCTCACCATGGGAATGTGGAAACTGCTAGATGGGACAATTGTATTTTACATTTTTCCACTTTATATTTAGTGCTTTATCCATATGTAGACTGCTTTTCTTTATCTGAAATAAAAAAAAACTTTCTGAAGTTATACCTTCTGTCTGTTGTTTTTCAAAATTGAGCTGTTTGGGGTGGTATTTGGCTCCAGTCCCCCCAACAGTACTTCACAACCCTCAGAACCATTCCACCCCCTTCGGTTTTGGTTTTAGTTCAAGCCTCTCTGTTGAGGAGTGTTTTACCTGAAAGCGGGGGTGGGGGGACTACGGCTGTTCCTTGTGTGACATAAATGTTACTCCAATACTAAAGGCATACTGTTTGTCATTCTCTAAGATTAAATTTTGAATGACATAAAAAGGCGAGACAAGACAAAATACAATTATTCTTTCGTTCATATAGTGAGCTTTGCAATATACATGAGTCTGTTGGTGAATGGACAATAGAAATAGGCTCTGCCTTGCCTTGTTGGAAAAGCATGGCTATGACCTGTTCTCAGCTCAGGAACTAGGACCCGTCACAGGTTATTTGCATTACAATAGGGACAGTTAGCAAGATAGAGTGAATACACAAACTTGAAGAGGGGAGGGGGGCTTGCAAGAAAACAGAAATTCTCTGGGACTCCTAGTGTTAAAGGAACATACAGACTGATAAAGAATAAACCTAAGATAGAAAGCAAGACAAAGACTAACGAAGACGAGCTGACATAAAAATAATAACAAAGACCAGATAACTGAAAACAAACTAAGCATAAATCTAAAACAATCCAAAACAGAAATAAATCCTAAGACAGAAAAGTTGGCTAACTGAAAAAATAACCTAAACCACAACAGAACGTTACAAGGGAGCCAGCTTCCTGTGAATAATCACCTTATTTTTCTTGGGATTGGGTCTAACATACAAGATAAAGGTTTAGATGAAGCTAAAGATTTAGATAGAAGATCTGTAAAATAAAAATTTTAACAAGACATTCAGACAACATCTGAAGTGTTGCATGTCAGAAGTGCACACCCTATCAAACAAGACAAAAATAGGAATTTGGTTACAAATAATTATGGACAGCCCAAAGGTGTAAAAGATTAAAAAATTGATTAAATAAAAAAACATTTTTTTTTTACTTTTTTTCCAATGACGAGCTAACGTTTTCTCAACGTCATTCTTGAACATTCAACGTTGGCCTCTCAGAGGATATTCACTGAAAGTCTTCTGAACAATCACTTGCTAGCTGGGTAAGTGTTTAGGAGAGATGTTTTGTTAATAACTAGACCAATTTCTATCAGAAAAGAACATAAAAGTCTAAAATTAAACTGTTATAGAAAAAAATAACACTGCATGAAAAGTGAGATTTTCGTCCCCGTAAACTACCGCAGATCTCCCTCATTTTCGGCAGTTAACGACAATTTGCAAGCCGCGCTTGTTGCCGTTTTCAGTGCCACAAATTGTCGGAACCGGACTCTGACGTATGTGGAGAGCGATCAGCTGTACTAATGGCCCTAATTAGCATATGAATGCAGCGAACCCGCGCGGCTGGCCAGGTCTGGCTTGAATAACCTACTCAGTATTGGCTGAAACCACTTTTTTTAAATAAGTAAAATCGCTCCTGATTGGCAGCAAAACCACACGTGGCCAGGCCAGGCTTGAACGTTCCTACTGAGTATTGGATGGAACCACTTCTTTCAAACAAGTAAAATCACTCCTGATTGGTTGGCAGATCCCCAATAACTTATTTACATATATATATATTTATATATATTTATTATATATATATATTTATTTATTCATTCATATTATGCTGTATATTCATGTTATCCTATGTAGGCTACTACACTATTATTAGGCTACCATCAAGGACATGAATGAATTTATACAGGAAATGAACATTTGCCAGGAAGATGTTTATGCAAAGAAAGAGCTTTATTAAAACAAACACCTATATACAACGCGAGGATCCAAAAATTACAACCCCGTGAACTGTCCGTTTGCCTCCTCGGGGTTGTAGGAAACTGCTGGCGGCGTTCTTTCTGAGGCAGGTCCGATGTGCAGACGCCTCCTGTGCGTGGCTCTGTACTTCAGCGTCGCCTCTAACCGGGACTGCAGCTTCACACAGAGTTCAGAGAGATCCGGTGTTGTGCGCAATTCTGTTCCCCCGTGAAAATCTGTTTCCCCTGTGTCGGGAATGCGCTTTGCAGCCGTTTTCCCGGCGCTTCTAATTGATTTCTCAGTAAAACAACTCATATAATCATGTCATGGTTGTAACAGTCAGTTTAATCGGCAGTTGTTTACAAAATTGTAGAATAAAAATAAACAAACTATGTCTTCTTACGCTGTATTGTGTTATAAATGGCAAGATAAACGGTCTTTTTCCAACTTTTGTCACTTTAACCTGACAAATAAAAGTAAGCCATAAAACACTATTCCAGCACCTACTGTGTATACAGGACACAAACATTATGGCTGTTTCTCAATTCACGAGAATGCGAGCGCGTTCTCGTGAATTGAGAAACAGCCTAAGACTTCCTGAAAACACAAGAGTGTAGACTTCCCAGTACATCCCTTTGTAATATAAAATATGACAGTTTACTGGATTAAGGAAATTTCTAGTATACTACATCCCATCACACATAATTTTTGAGAATTTAGAAACATTTGCTCTTTATTTCCCAAAGTTTTCGGGAGATGTCTGAAAGACCGTTTATTTATTTTTATTTTACAATTTTGTAAACAGCTGCCGATTAAACTGAATGTTACAACCTTGACATGATTATAGGATTTGTTTTACCGAGAAATCAACTAGAAGCGCCGGGAAAATGGCTGCAAAGCGCACTCCCGACGGGGGAAACAGAATTGCGCACAACACCGGCCTACGAAATGGCGGCGGCCGTCCAATCCATCCAGAGACCACGCCAACAACGCCATCTTCTTCGCCAGGCTAGAAAATAATTAAATGAGAGTGGTATGAATAAAAATCAAACGCAAGTCACAATAACATTAAACAAGGAAGGAGAAGCAGTAAAAACAAGTCACTTACAGATAATGTCGTCTTTATCGACATCGTGTCAATCTGGAATTGTAGACATTGCTCCGAGCAAATAGGAGGTCACCGCCTCGCTCCGGTTCATAGCGCCTGCAATTTGTCTTCGAGTTGTGAAGACGGCCTACTGCTTCCTGTAAATGAAAATACACTTTAATAAAGCTTGTTCTTTTGCAAGGCTACTAGGCTAATCTTAGATTTGGTTGTAGGCTAGGCTACTTTTAGCTTAGCTAGCAGTCACCGAACATATTCTTACCTAAGCTTGGGATTCTGCACCCGTCTTCTCTTCTTGGAGTTAGTCTCTCCTGCACAGTTGTTCGACTGCAGAGCCGCCAACTTGTCCTCTATGGACAGCAACCTGGAGTTTACCGAATTCTGCAGTTGAGTGAACCGCTCATTCATATCGGCACTATTAGCTGACGAGACGGTCCGCTTCTTCTTCTTCTTCTTCTTCTTCTTCTTCTTCTTCTTTCGGTTTTTATGGCGGTTGGCAACTAACTTTAATGGTGCATTACCGCCACCAACTGGACTGGAGTGTGGTACTGGAGTCTAAACTTCCCTAATAGGTTGCAAACAAATAAAACAAACACACAAACAAACATAACAAAACAAAACAAACCAATCAAAACAAAACAAACAAAAAGATCATACTAAATTATTTTAATTAGTCCTGTATTCCTCAGGAAGCCAATTACGTAGTTTACACTCATTTCCCCTGTGTTTTTTTTCCAGAAGTTTAGCCTCATCTGTTCTCCTTGTAATTGTAAGACTAGTCTTTGTCTTTCTTCCTGATATTTATTACAGTGTACAATAACATGCTCTATAGTCTCTGGACTACCACAGAATTCAGTTGCCATCAGCATGCTTCTTCATTATTAACAAAGTTTTATTTAGACGTGTGTGTCCATACCTCATTCTAGAAAATACATCCTCCTCCTCCTTGCTTCTGTTTGTATTTCTGCTCTTTCCCACTTTATTCTGAATGTTATAGAACTGTCTTCCAGTCTGCCCACCGTCCCATAATGTTTGCCATTTACCCTTAACTATGTTTTTGACCATACTTTTAATTTCTTCTTTGCTGTAGTGCACTTCTACATCTATATTAGAATGTCTAGCTGCTTGCTTAGCACTTTTATCTGCTAACTCGTTTCCTATTACTCCTATATGAGCTGGTACCCATACCAGAGTTATATTAATTCCTGACTTTATTAGATTATTTGCAGCTTGCAGTATATCATACACAATGTCTTGCCTTGATTTTGACTGAAATGTTTTAATACTGATTAAAGCTGAGCTGGAATCTGAAGCTTGCCTTCCTTGGCCTATTGTCCTCCACCCAAAGCAAAGCTAGCCACACAGCAATCAATTCCGCTGTGTAAACTGCTAAATCATCACTCATTCTTTTTCCAACTTTAATGTTTAATTTTGGAATGACATAAGCAACACCCATTCTTTTATCAGTTAGTTTAGATGCATCTGTATATATAGTTAAATCCTCACTATACCTCTCCATTAAAGTGGGACTTATTTTTAGTTCATTAAACCCCATTTCATTTACTTTAACCTGAATGACCCAACCAAAACTTCTGACTTGAACATTTCCACGCTCTTGGCATTGCTTCAGTACCGACTGACTCATATGAGACAGTCCACTGATAGCAATCAGCAGTTTCTTCTCGTCAGTCTGCGGACTGGCTGAAAGTTGTAGATCGCGTCCAAGAGGAGTTGAAGGGGAGTTGAATGCGAGACATGGGTAAACTCCCCCTGCAACCCTGATTTGCATTTGTATAGCTCACAGCATTTTCATTTACATGTTAAAGCCTCCCCTAGAATTAGGAGGAGGGGGGGTCATGGGGGGACCACGCCAAGCAAGGTCCACGTCAATTTCTGACAATTCACGGCAGTTTTCGGTGTTGCCTGCAAATTACCGTGAACAGCCGTTAACCTGAACTTCCACGACAATCTACAGTGCCGCATAGTGACGAAAATCACACTTTTCATGCAGTGTAAATATCATATTCTCTTTTATTCATTTTACGATAAGCCAGTTGAGCCAGAGCTTGGAAATGTTGCAGTGGCCCTTGTTGTCATCACCAGTGACCCTGACACAAATCAAGTTCCCTACCAGCCTTTGAAAGTCTGTGTGGTCATTGAAAGTGACATTGTAGTCAACCGTCCCAGATCAGATTTTCATCCCTCCTAGTGAGTTTTGGGCTTATATATGCGCTACACATCAGGTATCCCAAAGCACTTACCAACATTTTGAATTTATACAGAAGATTTTATTTGATCTAGAAGATGGTAAACTATTAGCCTCGTGAGACCATCCTGATCTCGCGAGCTTTCAAGGTTTCACTCGCAGATCAGTCTGGCTACTCTCCGTTAAAGAAAATTTGGAGCCGTTCACCAAACAAACGTCCAATCAGCGTTGGCTTTGAGGCGGGTTGAGGTGTGACGCAACGAAAAGCGCGACAGTTCAGTCTAAAGAACATGGCGGCTTCAGCCGACGAAACTAGCGTTAGCATGGCTATCGAGCAAGTTTTATCGGAATTACAGAGTATTTCTTTGCTGAGCTAACGAGCCTTTACCTGCAGCAGCAAGAGTAGCTTGGCTTGTGTTTTCGTCGTCGCTCGTAACAGAGCGACGACTCGTAACAGAGCGACAACGAAGCATGTTGACGAGTACGTCATATGCTTCGTTGATCTGATTGGTTTATTTGGCCCGTCTATCACCAACATAGGCCAATCAGCTAACCAGTATTTTCGCCCCTTCCCAAAATTACTTCAACAGAAGGTTTCCAGATGGATATGCGGAGCAAATACATCTGGCGGAGTCAGGTAAGTAAACTATCGCCGAGGTTATAAACTCTCAAGAATGACAACATTATACATTTGTAAATGCTCATAGATGAAGGGGTGGCATTGAAAGCATTTCCCCTCAAGTTGAAAGGCTTTCTGGTTTCTAAATGAAAGCTGCCACATTACTCTGCAGGTATTTAGCCAGTAAGCTTAAATACACAAGTTAAGGTAAGTGTATTTATATAGCACTTTTCAGTGACAAGACTACTCAAAGTGCCAATGTCCCAATGTTCTTGTCTAATTTTAATGAGAAAATATGTAAGCTGATGTTGTGAGTTTAAGTTTGTCAACTTAAAATTTTGTCAGGTGTTATGAATTTGGATGGACCCAAAAGACAACCCGAAAACAGGTCAGTGACGCTTTGATGTTGTTTATTAAAAGGAAAGGTTTGCACGGCTCTTGCTGTGTGCGGCTCATGCTCACCGGCTGGCAGCTCCTGAAGGTGAGATGACAGGTTAGTGATCAGCAGAGCCAGATAGAACTGTGGACTTGAAGCTAGATCACTAACCTGGTTGAGGGCAGGCTTGTCGGGGCTAATTCTGGTCCCTGAGTTTGGCAGAGTCTGTGCTGGGATAATCCAAGGCCGTTTGTCCCTGGTGCAGTCCGGGTTCGATAGCGGGAGGTCAATTGATCAGGCAGAGGTTTCCGAGGGCGAATCCAAAAGGAGGTTCCAGGTCCAGGTCCAGGTCAGAATCCAGAAGAAGAGACAGTTAAAGGGGCAGGCAATCTCCGGTATTCACAGGCTGGTTTGGTCAGAACACGGGTGGGCAGTCCAAGATCCAGAGGCTGATAGGCAGAACTCAGGCGGGCAGGCAAAATCCAAAGTGGGGCAGAGCTGGCTCAAAAAACAGGGCAAAGACAGGTCGGGCTTCGGACAGACGGGCAGGTTTTCAAAGATGGCTGGAAGTTCTCACCAAGATGGCTCGAGACGTTCTGGCACTGGAGGCTGAGAGGGACGGAGCCTTTATGTTGGTGGGGTGGAGCCAGAACAGGTGATAGCAATTAGCAGCCCCAGTGCCAGGAACGTTACAGAGCCCCCCCCCCCCCCCCCCCCCCCAAGGGCGAATTCCAGGCGCCCTGGGCTGGTCCGGGTGGGCCCTGTGGAAGTCCGTAATAAGGGACTTGTCCAAAATGTGGTGGGAGGGAACCCACTGGCGTTCTTCAGGCCCGTAACCCTCCCAATCGATGAGGTACTGGGTGCCCCGACCCCATATACGGGACTTCAGGATCTTCTTAACAAAGCGGGGGAGCCATCAACAAGACTGGTGGGAGGTGGGGGCGGGAACCATGCTAGAGGTCTTAACAGGCGTGACCCGGGAAACATGAAACGTGGGATGGACCTTCATGGCCGGAGGCAGACGGAGGCGGACCGCCACAGGATTCACCACTTTGGAGATGGTGAAAGGCCCGATATACAGGGGTGCCAGCTTTTTACTGTCAACCTTCAGGGGAAGGTCTCTGGTGGACAGCCAAACCCTGTCTCCAACCTGGTACTGTGGGGCAGGACTCCGCCGATGGTTGGCTGCGCGGGCCTGATTATTGGAGGCAGCGAGAATGGCCCTCTTGGCCTTCCTCCAGGCGCATTGGCACCTTATGGCTGAGAGACGGGCAGACGGGACTCTGGACTTCACCTCTTCAGTGGCGAACACTGGCGGCTGGAACCCATAAACCACGTAGAATGGGGAGAGACCAGTGGAGCAGGAGGGTGTGGCATTAATAGCGTGCTCCACCCAGGGTAAATTTTGAGCCCATTTAGAGAGATCAGATTGACAAACGAGGTGAATCTTAGTCTCAACCTCCTGATTCATTCTTTCTGATTGGCCATCTGTTTGAGGGTGGAAGCCGGAGGAGAGGTTTACAGAGATGCCAAGCATGGCGCAGAACTCCTGCCAATAATGGGCCACAAATTGTGGACCCCTATCTGAAACAATATCGGAGGGTAGGCCATGCAGTCTGAATACCTCCTTGGCTAGGATCAACCCCATCTCCTTGGCTGAAGGGAGCTTAGATAAAGGGACCAAATGGACCATTTTAGAAAAGTGGTCCACAATAGTGAGGATAACAGAGTAGCCGTCAAAGGGCGGGAGGCCAGTAACAAAGTCCATTGAAAGGCTGGACCAAGGCCGGGAAGGGACAGGCAGAGGACGGAGCAGACCTGCAGGGGGGCGACGGGAAGCATTGGCCTGGTTGCAGGGGGAGCAGGCGGAGACAAACTGACTGACGTCTGTGGTCAAGGAGGGCCACCAAAACTGGGAGCGAATGAGCCTAAGGGTCTTACTGATGCCGGGATGACCATATAGGCGGGAGCTGTGGCAGAAGTCGATGACTTTAGGTCTGAGGTGATGAGGGACAAATAGTCTGTCCTTGGGGCAGGCCTCGGGTACCTGAGCAGACCCAACAGACTCCCTTACCTCTCTCTCAAGCCCGAGGCGGGAAACAGCACACCTTACTGTGTCGGGCAAGATGAACCCCCGTTCTTGGTCGAGGTCCTCTTCAGTAGTCTCGAACACCCTGGACAGAGCATTGGGCCTGACATTCTTGGATCCGGGTCTGTAGGAGAGGGTGAAATCAAAACGGCCGAAAAACAACGCCCAACTGGCCTGTCTAGGGTTGAGCCTCTTGGCAGTCTTTAAGTATTCTAGATTGTGGTGGTCAGTCCAGACCAAAAACGGGAGCTTGGAGCCCTCGAGCCAGTGCCTCCACTCTTCGAGGGCCAACTTAACGGCTAAAAGTTCACGATTGCCCACATCATAATTCTGCTCAGCCTTAGACAGCTTTCTGGAAAAAAAGCACAGGGATGAATACGGCCGTCAGTGGACTCTTGGCTGAGGACCGCTCCAACCCCAGAGCTAGAAGCCTCCACCTCCACTATAAACTGCCTCTCTGGATCAGGAGAAACGAGAATCGGAGCAGAGGTGAACAGACTCTTTAAGCGCTTGAAGGCCTGGTCTGTCTGCTCGTTCCAAGCAAACCTTGTCTTGCTTGACGTGAGTGCGTGAAGTGGGGAAGCAACCTGGCTGTAGTTTCGAATGAACCTCCTGTAGAAATTAGCGAACCCCAGGAACCTCTGGAGCTGCTTACGATCTACAGGAGTGGGCCACTCAGTGACGGCCCAGACCTTGGCTGGGTCCATGGAAATCTGACCAGGGGACAGAACAAAACTGAGGAAAGAGGTTGATGTTGTATGAAATATGAATATTTGGCATCACCAAATATTCATAATGGCCGGTTGGTGTGTTAAAAGCGGTCTTCCATTCATCTCCCTCCTTTATGCGGACCAAATGATAGGCATTGCGCAGGTCCAGCTTAGTGAACACCTTTGCCGCTTGGACTTGGTCAAACGCGGTGTTCATTAATGGGATAGGGTATCGGTTCTTAATCTAAATGTTATTGAGCCCCCTATAATCAATACAAGGACGAAGGGAGCCGTCCTTCTTCCCGACAAAAAAAACTCCCGCCCCTGCAGGAGATGAGGAGGGGCGAATGATGCCGGCTCTTAGGAACTCATTTATGTAATCCTGCATGGCTTGGGACTCGAGCGGTGATAATGAATAAAGACGACCTCTGGGTAGGACAGTTCCGGGTAATAAGTCGATTGCGCAGTCAAAAGGACGATGAGGAGGGAGGCTCGTGGCCTTGGCCTTGTTAAAACCCTCCTTAAGATCATGGTAACAGGAAGGAACTTTGGATAAATCAGGGTAGTAATCAACAACCTTACCCTCAGAAGAATTAGGCGGCTGAGCAGAGAGCAGACACGATTCAGAACAGGAGCCCGCCCAGCCCGTAACTTCCACCCGCCGCCAGTCTATCTGTGGATTGTGTCTTCTGAGCCATGCCGTGCCCAAAATAACTGGGACCTGTGGGGAGTCAATAATCATAAAAACCAGCTTCTCTCTATGATTACCCCCCATAGTCAGTTCCACAGGTTCTGAGATGAGGCAAGAGTGGTTCAGTTCGTGGCGGTCCAGGGCAAGCACACTGCGGGGGGAGGAACCATGATGAAGAGGGAGGTTCAATTTCCTGGCCAACGCCTCATCCATGAATTCTGTGTCGGCACCAGAATCGATAAAAACGGAGACACTGTGGGACTTAGAAAGAGTGGTTAGAGTGGCCGGAAGTAACCGGTCGGAGGGGACAGCGAGTCTGGTGTAGCTCAGTAGGGATCCCCTACCCCCTACTGAGCTTGGTCTTTTACCAGACAAGACCGGGCTCGGTGACCCGCTCCTCCACAGTAGAGGCAGAGACCCAGCTGTTGCCTGCGCTGGTGCTCCTCCTTAGACAACCCCGCCTTTCCAAGTTGCATCGGTTCCGGTTTTGGAAGAGCAGGGGATGAAACAGAGGAAGCAGCAGAAAGACGAGGGTGATTTGTGGAGATTGAGCGACGCCCCCTCCGTCGCTCCAAGAGGCGGAGATCCACCCGCGTGACCAGCTCCTCGAGCTGTTTTAGAGATTTGGGATACTCCCGGGTGGCTAATTCATCTTTTATTTTGTCGTTAAGACCATGAATAAAAACATCCATGAGGGCAAACTCATTCCACAAACTCTCTGCTGCCAGCAAATGAAAATCAATAATGTAGTCTGAAACAGACCTGTCCCCGTGTCTCAAGGATAGGAGCCCCCTAGAGGACTCTCAGCAGGGCAGCACGGGACTGAAAACTCTAGTCAGTTCTTTAGAGAAGTCATGATACGAGTGGCAAATACGTGAATTATTTTTCCACTCGGAAGTCCCCCACAATCTGGCTTTACCGGTCAACAGGGAAATTACATAGGCGACCTTAGACAGGTCAGAAGGAAAGGAGGATGGTTGTAGCTTGACGTGTATTTCACACTGTGTAAGAAATGCCCGGCATTGTTCTGGATCGCCACTAAAAGAGCCTGGCGGGGTGAGACGCGGCTCAGGAAAAGACGACGTCACCGGAAGTGACAGGGAGCTCAGAGGAGCTGTTTGCGGAAGTGGAGGCAATGGGTTAGTCGGGTTGCGGAGGTGATTTAGGATCTCCATCACCGGCTTCTAATTCTGAAATTGATTTTTCCACTCCCGCGCGCCACTGAACCTTGGGTGAAGGATCCATATTTCTTTTGGCCAGAACGTACTGTTATGAATTTGGATGGACCCAAAAGACAACCCGAAAACAGGTCAGTGACACTTTGATGTTGTTTATTAAAAGGAAAGGTTTGTACGGCTCTTGCTGTGTGTGGCTCACGCTCACCGGCTGGCAGCTCCTGAAGGTGAGACGACAGGTTAGTGATCAGCAGAGCCAGATAGAACTGTGGACTTGAAGCTAGATCACTAACCTGGCTGAGGGCAGGCTTGTCGGGGCTACTTCTGGTCCTTGAGTTTGGCAGAGTCCGTGCTGGGATAATCCAAGGCCGTTTGTCCTAGTGCAGTCCGGGTTCCATAGCGGGAGGTCAATTGATCAGGCAGAGGTTTCCGAGGGCGAATCCAAAAGGAGGTTCCAGGTCCAGGTCCAGGTCAGAATCCAGAAGAAGAGACAGTTAAAGGGGCAGGCAATCTCCGGTACTCACAGGCTGGTTTGGTCAGAACACGGGTGGGCAGTCCAAGATCCAGAGGCTGACAGGCAGAACTCAGGCAGGCAGGCAAAATCCAAAGTGGGGCAGAGCTGGCTCAAAAAACAGGGCAAAGACAGGTCGGGCTTCGGACAGACGGACAGGTTTTCAAAGATGGCTGGAAGTTCTCACCGAGATGGCTTGAGACGTTCTGGCACTGGAGGCTGAGAGGGACGGAGCCTTTATGCTGGTGGGGTGGAGCCAGAACAGGTGATAGCAATTAGCAGCCCCAGTGCCAGGAACGTTACAGTCAGGATGCAGCTTGTAGGCTGCATTCTGAGCTTTCCTGCCTCCCTCCCTTCCCAGCGCAGCCTGATTGGTTTCACTTGTCAAGCTGCAATTAATCTCGAACTGTTCCCACCTGCTCTCACCACTATATCTACTCACCTCAGTCTGCCCTTGCTCGCCGGTCTGTAAAGGTTCAACTCCATCTCAGCCACAGCCAGAAACTCTGCTCCAGCTCAGCCACAGCCAGGAACTCTGCTCCAGCTCAGCCACAGCCAGAAACTCTGCTCCAGCTCAGCCACAGCCAGGAACTCTGCTCCAGCTCAGCCACAGCCAGAAACTCTGCTCCAGCTCAGTCCGCAGTCAAGGGTTCGCTGGCTCCGGCGTTCCGCTGTGGTCTCAAGTCCTCGGCTCCTGTGTTCCGTCCTGGTTTCAAGTTCTCGACTCCTGGGTTCCGTCCTGGTTTCAAGTTCTTGACTCCTGGGTTCCGTCCTGGTCTCAAGTTCTGGGCTCCTGGGTTTCCTCCTGCTCTCAAGCTCTCGGCTGCTGGGTTCCGTCCTGGTCTCAAGTTCTCGACTCTGGTGTTTCGTCCTGGTCTCCAGTCATCAGCTAAAGATCACTTCCTGGTCAGTCTCTCCGCACTACTCCTGCCGGCCAGCTTCTGCACTCTACAACTCCGCCTGGTAATAGACTCTGGTTCGTCGAGTTATTCATCATCCACTTGTGCAATAAACTCTCTTAAAATCCAACTCTTTGTGTGCGTGCTGTGTCTGGGTTCATCCTACAAAGGAACTTATTTGGGTTTACAGTGCATATGTGTACACAGGCCCTGTGCATTTGCTTACCTTATTTATTGTCACACAATATTACCTTTATCCTGTATAATTCAACTGAAAAATGCTAATGTGTTAGAAGAAAAGTTATACTAAAAATAAAATCCCTGCTAAATTCAACTTTCTGACAGACGTAGGTCTTAGACTAAAACTGACTATTGTTGTATTGTTAACGCTATTGTTAACTTCATCCACATTGACAAAAAACTTAGTTTCATCTTAAGAGAAGTATTCCTAAACCACATAGCGTCTGCCACAGTGCTTCACTGTGGGTACCATGTTCCTTTGAAGATGTGCAGGGTTGTTTCTTTGACAAAAAAGCCATTTAGGACTGTTTTCAGTTCTGTTCTTCTGCCAGTTTTTGGGAGATCCTGATCAGGCCTGTATGTTTTCTTTACAGTAAAGAATTGTGTTTACCTTTGTACAGGGGTATTTTTTTCTTCCTTTGTAACATTTCATCAAGCTATTGCTTTAGCTAAAACATGTATATGAAAATTGATCCTGTTAGGACAGTAGAACTTGATTTTAGGTTATTCACAATCACTAGAACTAACAAGACATGAACTTGAGAAGACTGAAAATAAATCAAAAGGAGCTTCAATTATTTTAAGTGTGCGCACACTTTAGCAACCAGCTTTCCACGCTTATAAATTATTAAAATACTTTTACATCTAATTAATTTGTTTTTTCATATAAACTGTAAAGGTAGATAGTAAATTAGAAGTAGAGAAAGTTTGAAAATTACTCATAATGGTCTATTTTTTCAAAACAAATAGCTGTCTTTTCAGAGCCACATCTGTTCGAGTTATTTTTCTTGAATTTTTCTTTTCTTGTTTTACTAACATTTTTTCTTGCATCTTTGCCTTCTGTTCATACTTTTCTCCACACCCTTATCAAAACTTTGTTTTTGCTTTCTACCATCTCTTGTTCTTTTTCAATGTGGATCATATTTTTTGCTTCCAGGCAGCCTCCTCTGAAGAAATCCCTTTTCACACATCTAGTTTTGGCACTAAGCTTTTAAAACATTGTAAAGAGCTAAAGAGAAATGTTTCCATATTTCCTCCTCTCATTTCATCGCTCCCTTCTTTCTGCTCATTTCCTCTTTCTGTTTTGGTACAGAAGGAGAACTTGACTTCTTGGCTGTAATCACTTTACTACTGTTTTTGTTCCTGGTAAGTGGACTAAATATTTGGATGCTCATAAGCAAAGCAGAATAATTGAATGCGTGATTTGTGGCAGCTGGCTCAGAGTCTATGGGCTTGTCTTGGCATAATGAAAACAGCTAGTGAACCATTGTAAACAAAAGCAACTTGTTATGTTGCAAACCCCTTGCTGTGATTTGTTGTGTGTGGAAAACAACTAATTTTCTTGATGGTATACTGTAATCATGGCAAAGCTTTACCACGCACTGTGCTGAGAACTGCACTGCTTATTGAGAGAGAGAGAGAGAGAGAGAGAGAGAGAGAGAGAGAGAGAGAGAGAGAGAGAGAGAGCACTCCTGACAGAGCTGCCAGTAAAGAGAGAAAACAACACACCAACCTGAATTATTGTAATTATTAGTTGAGTCCAGAGGGGCAGATTGGGCTGGCTAGAGGACCTGAGTGTATTTACTGCCACCACTGGAAACTTCAAATTTGGATTCTAGCAGCAAGGAGTTGGAATGATTTGAGGGTACTTATGGCTCTTTAAAATCCTACAATAATTATAATAATAAAAAAATAATTACAGTAATTACAGTTTGTCGGCTCAGCGGGGAATCTCATAACTTCTAGATGTTTAAACCAGACCAAAGCTCTTCTTTTGGAGCATAAAACTGAAAACAGTTTTATTTTTCAAATTTTCTTTTATACATATTTGCTCAGCATTGTACATCTTGTACATTGTTACGCTGTACAGATCACATTGTACATTTCATTCCTGTTCAGTACATACAATACAATCATGGCTAAACTAGAAAGCCCTTTGAAACAGCTTCTTTATCTTATCTGGACATGTGGAGATTTAAGAGTGGTTATAGGAACACTAAAAAATATAAATACCATAACTGAAAAAATTAAGATGAAAGAAAAAAAAACTTTTAGTTTTATCATCTAAAGAAAATTATATTTTTGGTAAAGAATAAATTAGAACACTCATACATTTATTTACATATTTGTCCTGAATACATCATGAGGACAATTTTACTAAACATTTTTAAGGAGTTTAAACCTCAGACATTTAGCTTTGTGCTCCTGACTCTCGGAATTAGAGTGATCACCATGGTTAAGATCGAAAGAGCTGTCTGAGGCCTTCAGGAACAAAACTGTAACAGCTTATGAGTCTGGTATAGGCTACTAATGATGGGTATCCAAGGGAAAAACACATGCTAAAAACTTGCATGAATGTCGCAGTAAAGTTTTACAGAAAGAACGTAGACAAAGACTTGGACTTTAGAAATTATTTTTGTTGTGCAAATAAGTGTAAAATGGAATTATTTGGACAACTCCACCAATGATATGTATGGCATAAGACCAATTTCAGCCCTCCAGGAAATTAACCCCATATGAATTGAACTGAAACGAACTGAAGAGACATTAATAATAAGGACCACTATGAACAGAGAGGGTCAAAATACAATTCTATCATTTACAAACCACGATCCCATGCCTGAGAAAAAAAAGGAAACTTCATCTTTCTATACCCAGAGGCACTATATCAGAACCGGGTATTTATCAAGGCTTTCTCTCATTTTACACTGAGAGCTGTTAGGTTTTGTCTTTTTTAACTTGTCTTGTCTGGCAGTGTAGCATTAAGAATTCCTGTCTTAATCTCAAAGAGAGCCCATCAGATTTATTTTCACAAGTGGAGAATTACTGCTTTCGCTATCATGCCTGGCTTGATATATATGCAAAATTATATGTTATTATATGTTATTTCGGGATTATTTCAAGTTTAATGGACATAGAAACTGAAAAGTAAAATACAAAGAAATGGAAGAGAAAAAGATGAGACAAAACATCAAAAGGGAGAAAAGGTATTAAAAAAGCGTACAAGATAACATCCTCAGAGTCTGCTTCTGCACCTGCAGGGAAACATATAAAATGAGCAGAAAAACCAACCAAGAAAGTATCACAGATACAAATAACCAACACCTATGACAACATCACTGAAAATATATAGTATGATTTAATACAAGTGTTTATAGTTGCAGCCAAAGCTAATTATAATTAATCTGTATAGAATTTAATCTGTAAGCACCTGGATCCAAGCACCTGTAGGTGTTAGTGAGAGTGTGCTTGCAAATGTAAGGTTTATCCATAAAGAAATCTCAATAGTGATTGTGACCAGGGCACCAAGGCAGACATCGGGGAGACCAGAACCCAAGGTGCCTGGAAGGGCCCACAGAACTCAGGAGCCCAAGAAAGACCAACACATGACTGCCTCCCCCATCCCAGAGAACAGCAGTGGAGACTCCCAGGAAATCTCAAGCAGATACAGTGCCAAAGCCCCCAGGGGCGGCAGCAAATAGCCCACGAGCTCCGATGGCACCAAGCTATGCCTGGGCAGATCCAGCCATGGGCCCAGAGACATGAGGCCCAGGCACACCCCCAGCAGGGCCCCAACATATCCAAGGAGCTCACACACCATGAGTTGGGGGGAACACCACAAACCGTCCATACCCCAGCCTCAAACCCCTGCCCAATCCCAGCTCTGACGACCCACGAACCCATCCATCCAGAGATAGGGCCAACGCAATCTGAACGAGCCAGCCAACCAGAGCCCATCCATGAACCCTAGGGTGCCTTGACCGACCAGTATTGCCTCTCCCACATGGCACAAAGGCCTGTCCACTGCCCAAAACTCTACCCAGTACCCCACACCCTATTCCCGGGGAAAGCAAAAATGACAGCTCTAGCCAAAACCCAATGGCCATGTGATGCATTCAAAACTGGGCGGGCTGAAACCGGGGCGCCCGGTGCAGCCCCCCCCTTGCCCCTGCACGACCCCCACACAACCCGCTCAGAATCCTCAGTGTCAAAATACAGTTTTTTGATGAACGCAGGGGAAAACACCAAGGTTGAGGCATACACAAACTAACACTCCCCACCCAGATACCCCAAGTATCTCACACACAGTTTCAAAGCTGATAGTAGAAAGGCTCTGCCTATATTTTATTATGTGATCCATGCTCCCCGTGTCAGATGTTTAGTTATTCCTCTGCCTCCTTTAGTGATAATGGTACTTGTAATAAATGTAGTGTTTTTGTATCTTTGGAGGCGAGGGTATAAGAATTGGAGACCCGGCTCCGTGCTTATGGAAAAACCAGCTGATAGCCGCCCCTTTGCTAGCGCGGAGCCACATAGAGTAACTTTATGTAGTGGTCCTCCAGAAGCACCCTTGCAGCCGCGTAACCAGGCCAGCTGGGCCGACCCTGAATATTGGGAGCTCAATAGTCAGAAACATGGCACTAGAGACACCAGGGACCATAGTTAAATGCCTGCGAGGGGCCAGAACGGGCGACATAGAATCTTACCTGAAACTGCTGGCTAAGGATAAGCGTAAATACAGTAAGATTGTTATTCACGCTGGCGGTAATGACACCCGGTCTGATCTGACCAGTGATGACATGTTTAGCCGCATGTCGTCATTCAACCGCTGGTTGTCTAGGTGGTGTCCTGAAAACGATCTGGACTACAATGATAACTGGCAAACTTTCTGGGGAAAACCTGGTCTGATCCGGAGAGACGGCATCCATCCCACTTTGGATGGTGCAGCTCTTCTTTCAAGGAATCTGGCCGGATTTATTAGTTCACCTAAATGCTGACAACCCAGGGTCCAGACCAGGGAGCAGAGCCGTAGTTTAACACACCTCTCTGCAGCTTCTGCACTGTTACCCACCCATTACCCTATTGAGACGGTGTCTTTCCCACGGCCAAAACTTAATATATCAAAAACTGATCTAAAAGGAACAAATCCTAAAAATCTAATAAAAATCAATACGGCTCACCTTGAACCAAAAAATAAAACAATTAAATGTGGTTTATTAAATATAAGGTCTCTCCCTCCAAAGACTGAATTCATTTCTGATAATCAGATTGATTTATTTTGTCTCACAGAAACCTGGCTATAAGAGGACTACGTTAGTATAAATGAGTCAACTCCCTCCAAAAATTCAAATTTCCACATTCCCAGATCTGTGAGAAGAGGAAGAGGAGTGGCAACCATCTTTCAGTATGATTTATCAATTAGTTCCAGGCCAATCAATAACTACAGTTCTTTTGAACATTTAACCCTCAGTTTCCCTCAAGCAAATTGCAAAGCAATAAAACCTCTTCTGTTTGTTGTTTTGTATCGTTCACCAGGCCCTTACTCTCAGTTTTTGGATCAGTTGTCAGACTTCTTATCTGATTTGGTGATAAACACTGACAAGGTTATTATAGTGGGTGATTTTAACATTCATGTTGACACAGAATGTGATAACCTTAGTGTAGCCTTGAAAACTATCCTAGATTGAATTGGTTTTGCTCAAAATGTGCATAAACCGACACACTCTTGGCTCCATACTTTAGACTTTGTGCTGACATATGGCATTGATTGTGAAGAATTAACAGTATTTCCTCACAAACCTGTCCTATCTGATCATTTTTTTAATAACATTTGAGTTTAATCTAACTGAGTTCTCCACCCCCAAAAGAGCGTTCCATTATAGTAGATCTTTATCGGACAATGCTGCATCAAACTTTAAAGAGTCTGTCCCCCTTTTAATATCGCCAGTATTGCAGAAATACCCTGCCAATAGCAGCAATGTTGTTTCTTCCCATTCCCAGATAGATGTCTATGTTAATGGTATGACTTCGTCATTGCGTTCTGCATTAGACAATGTAGCTCCATTGAAAAAGAAGGTGATTATTCACAGGAAGCTGGCTGCCTGGTTTAATTCAGAGCTGCGTTCCTTGAAGCATAATGTTAGGAAATTGGAGAGAAAATGGTGCTCTACACACCATGAGGAATCCTACCTAATCTGGAGGGACAGTCTATTGTTGTATAACAAGACCCTTTGTAGAGGTAGAGCAGCATATTTTCATAATTAATTGAGGAGAACAAAAATAATCCTAGATTTCTCTTCAGTACAATTGACAAACTTACACAGAGTCATAGCTCTGTTGATACATCCATTCACTAAGCTCTTAGCAGTAATCATTTTATGGGATTCTTCATAAATAAAATTGATTCCATTAAAAATAAAATAATTGGCATCCTCCCAAACATAATTACCTCATCCTCAGTAAGTGAGGCAGCGTTGGAGGAATCTTTAGAACCTGTGCAGTGTCTGAACTGTTTAGAATCAGTAGAGCTTTCTGAGCTATCTAAAATTTTAGCTTCATCTAAACCTTCTACCTGTATGTTAGACCCAATCCCAACCAAGTTGTTTAAGGAGGTATTCCCTTTGATCAGTGGTCCTATTTTAGACATGATTAATCTATCATTGGTAAATGGATATGTACCACAGGCTTTTAAAGTAGCTGTTATTAAACCTTTACTTAAGAAACCATCTCTTGATCAAGATGAGTTAGTAAATGACAGACCTTTATCTAATCTTCTTTTTAGAGTAATGACCTACTTGAGGAGTTTCAGTCAGGCTTCAGAGCTCATCATAGCACTGAAACGGCTCTGGTGAAGGTGTCTCAGATATTGGACTTGTGTCTATACTTGTCCTGTTAGATCTCAGTGCTGCATTTGACACAGTTGATCATAATATTATCCTACAAGTTGCTGGTGAGGATTCTCAGTCATCCAGGTCATGGTCATTCCAAAAAAAGTTAAAAACAAAGCAACTGGACTTTTTTTACCGTAGCTCAGCTATGGAAAACAAGTCCAGTTGCTTTGTTTTTAACTTTTTTTGAAATTCTCCTACAAAGACTTGAGCATACTGTAGAGATTAAGGGGAAAGCATTAGGCTGGTTTAAATCGTATCTGTCGGACAGATTCCAGTTTGTTAATGTTAATAATAAATCTTCCTCAAACTCTAGGGTCACCAGTGGAGTACCACAGGGTTCAGTCCTTGGACCAATTCTCTTTACTATATATATAATTCCGATTGGCAAAATTATCAGACAGCATGGGATTAATTTCCACTGTTATGCTGATGACACTCATCTATATTTATCCATTAATCCTGACAAATCCAATCAGTTACTTCGACTGCAGTCATGTCTTGATGACATCAAAAGCTAGATGATTTGAAATTTCCTGCACTTGAATTCTTTTTTTTTTTTTTTTTTCTTGTCAGAATTCAACCTGCACTTGAATTCTGACAAGACAGAAGTTGTAATCTTTGGACCAGAGTCCTCCAAAAATTAACTTCTTAATCAATCACTTAACCTGGATGACATTGACTTGGCCTCTGGTAATAAAATAAAAAATCTTGGTGTTGTTTTCGACCAAGACATGTCATTTAAATCCCATATTAAACAGGTTTCCAGAGTTTCCCTTGTTCACCTCAGGAATATCGCCAAAATTAGAAACATTATGTCGAGGGGTGATGCTGAAAAACTAGTCCATGCATTTGTTACTTCAAGGCTGGAATATTGTAATTCTTTACTATCAGTAAGTCCACAAAATGCAGTTCAAGGTCTTCAGCTGATCCAAAATGCTGCAGCAAGAGTTCTGATGAAAATCAACAAGACGGATCATATTTCTCCTGTTTTAGCTTCCCTTCATTGGCTTCCTGTTAAATCAAGAATAGAATTTAAAATTCTTCTTCTAACATATAAAGCCCTTAATAATCAAGCTCCATCATATATCAGAGCTCTGATTACCCCGTATGTTCCTAACAGAGCACTTTGCTCTCAGACTGCAGGTCTGCTGGTGGTTCCTAGAGTCTCTAAAAGTAGAATGGGAGGCAGTTCCTTTAGCTATCCGGCTCCTCTCCTGTGGAACCAACTCCCAATTTTGGTCCGTGAGGCAAACTTTCCTTTTTGACAAAGCTTATAGTTAGAGTGGCTCATGTTACCCTGAGCTACCTCTATAGTTGTGCTGCTATAGGCTTAGGCTACTGGAGGACATCAGGGCCTATTTTTCCCACTCTACTGATTTCTACTGTTCTCCAGTCTACTGTTCTCCAGTTTTGCATTGCATTACATTGAAATGACTGTTGTCATTTCAGCTTTTAACTTTTTGCTCTCTCTCTTTTTCTTCATAGTAGGCACACCTGGTCTGGCGGTCTATTAACTGTGACATCATCCAGAGACGACAAATCACCCGCTATTACCATCTAATGTAGAACAGATTACTGGATCAATGTGTGCTTCTGTGATTTTTTGTCTGTCTTGTTGTGTCTCTGCTCTGTCGTCTTTAACCCCCAGTCGGTCGAGGCAGATGACCGTTCATACTGAGCCCGGTTCTGCTGGAGGTTTTTCCTTCCCGCTAATGGGTGGTTTTTCTTTCCACTGTCGCTTCATGCTTGCTCAATATGAGGGATTGCTACAAAGCCATGGACATTGCAGACGACTCTCCCTGTAGCTCTACTTTTCTCCAGGAGTGAATGCTGCTTGTCGGGACTTTGAAGCAATCAACTGCTTCCCTTATATAGGAATTTTTTGACCAATCTGTATAATATGATTGATTTAGACTTTGTAAAGTGCCTCGAGAAGACATGTTTCATGAATTGCCGCTATATAAATAAAATTGAATTTAATTGAATATATTTATCCCGGTTAATTACACCATAAATATATCCAAGAAAATCTTGCATATAAAAACATGAATTGTATTTTTTAATGTTTCATATGTAATTATGTATATTTTATCATTTAGCATTTCTCGCAGATTAATTTAAAGTGGCAGTGTCGCAAACAGGGGTTCGGGTGGGGGGAATGGAGGCTAAAGCAATGCCCAGGAGGTGTTTCCCTCTTCCAAGCATTTCTAGGCCGGTCAAATCACAAACAAAGCAAAGGTAAACCATGTAGGGAGTGGCCAAACTGGGCAGACAACAATGAGTACGACTGATGGAACTGTGCCTCACGATGCGGTGGACTGACTGTAAATGGGCAAGAAAACACTCAGACATCCCAAGAAACTGGCTACAAGAAATTATTCTGGCCAAAGGAGGTAACAATAGCTGTTATATTAGGGAGATGGGTGTACTAACTTCCTTCTTATTTAGAATACACATTTTGTTTATATTGTTTGTTTAATGAATGAAACTAGTTTTGTTGTTTAAATGCTGTTAAGTCTTTATTTTTGACAGACATAAAAAATAAGATTAGACCTCAGTATATGAATATTTCTTGAGAAGCAACTGAATATATATAATGACTTGTCCTAACATGCCATGTGCATGTGCTTCATTCAGAAGAAATCAAACCATGGCAAAATAATTTTCTTTAGAATTACATTGATATTTACTGGAACAAAAGAGTTGAAACGTGTTCCTTTTTTATTTTCCTCTTCCTCATCGGTTTCTTTGTCTGTTTCAACAGACTCTTTAACTTCTTGTCCTGTCTCATTCACCTTTCTTTTATCTATCATAGATTCCTCCTTCAGATGTACAAAAGCTGCTTCCCACACCACCTAGTCCGGACCTGCACCTGGGAGAGGGTAAGAAGCATCCACCAAGGCTTGCAGAGAGTGACAGAGATACAAGAAATTGGGGGTGGGGTAGTCTGGTTTGTTCCTATCCTAAGTGGAGTCATAAGTCAGGGTATGGGTCAGAGGTCAAGAGGAAGTCCATTCTGCTCACATAAAACCACTTATCATTCTTATCTAATGGAATAGCCATCTGTCAATCAGGGAGTAGGGAGTGGGGCCAACGGGTATCAAAGGCCCCTGACGCTGCATGTGCTGTCCCCTGAGGGGCCTAACCTTTCAGAAATATGGCTTAGGGAAACCAATCAGGTTGTGGGCTTGTTTATGGTGCTTCTTCTGCCCCTAATCCAGACAAGTTCTGAGTGTTTAATCAAGTTTTGCTGACCTGAGCCTGCCATGCTACTCAGGGCAGGCTCAACAATGAAGTGAGAATAAAACCTGCACACATTCTTAAGAGAATCTCCACAAATATTCTAGGCAATTTGTGGACAGAGTCAAGCACCTGTCCATGCACTCAATACGAGATCATCATCAATGTTTAGGCATTGATTGACATTAATATCACCTTTCTAAATTTTATTTCTCTATTTAGAGAGAATCAACTGGGTTGACAGAGTTGATTCCTGATGTTGATTCAGCATATTTGGATTTAATTTGTTTTTTACTTGGGTGAAATGTCTAAAAATCACAAAATAACATTCATAAAGGTTTCTTCAATCCCTTGTTATTGGTAAAGATTAGATATTTAAACAACGTATTGTGATCAGCCATTAATTGTTTGCATGATTTACCATATCAACTTAAAAAATCTGAGAAAAGAAAAAGTAGAAAAAAAGCACGTCAACACATTGTCATTTTGAAGCAAGTAAAAAAAATGAGCTGCAACGTATACTCTGGACAGAAAATATTATATTGTTTTTGATACTACACAGACAGACAGACAGACAGACAGACAGACAGACAGACAGACAGACAGACAGACAGATAGATAGATAGATAGATAGATAGATAGATAGATAGATAGATAGATAGATAGATAGATAGATAGATAGATAGATAGATAGATAGATAGATAGATAGATATAGTTGCACTTTCTTGCTCATTACTCATCTTTGCAATGATCGAATGAACCACACATCACATCTCTCTGTCAGGTCGCTGTTACTTTTATTGAAAGAAGAAAATACTTTCAGATCCATCTTCTTTTTCATAACACATTGTGTAGTACATGACTGAACTCACTTTTGCCTTCTAGTGTACAACTGCAGAATAACATGCAGAAACATAAATCCTACAAAGAGACTGATACCATATAGAATTTGTTGCTGTGCTTTCCTTACTCTCAAATATTTAACATTCAAAAAAACATATTTTGAATATAAGTGATCTTGTACCCCACATAGATTTTTTCCTTCCATCAATGCATCACGTAAAAAATGGTACTTCACATCGACGTGTTTGAATATCTGTCTGCTTACAGGATTCATACACAACTGTAACTAACTGTACGGTATGTGAGCTACACAGTGCAGGAGAGGAAGGACCTAGCACGGATGGTGAGAACAGCACAGGGGATTGTGGGATGCCATCTGCAGGATCTAGACTGAATTTATTCAGAATTAGTCTAAAGAAGGGCCAGATACATCTCCACTGATCTCACCCACCCAGGCAATGCACTGTATGCCCCTCTCCCATCAGGTAAACGTTTTCATAAGCCTCAAAGAAAAAACAAATAAGCTTAGAAACAGCTTCCTCCCAAGACCTGTGAGGGCAATTGCCCCCTGATGGGAGACTGCAGTCCAGCGCTTTAAAATCACCCCCACTGTTACTAGCCCGCAGTGTTGTAGTCAAGTCACTATGCCTCGAGTCCGAGTCCAGGTTCGAGTCACCAGTGTTCAAGTCCGAGTCAAGTCCAAGTCATTAAAAAAAAATCTGAGTCGAGTCCGAGTCGAGTCCACTACTCACCCAAGTCAAGTCCGAGTCGAGTCCACTACTCATCCGAGTCAAGTCCGAGTTGAGTCACTATTGATCCAAGTTTGTTGTAGGTACATGCCGTGACGTGTGATGTATGACATGAAGCAGTAACTTCGCTGTAGTTACCCTTGGTTTTACTCGGTAAAACGACTGCTTTTTCCAAGTCTAAGATGTCTCCTAACCATGGTTTTTAAACATTGTTGTTATGGAACGTGCAACAGCGACTCGAGGTACGCTGATAGGCCGCATATGAAGGATGTTAAAGCCGCAAGCGGCGTCGATCAGCCCTCGCAGCCAAGCGCGCTCCGGCCTATTGGCCAACGCTGCGGCTCCGGCCGGCCGGCCGGCGGGGTTCGCGCACCGCAGATGCTGTCACGCATTTTCCTCGCCCGTCCACCGGGCGATTCCCACAAATGCGTTCGGCATTACTCACAACAAATCTGGTGCAGATCGGTCGATGCAGCGAGGAGATACAGCCGTTTGATAATGATAATGCATTTGGCCACCGGGCCGGACTAAATTGTTCGGCGGGCCGGAAAATTTATACCGATTCCTGGACGGTGACTACAAACAGAAAAAAAAACGGCCGATGACGCCATGAACGCCGAGCAGGAGAAAAACAACGACTTACCTTCCTATCAACTCGGCCCGTTTTCCAGTCTTTCCGAGCCGTCGACACTCAAGCCATCGTTTGAGCTGAACGTTGATATGTTGTTCCACAGTTCTACCAGTAAAATGGGCGCCTGGACATCCTTTTGTGAAAGTTTAACAGCTGTAAAGTCGGTCATATCGTTGTTTCTGTTGCATGTGTAATGGCTGGCTGCAACGTGCGCTCTCACATTGTTTGCCCTACCTTAGCGGCAAGGGGCGTTGCTCATGAGATGGTGACATCAAGTGCGCGGTACGACATTTAGATATTAAAATCATACACCAAATAATATTCTAATGACAAATTAAAATTATAGCCTAATGATATATAAAAAAAGTTGAGTCTTTTTCTCAATTTCCGAGTCAGAATGATCTGAATGTAGGAGTCCGAGTCCAAGTTCGAGTCATCAGTGCTCAAGTCAAGTCACGAGTCTCTAAATTTAGCTAATGACTCGGACTCGAGTTCGAGTCTCGGACTCGAGTACTACAACACTGCTAGCCCGTCATGTTACACCCTACCACGTCATTATCGGTTATCTGTGACTCTCCTGAACGCTAAAAAAATGTAACCCTTGTTCATTGCCTGTTTGTTTGTCAATCTTTGCCTCATTATGTGTAATGTGAACCGGAGTGGCAAAAGAGAAATTTTGCCGTGGCAACACGCTGTGACAAATAGAATATTCCCGATCCCAATGCAAAAGCCCCTTGTTACCATCATGTGTAATGCTTCTGCTTTCCTGTCTGTCCTGACTGAACTGAGCTATTTGTCTTTAAGTAACTGTGACATCGCTCTCTGCCTACTCTACTCTGTTCCAGTCATTAGTGTTTAGCAGCAACACCTGCTACGGCTCTGATTACTGGAGTTGCTGCACCTGTGGATCTGCCTATAAATTCCTGCCTCTCACTCAGTGAGTGTTGCTGCCAGATTCTATAAAACCATCCTGTTTAGGAGGAATCCTCTGAAGTGGTAAGAGGGGAAATGAGCAGCTGAGATCTCGTGAGAGCTGTGTGTAAGTAAAAAAATGGCGGTATACACATAATATCAATCTGATCCACTCAGATAAGAACAAGCCAATAACTTAAAATTAAACAAAGTAAGGTTTAAATATTGACAATAGTTTCATATTTCACACGGATGAGGATACCTTGACCAGCCTTGCGAGCTACCTGGACGAGTGTTTTGACAGCATTGTAATGGGGAAGCTGAAAAGAACCACAACCACGAACACACCATCAACAAAATGTTCCAACCAGTGCTGCTTCCACTATATCTCAAGGTAGGAGCTACAGCGACGTTCTGGAATCCATAGATAAGAAACTAACTAGCCTGGATGCCCATCTCACCTTGGTAGAAATCCTACACAAGGAATTTCAAGCCATATGAGAGTCGCTGGAATACAGCCAGGAACAGCTAGCTTCTGTTACAGCCGACAAGGAATCACTGAGGGAGGAAGTCAGGAAGCTCACCGATGGGATGGTTTAACTGTCCGGTGAAAATAGTAAGATGAAGGAATCAATTCTGGACATTCAGGCCAACAGTATGAGAAATGAACTCGTCTTTGCCAGCATCCCGGAGCAACAACAAGAGGATGTTGAGGGAACAATCCATGAGTTTCTCCGGCAGCAGCTGAAAATTCCAGCTGATGAGATAAAACACATCACCCTTCCACCACGTTCATCTGCACTGATAAGAAGCTCAATAAAACCCGGTCTTGGCCGATTGTAGCTAAATTTGAGCATTAGAAAAAAGAAGAGCAGATCAGAAGTCGGGGCAGGTAGCTGCTAGGAATGAATCTCAGTGTCAATGACCAGTTTCCAAAGGAAATCCTTGATCGAAGACGAGTATTATTCCCAGTAAGGAAGAAATGCATGGCTGAGGGTGTCAGGGCTACAGTTGCTGTAGATAAGCTTTAAAATAATGGTCAGCTGTTCAGGGATCAGAAGGTCACTCCGTGGCATTATTAGCCGCACAACAGGTGTACTTAAAACATGTGACACTTGTTAAAAGAGAATATAAGCAAACACGGTGAGAAATGTATGCACAGCTCAACAGCATGTATGGTGGTTAGTCAAGGCTTAGTTTCTTGGACATGGGTTGTAATTATTTTTCTTTCACCCCTTCTCACGCTCTGCACTTTCCTAATTCTCTGTCTTTCTTTATCTTATTCCTCTGCTTCTTTCCTGTTGATCAGACAACCACAATCACTTAATATGATGTCACCTGGGTCTGTGCAGATCCATTTCTATAGGGACATGCACTCATTGAAATTAACGGTGTGATCCATCTCACATAACCAATACTATGATCATGTCATACATTTCAATTTAAACACATATTTCACATTGCAATAATCAGTCTCTGCTTTGCTCGTTATTGCACAGCAATTAATTAACACAACTCCTGAGTTTATAAAAAGGCATCACTTAACTATTATAAAGTGTAATAAAACTGCCAACTTTTAGCCCTGTGACTGGAAACCTGTCCAGGATGGACCCAGTGTCCCCGCCTCTCGCTCACTGACTGCTGGAGAGTCACCAGCATCTAAATCCTCATAATTTAAGGAGTGTCCTGGTGCGCAGCGGCTCATCAGGTGGAGCTGCTGCATATTGACTGGTAGCCGCTCTGACTGCAGCTCTGCCTTCTTTCTTCAGACAAGTGCAGGTGGTATTTATTTCATTTTTTAACTTTTTCCAAATCAGACTCAGTCAAATGCGGAACATTGTTTCACGCATTCCGACCCTTCCGGGGAAAAAAAGCATGTCATGGGAAATTAGCCTGAGATAGCGCGTTACTCTTTGAGTTAAAAAAAAAACAGAACAGTGAATCATAGGGGAGATCCCTGATTGGTAGCCCATGTTTTTATCAGCCAAATTACTGGAAGTGCGGGAATAAACGCTGCCAGGTGAAGTGGCCACAGGTAGAAATAACTCATTGACTGCTGGAGCAGCAACAGACACACTTACCAGGGAAGTTGTTGTCAGGTGTTCAATCAGTTGAACTTTCTGACCTACTGTTTCATAAATCCAAAGAAACCTTTGAACACCACTACTTTAATTCATACCATCTGTGGTCAGTTTAAGACACTCTTCAAAAAGTTAAAATGATTGAACACCGATAAAACTCAGACTGAAAGATGTCTGCTTTGCAAAGACCCACCCTACTCTCTTTCTGATTGGCTAATGTTCTGGCTCTGCCAGGTTTCATTGGTGGAAAGCAGCTTCAGTTTAAAACCTTGAAAAGAAAATGCCAGACCGAACAATTTGCGCTCATTTTTTAAATGACGGAAATCCGTCGCAGCGACTGAGAACTTTAACCCCTAATTTAGTTACTCTAATATTAAATAATTTTCACACAAATATTTTCTGAAAAAATACTTCTGCCTGTACTTTAATGGTCAGAGTGTCAGTTTTGCCCCCCCCCCTTCGTCCTGGGCCCGGGACAATTGACCCAATTGTCCCCCCTGTCAGCGGGCGTGGTTCAGAGGTTCTGGGTCCAGATATGTAAGGACTTGTCAAAGTGCCTGAGATGTAAAATTTCACCTTCCCCCTCAGTTTGCTTGATGGGTAACTTGGATGATAGCACTTTGGGGAAAAATCAGTCTGCATGACTATCCTCATGAATTGCAACAGCTAAAAAAATCTTAGTCTCAATCAGTTGTTGGATCATATTAGTCTTGGACTGCATCTGCCTCCACATTAGCTCAATCTCTCTGGGCTCCTTTGATCGGCTCCATCACTTAGTGGGAGTGTTGGGTTGTGGGATGTGTTACGCAAGTTCAGGACGTGACAGCTTGCATTAGTTCGGGACGTGACAGACTGCATTTCCCATGAAGCAAGGTGGTCAAAATGGCCACCAACTCCCATCAAGCAACACGGCCCACCACAGCCGATTTTCCAATCTTTTCCCCTCTCTTTTTGCTCTCTCTTATCAGCGGGTTCAATCTTTTTGTTAAAACTCAGTTTGCGGTTTGTTTAAACTCCTCAGCCAAGCCGCTCCCTCTCTGAGCGAGGTACCCCCCCACATTAGCGTAAGCATGGTTACGTCATTAAGACCTCCCCTTACGCATCACGCAAGGTGATGCATGAGGGTCACGTGTCATCATAGTTGCCATCTTGGGAAGGTACAGTGTGGTTAGGCTGTAGCTAGCTTGTTGAAAAGTGTCTGAAGCGTCCATCCCCGTTCTCAGAGCTTTTTCTGCCTTTCAATGCTGCTACGTCAAATGCCAACGTCTTGAATGTGATGTTTAAACAACTGTGAGTTGAACTAAGATTTGCCACCTCTCATTTTAATCCATTTTTGACTTTTATTTCCAAATATATTTTGCATGTTTGGTTTAGTAGCGAGTAGAGTTCCAAGGTTGTTGAATCAGAGAATTACTGTAACAGGGAATTTCCTTTGGTTCAATAAAAGCAACAACTTATGGAACAGTAATTGTTGTGTCCATTCCAATTCACAGTTGCATGGTCTTTTAGAAAATAGTTACCACTTTTCACGTTTAACATCTGACATTAAAACAGAGACATTATTCATTGGATTGGTGATAAAGGAGTAACGGTAAACTCTAATTGCAGTTATAATTTGTGTCATCGACGCTGCTGGATAGATCTCTTCTGGCAGGAAACGATCAGATCAGGCCTCCTGTTCCACCATAAATTAGTCCACAACAGCTAACTAATAAATGCATTAGTGTTATAAATTATTACAAGCTTACGGCTGGTATCACCACCATTTCAGTCATATTTTGTTATAGCTACTATTTGAGTTTGAATAACCTATCAGTAAAATTATAACACCAAATTATAAATAATAATAATAATAATAATAATAATAATAATAATAATAATCATATTCAAACAGCTTCTGGCATAACAGATGTGTCCTGTGGGGTGTGGTGCCTGAGTCTTGCGGCTCTGGGGGTACTCATAGTGGAGTGTCTGATTGGTCCGGCGCTGGGGTCAGTGGCCCCTGCCTGGGTGGGGCTTGGGGGCCTCAGGGCGGCCCTGGCGACTGCTTGCAATGCTCTTGGGGGGGGGGGGGGGTTCTGCGCTGGTGGACGTGGGTTACTGCTTCAGTACTGGACTCTTATGCGACTGGTGGATTTCCGGATGCCAGAGAGCCCCGTTAACTCACACAGATATTAAGTAGGACCAATTGTGTACAACCATTCAGGGGCATGCCGGTGTGATACCAGTGTTCCCTTCATCACATTGTTGGAGAAGATCATACTATAATGTAGACGTGTCCTAGCTGACTTGTCTTCCCCTAATCAGTCATTCTGTCCAATCAAAGTATGTCAGGCTCTGTGTTTCCAGTGTCTGTTGTCTATCTGTAGTTTCTGTGGTAACTGCCTTTCACAGACCAGTCTCTGGAATCTCATAATCCATTACAGCAGATGCCCTGGCAGGGATTCGGGGGTTTGGGTTCTGTGGAGTTCGGTGTATGCTGTCGAGGCGTCCTCCCGCTCTTCCTGTCTCATTCACTAAGGCCCGCCTCACCCAGTTCGTAAATTTGACAGCAAAGGAAGAAAACAATTATCAGAGACAAAACACTTGGAATATACATATATTTATTGCAATTGGAATTCTAAGCGGAGACACACACTTACAACTTTATCCTAAAGCCCATGTAGTGAAGCACGGAGTCCGCCCTCCCGTGCCAGGTGCAAGCATGTTTCTGGAGAATGGCCCAACCGCATGTCTATTCATAAGCCAACCCCTCAGCGAGTGAGTGTCTTCTCACAAGCAAAACAGCCGCATTCCAGTGTCAAATGAGTTATCTTTTAATTAATTGACTAGGATTCTACCAAGATAAGCATTGAAGAACAATAAAAAAGCTTTCACCATAAACCTTCTTGACGAGTACCCAACATAAAACATCATGTGATCTCACAAGAAGGTTGGGTGAAGTTATATTACCCTGCAGACTCCATCCTATGTAGACTCCGGGCCACAAAGTTTGCAATATTAATTAGAACTTAGGTGACTCTTACACGATTAATACAAAAAATGATTATATATTTCCATAACAATGCCCAGGGGTCTGGCCCTACTGGTGCGCTGGAGGACCTTGAGGCCTGTCAAGCTGGGAGGGGGGTATGAATTAACATCTCATGGCACATGCTCTCCCCTTTAATGGGTTCATTTTGCTAGTGAGGGGATGAGAAGGGAGGGGTGTGGGGGTGAACCCAGCCTTGGTGTCTATATGTGGTGTGGTAGTTATTTAAATATTAGTTTGGGGTGGGTTTAATTTAATTTTTCTTTCCTATCTTGGCAGTGCGGAGGATGCTCAGAGAGCTCCATGTCCGGTTCCTTGTACCAGTCGGTCCTGGTTCATGGTGGCTCTTGGTGCTGGTTCTATCCGGGGGACATGGGTCTGCATGGTTTGGGCAGGCTGGCTAACCAGATTTTTTTTTTTCCCCCGGACGGTCTGGAGGCTGGGCGAGTGGGTTTGGGGGTGGTGATGTTGGTCTCAGTCTGCAGATGGCTCTCAGACCCTGCCGCTTATCTCTGGCCCCATGGCCTATGGTGGTGTTGCTGGCAGAGCCTCCTTCTCCGGGTGGGTTTTTGGATTACGGGGGTGCCTATTGGAGTCAGCAGGGGAGCTGGCTTCCTGGGAAGGCATGTTTCTCCCCAGTAATTCCGTCCCATCCCTGGACATCTCCCTCTGCCTGCTCCATCTTGTTGTCACACAAGTAGGACCTTGGGGGGTGGGGGCATCGCCAGGGAGAGGGGAGGATATCCCAGCTCCACTGTCTGGTGACATCCTTGATGCCATTTTATTATACATCTTAGACACTTTCATTTATAACATTTTCACAACACACATATATGTAAGGCTTTAATTGTGGGTAGGAGGTAAAACATCTGGTGTGGGGCTTATTGTGTAGGCATTACCCCTGGTGGCTTTCTCTGCCCCCACTCACATTCTCTTTACTATATATATGCTTCCGATTGACAAAATTGCCAGTCGGCATGGGATTCATTTCCATTGTTATGCTGATGACATGCAGCTAAATTTATCCATAAATCCTGATGAATCCAATCAATTACTTTTTTAATTTTTCACAATCAATGCCATATTAAAGCACAAGGTCCAAAGTATGAAGGCAAAAGTGCGTCGGTTTATGCACATTTTGAGCTAAACCAATTAAATCTAGGATAGTTTTAAAGGCTACAATAAGGTTATCACATCCAGTGTCTAACATGAATGTTAAAATCCCCCACTATAATAACCTTGCCAGTGTTTAACATCAAATCAGATAAGAAGTCTGACAACTGATTCAAAAACTGATAGTAAGGGCCTGGTGGATGATACAAAACAACAAAGAGAAGAGGTTTTATTGCTTTGAAGGTTGGATAAGGGAAACCGAGGGTTAAATGTTCAAAAGAACTGTAGTTATTAATTGGCCTGGGACTTATTAATAAATCAGACTGAAAAAATGGTTGCTGCTCCTCCTCCTCCTCCTCTTCCCGTAGATCTGGGAATGTGGAAAATTAAATAATTGGAGGGAGGTGACTCATTTATACTAACGTAGTCCTCGTGTAGCCAGATTTCTGTGAGACATAATAAATCAATCTGATTATCAGAAATCAATTCATTAACTAACAAAGTCTTTGGAGGGGGAGACCTTATATTTAATTGACGACATTTAATTGTTTTATTTTCTGGTTCAAGTTGAGTCATATTGATTTTATTAGATTGTTATGATTTGTTCCTTTAGATCCGTTTTTGATCTGTTAAGTTTTGGCCGTGGAAAAGACAATGTCTCAATAGGGTAATGGGTGGGAAACAGTATAGAAGCTGCAGAGAGGCGTTTTAAACTACGGCTCTGCTTCCTGGTCTGGATCCTGGGTTGTCAGCATTTTGGAGAACTAATAAATCTGGCCAGGTTCCTAGAAAGAAGAGCTGCACCATCCAAAGTGGGATGGATGCTGTCTCTCCAGATCAGACCAGGTTTTCCCCAGAAAGTTTGCCAGTTATCAATGTAGTCCAGATTGTTTTCAGGACACCACCTAGACAACCAGCAGTTGAATGCTGACATGCAGCTAAACATGTCGTCACTGGTCAGACCAGGCAGGGGACCAGAGAAAATTATGGAGTCCGACATTATTTTAGCAAACTTACACACCGAAGAAACACTAACTTTAGTGACCTCCGATTGGCGTAATTGGGTGTCATTACTGCAAAGAATGTAAATCCCGACGCACTTTCTCGGATGTTTGAGGTGGACGAGGAGAAATCCAGTGGCACAGAGGATTTTATTTTGCCCGAGTCTATAAGATCTGATCCCACTAAGTGGTTTAGATCCCACTAAGTGGGCCGGTCAACTGCCTTGGGTTGAACATGCTTTAAATTCCACTCCCTTCAGTGCCACTGGGCTCTCTCAAGATAGGAGCTACAGCAACGTTCTGGAATCTTTTTGCTGTGATATCTCTCTGTTTCTAACTCGTAAGCACATTTAAAACACATTCTCTGTTGCTGCACTTCAACGTTTGGGAACTACTCGTGTTTCACACGGTTTGCTTTTCTCGCCGTGGTATGAGGTTGTTAGCCTAGCTTTAGACTAGCTTTAGCCTCACAATAGCTTCCTCCCCTATCCTTTCATAAGCTTCTCTGTCTACGCCTCCCCCTTACTCCTGCTCTCTGTGTCTGATATTTAGTTATTCCTCTGCCTCCTTTAGTGATAATGGTATGTGCAATAAATTTAGCATTTTTGTGGCTTTGGAGGCGAGGGTGTCAGAATTTGACCTGGCTCTGTGCTGTTAAAAAGACACAGATAGCCACCCCTTAGTTAGCGCAGAGATTAACTTAACGTAGCGGTTCTCCAGCAGCACCCGGGCAGCCAAGTTACTAGGCCAGCTGGGTGACAATATGCAGGAAGCCTAGCTCTAGATTCCAGCCCCAAGGTCATCACCTATCCGTCTTCGTTTCTAACAGATTTTCCCTACTCAATGACACACCCGCTGAGAAGCCGACTCTAGTAATTGGCAGCTCCATGGTCAGAAATGTGCCACTGGAGACACCAGGGACCATAGTCAAATGCCTGCAAGGGGCCAGAGCGGGCGACATCAAATCCTATCTGAAACTGTTGGCTAAGGATAAGCATAAATACAGTAAGATTATTACTCTTGTTAGCACTAATGACACCTGGTTACGGCAGTCAGAGGTTAGTAAAGTTAGTGTTGCTTCGGTGTGTAAGTCTGCTAAAACAATGTCGAACTCCGTAATTTTCTCTGGTCCCTTGCCCTATCTGACCAGTGGTGACATGTTTAGCCACATGTCATCATTCAACTGCTGGTTGTCTAAGTGGGGTCCTGAAAATGATGTGGGCTATATTGATAACTGGCAAACTTTCTGAGGAAAACCTGGTCTGAGACAGCATTCATCCCACTTTGGATGGTGCAGCTCTTCTTTCTAGGAATCTGGCCAGATTTATTATCACTCCTCTCTGCTGATTCTGTACTGTTGGCTCAATTTGTTTTCTTTTTTCTTTGCCTAATCACCTATAAATGAGACATGGTGACATTTGCAATAGTGATTCCACCTGAAAAATGTTGTTTGATTCATTTGGTCACATAAATTCTAACTGTTACATTTACACCTTCTAACTTTGGAGCTGTACTTGATATATTTCAGATATGTAATTTCCGGTGGAATTGCTCCTGAAGCCCTCTGGGCTTAGTGTCAACTCAGTAAGGTTTATTTTATATGCTGAAAATGTATCGTGGAATCTGCAGAAACTAGGGTAAAATGTTCAATGATTTTCTTTAAGACAGGGACTGTCACATTTAATTTTAAATTTTCTTGATCCAATTTGCATGAAAAAGTTAAAAGGTTGAAAATAATAAAACAGGTTTTGAAAAAGATTTTAGTTTATTCGCTTTTGCATGATAGAATATGCCGAAAAAATAGTTAGGTTAAAAATATTATTTATTTGCTTCATAGCATATTCAGGTTATTCATGGTGGTTTTGAAGAGTGAGTAAAGTAATCATTAAAGTAACGAATTACTTTTAAAAATATAATAATTAGTGAAGTAACAAGGACATTCTGCTAAAATGCATGTAGATTTTCTGGATAAAAGGCTGAGGATGGGAGTTAAGGATTTTTAGGTTTGCATGCTTGCACTACGTTGACATATGTAACATGGTTTCTGTCCTTGTCATGCTACTGTGACTAATCAAATCATATCTCAGTGTCTGAAAGGACAGAAACACAGACCACACATCAGGTTAGAAATGCTTAGCTCAACTGTATCAATAAATGTGCATCCTGAGTGAACTTACATAAACTGTATTTAGACCACAGTGAAAATTAAATTACACTTGCAGAAACGTAGAATGATTGAGGAAAGATGGAATAAAAAAAGACCGAATGAATAATTGGAAACTGGGCTGATCGGCGCAGATCCACATATGCTAGGCTTTGGGTTATTTATATGCAGATTCAGGGTGTTTATTCTCCCAGAAATACATAATACCATTCAGAGGATGTCAATCATAGTCATATATTATTAAACGATTAGTTTAGGGAAAGAAAAACACAGTGATTTTGCAATAAGATCTCTGGGAAGCGAGCAGTAGGCTGATTGCTGCACTGTGCTGCCCCTCACTGCCTGAATGCTGGTAATCATTTCTATGATTTGATATGATGAGGAATGATATGGTTGATTAGTGATGATATGGATGGATGGATGGATGGATGGATGGACTCACTTATCTTTTATTATTTATTGCCATCAATAGTATAACGTGAGGAGTTAAAGGCTGCCAAAATATTTTCAGAAATTAGTGTCCCCATTGTAAGACCTGTGTGTTTTAGTAAAAAGAAAGAAAGCAGTAAATGCCCCATGCTTAATAAAGAGAAGAAATTAGGGTGAATATCTTGTGTATAGATGTACAAAGTAGTTGCATTAAAATGCTCTCTTATTTGGTCATGCTATAATTTCAACTTTGCAATCTCAGAAAAGTAATAATAATGCAAATAGGATTTCTCTACAGAGTGTTATAACAATTTCAAGTATGCAAAAAAATATAAGTGTTACACCAGTATAACTTTAAAAAGGATTTAAATAAGAGGTTATAATATTGCAGCTCTCTTTTTCCTCCTAAAATCTCATTTTGGCCCCAGATCTGTATTAAATCTCCTATGGTGCAAGATGACGGTGTAGTTGGCTGCAGCTGCCGAGCACGTCTTTTTGTTTGTCTTTGCATTTTTGTTTGTGTTATCACCTTTCTTTTTTTTTTTTTTTTTTTTTTTTTTTCCAGTGTCCTGTCTAGCACTATGGCAATAGGAATTGATATCTCAATGCCAGATGGAGCTCGACAGATTTTGCTTTTACAAGTGGAGCAAACAGCTTTCGCCATAGTGCTCCACTTGATTTATGCTTGTAAATAGCTTTATTATGATTCCTGCAAGGAGAATTTCAAATTATATGGACATGACAATGGGAGAGTAAAGGAAGAACAAAAAGTGAAAGAAAAGAAAAAAAAAGAGTAGAGGTGAAAGAAAGAGGAGATAAAAGGAAGAGAATGATAAAATGTCCTCTGTCTGCTCCATCACCTGGAAAGAGACACAAAAAGAACAGCACAACCAACAGACATAAAGCAACAGATACACTCTAATAACACCTAGATGCCATTACTAAATCATATATATTATTATGTAAGCTGACATGTGTAATGTGATATTTGAAAAAAGAAAGTGACACAACATAAATAAATAAATAAATAAATAAATTATAAGATTACTGTATATAAGTGAACACTTAATACCTGGGACCCAGCACCAGTGGGAGATGTGAAAGTGCACTAGTTTAGGTGAAGATTATCCAGAAATAGCTTGATAGTGATTGTGGAGAACCAAAGACCCACCTTCCCCGAGCACAGAGGCAGGCGTCAGGGGACCCGTAACCCCGGACTCCCAAAGGGGTCCCTAAAGAAGTTCGCCCAGGAGGGGCCGACACAGGATATCTGCAACCCCCCCCCCCAAGGAAGGAGCAGAGACGACCCCGAGGAAATCCCCCAGCCACCGCAATGCCGACGCCCTCAAGAGCCGCGGAGACGAGCCCGTGGGCTCCGCCGGCAGCCAGCCCCGCTGAAGTGGTCCCGGCCATGGGCCCTGAGGGTCAGAGGCCCCAGGGGCGCCCCGCCCCCGCGACGAGGGCCCCGGCCGCCCCCCGGGGGGCCAGGCCCCGCGAAGAGGCCGCCAGGAGCGGGCCGGCGCACGCCCGGGAACCCGCCCCAAACCCGAAGCCAACTAATGCGCCAGGGGGCCAAGGCGCCTGCCAACGAAGTGGAGGAGGGCAGGACGTGGGGGGATGGGCTCCGCACCTATCGGAGACTTGAGATGTTCTTGGGAGAGGGAGCGGACCACACCCATACCTGAAAAAAAACTCATTCACCCCATCCCTCCCTTGTGCCCCACTCGCCACACACAGAAAAAAAAAAAAAAAAAAAAGACGCTGTACACACATTCTTACATAACACTCACATCCAACACTGACCAAAGGGGGGGGGTCACCCCAAATCGACTATACGACTGCTTGTGCCCGACCCCCGGCCCCGGCCCCCGACCAGACGCCCCCCGGACCGGGCCCCCCCAAGAGGGCGGGCCAACACGACCCGCACGAGCCACCCGGCCAGAGCCCCCCCCTCCCCCTAAATACCTAATAAACCCACTCCCTCCCCCCACCTTACCCTTGCCATCCCTGCCCCCCGCCCCCTGGGGGGAGCGGAGGCATCAGCCCCAGACCTGGTAGGCCGCTGACCGCACACCGCAGCCCCCCGCCAAGACCCCGGACACAGTGGCCCGCACCTCCTCCAGGCCCCAGACTCCTTGCCTCCATCGGAGAACGGGGGTGTGCAGAAGACCCCGACCCTCCCTACGCCTGCTCAAATGTTGTGTTGTTGCATGTTGTTCTCAAGTGCGTTTAAAAACTGGGAGCGCCGAAGGGGATGCACGGCACAGCCCACCCCCCTTTCGGAAGGTAGCTGTTGCCAGCGCACCCCTTCCGTGTGACTGCCCAGAACCCTTAATGTCTAAGTGGGAGAGGAGGTGAAGGGAGCCGTCCGAGGTGAGGCCCACACAACATAAGCCCCCTCCCAGACGTCTTCCCCCCACCCCCCCCTACCATGGCCTATATGAGTGTGTGATGTGAAAAATGTTTGAAGTGAAAGTGTCTAAGATGCAAAATAAAATTGGGGAGAGGGGCGTCACCAGAAAGTGGCAACCTCCAGCAACGCCCCCTCCCTCATGACCTGCATGTGTGGCGGCGTGATGGAGCAGGCAGAGGGAGGAGTCCGGGGATGGGGAGCAAATGACTGGGAAGCCAACCCAGGGAGCCAGCTCCCCTACTGACTCCAATAGGCACCCCCGCTCCCCGAAAGCCCCACCTAGAGAAGGGGGCCTCGCCAGCGGCACCACCGTAGCCCGGGGGCCAGGGAGAGGCCGCAGGGCCCGCCAGCCAACCACCCACCAGGACCAACACCTAAGCCCCCCCCAGCCCACCCACCAAGCCTACTTAAACTAACTAAATAAATAAATAAATAAATAATAATAATAATAATAATAATAATAAGAGGGGGGGACCCTGGCCAGCCGGCCCGCACGAGCCACCCCAACCCCACCCCCCAGGTGAAACCCGCACCGGAAGACGACACAGACCAGGACCGGGACAGGGGGCCGGACACAAGCCCACCAGAACGTCAACCCCCCCCCAACCCCCCCCCCCCCCCCCACCCGTGGATTTAATCCCTCCCCAACACTAACGTTCAAACAACTCACCATACATTCGACAGTAGACATCCAGGCTGGGTAGATCCCTACTCCCCCTCCTTTCCCCCTCCCCCCACTGGCAGAGTGCCTTTCCAATAAAGGAGAAGAGCATCTGGCCAGAGGTGTTAATGACCATGCCCCCCTACCAGCTCAACGGGCCCCGAGACCCCCCAGCGCACCAGAGGCCCCGTGCAGGGGCGGACACCCGGGCGCGCGCCGGCCCACACCAAAAGCGGCACACCCCCCGGAACCGGAACCCCCGAGGCCCCGCCGGGGCCAGCGCCCGAGGGCGGCGCGCCCCAGGGACCCCAGACCCCCAGACCCACCCCGGCCCCACCCAGCGGCAGCACAGCTACCAGGTCAGTAACCCACGTCCGTCAACGTCCGTCAACACGCAGCTCCCAAAGAGCAGCTCTTTGGGAGCTCCTCTTTGGGAGCATAGGGAGCTCTTTGGGAGCATAGGGAGCTCTTTGGGAGCTGCTCCCAAAGAGCAGCTCCCTATGTTCTCTCCCAATGTGGGAGAGAACATAGGAAAACAGAGGCAGAGGTGTGAGCTATTAAGCTAAAGGCTAAACCACAGACACCAGCGCCACCGAGCCTCAACCTGGCCAATGTAATTATTCATTTGTTATCTCTGTATTTGACAAACTAAGGCTGAATTACGTTGCCAAACGAAGGACCTGGAGTTACTAAACAGTTGCTAAACAGTCTCATTCAGGGTGTTAAGCTCCTGGCCCAGCTGCAAGCAAAGTGTAAGACTGGAATGACCTGGAAATTTAAAACCTTTTTCCAGGCTTAAACTGTATAAATATGGATATAAACAGCAAGCAAAAATATTGTTGTTGGTGTGAAAGCTCAGAATTAGATGTGTGTGTGAGAGAGAGAGAGAGAGAGAGTGAAAAAATTAACAGAACTTATGACTTTATTGAAATGTACAATTTTTATTATTTTTTGCGTAATACCATGTCTATCTTTGTTTAAGAGGCAAGACAATATATCGGCATGAAAACAGGTATTTATTTACACATTTTTACACATTGTGTAAACATCAGGGCGTCATGATTAGTCACTTAGCCATTATAGTCCAGAGTTTAACATTTGGCAATGGGATGTTTTCATTCCAATTCTGAAAAGTGCTTGAAAAATCACAAAAATATTTTTTGTACAAGCATGTATTTTATTAGTGTCATTTATTGCAAAATTGCATATTAAAATGCCCAAACAGGCTATTACACTTTCAGAAATAAAATGATAAAAAATGCGATTAATTTGCGATTAATCTTGAGTTAACTATCGACATTATGAGATTAATCACAATTAAAATTTGTAATCGTTTGACAGCCCTAATATAAATACATGTCTTGTGTCCTTCACATTTGTTAATTAAAATTTTTGCTGAGTATTAATACGTTTTCTGCTCGAAGCGGTTAAAGTAAACTAATACCCACTCCCGAGTCCAGACAGTAGATGGCACAAGTTTAAAAACAATAGTCTAACCTACTGGATCTAGCTAGCTACCTGAAAGAGCAGCTGCTAGCTAACTAAGTGATGCATGAGAACGTGTGGCAGCATGAACGTCAACAAAGTATTTTGTCATATTTCGGCTCGAAAAATCAACAGAAAAGGTCAAGAGTAGATGACGGGACAAACAGTCATGATAATGTTACAGGATGAACTTTGGTGATAAAGACTTGCAGGCAGCGTCACAAGACAAGAAGCAGCAGCAGCCGATTTCTCCACCCTCCGTCCCAGGACAGGTTGCATGCTGTCTCCAGCCAGACCGCTTTCTAAGATGGAAAGCGGTCTGGCGGCAAGCATGCGGGCCATATAACCTTGTTGTTATGTTAATTTATGTTCGTTTATAAAACACTTGAAATGATCCCCCCCCTCTGTTTTTTTTGCAAACCACACACTGGCCGTAACACATGCATCTAAATTTAGTAATTCGAGGATGCCCTATAACACTATTACTCTCCCAATCACCACCATGCTTCCCTCATTCAACACACATCTTCTAGTTAGTGGACCTGTTGCGCCGTCCACAGGGTGAACTTCAATCTTACCCTCCTGCTAGTTTGCAATGGTTGAGACCAATGGTGTAGGTTCCCCGCAACTATACTGGGGCTCCCAGCTGCATCACACTCCCCGCCGAACATACCCAAACTATGGAGTCAGAATTTTGGCAAAAGGGAACACGCACAATAAATACTCATATGAGCAATTTTATTTAATTCACACGCACATAAACAACACTCCATGTGCATTGTGAATGTTTTATGTGTACAGATTCAGTACCACGAGGCCCTAATATAACATGCATGAGAGCTCTGTGTGCTCATGGGTTGTTTTCCATGCACTTGTAGACTCTCTAATACTCACATGTGGACCTGTGTCTGCTCACTCATGTGAACTTTTGTCAGTTTGAGGGTGGTACCCACCGAAGAAAGTAAACTGCCTGTTATTGGCTACTTTTCAGTAAATCCCGCCTCTTGAGACTGTAACGTTTTCTTCAAATATGCGTGACAGGCCTGAAGGGCTGTTGGGCTGCCATGTTAGAAATGTCACCCCCCACTCTAATTTTCATACTGCACATGTTTGAAAAGAAATTTATGGTGCAAAGGCCTCTTTGTCTAAAAGTCGGATCTATCACCATTCTGGCCATTACTTAAACCTAGATAACGCCACACCTGCAGCTTGGGAGGAAAGGAGAAGTTGGGTAATTTCTGGATAAGGTCTCATTCTGGTAGCAGCCTCATAAAACAAGTTTATTGAACTCTCCACTTGCCCTTGAGTTCACAAGATCATACCTGCATATCTTCTGTGTATGACAATCTGTGTTTTGATTTTATGTTTTATTGTTATTGGTTTACGGCCACAAAGCTGCAGTGTGCTATATCAATGTGACAAGTGTTGTTGAGGGCAGATTAGAGCTGGGAGAGCGAGGGGTGCAGCAGCGGGTGTGTTTACCTTTGCTCTGTTTCCTAAATGAGGTGCTTGAACTTGATCAAATAACCATTTTCTTTTATTTAATTATTAACTCAGTATTCAGTTATTATTTCCAACAATATTTTTGGTGTCAAATAAACATGATATCTGACAGATTTTCCGGAAATCAGGAAAAGCTTTGCTTGGATCGGAGAGAAATTCTTCCAGCCTCTGATACTCCGACGGTACAAATAACTGAGGAGGGCTGCGAGTTTCTGATAGATATCTGGAACCAACTTTATTTTCCTGATACGGTGAGAATTTTTTAGCACGCTTTAAATGTAATTGCTTGAAATTGCATTTTCCTTTGCCCTGTGTTGTCATTGAGTGATCTGAATAATCCAGACGGAGCCACTGGGATAATTTTTCAGAGCCAGTGAAACCTCCTGACATCTAAGAAAGGTTAGTGGCTTTCATTCAGTGCAGAACGTCCAGGCTATAGGTGACTTGAGATAGGTGAATGAACTGAACCAGCACTTTCTGAGGTTTGACCAGCCAGTCTCTTCATCTCAGTTAACATGCTGCAGACACCCTCACCTGCCTGTTCTTCCATCCAGAACTGCACATCTTTCAGCTCTTAGCTGCCATCATTCCCGTTCACTTCAGATTACTCCACTAATAAGATCTCCTCCACCATCTTGTCTTTCTCAACGCACCAAGTGAGGAACATTCTGCAGAAGACCAATGTAAGGGAAGCTGCAGGTCCAGATGGCATCAGCTCCAGGCTTTTGGGGTGCTATGTGGTTGAGCTGTGTCGTATCATAGGGCACATCTTTAACATCAGGCTGAAGTAGAGGAAACTACCACAAATTTGGAAAACCTCCAGAGTGGTGACAGTGCCCAAGACCACACACCCCAAAGATCTTGGTAGCTACAGGCTGGTAGCACTAACATGGGACCTGAGGAAGACCCTCGAGAGGCTAATCCTCAACCATCTTTGCCCCCTGGTAAGGTCTTCATTGGATCCCCTGCAGTTTGCATACCAGCCTAGCATTCGAGTGGATGATGCTATCATTTACCTGCTGCACTGAGTTCTGGACCATCTGGAGAATCCTGGAATCACAGTGCGGAGCATGTTCTTTGATTTCTCCAGTGTGTTCAATACCATCCAACCAAGACTCCCGAAAGACAAGTTGGAACGGTCAGGAGTGGCTCACCAACTCTCCCAAAAGATACTGGATTACCGGTGCTCAACAAACCATTGAAGCATTGTTGTGATGAGAGCAGAGCTGCAGCAACACCCCAGGCCATCCCATCCCATCTGCGTGGTGGAGTGCGGGCCCTGCCGCTGTCGACCCCAGTGCACATGCAGACTACCTGTATTTGACAATGAATACTGGGGGATTTCCATCGTGTCTTTTCCACCTGGACTTTGCTCTCACCGGCTGCATCTCTGCAGAGCTCACCAAGCGTGTCACTGGCAATCACGTCATCAGAACACGACCAACACAAGACCCAACAACGGGCTTTGTCAGAACAATCAACATTGGAGATTTGGAAAATGTGCAGTGGATTTCCACCTTCTCCGCATGTTTCCGAAATGTAAGATCATCTGACGACTTAACAATAGACCTTTTCAATATCCAGTCTTGGCAAATAAAACCAGTTTAATATCTGAACATATTTTTGACAAACCAATAGACATGATGTGCCTCACCGAAAACCTGGCACTAACCAAAGTCATATCTCATTCTAAACAAAGCCTGCCCCACAGGATACACATACCTGGAGAAGGCAAGAACCACTGGCCGTGATGGAGGTATTGCTGTTATTCATCACAAAGACCTAATTACCACCCCTTCCACTGCCAGAGCTGACCACATTTGAGGGTTTTCTATTCAAATGCAGATTTCGTAAAGAAATAATAATACTCCTCATCTATCGCCCCCCAAAACCACACCCTGGATTTATCACTGAGCTACAAGATCTACTCACATCACTCTGTGCAACAACCCATAATACACTCATTATGGAAGATTTCAATCTTCATGTTGACTCCTGCACAGATCACCCTGCTGCAGACTTCCTTGAAGTCCTGGACTGCTTACATCTCACACAACATGTCACAGTACCTACACACACAAAGGGTCACGCTCTTGATTTAGTCATAAGAGACACCGGCCGCATCACCAACATGAAAGTCTACAACCTAGGCATGTCTGATCATAAGGCTACCTCCCTGGAACTGCCCCTAACAGGTCTCTACCATAAAACAAAACATCAAATCCGATTCAGAAACATAAAAGCAATAGACACTACCCTCTTAAACCAAGACCTCCAACAAGTCTCACTAGTCATACAGTTCGGATCAGTTAAAGTCTCTGTTGACCATTAAAACTCCAGTAGGGAAGCACCGCAGGGAACAGTGCTGGCACCATTTTTGTTCTCCTTCCACAATGCAGACTTATCCATGAATTCTCCAGGCTGCCATCTGCAGAAGTTCTCAGATGACTCTGACATAGTTGATCTCATCACAGATGAGGATGAGTCACAGTACAGACAGTGGATCCAGAGCCTTGTAGACTGGTGACAGCAGAACCACATCATATCAAATGCAGGGAAAACAAAGGAACTGGTAGGCAAGGCAAATCTATTTGTATAGCACCTTTCAGTACAAGGACAGTGCAAATTGCCTTACATGGTTAAAACATAAGAAAATAAAAACAGAATAAAAACAAGTTCGTATAAAATGTAGAAAAATGTTAACAAAATAAAACATGGAAAATGGAAACTAAAAGCAAATCAATTGTATTTATTTAGCGCCTAATTATGAAACATGTCATTTCAAGGCATTTTCCAAAGTCAAATTCAATCAGATTATACAGATTTGGTCAGATTATACAGATTGGTCAAAATAATTTCCTATCAAAGGAAACCCAGTAGATTGCATCAAGTCTTAAAAAACAGCTTTCACTCCTCCTGAAGAAGCATAGAGCCACTGGGACAGTTGTCTGCATTGTCCATAGCTTTGCAACAATCCCTCATTGAGCAATCATTAAGCGACAGTGGAGAGGAAAACTCCTCTTTAACAGGAAGGAGAAACATCCAGCAGAACCAGGCTCAGGGAGACAAAGAGCAGTTTAGAATGTTTATTTAGACACATGGTTTGTGAAAGGGTGATTGACCGGGTAACCCACGGGAAGGCAGCGCCGGAACTTGAGCGATCTGCGGGTGAGAGGCAGAGGATTAGACAGCGTTTAGAGGACCACGGCGTGAGAGTGGAGGTAAGAGCTTACCGCCGGGCACTGAGACCTATCCGGGGGGAGCAGTGAGAGCCAGAAGACTTAATGTGGGACATTCGAACCAGAGAAAGCGCTGGGAGAGGGATCCAGAGTGTGAGGCAACCTGGGAGACACAGGGAACAAGGGTAACATTTGAGAATGTGAGGCTGTCGGGAGACAGTGGCCAAATGAGGTATACCACTTAAGGTTAACACTCTGGCGTCGTCCAGCTTTCTGAGAGCTGTCTTTATAGTGCAGCCACACGCGGCTGAACAAGCCCCAGGTGTGTGTGCCACGGCCACCTGCCAACTGCAGTCACCTGCGGAGAGAGCAGAAGAGGCAGGGCCAGCAGGACACTGCACGGCGCTGCCTGTTGAGTCCTGACACCACCACCCCCTCAACGGTTGCCACCCGGTGACCCCTGAGAACGATGTGGAGGGACGAGAGGCTAGGAAGGAGTCAGAAAGGGCAGGATCAGGGATGGAGGAACCGGGCACCCATGACTGGTTCTCGGGACCGCTGCCATCCCAGTCGACGAGGTATTGGTAACCTCTACCCCGTCCCGGTGGAACGTGGGATGGACTCGGGAGTGTGGAGGGAGGCGGACGGTTGTGGGGCTGATAATAGACTCAATGAAGTACGGGCCAGTGAAACGGGGAGCTAGCTTGCGGGGTGTGAATCTGGAGGGAACGTCCCGGGAGAGAAGCCAGATTCGCTGACCGGGGCAATAACGGGGCAGGGGTTTGCTTCCGATCAGCGAATCTGAAGTTCTGCTCGGCAGTTCTTTGGAGGGCCTGGATGGTCTTAGCCCAGAACTGCCAACAGCGGCAGATATGGTTCTCCACAGACGGGATGGTGATCTGACTCTCATCTGACGGGAGGAGAGGTGGCTGATAGCCCAGGGACGCCTCCAAAGAGGAAAACCAGCAGCGGTGGAGGTGTGATTATTATGGCCATACTGCACGTACAGAAGGAACTTACTCCAATCTGACGGGTTGGAGGATGTGAGGCACCGGAGGGCTGACTCAAGCTCCTGGTTAAGCCGCTCCGTCTGACCGTTAGTCTGAGAATGGTACCCAGAAGAAAGAGTGTACCTTGCCCCCAGGGCGGTGGCAAACTCCTTCCAAACACGGGAAGTAAACTGGGGACCATGGTCAGAACATGTCCTGAGGGATGCCGTGTAGGCGGAAGAGCTGCGCAGTCTGGAGGGAAGAAGGGAGCTTACGGAGGGCGACGAGGTGACAGGCTTTCGAGAAACCATCGACTATGTTTAAGATAGTTGTCATTCCTTGGGAAGGTGGTAGACTGATGACAAAATCTAATGCAATGTGGTACCAGGGGCGTTTAGGGATGTGTAGTGGCCGCAGGAAGCCCGCTGGAGCTCTGTAGGAGGATTTATTCTGGGTGCACACGGGGCAGGGAAGGACATACTCCCGGATGTCCTTAGCCACGGATGGCCACCAGAAGCGCCAGGAGATGTGAGAGAGGGTTCTCCGGATGCCGGGATAATCGGAGAGCTTGGAGGAGTGGCTCCAGTTGATAACCTGGGAGCGTGCAGCACGGGTAAGGTAGGTTCTATTGGAGGCCCTATTTCCCGGGTCTAGTTCCTTCCTCAGTGCCCGGGAGATAAGGTCCTCTTTCCCAACTTTCATCCACCTGCAAAGGTGCAAGTGGATGAAAGGATGGTTGCTGGTTCCAGGTCCTAGTCTTGGGGTGCGTGGAGGCGAGAAAGGGCGTTGGGTTTCTGGTTCTTAGAGCCTGGACGGTAGGTGATGGATAGGTTGAATCGGGAGAAAAATAGGGACCAACGGGCTTGTTGTGGGTTGAGTCGTTTGGCTGACTGCAGGTATGCCAAGTTCTTATGACCCCTCCAGATGATGATGGGCTGCTCGGACCCCTCTAATCAGTGGCGCCATTCTTCTAGGGCGAGTTTTATGGCTAGTAATTTGCGGACATAATTTAGTTTAGAGGGGTTTAAGCCTCGGGGAAAAAAAGGCACAGGGATGGAGCCTTTGGTCGTCGTCAGCATGTTGGGAAAAGCACCAACTCCGGTGTCGGAGGCATCAATCTCGAGCATGAACTACTTGTGAGGGTCAGGGTGCATGAGGATGGGCGCCGGGAAAATCTTTTTTTAATTCCTCAAATGCTGCGTTGGCGTCCAGGTTCCATGTGAATGGGGATCTGGGTGACGTAAGTGCATGTTGAGGGGCGGCGATCTGACTGTAGCCCCTGATGAAGCAGCGATACAAGTTTGCAAACCCGAGAAAGCGCTGAAGCTGCTTTCGCGTCTCAGGCACGGGCCAGTTGAGGACCGCCTTGATCTTGTCTGGACCCGCCCACCCTCTAGGGTGAGGCCTAGGAAGGTTATAGAGGATTTATGGAATTCACACTTTTCAGCTTTGACAAAGAGATGGTTTTCCAGCAGCCGTTTGCAGGACTAGTCGTACATGGTGAAGGTGTTCAGTGAAGTCTCGGGAGGATGAAGACGAAAACCTTGAGGAAGTCCCGGAGGACGCCGTTTACCAGAGCTTGGAAAACGGAAGGGGCGTAGCATAGTCCAAAGGGCATAACCAGATATTCAAATACCCCCCCAGGGGTTCTTGAAAGCCGTCTACCACTCATCCTCACAGCGGATTCAAACTATATGGTAAGCGTTGCGTAAGTCTAATTTGGTAAAGACGGTGGCTTTCTGTACCGGATCGAGCGCAGAGGTGAGGAAAGGAAGCGGATCCTTATTTTTAACGGTAATCTGATTGTGGCCACGATAATCAATACATGGACGGAGGGACCCGTCCTTCTTCCCCACAAAGAAGAAAACTGCTCCTAGCGGAGAGGAGGAGGGACGGATCAGGCCGGAGGTGAGGGACTCGCTAATGTACTTCTCCAGGGCCTGTCGTGTGGCCCGGGAGATATTATAAAGGTGGCTTGTGGGCAGTGGAGCGCCGGGCAGCAGGATGATTGCGCCATCGTAAGGGCGGTGCGGTGGTAATGATTCAGCCTTGCTCTTGCTAAACACCTGCTGTAGGTCGTGATACTGTTCCGGCACTAAACTTAATTCCACTGTGTCCACGTTTTTAGCGGCTGCCCCTGTCAGTGGGTTGGAAGGGACCGCGGAAAGTAAGCAGTGCGAGTGGCAGGCTGATTACCAGGACTCGACCCGCTGCTCAGCCCAGTTGATGTGAGGGTTGTGCTCCTGTAACCAAGGACCACGGGGGCATGTTTAACGGGGAAAACATAAAAAGGGATCCCTTGACGATGATTTCCTGAAATAACTACTTCCTGGGGTTTAGTTTGGTGTGTTATCTGCGGAAGGCTTCCTCCATCCAGGGCAGAAACTTGGAAGTGCGTGGGCAGCGGCACCGTCTCGATTTTGGCCTGCAGGACTAAGGACTAAGGACTGATCGATTAGCCAGAGTCAACAAGGGCAGAAAGACATAAAAGATCATGAGCCTTAGAAACAATCGCTCAAAGGCAGAAACGAGGAGATGTAGGGAGATGTGAAGAGGTGGGAGGCGAAAGCTTAGCTGGGACTGCTGGCTTTCCCACTACAGCTGATGGACCTGATCTTTTGGTTTGTACACTGAAATAAAAACCCACCACAGTCCCCACTGTCCCCGGAAAACTTCTCCGGGCTAGGTGAGGAGGTTTCACTGACAGGTAGGGGCTCACCTAAATCTTTTCCAAAAAAAATCACTGCAAAACATCATGAAAATCCCTTTGAAATTATTGAAGAAGCCGCAGACTTTATAGATCCACATCTTGACTATAACTGCAACAAATATGGAATTAATCAGTTGAGGCATAATTGTTCCACAAAGGTTTTAGTGGGCAGTGTGCCAGGGGGACCTGGGATTTTGGCACAGTTGTGCCAAAATTGGCCAAAACAATAAAAGTGCTTATTTCCAATGTAGAACTCCTTCTGCATATTACAAAGTATTTTTTCATAACATTTACCCCCTATTTAATTAAATTGTTCCATTGTGCACAGCATAATCTCAATAAATAGAAGAGAACATGATCTGAATTGTGTTGCTTTGTCTCAAACAACTATTTTATTGAAAAAATACATATCAATGAAAAACTATTAAGCACCATGAGAAAAACTTTCACGTAAAAAAAATTGGTATCTTTGGCTCGGTGTCTGGTTCACCTGGAAAGTGCCACATATCATCAATGTCATCAGTAGGTGGAGGGGTACCTTGAATAGCACGCCTGGGGATTGTTCTGGTTGAACTGCTCTTGTCTCTTGGGGCAGAGGCAACCATGCACTTCAGAGGGCTTGGAGCAGTCTGTAGTACTTCTCACATTGAAGAAAAGGAGATGGCCTCAACTGAAGTGGTTGTCCTTTCTGCACCAGATGGTCCTGCTTCCTCCTTGCTGTAATAAAATAGAGATAAGTTAGTTCACTGCAAAGTTGTCAGATAATGAAATGATACATTATTTCCTAGTGTTCTCCTAAAAACAGCAACAAAATAAGTGTTGTAAAACAGCAGTGTATTGGAAAAATTTAACTAATATAACCACTTCATAAAATGTTTTTAGAGCATCCAACATACAGTGCAGGTAAATCTTCAGGTAGAGATGGATAGTAACTAAACTCTTTGATTACAAGACAATTTATTCCTTACCATTCCAAAAATATCAAAATAACAACACTATTATAAATCAGCAGTTGTATTGGGAAAGTGTAAAATATATAAACACTTCATATAAGGCTGTTTAGGCATCCAACTTATAGGAAAAATAAAAACTCTATTGTGGTGCTGGAGAGATACATTTTTACCTACAGCTCTCCAAAATAGCAAAATAGCCCTGTTGTAAAACATCAGTTGCATTGGAAAATTATAAATAATATTACCAGTTCAGAAAAACACTTTTTAGATCTTCCAGCCCAAAGTGAATGTGACACTAACTTTGTGCTACGCTGCAGTGGGCGGGGGGGAGCTAAACTCTCTGACCACTACAGATGTAGTCCTGCCAACAGGACAATGCTGGTGCACTCAACTTAAAGCTTCAATGCTAACACCACACTGAACTCCCCCCACTTCCCGGTCCTGGTACTGCCACTTCACCGATCCCCCGCCCACATGACATGACAGGCCTATCACATGTGAGCGGAAGTCAGCAGTCAGACAGGGGAAGCCAAAAACACTTTACACATAACAAGGATCACAATGCAACTTATAACAAATACACATAACCATATGGACCCCAGCAGAACTGAAACACAGAATTGTTACACTTACATCATAGTTCCATTTTTGATGCACATCTTCTTGTTCCTGTTGTCTCCGAGCGAATGCATGTGCTATCTCCAAACTGTCTTGAAGCTTTCTATCATACTCAGGACCAGCTGGAACAGCAAGTGCATCCGAAGGGCGTCCCAAAGACAGTTCAGCTGGTGTGTGCAACTCCCTCCCCAACATGAGGAATGATGGAGTACATGCTGTGGAGTCATGTACAGCTGAGCAGCATGGCATTAGCACTAATGGAAGCTGCTCGTCCCAGTCCTGCTGATGCTCAACTGTGAGAATGGCCAGCTGCTGTCCCAAGGTGCGGTGGAGTCTTTCCACCATTCCGTCACTCTGGGGATGTAGTGGTGTCGTTCTTGTTTTCCGGATGCCAAAACGACTGCACATGACACAAAACACCTGTGACTCAAAATTTCTTCCCTGGTCACTATGAATATTGTCTGGTACCCCAAACCTGCTAATCAGCCTCCCCACCAAGGCATCTGCCACTGTCTCTGCCTCCTGATCAGGGATGGGGTAGGCTTCTGGCCATTTTGTAAAATAGTCAATAGCTGAAGAAACATAACAGTTTCCCTTGAGAGCTTTAATCTTGGACCACAATCCTTTAGTGGCCAGTGAGAGCCCAGCAACCTCCTACCATGGTGGCTTCAGTTGTCTCTCCACCCGCTGCAACACAGGCAGGATGTCATGATCCTCTTCCTGTTGACACCTCCAGCTGTCTGTGCCGACCGCCTGCAGCTCCCTGCAGATTACTGAGTCACCCCGACATGATCCTGGCTGGCTCCGTTGCAGCTGTTCCTCTTCCAGCCTCTCCCTCTGGTCACAGTAAGTGCATCCCCCTGCAGCACAACGGCAATGGGAGAGGTCTTCGGCATTAGCGTGCTTAGCTCCAGCCCGATGGACAACCGAGAAGTTGTAGGACTGCAGCAGTAGCTCCCGCCTTGTCACGCAGTAGCACCTTTGTTTTGTTCAAGGCCCTGCTGAAATACCACACCACTCTCTCCCCTTCTTCCCCCAACTGGGAAAGGACACCCCGACCCCCACATTACTTGCATCCATGTCAATAATGAAGGGGAGAGAGGGGTCAGCAGGAGCGAGCACTGGGGCCTCAGTCAGACTTTGGCGCAGACGGTGAAATGCTCCCTGGCACTGTCCAGTCCACATGTAGTCTTGGTTCTTCTAGAGGAGTTGGAACAGGGGAGCTGCTATACTTGCAAACCCCCACACAAACCTCCTGTAATAAGAAGCCAGGCCCAGGAAACTTTTAAGATCTCTCTGAGTTGTGGGAATTGGCCACTCTGCCACCATGTTTACTTTGTCCTCAATTGTGCTAATTCCTTCCCTTCCCTTCCAACCTGGTGACCCAGAAATGTCACTTTTTGTTGATAAGATCCTTTGGCGCTCCCTGGAACAATGGTGTTGACAGGCGCAACTTCACGCCGGCACCCAGACCTGCTTCGGTAGCCATCCTTGCCGCGGGGGGAGGCCTTCTCCCCAGCCATTTTATTAATCTCCGCACTCCACACCTCACTGTCCTCCTCTCTTTCTGACTTAACTCTCACATGGGGAAACATGCCGTCCATGACGCTGGTGTAGCCGGCAAAGACAACGAGCTAACAGCACTCACTCGGCACCGCTCGTAATACTTCTGACACCAATGTAATGACGCCAACACCACAGATGTACAGGACACCCTTATGCAAACATAGCAGATTGAAACATTTGTTCATCCCATTTTGTTTTAGAAACTTTAAAGGCTCCTTTTTTGGTAGGACTTAGAAAAATGTAAGCGCTTTTGACCTAACTTTAAAGCTGGCTGCAAAAAGGGCGTAACCACACCTCTAGCTGCCTATACTGGGGGTGGGCCTAAGGGGTGTCAGGGAATGTCCCACCTCTTTTTCACTTCTCCTACTCAGCGCACTCAGAGGAGCGTCGGTTGCCCCTCAGTAGCGGCTGACAGGGAGATAAACAGAAAGAACCTTTGGAGGTTTTTAGAGTTGTAGTCAACTAAAAAATGCAGCAAAGCATAATTTCACATGCACTTAATGTTTTCACAACTAAAATGACACTAAACAGCTCCACTCTGTCACATCCTGTCTCTTATATCTGTGCCCTGAGAACAGCTCTGGGTGAGGCACCCCTCAATAGTGGCTGATAGGTAGAGAAAGAAGGAATCAATAGACCCTATGCAGTTTTGTTTTTACTGTTGTAGATAAAAATAACATAGCAAAGTATCATTTTACACATAGATATTCACTACTTAAGCAAGACTAAACTTCTTTGAGCAAATGAAAAACATGAATGTGCAAAAGCAACAGGGCATGATAAAGTACCCCATGTTTGGCCTGTTTCGTCTGTCCTTATTTAAAAAATGTACTCTTAACAGCAGTATTAAAGTCTGTAAATCTAAAATAATATATAGAAGTGTGCAAGACAGAGGACTCTTAGTTTTGATAAATTCCTGCTAATGAATCTTTCTCAGGAAAACTAAACGTATGATCATCTGGGTCAGGTTCCTCTGTAAAGTCAGACCTTTTTTATATTATTGGGGTGTAAAACATCCTTGAAAACAAGTATTTTCCTTGTACTGTATTAAAACTCTCCATTGTTACATTTCCTTCATTGTACTTTATTTGTTTCCTTGTTTTAATCCCTCTTAAAATCTGATGTCTGTTCATTTTCACTGTCAGACAGACTGATAGGTACTGGGGATGCAAGTTATTGATTAATAAGTTAGTCTTTCCATAACATGAAGGGCTATTTTTTACATGCTGAATTTTAAAAGGGACACATAATTATATTTTAACAGTTTATAGTGTCCCCTGTATTAAATGCTGACTGAATAAACAAAAATGATGGGTTTCTCACAAATTATTCAACTTGGTTATAAAATATATCAAAACACAAACCTATTAGCTCACTGAATAGAAACAAGTTGAAGAGAATAAAATATATAAAACACTAATAATCTCCACGAAAGCTCGCACCATTAACTGAGCTTTTAGCATGATGTTATATATATTTTTTTCCAAAATCCCCTCTGCTTTTCTATTATCACACCTTGCCTTCTGAGCAAATCTGAGCGAAGTTTTTGTTGAAAAATCCGCCATGCAGGTTGGCTCAATGAGAGCTATTTATCTGACATCTTAAGGAATTTGTTGAGTGTTTATATTTAAAAACACAACTGCATAAAGAGCATTTTGCATATTCATTATACAATCCCACATTGGACTCTTTTAATAAACATGGTTCCACTTTAAAATCATTGGCAGCGCCCTCGCTGAAAGAAGGTCTAAGGTCTATCAGTTAATTGGATAGAACTAATTAATCATCAATTAATCATAAGTCGATTGTCTCCATCCCTTATAGATACTTTATTTATCCTGAGGGAAAATTAAGAGTAAAATTTTAAATAAATTAAACTGAACTGATAAATGTGTTGTTACAATGGGTTAATACAAAATTAGTTGGTAATCAAGTGAAAAACATTGATGAATACTGTGTTATTGTTCTCTTTCCATGTGTATGGTTGGTGGGGGGCACCAAAGAGCATTTGCGCTTAGGGCACCCAAATGGCTAGCACCAGCCCTGCTTTGATCTTTTATATCTAAATTTGTGTACATTTCAATAATTTCACTCCCATCTGTTGCTCTCAAGAATAGAGACTTTAGATTTGGTTGTGTATTGTTTTCAGCTAATTCCTTTCTATATTTTGATTTTATTTTGTTTGCAAATAATGGTCCAACACTGATAGTCTGTGATAATAATAATTATCAGCTGATCTCATTGTATTTGTCAGATTGTTTTTATATGTTTTATATCTTTGTTCTGTTTCTGTAGTTATATGCTTCAAATATATACAATAAAGTTGATTTTTCTTTTTATACGCATTTACTAAGCCTTTGGTTATCCATGTCTTATTTAAGAGGACAGTGCTTGTCATAAAGTGTAATCTGCCATGTTTTAGGTTTTTGTTTGTTTTACTTTGGACATTTCTGGACTTTTCCGGTCAGCTTGTCACATCTCAACTAATATCCAATCAGCTCAGTGTCCCTCCAGCCACCACCCTACTTTAGATCATATTTGCCTGTTAACAGTAATTAGTCTACTCAGCTCACCTGTTCACCAGCTTACGTATACCTGCCTCAGCCAACTCATTGCTGCCAGAATGTCTCCTCCCTTCATTGCTTCTTGTGTTCCTGTGTGATGTACCCTGTCTCTTCCACATCCTGTGTGCTCAGTCAGCTGGACTCTTCAGTTAAAGTTGCCAGTGTCTGTGTGCTGCAGTTCTGCCTGTTTTCCCGTGAGTCTCCTGCTTGCTCTGCCTGTTCTGGTGGTTCTTCAGTCTACATCGCCTGATCTGGTCTCTCCCTACTTGTATCCTCTGGTCTGGTCTCCTGCTCTTCCTGCCTGCCTACACCTGCTACCATTACTCATCTACCTAGTTCTAGTTCTGCTTGACTGCCTCACCTGCCATTATTCACCCTTTCAATAAACCTTTTAAAAATATGTAACTGTGTCCGGCTTAATATCGGGTTCACCAGCAGTAACCATTGTAAAGCAGTAATCAATGTGAAGCAAAAAAGAGTCAAAAGCCTTGTCAGAATCAGTAGAGGCATAAACCTCCTCCCATGTTTAGGAATTTCGATCCATCCATCCATTGTCTTCCGCTTATCCGGGGTCACGTCGCGGGGGTAACAGCTTCAGTAGGGAGTTCCCAGACGTCCCTCTCCCCAGCCACTTAGGCCAGCTCCTCCAGGGGAGGAGGATCCATGTTAGAAGCTACAAGTCCAAGAGAAAAGTAGTAGTAAACAAATAATAATCCAAGTAGTGCAATCCATGTCTATGTCCAACAACGTCTTTGAGTCACTATTTTTTCTGGTCGTCATGAGTACAGTATAAGTCATGTTGTTGTCGGGCTTGAACTAAACCCCCTCCTTCATCCTTCTCTATTTTCAATTAAAGCTAGCTAAGGTTCTAAAGGCCTCTGAATCTAACAAGTATTACCCTGCTTAGAGTTCCTGTGAGACCTTTTTAGCTAAATAAGTGGGACACGACTGATCTATTAACCACCTCCTTCCTAGGGCCCCACCTTTTTTCATTAGACAAGTTGGACAACCTAGTAGCCTGAGGCCACCTATTTCCTATCCACCGCCCTTGTTAACAGTGGCTCCTACTTTTACACAACAGCACTTGTTATTGGTTTGGTTATGTTTTAGTGTCTCAAAAGTCACTAAGTGTGTTGTTTGTTGTTTTTTTTGCTAAATGCAACCTTGTAAAACCTATTGAATATTTCTAAAACCTTGCACCATGTCTATTTTACAACCATTAAAGAACTCAGTAAATGTTGACTCAGTAATTGAATGTCCACAACCGCTAAAATAATTTTAGATGCTTCTTTAATCAGTGCGCTTCAGGAGGGAATTAGTAACAGCATCAAGGGGGATTCAGCTACTGAAAGGGCACTGCCATCTTGGAAATTATGTCATTATCAGAGGAGGAATGCTTTCTTTGATGGAACTATGTAAGTATACTGAACTGCATTACCCTGCTTTTTGAATGTAGTTCCTAAATTTAAAAGTTGTGCTTTTAAATTCGGACAAGACAGAAGTTGTCATCTTTGGAGTAAAAAGAAAAATAAACGTATTTAGTCCCATTTTAAACAGGTTTTTAGGGTCTACTTTTTCACCTCCACAATATTGCCAATAATTAGAATTATTAAATATCCCTGGACAGAATGCCATCCGTGTATTATTATTTCAAGACTCGGTTATTTTAATTCTTTACTATTAGGAAGTTCACAAAATGCAGTTAAAAACCTTTAGCTTCTCCAAAACGCTGCAGCAATAGTTCTGATGAAAACGGGAAAGAATTTTTCTCCTATTTTACTAAAGGCTAAAATCAGTGATAGAATCTCTTCTTTATTTCTGTTTACTATTTTAATTCTAATAATACATTATAATTATAGTATAAGAGCCTCTAATCTGCTATTTCTACAGTAAACTGTCATGAGTTCATTTGTAATCATAACCTCTGCAATTTTATAGTGAAATACCCTGAATACAGCCTCAATGCTTAATTTGTATTACAGTCAACCCTGTTTGTTTTTTTTTCTTTTTTATTTACCCCTAATCCTCGATTCCAATTATTTTTAACTAACTTCAATTATGTTTTGGTCAAGGCATGTTACCATTTCTGTGTATCTATTTAATTTGGCCCAGACATTTAATGTGAGATGCCAAACTTTATTTTATTACAAGTCTCTCTCTTTTTTTCATTTTCAAAAGGTAAAGCAACCACTAAGGTCTGAACACAGCTGTTTCGCAAAGAGCTTCCAAGCAGCATGGTAGTCCAGACTGCACTACTGGGTGCAAACATTTACAGCCGTAGCACGAGAAGTACAGTACAGACCAAAAGTTTGGACACACCTTCTCATTCAAAGAGTTTTCTTTATTTTCATGATTATGGAAATAGTAGATTCACACTGAAGGCATCAAAACTATGAATTAACACATGTGGAATTATATACTTAACAAAAAAGTGTGAAACAACTGAAAATATGTCTCAAATTCTAGGTTCTTCAAAGTAGCCACCTTTTGCTTTGATCACTGCTTCGCACGCTCTTGGCATTCTCTTGATGAACTTCAAGAGGTAGTCACCGGAAATTGTTTTCACTACACAGGTGTCCCCTGTCAGGTTTAATAAGTGGGATTTCTTGGCTTTATAAATGGGGTTGAGACCATCAGTTGTGTTGTGCAGAAGTCAGGTGGATACACAGCTTAGTCCTACTGAATAAACTGTTAGAATTTGTATTATGGCAAGCAAAAAGCAGCTAAGTAAGGAAAAACGAGTGGCCATCATTACTTTAAGAAATGAAGGTCAGTCAGTCCGAAAAATTGGGAAAACTTTGAAAGTGTCCCCAAGTGCAGTCGCAAAAACCATCAAGCGCTATAAAGAAACTGGCTCACATGAGGACCTCCCCAGGAAAGGAAGATCAAGAGTCATCTCTGCTGCGGAGGATAAATTCATCCTAGTCACCAGCCTCAGAAATCACAGGTTAACAGAAGCTCAGATTAGAGACCATGTCACTGCCAAACAGAGTTCTAGCAACAGACACATCTCTAGAACAACTGTTAAAAGGAGACTGTGTGAATCAGGCCTTCATGGTAAAATAGCCGCTATGAAACCACTGCTAAGGACAGGCAATAAGCAGAAGAGACTTGCTTGGGCTAAAGAACACAAGGAATGGACATTAGACCAGTGGAAATTTGTGCTTTGGGCTGATGAGTCCAAATTTGAGATCTTTGGTTCCAATCATCGTGTCTTTGTGCGACACAGAAAAGGTGAACGGATGGACTCTACATGCCTGGTTCCCACCGTGAAGCATGGTGTGATGTGTGGGGGTGCTTTGCTGGTGACACTGTTGGGGATTTATTGAAAATCGAAGGCATACTGAACCAGAATGGCTACCACAGCATCTTGCCGCGGCATGCTATTTCATCCGGTTTGCATTTAGTTGGACCATCATTTGTTTTTCAACAGGACAATGACCCCAAACACACCTCCAGGCTGTGTAAGGGCTATTTGACCAAGAGGGAGAGTGATAGGGTGCTGTGCCTGATAACCTGACCTCCACAATCACCGGACCTGAACCCAATCAAGATGGTTTGGGGTGAGCTGGACTGCAGAGTGAAGGCAAAAGGGCCAACAAATGCTAAGCATCTCTGGGAACTCCTTCAAGACCATTGGAAGACCATTTCAGGTGACTACCTCTTGAAGCTGATCAAGAGAATGCCAACAGTGTGCAAAGCAGTAATCAAAGCAAAAGGTGGCTACTTTGAAGAACCTAGAATATAAAACATATTTTCAGTTGTTTCACACTTTTTTGTTAAGTATATAATTCCACATGTGTTAATTCATAGTTTTGATGCCTTCAGTGTGAATCTACAATTTTCATAGTCATGAAAATAAAGAAAACTCTTTGAATGAGAAGGTGTGTCCAAATTTTTGGTCTGTACTGTATAAAGTGACAGCTGAAGATAATAGGGGTTTTCTGGTTAGAAGTGAATCTGTAACTACCTGGATCCAAGCACCTTTAGGTGTTTGTGAGAGTGTGTTTGTGTTTGTAAGGTTTATCCATGACAAGTGCTCAATAGTGATTGTCCAGAGCCAAAAGACCCAACCCCCTGAGCACAGAGGCAGACGCCAGGGGAACCAAAACCCCAGATGCTCAAAGGGACCTTCAGAGTAAAGGTGCCAACACAGGAAATCTGCCTCCCCCACTCAAGGGAAGATAATTTTGTAATTTTTGCATCTCCAGCGGCAAAGTAGCTACATTTAAGGTAGTTCTGGAAAAAAAAAACAATTTTAAAGGAGATGTTTTTGAACAAGGTTTTAGAATGAACAAAAGACTTGTACCTCTCCTGGACCAACCAAGAGTTTAGAAACATTACATTAAAAACCAAGACACTAAGAGGACCAGGTTTTCTTTTTATACCAAAATAGTAATTGTTTTTCTCTGAGTTACTGCTTTCAGGTGAAGTTGAAAAGCCATCTTTCTGCCAACAGAAGACTCTGAGAAGACAGTTGTAGCAGTATGGTAAGGAGTCAATACATTTTGGACACTAAATTATGTCAAGTTTTAACCAACTTAAGCCAGGTAATATTAAGATCTTCCAGTGGAGAAAGGTGACTTTAGAATTTTTCATGTTCCCCTTTCCACTGTTCACCTTCCCACTGATTCACATTAACATTTCTTTCCTGTTTTCTGTCTTTTTTCTTGCAAAGAAACCTGGTCAAATATAATTGGAATGTGCTAACGGAGAGAATTTAGTCTCTTTTTCTTAGACATTCTCAGATGCAAGTGAGTACCAAACCGTATGGTCCAGGGGACAAAGAAAGAAGGTAATGTCATTGACTCCTGCCTAATCCAGTTTTTTTATTCAAATTTTGGACAAATATTAAAAATGTTTGCAGATGCTGCATAGAGGTATAATGAGGAAATGTGATGCTACGGGGGTTAAGAGAAATCTGTTTTGTTTTTGATTGAACACATACAAAGAGGATGAACTAACTGTATAATATTTTGCTTGGTTAAATTTTTGAAGGGAAAAACAACTGGGGTAAAGGTGAAGAACTTTAATACTATTTAGTTTTAGAGTTAACACTGTGGTTGATTTTGTTTGAGACAGTTTTACAGTCATTTTTGTTTACATTTTTTTTCAACTTCTGTACACTACACTACGGATGAAGATGATCAGTTCTTGTATTAGACAATTTCATTTGGGAAAAAATCCATATTGGCAAAATGCTGGCAGAGTTCCTTGTGGTTTCAGACACAATGATTGGAGAAAGAAGATTCATGGACAATGCTGGTCCTGGAAGGATGTTGTGCTGCTGAACTCAGTCATGAGGACTGAAAATGGACAACTAATGGCAAGGCTAAGAAAAGGGCATCGGACAATCTTCAACGGGCAGCAACAGAAACAAAGATGACTTGGCAGACACCCCTTTTGCATTTCACTTCATATTTTCCTGTATACAATTAAAAAACAAAACACACATTAGAAACAACTACATTGGCGGATGTGCTTAGGAGAAAACGTTCAGATTAAAACCAATCAAGATTATTATTATTAAACCCCTAGGATGTCAATTGTTTTAAGTCAGAGCTGTTATTAGTGAGCTATAAGAAGGTCAATCGCATTCGGGAGAGAGGTTCTGGCCTGATCAAAAAGATTTTTAGTGCTCCTAATATGAGGGATTTTCTTTTACTTTCCTAACAAGGTTAGTATTTAAATAATCTAATATATATATATATATATATATATATATATATATATATATATATATATATATATATATATATATATATAATATGTGTGTGTGTGTGTGTGTGTGTGTGTGTGTGTGTGTGTGTGTGTGTGTTTTGGAGCTTATTAAATTAAGAAATTTGGAATTATTAACCCCACAAGGGGTTTGAATAAGATTCAAAGAGGCACCTTTAGGAAACAATCAGCTTCGCAAAATACAACATGCATGAGAAGAAATAGGTGACACCGCTAAAAGAAAATAATTCTGCACCAAAATGTTAATTCACGTGATGAAAGCATAGAGCAACTTAATCAATTATGCTAAACATAACCAGGTTCGACAACGTATGAATATTGGCAATTAAAGCAACAAGTGGGATACATAGAGGGGCTGTTTTAAACATTAAAGGAAAGTGGGTAAGAAAAATTTATGTAATTCAGATGATATAGGAAAAGTAAATTTACATCAATGAGCAATAATTATGAACAAGAAAAAACTAGTGGGCGAAAAAGTTGAAGTAGGCATTACAGCAACGGTTAATAGGATAAACGAATCAATGAATGAACGAGAGAGCAAATTAATTTATCAATATAAGTAGAATAAACTCTGAACCTTTACACTACCCATTGAAGCGAAGGGGAAATTGTGAACACCACATTTACTGGGTATCTTGTAGTAGAGGCGCAAATAAGAACCAAATATTTAGGATGCCTGTAAAATCTGCCACTCTGGCAGACATCAACAAAGCACCACAAAGGTTAAGGACTTAAATAGATAAAACTGCAAGATTAGAATAATGACTTATTCTACTAAATAACATTGGTAAATTAGGGATTAAAGCACCAGAGAAAATAGTTTAGTATTGTACCCAGTTACCTAAAATATTTAAGGAGGGTTGAATTACATGGGGTTAAAATTGTGCTTAGGTGTATTATCAATTAAACTAAAGTTAGATGTCTAATAAAAAATTCTATCTAGAGCAGTATAGTATAGTCTTCAGTAAAACTCAGGCCAACTCCAACTCCAATTTCTCCAATTTTAGCTTCCCTTCATTGGCTTCCTGTTAAATCAAGAATAGAATTTAAAATTCTTCTTCTAACGTATAAAGCCCTTAATAATCAAGCTCCATCATATATCAGAGCTCTGATTACCCCGTATGTTCCTAACAGAGCACTTCGCTCTCAGACTGCAGGTCTGCTGGTGGTTCCTAGAGTCTCTAAAAGTAGAATGGGAGGCAGATCCTTTAGCTATCAGGCTCCTCTCCTGTGGAACCAACTCCCAGGTTTGGTCTGTAAGGCAGACACCCTGTCTACTTTGAAGACTAATCTTAAAACCTTCCTTTTTGACAAAGCTTATAACTAGAGTGGCTCATGTTACTCTGAGCCACCTTTATAGTTTTACTGCTATAGGCTTAGGCTACTGGAGGACATCAGGGCCTATTTCTCTAATTTTCTCACTCTTTAGAGTTCTACTGTTCTTCAATTATGCATTGTGTGTCGTCATTTCTGCTTTAACTTTCTGTTCTCTCTCTTTTATCTTCATAGTAGGTACACCTGGTCTGGCGTTTTGTTAACTGTTACATCATCCAGAGAAGACGGCTCACCCGCTACTACCATCTAATGTAGAACAGTTTACTGGATCAATGTGTGCTTCTGTGCTTTTTTGTCTCTCTTGTTGTGTCTCTGCTCTGTCTTTTGTAACCCCCAGTCGGTCGAGGCAGATGTTATACTGAGCCCGGTTCTGCCGGAGGTTTTCCTTCCCGTTAATGGGGAGTTTTTCTTCCCACTGTTGCTTCATGCTTGCTCAGTATGAGGGATTGCAGCAAAGCCATGTACAATGCAGACGACTCTCCCTGTGGCTCTACGCTTCCCCAGGAGTGAATGCTGCTTGTCGGGACTTTGATGCAATCAACTGGTTTCCTTATATAGGACATTTTTGACCAATCTGTATAATCTGACCCAATCTGTATAATATGATTGAACTTGATTTTGTAAAGTGCCTTGAGATGACATGTTTCATGATTTGACGCTATATAAATAAAATTGAATTGAATTATATTGAACTCGCTGCCCCCTAATGAAAGTGCGATAGATCTTCTTCCAGGTGCTCTGTTGCCGACGAGCCGGCTTTATAATGTTTCTCAGGCTGAATGACAGGCCCTGGAGAAATACATAAAAGAGTCATTAGCTGCTGGCCTCATTCGCACCTCGTCTTCCCCTCTCGGGGCTGGGTTTTCTTCGCACGTGTATTGATTTTCGCAGATTAAACGCCATTACTGTTAAGAATAAGTATCCACTCCCACTTCTCTCCTCTGCCCTAGAGCCGGTCCAATCTGCCACTATTTTCACAAAATTAGACCTACGTAATGCTTACCACTTAGTTCGGTGATGAATGGAAAATGACCTTCAAGACACCTTTGGGACACTTAGAATATCTGGTGATGCCTTTCGGCTTGTGTAATGCCCCTCTGTTTTTCAAGCTCTCATGAATGATGTCGTTCGTGATTTCCTAAATATTTTTGTTTTTGTCTACTTGGACGATATTGTTGCGGCGAACGCCCCTTTATGTCAGCTGTTTGAGCAGGACGCACTGCCCTGCTGCTGCTGCAGAGAAGTGACAGACACGGGATCATTCTGAGTGTTGCGGTGAACGGCTCTTTTTACGTCAGCTGTTTGAGCGTGAGCGCGCAGCTTACCAGGTGAAATCAATCACAACAAGGTGAGACACACTTCCTGGCTTGAGCAGAAGGACTGCAGTGAAAAATATAAAATTTGCCATCCGACTCGGGCAGGAAAAAAGAGCTGTGCGAGGTTTGTGTCAAAGAAGCAAAGAACTGAACAGACAGCCGGTAAGCTCGTGTTTGATCCTTTTGTTGTGAATGCAAGGTATGCGCTGCTGCTGATGAGGCATTGAGATATGAGAAATGTTTGTTTGTAGCGTGGTAAAACTGCTTTGATATTTTTCATGCATTTTTATAATAAGTAATTAAAAAGTAGTTTGTCCTAACTTAAAGATAAAACCATAACCTATTTTCATAAATGTATTTAATGATAAATTGTTCAGAACTGATTCTTACAATGTGCAATAGAGTAAATGTTTGTTTGTTTGATTTGTCTTTTAAGGTTTTTCACCTGCTACTAATAATTAATGATTAACTGTAAATAACACAAGAAAATTAATAAATGGAAAAATGGAACAACAGTCTGATCATTGAGTGGAATCCAGTTTAAAGTTCAGCTTGGCACAACCTTCAAGTGTGGGAACAGCACAGCAAAGAAGTAAAACACTTCAGATATACTGATCTATTCCCGTGACCTAGCAGAACACCAAGATCATGTCCGTCTTGTCTTCCAACGTCTTCTCGAAAACAGACTTTCTTATGGCCGAAAAATGTGAGTTCCACAAATCATCTGTTACCTTCCTTGGGCTCATCTTAGAAGGGGGCCTAATTTGATCAGACCCCAAGAAGATCAAAGCAGTCCTCGATTGGCCCAAACCTGAAAACAGAAAATAACTTTTTCTTGGCTTCGCAAACTTCTACTGGCGCTTCATCAGGAGCTACAGCCAAGTCGCAGCCCCCCTTCATGCACTCACCTCAGTCAAAACCCCATTTGTGTGGAGCCCTGAGGCAGACTCAGCCTTCAGTTCCCTCAAGAAGAGTTTTTCCCACGCTCCCATATTAATCCACCCCGATCCATCTAAACAATTTATAGTTGAAATCGATGCCTCCAACACTGGAGTGGGAGCAGTGCTGTCCCAACGCTCTGACCAAGATCAGAAGTTTACATCCCTGCGCTTTCTTCTCCCAACGTCTAAACCCAGCAGTGCGAAACTATGATGTTGGTGACTGAGAGTTCCTGACAATCAAGCTAGCCCTGGAGGAATGGAGACACTGGCTAGAGGGGTCCGAGAAGCCCGTGCAGATTTTGGACTGATCATAAAAACCTCACTTACCAACAATCAGCCAAACGCCTCAACCCCAGGTCACTTTATTGTGTTATTCAGTGGGCCCACTCCCAGTGTTTTTCGCACAAGTTCCTTCCTCTCGAGACACTTCTGGTGGCCCCATATGTCCCGTGACATTAAAGACTTTGTTCTCTCCTGTCCTGTCTGTGCTCAAAACAAGGCTTCAAACCAACGACCCGCTGGCTTGCTCCAACCTCTACCGGTCCCCAAATGTCCCTGGTCCCATATTGCTCTCGACTTTGTAACCGGCCTACCTTCCTCGAATGGCATGACCACCATACTCACCATCATCAACTGTTTCTCCAAAGCCTGCCATTTAATTCCCTACGAGATTCTCTCCATAATCAGTCCCACGACTGTCCTGCTACGTCTGCTGTCTCACTCCCGTGTTCATCCTACGTTCCACATGTCTCAAATTAAGCCTGTCTTGTCAAGCCCGTTGACATCTTGATGACACAAGATTGGGAGTCTTGATGGGAACACTAATTACACCTTGTTTTTGGTCCTCAACAGTAAACAAGGCCTGGTGTCTGCCACCCATTTTCTCAGAGCATGTTACTGGGAATAAAATGCTTATTGCCCAAGCCAGGACTGAACAGTCATTACCATCCAACTAAATTGTGTTGTTCGAGCAGAGGAACAAGAAAAGGACTTAAGAAATTTGGGAGGAATATGCCAGAGAACTATGATTTTTTTCTTTTTTTCGTTTTCTTTTCCTTCTTGCAACGAAGGAGCAGTTGCCTGAGAACCCTGAGCTGACCACTTATGCGCAAATAGATTGTCTGTAACCGTTTCTCTGACTTTGGTAGATTAAATACATTGAAATTTACTTTACTGTTTTGAGAGTCTTATATCTAACGTAATAGTTAAGTGATGTCGCCTGAAGGGTAAAACGGGCTGGGTCTGCTGAGGGTGTTTCACCGCCAACAGGGTGCGGTTGCTTTTAACAGTAGTCCAGGGGGACGGTGAAGCAGCACACAGAGAGCTGCAATTGATGGACTGATGGATGGCTGGAGGTGGACTGCTAGGAGCATTCTCAATGTTTCTAGAGCAGTGGATGGAGGAGTTCCTAGAAGGCTCTTGTGATAATGGTTAAGAATCAAATCTTGAGTTCTTCCAAAGAGGAGAATATCAAGAAATGCCCAGGTCACAATCCAGACTTGAGACCGTGAGAAAGGAAACAGACTTGGATGAGTCATGGAACTTGAGGTCACGAAGCAACAAGAATAAGGTACAGTCAGGTTACTGATTTGGTTGAGCTAATGATCTGACTTATGCCTTCTCTCTCCTGCCTCCCTTAAATTCTCCTCTTGATTGGTGTTGATGGGAAACACCTACGGCTGCCACCCACCAGTCACAACCTACTGGAAAAAGGTGAGAATACACAACACAAACCACCTGACAGGCTGTGGATATATCTGTGTACCTGATAGAGACTGGTTGGAAAAGCAGCGCTCTGCAGAAGTAGAAGCTTCTGAGGAGGTGGGAGAGTGATGGTTCTATCTCAGTAAAAGATAGAACCATCCTACTGAGGATGCCTACTACTGAGCTTGGTCATTTGGTGGACCTTTATCCCGGCAATACAAAAGACTTAGTCTCAGCCTGTGTTTCATCTCCACAGAAACCCTTGGGATGCAATGAGAAAGGGAAAATTAAATTGTCTCAGATAGGGATGGGAATCGAAAACCGGTTCCTGTTCAGAACCGGTTCCGTGTGTTTCAATTCCATGGCACCGTTTGGCAGCTCGTTTAACGATTCTCTTTTCGATTCCATGTGCTGCGGCTCTGAGCAGCACAACGGTAGCAAGTTATGCAAGTTACGTCACGTTTTTACGCAAGTTACGTCACGTTTTATACGTAAGTTACGCACACGGCATTCAGTAAGCAAGTACGACGTGACCAGTTGAAAAACCAAACAAAAAAAATGCCGCCCCATCGGGTAAACGGTCAAAGGTTTGGCTTCATTTTAAGGAAGAGAACGATGGCAACGAGGCGCTTTGCAATCATTGCAAAATGGCATATACATCCGCGGGAGGAAATAGATCCAACAGGCAGAAACACCTGTGCACACAACATGGCATACAATTTAACGAATGCTGTGTTTTTGATTCTAACCGGACAGAAGCTAAAGTTACGACCAGCATGGAAGGCAACTCTGGTCGTAAGTACTTAGTTTTACATCACTGGCTGTGCTTAATGTGGTGCCCAGTAAATCATATGCCATTTCTGGAAATAAACCAATTTCCTACCTGTCTTTGGGGTTATTAAGGGAGTGTGCCTTTCTCGTTAATCCAGCCCTTCATTGGTAGCATGTTTAATTAGAACTACTGGTAGCTGGAATTCTTACATGATTCTAGCTATTGCAATGGTGGTAACGAAATATGCTACAAAGTTGCTCCACAGTTCAGGGACCGAGAGAAAGGTGACGCTCGTTTATTTAAATTAGGGGGAGATAAGTTTATTTCCCAAAATTGCACAGTGATGCTTTTTCATTAAACGGATGGCTTCTCCATTAGATTTAGATGACTGAGGTTATCTAAAGAGAGATTAATAAGCAACTGTCACAACAAACTTACATTTTCTTGTATTCTAAACAACTCATCTACTGTATTTAAAGGCATACTATGCAACATTTTTCAGTTAATTAATGTGTTCCATACCGTTTTGGATGATTAAATGAGTAATTTCAGGTCGAACAAAGGTTTTCTCGGCCGCCCTGGGGGTCTGTGGGGGAAATACCGTACTTGCAATTGCAAGAGCTTACGGCCCGCACACACAGAAGTCTCGCTTTACGGTGAGAACTCCATGTGTTTTTGCCCTGCTATTCACTATATGCACGCACGAAAGCAACAACAAAGAACCGCGACGGCCGCTGCGGGAAGCTTGATGTTCATACCTTCACTGTGTTAGTCGTTGTTTGTACTGCCGTTTTTTCCACTTTTCGTTGCGTTCGCCTGTCTGCTAAGCTCAAAACAACCGCGCCTGGCTTGATGGAGAAACCAGAACAGCTGAGCATCTTTACGACAGTGCACTTTTACTTTCGCCCTCTGGGGGGAGCCTCGCTGGAAAATCAACCCCGGTTGCATAGTATACCTTTAAGTTTGTTCTTATATTCCTTTATTTAAACAAAGATAAATGTTACTCCAGTTGCACATTTGCTGTGGACATCTTGACCTTGTTAGTTTGTAAGGTTGTGTGATAGTTAAGTAAACAAAGTTGATGCTCATCATCAAACTGTTCTCCTTTTTCCCCCAAATTGGAATCGAAAAGAGAATCGAAAAGGAATCGAATCATTTCACAGAATCGATAAGGGAATCGGAATCGTGAAAATCTTTCCAATTCCCAACTCTAGTCTCAGACCTATTTCATTTCTCCCTTCTCCTTGAAAGGGAGCACATTGATCTAAGTTGGCAAGTCTTCCTATTCTTTCAGAGACCTTGAATAGTTACATATAGCAAGCTCATCTTTGATATCATAATCTAAGCACTATATAAATGCATCCATAACAGCCTCCTCATTCCAACTGCTATCAGCAACCAAGGTGTGAAAATGTATTATATACTCAGAAACAAGCCTGTTTGAGTCCAAATACACTTTGTGGTGCTTCTGTTGCAGGCAGAATAGATTAATAGATTAAACCATGATTCATTCCCTGGAGAACTTGATATAACTGTCACACGGCCGAGAGATTGCAAATACAACTCAAAATCAGGAGGAATGGAGGGGGCAGAAGCTGAAAGTGTATCTCACACTGAATAAAAAAAGAATTAGACTGGTCAGAATCTCCTACAAAAGGCTGAAAGGGGATCAGATGGGAATCGCGAACAGGAACATCCTCCAGACTGACTGTGGGGGGTGCAGATACAGAAGCAGAAAAATGGGTCCATTCATGACCAGATTATTGTATAATGGGGAATATGGGAGACCTGGTATTCAGTTGTACAACAGGAGTAGGTTCAACATTTTTTTATTTAAAAAGAAGGTTCGTTGGGTAAGTAGAAACAACCGGGGATGCACAAAGGAACAAATTCTCAGAGTCCAAGTGGCATCTGCTCCAGCAAACAAAACCTGGAGCTTTTTGCCAATTCGCTGACGCTGGGGAAGTTACTGGGACTTGAACTTGAGGGAAACAACACAAGCACAATACTCAGTGTTTGACCAGAGTTCAGGCAGGGATCAAACACAAAAAGCAGAATCATGCAAAGCTATCCAAGGGGGCAGTCAAAAAAATGGCTGGTAGTCAAAGAAAACTGCATGATTTATTCACTCTAAGGATTTCAAGAATGTTACACAGAAAAGCAGTGAGAGACCAGTATTTATAGTCAAGATACCAGGTGAATGTCATGCAGGCAAACAGGGAAAATGCAGGTGTTGCTGATCTCACAAATTAGCCACAAAGAGCAGAAACATGACACAATTAGCCAAACCATGTTCACTTGTTCACATGGGTCCTTATTTTGTGAGGCTCCACAGACACCTATTGTAAGATGAACTGAAAGCCATTGTGTGAATAGATGTTTACAGCATCCTTTCCTGCCTTGCCTATTTTTGACCAAGTTCTCATTTCTGGATTTCCTAGTCTCACCTTGCTTCAATCAGGCACCTCACAGGCGATCTGATTTTCATGACCGTGATTCTGGCCAAGCCTTTTGAACCTGTCAGCCATCTCCTAACTGCCTTCCCCATGAAGGAACTCTGACTGCTTCTTGGACCTGATCCCTGCTTTCAACCCTTTTTTCTGCCTGCAACAGGTTCTGTTTCTTTATTAATAAACCTATTTAAAAGCACAACATCGTGTCAGGTTTGGTGTCAACTTTTCTGTTTAACAGCTCACAACAGAATTATTGAATTGAATTGCCTTTATATTACCCCTGTGGGGAACATTACATTTCAGTACAACTCATCAAGGGAAAGACAAATGTAAGGTTGGCTCTGGTGTCTCATCTTGCTTTTGATAATACTCCAGGTCACTTCCTGTTTGCGGTAAGGCGTATTGTGTCACTTCCTGTTGTCACGGTGTGAATTGTGGTCTGTTGTTCCAGACGCTCTCATTTTCATCTTTAATCTCTTTGCTGTAACATCTATCTGTTTCCAACACATAAGCACTTTTAAAACATTCTCTTTCGCTGCACATTTGGGAACGCCTCATGGTTTGCTTTTCTTGGCGTGGTAAGAGTTCGCTAGCCAAGCTTTAGCCTAGCTTTAGCCTAGCTTTAGCCTCACATTGGCTTTCTCCCCTATCCGTCCATCAGCTTCTCCATCTCTGTCTAAGTCTCCCCCTATCTCCTGCTCTATGTGTCAGATGTTTAGTTATTCGTCGTAGTTATTAACCGCTACGTGATGGTCCTCCAGCAGCAGCACCCGAGCAGCCCGGTAACCAGGCCAGCTGGGTGACGGTTCGTAGGAAGCATAGGTCTAGATTCCAGCCCCAAGGTTACCACCAACCCGTCTGTGTTTCTAACAAATTTTCCCCACTCAGCAACACACCCGCTGAGAAGCCGTCTCTGTTGTTTGGCAGCTCCATAGTCAGAAACGGGGCACTAGAGACACCAGGGACCATAGTCAAATGCCTGCCAGGGGCCAGAACAGGCGACATCAAATCCTACCTGAAACTGCTGGTTAAGGATAAGCGTAAATACAGTAAGATTTTTATCCACGCTGGTGGTAATGACACCCGGTTACTCCGATAGGAGGTCACTAAAGTTAGCGTTGTGTCGGTGTGTAAGTTTGTTAAAACAATGTCGGACTCCGTAAAGGAAGCAGAGCCGTATTTTAACACACCTCTCTGCAGCTTCTGTACTGTTACCCACCCATTACCCCACTGAGACCGTGTCTTTCCCACAGCCAAAACTTAACAGATCTAAAATGGATCTAAAAGGAACAAATTATAAAAATCTAATAAAAATCAATATGGCTCACCTTGGACCAAAAAATAAATAAAACAATTAAATGTGGTCCATTAAATATAAGGTCTCTCCCTCCAAATACTTTGTTAGTTAATTAATTGATTTCTGATCATCAGATTGATTTATTTTGTCTCTCAGAAACTTGGCTACTAGAGGACTACGTTAGTATGAATGAGTCAACTCCCTCCAATTATTTAACTTTCCACATTCCCAGATCTATGGGAAGAGGAGGAGGAGTAGCAACCATCTTTCAGTCTGATTTATTAATTAGTCCCAGGCCAATTAATAACTACAATTCTTTTGAACATTTACCCTTCAGTTTCCCTCATCCAAACTGCAAAGCAATAAAACATCTTCTGTTTGTTGTTTTGTATCGTCCGCCAGGCCCTTACTCTCAGTTTTTGGATCAGTTGTCAGACTTATCTAATTTGGTGTTAAATACTGACAAGGTTATTATAGTGGGGGATTTTAACATTCATGTTGACACAGAATGTGATAACCTTAGTGTAGCCTTTAAAACTATCCTAGATTCAATTGGTTTTGCTCAACATGTGCATAAACCAATGCACTCTTGGCTTCATACTTTAGACCTTGTGCTGACATATAGCACTGATTGTGAAAAATGAACAGTATTTCCTCACAACCCTGTCCTATCTGACCATTTTGCAATATCTTTTGAGTTTGATTCAGCTGCGTTCTCCACCCCGAAAAGAGGATTCCATTATAGTAGATCTTTATGGGATAATGCTGCAACAAACCTTAAAGAGACTGTCCCCCTTTTAATTCAATTCAATTAAATTTTATTTATATAGCACCAATTCACGAAACATGTCATCTCAAGGCACTTCACAAAGTCAAATTCAATCAGATTATACAGATTGGGTCAGATTATACATATTGGTCAAAAAATTCCTATACAAGGGAACCCAGTTGATTGCAACAAAGTCTTGACAAGCAGCATTCACTCCTGAAGAAGCGCAGAGCCACAGGGAGAGTAGTCTGCATTGTCAATGGCTTTGCAGCAATCCCTTATACTGAGCAAGTATGAAGCGATACTCATACCTCCAGAGATAGTCATATCTCCAGAGTTCTTCAAGAAAGAGTTCCAGGTGGATCCACCTCAAGTTATTACTCCAGAGTTCTTCAAGAAGGGGGTCCAGGTGGATCCCCTCTAGCCAATGCTCCTGGGTTCATTGAGGAAGGATTCCAGGTGGATCCCCTCCAGCCAACGCTCCTGGGTTCATCAAGGAGAGGGTCCAGGTGGATCCACCTCCAGCTAACATTGCAAAACATGCAACAATTATGGCTCTGCTGGCTGGAAACACTCCACACCATATGCAAAACTCCACAGACTTGATTTTTAAAGTCCGACACCTGAGATTGGCACCAGGTGAAACCACTGTTTACCAAGTTAACCAGAAGCCTACACACACAGATCAATATCTGCATTTGGATTCATATCACCCACTGGAACACAAACTCTCAGTTATTCAAACTCCACAAGACTCCACAAGATTATTATGCATGTAAATTCACCTTTAATTAAAATATGTTAGTGTCAGTAGCCCCTTAATTGCAAAATAGACAATATACAGCACATTACAAGATCCCTAATCAACCATCCTGAAGAAAACCAGTTAAATAGCTACAATTGCCAGCGTTATTACTGCTTTTACCTGCATGTACACAATGCCATTTGACCTGTTGTCAGCAGAAGACAGCTGTGCCATAAGACAGCCTGCAAAATTGTGTAGCTAATGAGCATTAGGTTTGTATGAAGGTAACTCTTTATAGAAAAGGGTACAGTAGCTTTCTAATTTAGTAACCAGCATGACTTGTTAGACTTGAGTCACCCTGAGAGATAGACAAAGAGTGGTTTAATTTCCTCATCGAAGTCCAGAGCTGCAGGAGAAGCAGTTCTACAAGCTATTATCCTTCATTCTCTGATCAAATTGGAAGCAGGTCTGATTTGGCCTTAATCGAGCTAATCTCCCCCGCTGCTCCTTCAGAAAACTGGCTGCAGCTCAAATCATTTCCCTCCTGATGAGGAGTATAGGTCATTCTCCTTTAGCACTGGGATTCTTATTAAGAGCCATGTCTCATTTTCTTACTGTCTCACTGAGAGGTTCTTGTGAGAAGGAGGGGGTGGAGAAAGGGGACTGGGCGTCAGCGCCATGATTGCTGTTACCTAGGCAACGGTGCAGTGGGTGCTCCCTGGATCATGGCTGGGTGGGGTGGTGGAGAGCAGACGGAGAACTGGAATTGCATTCCATTAGTGCTAATACGGATACATTAAGAGTCTGTCTGAGCCATTTCTGTTAACGATGATGGCCACTAATTTATTCAATCAGCTCATGAGCAGACATTTCATAAAGTCATAACGACCTTGTCCCCTCTCCTAGCTGGCTATTACCATATGATTGACAGCAGCCAACACTTTGTTTTAAACTCAGCAAGGAGGAAAAGCAAAGGTCAACAGAAGAAATATCACTGTCACTCCAAAACTGTTTCTGCTACATACTGTCAATTCCTTAACATTAGTCTTAGTTTTACTGATGTTTCAGTTCATCCCACAGTGTAATCCTATGTACCTGTTTGCTGTTTCTAAAAACAGCAGTTGTACAGTAATTCCCACAAGTTTCACTAAACATCAGTTTATATCTAAGGTTGAATAAATTGTAGACCAAGCAAGTAATTAGTGCGAATAAAGCCACTGCAAATGGGTTCCTTCCCATTTGGAATAAAACTTCCTACAGTCAACAAAAAGGTAATTTTAATGTATAAACCTTTATTTAAAAAAAATTCACACTATATAATTAGTTATTGAGCATTCTTATTACAAAGTTGAGCCCTTACTATTTTAGAGAATACCTTACAAAAGACATAAGAAACAACAGTAACACACAGTAAATAAATAATAAAGTCCAGTCCATAGGTGCATTCTGTCACAAAATGTTGTGATGAGTGTACACAACCTATCAAAACAAAAAGGATAGTCACTAAAGAAATGTACTGGCAGAGATACATGACTCACAATTTAATACAAACAATCAGTATGTGTATTTAAGAGGCTTGGTTGAGTTTCAAAACTGTTACTATAGACAGAAAGATAGGTCATATTTGCTAATAGATGCACTGCATGAAAATTTGTTTATTTTCATTGCTATGTTGCATCGACCTGTGGTTCTAAAGACAGATAAAGATGTTATGAGTATAAATCCAAAGTGAACTTATATATTATGGATATAAGGTTAAAAATATTTTACTTAATACATTTTACTTGATAGGTTAGTGCATCATACATTTAAGGAGCTTGATTTGGAAACATTTGTTTAACCTTTACTGAACCTACTATAAATATGTCAAAGCCTGATATGGACTTAATTTACAACTAATTTAATCACATTGTTAAATAATCTCTGTTTTATCTATTCAGCCCTTGTTATTTATGATTCTAATTTGGATGGATTTGTCCAGCTCACTATATTTTAATGTTGCTTCCTTTGAAGTAAATTTATCAGACTGTTTTATCCTCTTTTTTAATAATAAATCTGAAATGACCACTGAAGTGTATAATGCTGCACTCATCTTTTGTGGCAAAAGGGATGGAGTCCGATTTAAGTTGATGCTCCATCTCCCCATCTTCTCCTCGTTTATTCTGTCCATTCCATTTCAAGTGAAGAGCAGTTTGTAAACCTCAGTTCCAGTTCTTTTCCTCTGTAGTGAACCGCTCCCTCCAATGTGTTATTCGTGGAGGCAGAGAAGTAGCCAAGCATCTTTGCCAAATCAATGATGTCACATTGTTCATCTTTTACCATCCACCGCATTGTTTCAATTAGTCCAAACAAAATTTAAATAAAACAATTTCAAACACTTTCAAACAATCTTTGTTAAAGGTACAGTAGTTCTTTAATTTACTTGTATAGTTGACAAACATTAAGCATGAACCTGTCAATTTACCCATTTATTTGCTATCAAAATCTTTATTTGTCTTATGTTAACCAGACTGGTTGCCAAAGTTTACTGTGAGAGTTACTGTGAGTTAATGAAATATCCCCTTTCTGAGTTTTATTTGAATGGACTGAACTTTTAATATATAAATTGTTCTGGCTCTGCCTAGTTTGAAAACTTTATCTAAATCTTTCATCCCATGCAGGCGGCAATGCTGGAGCAGATCCAGCCATGGGCTCCATGGACCCGAGGCCCAGGGATGCCCCGCCCCCCTGAAGGGCCGCCGGCAGTGCCAGAAGCAAGCCGGTGCTCGCCCGAGCCCCGGACACCGAGCACCATCAATAGGGGGGAGAACCACCACCACCACCACGTCCCGACCTACCCAGTCCATGCTCTGGTCCTATCCCCCCACCCCGATCCCAGTCCAGATGACTCACAGGCCCATCCACCCAGGGATGGGGCCAACATGAACGAACGGGCCAACCAACCAGTGCCCACCCCACAAACCCTGACGTTCTACCTCCCCCACACCCTGCCCTCCATACATAAGCCCCCCATAGTCCAGGGTAGAGCAAAAGCGCCAGCTCTAGCCGATCACCTGGACCCAACGTCCACCCTCTGCCAAAACCCCAGACTAGGCCCGCTCGGCCTCTAGGCCCCGGACTCGGGGTGGCAATCAGAGAATAGTGATAAGAAAAAGATGCCTGATCAAATTTCGTGTTGATCCATGTTGTTTTCAAGTGACTTTAAGACTGAGAGGGCCAAAAAGAGGGTGCTCGCAACAGTATTTCCCTCCAGAAGGTTGCATGTGCTAGCGCATCCCCCCATGTGCTCTACCCAGTACCTCAATGTTTAAATGTCAATGGGGCAGAGGAAGCCACCAGGGGTGAACCTCAGTTCCCCGAATAGAACCAGCACCGAGACAAGGAGCCGGACACTGAGCCCTCCAAGCATCCCCCGTAGACAGAGGAAAGAAAAATGTTATTAAATCCACCCCAACACTAACATTCAAACAACTCTCACACCACATATGACAATAGACACCCAGGCTCGGTTCATCCCCACCCCCTCCCTTCCCATCCCCCACTAGCAGAATGCACCCCCTGAAGGGAAGAGCACCTGCCATGAGATGTTAATAATAATACATTTTATTTAAAAGGCGCCTTTCTGGACACTCAAGGTTACCGTACAAAAGGGTAAAAAACACAATGTCAGAAATAAAGTCAAAACAAAAAACATTTAAAAAATACAGAGGCTGGGACAGGGATATCGATATTTAAAGAGTATAGGATAACTTAAATAGATGAGTTTTGAGTTGTGATTTGAAATGGAGAAGTGAGTCCGTGTTTCTCAGTAGGGGTGGTAGAGAGTTCCAGAGGCAGGGGCAGAGCGGTTGGATTCTCTGCTCCCCATGGTGGTTAGACGGACGGAAGGGACAGACAGGTGTAAAGCAGATGAGGATCTAAGAGCACAGGAGGGGGTGGGAATATGCAGGAGGCCTGACAGATATGGGGGGCAAGGTGGTGAAGGGCCTTGAATGTCATCATGAGAATTTTGTATTGAATGCGGAATTGCATGGGGAGCCAGTGGAGCTGTCGGAGGACCGGGGTGATGTGGTGGATAGAGGGAGTTCTTGTTATAATGCGAGCAGCTGAGTTCTGGACCAGTTGTAGTTTATGGAGCGATTTTTGAGGAAGGCCAAAGAGGAGAGAGTTGCAGTAATACAGTTGGGAGGTGACAAGGCTGTGCACAAGTATGGCAGCAGTGAGTGGGGTAAGGGAGGGATGGAGGCGGTTGATGTTTCTTAAGTGGAAGTAGGCAGACCGGTAATGTTATTGATATGGGATTGAAAAGATAGGGTGCTATCGAGGATGGCACCCAGACTCTTAACTTGGTGAGAGGGGGAGATGGAGGAGCTGTCAATAAGTGGGAAACTGTTGGTTTTGGAAATAGTTAATTTAGTGCCAATGATGAGAACCTCAGTTTTATTACTGTTTAATTGAAGGAAGTTTTTGGTGAACCAGGCTTTTATTTCAGAGATGCAATCTGTGAGGGAGGTGGGAGGAAGAGAGGACGATGGTTGTGTGGAGAGGTAGAGCTGGGTGTCATCGGCGAAGCAGTGGAAGTGGATGTTAAATTTGCAGAAGATATTGCCAAGGGGAAGGGGGTAGATGATGAAGATGAGGGGCCCCAGGACAGAGCCCTGGGGCACACCTGAGGTGACGGGGGAGGGGGTGGATTTGAGGGTCATTTCAGTTGAATGAACTGAGTGCGGCCAGAGAAGTAGGAAGTAAACCAGTCCAACGGAGTGTTAGTGATGCCAATGCAAGAAAGCCGACTGAGTAGGGTGGTGTGACAGATGGTGTCAAAGGCTGCACTCAGTTCGAGGAGGATGAGGAGTGTGAGTAGTCCAGAATCAGATGCAGTGAGGAGGTCATTGGTGATTTTGATGAGTGCTGTTTCAGTGCTATGGAGTGGCCGGAAACCAGACTGGAACTCTCCATACAGGCTGTTGGCAGATATGTGAGAATGGAGCTGGGAGGCAACTGTTTTTTTGAGAATTTTGGAAATGAAGGGTAAATTAGAGATAGGAAGGAGGTTGTTGAAGTTGATGGGGTCGGCACCAGGTTTTTTTTTTACAATCAGGGTGATGGCAGCAGTTTTGAGAGGTGTAGGGACAGTTACAGTGGTGAGGGAGGTGCGGATGATAGCGGAAATGAGGGGGACCAGAGAGGGGAGGAAGGTTTTGACAAGTTCTGTTGGGAAGGGGTCCAATTGAAAGGTGGATGGTTTGGATTTCCGGATGAGCTCTGTAATTTCCGAGACAGTGGTAGGAGGAGAATGAGTGTGTAGGTGGGGGGATAGCTGCTGAGATGAGGCGTTGATCCAAGGTTCTGGTGAATGTTCTTGATTTTTCCTGTGAAATATGACATGATGTCATTGCAGAAGGAGGTTGTGTAAAGGTGCGAGGGGAAAGAGTCCTGGGGTTTGATAGTATTGTTGAGTATAGAGAAAAGTGACTTAGAGCTATGTTTATTGACAGTGATTAAGCTGGAGTAGTACTGAGACGGCAGAGACGGAGAAAGAAACAAATCTGTTTTTTAGTGGAGCAAGTGAGTCAAGAATATCATGGAGACCAGTGTTGTAGTGAAAGAACAGATCATCAGGGGTGAACAGATTATTGAAGTCAAGGAGGCAGGAAGAGTGGATACTTGAAATAAGAGTGGAGGGATCAATGTTGAATAACCGATTCTGTTCATAACTTTTATGGACAGAATTTCTAGGCGCAGCCAAGGTGTTGAGGGGATCCGTTTTGGTGGCCTTAGGATTGCGTCTCTGCTATTCGCGGATGACGTGGTCCTATTGGCGTGATCTACAGCTCTCACTGGAGCGGTTCGCAGCCGAGTGTGAAGCAGCCGGGATGAAAATCAGTGCCTCCAAATCCGAGACCATGGTCTTGAACCGGAAAAGGGTAGAGTGCCTTCTCCGGGTTGGGGAGGATGTGCTGCCCCTAGTGGAGGAGTTCAAGTATCTTGGGGTCTTGTTCACCAATGAGGGGAAGATGGAGCGGGAGATCGACAGGCGGATTGGTGCAGCGTCTGCTGTGAAGCGGGCGTTGTACCGATCCGTTGTGGTGAAGAGAGAGCTGAGCCAAAAGGCCAAGCTCTCGATTTACCGGTCGATCTACGTTCCTACCCTCATCTATGGTCACGAGCTTTGGGTCGTGACCGAAAGAACGAGATCCCGGATACAAGCGGCTGAAATGAGTTTTCTCCGTAGTGTATCTGGGCTCTCCCTTAGAGATAGGGTGAGGAGCTCAGTCATCCAGGGGAGGACTCAGAGTAGAGCCGCTGCTCCTCCACGTCGAGAGGAGCCAGTTGAGGTGGCTCGGGCATCTGGTCAGGATGCTTCCTGGACGCCTCCCTGGTGAGTTGTTCCGGGCACGTCCCACCGGGAGGAGGCCCAGGGGAACACCCAGGACACGCTGGAGGGACTATGTCTCCCGGCTGGCCTGGAAACGCCTTCAGATTCCTCCTGAGGAGCTTGCCCAAGTGGCTGGGGAGAGGGACGTCTGGGCCTCCCTACTGAAGCTGCTGCCCCCGCGACCCGACCCCAGATAAGCGGAAGAAGATGGACGGACGGATGGACGGATCAATGTTCTTTATGTCCCGGAAGGATATGAGGTGGGATGTTTTAGAGATAGAGAATAAGATTCACTGCAAATGAAAATGGTCACTTATGGGGAGTTCATTAGCTGTTGTGTTGAGATGGATGACGCCAGAGCAGCAGATTAAATCCAGAATATGTCCTTTGGAGTGTGTGGGAGTAGTGGTGTATTGCTGATATCCAAAACTCTCTAAGCAGGAAGTAAAGTCTTTGGTGAGAGGCAAATTGGTATTGTCCATGTGAATATTGAAATCACCCAGCAGAATTAAGTTCGGTGAGAGAGAGGATAGGTGGGTGAGAAAATCAGCAAACTTAGTTAAAAAGGCACTATTCGATTTTGGGGGGCGGTAGACAACAGCAATGATGGTTGGAGTTGGACCAGATAGCTTGCAGACAGTGGATTCAAACGTGCTAGAGACTGGCACAGATACCGGCAAGACTTTCCAATTCTCGCGATGAATTATCGCGAGACCTCCTTCGCGACTGGAACCACGGGGTTGAGAGATGTAAACAAACCCACTAGGAGAGGAATCGTTGAGCTGAGAGTCTTGGTCTTGGGGCTGTTGCCAGGTCTCGGTTAAACAGAGTGTTGGGACTGATCAGAGGAGCTCAGAGAGATTGATCTGATGTGGAGGCAAATGCTGTCTCAAGACTAATATGATCCAACATACTGATTGATACAGATCATTTTTTTGCTTTTCCATGTAATGAGGATAGTTTTCTTTGCTATACATAAGGCAGTGAAAGCAATGCAAACTGATTTTTTTTCCCAAAGCGCTATCATCCAAGTTAACCAGTAAGCAAACTGAGGTGGTGAAATTTTACATCTCAGACTCTTTGATAAGTCCTTACATATCTGGACCCAGCACCTCTGAACAGATCTACATAATCATAGTGCATGAACCAAATTGTCATTGTGAATAGATATTAGACTATGCAAAACCCATTCTGAATTATCTTTGACCTGTTTAGTGTACTCTGTGAAGGATTTTGTGTTGTATTAGTTGTAAAAGATCTTATCTGAGAACAGGTTTTTGTTCAAAGCTGACTGATCCATCCTCTTCTCATTTCATAATAGGAAGAGATATTGAATCGTCTAGTTTAAACAGTGTCCTGTATAATTTAGACAGTAGCTTTATATACAGGAACTCAAATATATTTATTGGAAGTTGTAAACCACCTTTAATGAGCTTAAGTTTGTTATTTATTACAGATTTAATTTGTTGATTGTCAGGTTCAAACACCTAAAATATTTATTAAACAACACAAAGAAGAGAGACAACAGGGTTAAATCTTGCAAGGAGACCAGCAGAGAGATTAGTTCCTTTACATCTCTTTCCTGTTCTGAAATCCACTCTGCTGCTGTACTTTTTATTATCTGAAAAAGGGAGGGCCTTAGTTTCATTGTAGAGCTTAAGGAAGGGGGAAACATACTTTAGTGTGACCTTTGACATCATAAACTAGCAGTTTCAGGTATACAGAACAACCTTGACAATTGACCATTCAGTGACCAGGAAAGGGAGGATACACACATGGCTGGGTGCAATTCATCACAGAAAAGATAGAGCTTTACAAGTGTTTCTGTGTGCAGAAAACACTATTGTTTTTCCTCTGTTTTTCCATTATTAGGGTTCCAAGCCCGCAGCGCAGGCGAACGCCGTTCGTCTGCTCTGTGAGCAGAGAACACTATTGTTTTTCGTGTGTTTTAAAATTATTTATTATTATTAGGGTTCCAAGCCCACAGTGCAGGCGAACTGCTCTGTGAGCAGAGAACACTATTGTTTTTGTGTGTTTTAAAATTATTTATTATTATTACGGAATTAAAACGCGTTGTGCAGCCCACGCGGATTTGTAACGAATCAATTGGATCAGGTATCTAAGTTCAGAACATGCGCCCCTACTCAAACCCAGAAATTCAGACCCCTCAACAACTAGGGGGCGCTATAATAAAAGACAATGCGTTTACGCCTGTAACCACCAAACTACTGGTCCTACACTCAAAAACTTGATGTCACTTTGTTTATTGGATGATTCTGCAAAATAAAGGGAACTGGCACACCCTTCGTTTCCCAGCTAGCTTTCGCGCTACATGGCTACAAAGTTTAAACCTTTCTAGTTAAACTCCTCCTACATATTTTGTGCAATCCGCGCAAAACTCCATATATAACCATGTAATGGACAAATAAAAACAGTTAACGTGGCGGATTTTTGAATTTTGACTTTTTCGAAAAGTAACGCTAAAATAAGTGATTGTTAGCTAGCTAGCTCTAAATGTAATTGCTGATTATTCTAAAACCATAACAGATTTTTACATGTCCTTCATAACATAGTCCAAATAAGATTTTGCACATGTGACCCGCGTTTGAGGATCGTCCATCACTAGGGGGCGCTGTGATGTCAAGAAATCTACTACGCAAGAATGGCTGATCGGATTTTTACAAAACCTTTTTCATCCCCTTCCAGTAATAGCCCTTAACTAAAGTCTTAAATATGGTAATGATTGAAACAAGTGGGCGGGGCCTATTTCCAAAAGTGTGAAAAAAACCTTTAAAATGATGCACTTTTTCTTTTCTTTTTTTTTTAACAGTGGTCGGAATGTGAAACAGTGTCCCGCATTCTAATGGGTCTGATTCAGAAAAAGTGAAAAAATTCCACCTGAGCTTTTCTGTAACAAAGAAGGCAGAGCTGCATCGGCTGTCAGTCAATAAGCAGAAGCTCCACCTTAGGAGCAGCTGCTCACCAGGACCGTCGTTAAATAAAATCACAAGGATTTTGATGCATGCAAATTATTAAGGAAACTACGTCAAAAAAAATAAATAAACTGCAGCTACAATATGGACTGGAGAACAGGTTCTAACTGGGTGAGGCCAGAGAAAGGCGATTTTCAGAAAGCTTTTATGAAGTTCTTTTTTTTAACAGTGTAGAGGGTGAAGTGAAACGACACTGTAGAACCAAGTCGCACTAGAACCAGCTGAGAAAGCCTCCTGTGGTTCTATGGACTAATTTTATTCAACCCAAAATCACCTGCCAGAGAGACAAGCTACAGCAGCCAATATTTAAATGTATATATATATATATATATATATATACATTCTGCGATTTGCAAAAAAATAGAGGGGGGGGGGGGTAATTTCAAAAGTTGTATTAATGAATCAAAGTTTTATTAATAATGGTTAGCTAAAAGGTGCTCTTTCAGGTAGCTAGCTAGATCCAGTAGGTTAGACTTTTGTTTTTAAACTTGCGCCATCTACTTTTAGGACTCAGAAGTGGGTATTAATTTACTTTAACCGCTTTGAGCAGAAAATTTAATAATACTCTTTAAATACAAACAACAAAATTAATTTACAAATGTGAAGGACACAAGACATGAATTAATATCAATTTTGAAAAATCCATCATATTCATGGGTTAAAGCAAAAACAATCAATTTGACAGATAACATTTTCTAGTCAGCCCATATATTCCCGGGCTGTGGACGTCATACCACCTTAGTAACCTCATTTGCTTATTGTAAAGTCCACTTTAACCAAATCTGACATTTCCATTGACAATTCCTGTATCTCTCCCACCTTCCAGCTTCAGAGTCCACTTTTTAGAATGGCTGATCGGATTTTTACAAAACCTTTTTCATCCCCTTCCAGTAATAGCCCTTAACTAAAGTCTTAAATATGGTAATGATTGAAACAAGTGGGCGGGGCCTATTTCCACAAGTGTGAAAAAAACCTTGAAAACTTCAAAAAAATTACCAAAAATCCATTTTGTGGTGTAACGATCAGGATGTATTGGATTTTCAGGATGTATTCCTTGAATAAGGAGTAACAATTCTCTCACTGCATGTATTGAGGTTTTTGAAAGTTGCACACTCTGATTTTTTTAAAGTTTGTAAAATGGAGAAATCAATGTATTTTGCACAAATATTGTTCAATCCCAATAAAAATGGCCACTATTTGTAAAGCACATTCAGACTAAATGTGGACTTCAGTTTGGTAAAAATCCAGTCGATTTTGAACTATTTAAAAGACTTTGAAATTCACAAGGGCAAGACTATAAAGTTTAACTTTTTTCTCTAAAATGCTATTTTCAATGGGCATTTAAAAAAAATCACATGGTTAGATAAACACTCTTTGAGATCCATGAATATTTTTCAGAATTTTAGAGCAAACCGTTGATTTTTAACGAATTTATGAATTTTATGATCTGTTCACAGCTCTCACCATCCAGAGCTCTGACTCTCCAGTGCTGTGAACAGGGCGGACATTTTGCCCATATTTGGGCACATCACAGGATGTGACGTCACATCCCGTGCTGTTTCTAAGCGGAGCAGAAACTTGAAGAGGGAGGAATTTGAATTTGAAATCAGAAAAGCTCAAATTAATAAAGTATTGTAGCAGTGTTTTTTGATATTGAAAATGCATATGATATGTTGTGGAAAGAAGGTTTATTAATCAAAATTATAAAGATGGGTATTACAGGTAGGATGTGTATTGGTGGATCAAAGATTTTCTAACTAAAAGACAAATACAAGTTCAAATAGGTAATTATCATTCTGAGAAATACACACACACACACACACACACACACGGCGAGTGAATTTCAGAGGGCAATACAAACTATGAATTTATATAAATGTATAATTCTAACTGTTGCTAAAATTTTATTAAGAGTCCACAGCCCTTAACTCTAAAGTCATTGTTACCAAATGTCTATCAGGGAATACTTGAAAATTGTTGTTAACTTATATCGAACTGAATGGATGCACACATCGCAATGTCCTGATTTGGATTCTAAGCATGTGGTGCGTTCAACAACTTCACTCAACATAGGAATTTGCAAATTACAGGATTATCTTTTGTACAGTAATATCTGTACAGCCTAAATTGACTCAGAAGTAAATCTATGGTTTAGCACTACAATACAAATATACAGTCAACATCCCACAGTTCTTAATTCTTCTAGTTCAAACATACTTCACATAAATTAAAATTATTATTGTTCATTAACATTAAACTAAACAGTAGACATTTTAAACCTCATTTCCATTTGAGTCATTTAGCTTTAGGCTGTACATATATTACTGTATAAAAGATAATCCTCGCATTTGCATATTCCTACATTGAGCAAGGTACTTGAACGCATTACCAGTGTTGTAGTACTCGAGTCCGAGACTCGAACTCGAGTCCGAGTCATTAGCTAAATTTAGAGACTCGTGACTTGACTTGGACTTGAGCACTGATGACTCGAACTTGGACTCGGACTCCTACATTCAGATCATTCTGACTCGGAGATTGAGAAAAAGACTCGACTTTTTTTAATATCATTAGGCTATAATTTTAATGTCATTAGAATATTATTTGATGTATGATTTTAATATCTAAATGTCGTACCGCGCACGTGACGTCACCATCTCATGAGCAACGCCCCTTGCCGCTAAGGTTGGGTAAACAGTATGAGAGCGCACGTAGCAACCAGCCGTTACACATGCAACAACTATATGACCGACTTTTCCGCTGTTAAACTATCACAAAAGAATGTCCAGGCGCCCATTTTACTGGTAGAATTGTGGAACAACATACCAACGTTCAGCTCAAACGATGGCTTGAGTGTCGACGTCTTAGAAAGACTGGGAAACGGGCCGAGTTGATAGAAAGGTAAGTCGATGTTTTTCTCCTGCTCGGCGTTCATTGCGTCATCGGCCGTTTTTTTTGTTTTTTTTTTCTGTTTGTAGTCACCGTCCAGGAATCGGTATACATTTTCCGGCCCGCCGAACAATTTAGTCCGGTCCGGTGGCCAAATGCATTATCATTATCCAACGGCTGTATCTCCTCGCTGCATCGACCGATCTGCACCAGATTTGTTGTGAGTAATGGGGGAACGCTGCCGAACGCGTTTGTGGGAATCGCCCGGTGGACGGGCGAGGAAAATGCGTGACAGCAATGCGCGAACCCCGCCCGCCGGCCGGCACCGCGGCGGTGCGCGAACCCCGCCCGCCGGCCGGCACCGCGGCGGTGCGCGAACCCCGCCCGCCGGCCGGCACCGCGGCGGTGGCCAATAGGCCGGAGTGCGCTTGGCTGCGAGGGCCGATCGACGCCGCTTGCGGCTTTAACATCCTTCATATGCGGCCTATCAGCGTACCTCGAGTCGCTGTTGCACGTTCCATAACAACAATGTTTAAAAACCATGGTTAGGAGACGTCTTAGACTTGGAAAAAGCAGTCGTTTTACCGAGTAAAACCAAGGGTAACTACAGCGAGAGAGTTATTAGTGCAATGGAATGTTACTGATTCATGTTATACATCACGTCACGGCAAGTTCCTACAACGAACTTGGATCTATAAGTGACTCGACTTGGACTTGACTCGGATGAGTAGTGGACTCGACTCGGACTCGACTCGGATTTTTTTTTAATGACTTGGACTTGACTCGGACTTGAACACTGGTGACTCGAACCTGGACTCGGACTCGAGGCATAGTGACTTGACTACAACACTGCGCATTACACACAAATCGTTTAATTCAGCCAGACATTTCCCGGGTGTTCTGCGCTGGGTTTCGTCCATACAACTGTAAGTTATCATGTTTATGTGTATTATACTCTGTTTGGGGTCATGTTAACCCCTCGGTTTTATCGAGAACTTAGCAGTAGTTCTCAAGTTTGTAGTGTGGCGACTCGTTACCTACAAATGAGCAACTTGATGTTAGCAGCTAGTGATGGTGAGATGAAGCCTCATGAGGCATTGAACCACTTGAGCCAACTGGTTTGAGAAAGGGTTCATTTCTTGGAGCTTCATGTGCACACGAAACCACCTACCGGCCAGGTGTATAATCACAGCCAGCTGTATCTTAACATGTGTGATGCATTGATTTTTTTTGTCTATTATGGCTCTTGGGAATGACTTTACAAAAGGTGTAGGACGAAATCATTTGTCTACATAAATTATGTATACACATGCGTATAATAAAATGTTGTTTGAATGTATTCTGTGTGTAATTATTCCCAAAATAGTAGTGGGGGGGATTATGATCAACAATTTCCCCTCAGCAGCAACACTGAAGCACACAGAGGTTCCCGCTGCGTCTTTACGCACAATCCAGCTGCTGATGTCTCCCTCTTTTCAGCTCAATGCACTTCTAGACTGTTACAGTTTATAACATTCTCATCACCTTTCACAGCGACAGGTTTCTCAGTCAGTCACCGCGCTGACCAGACAAATTTCTATTGGTCTCGTCAGTGCGGAGGTGCGGTGGGCGGATTTTACCCCCGTGCGCTGCGTGCGACGGATACACAGTGGGGAAAATGCATAACTAAATACTGTAAAGGGCTTCTATAAAGGGAACAGGGGTACTAACAGGTCTGAGATGAAGCCCCTGATGTTACAAGTTCTTTAAAATGACCCTTAAAAGTGCGCACCTGAATTAAACCGCGAGGCAGCAGCCCACCGAAACGCCACTAATTCTATGTTGTTAAAAACAAAAGAGCATGAAACACAAGCTACTCTCCTATTGTGGTACGTGGTACCAGTGTTGTATAGTAACGAAGTAAAAATACTTCACAACTGTACTTAAGTATATTTTGGAGTACTTTATACTTTTCTCAAGTATAACATTTTTTGATTACTTTTACTTTTACTTCACTATATTTCCGTACTTAATTGCATACTTTTACTCCGATACATTTTCAATGTTTGGTTTAGTTACTCGTTACAAAAAAAGTGTCGGTTTGGCTCAGCCAGACGTGCGCACATGCTCAGGTTTGCCCGGAGCGCCTCCGTTTGAAGCACTCGGCGTGTCATTTCAAAGTTGCTGTACGCCAGCGGGGGCGGGGCCTGGCGCACACAGCCAATCACTAACGCGCCTGACCTTTGATTGACAAGGTGGAGACCCCCACTTTAACTCCGCTCTCATTGGTTGAGCTGTCTTAAATCCCACCTTCCCTCTTCCTGATTGGCTGTTTTCTATTACGTGTGTGTGTGTGTGTGTGTGTGTGTGTGTGTGTGTGTGTGTGTGTGCGTACGTGCTTGGAGTATGAGATTTCAGTTTCGATTTTAACTGGGATACAGCCGTTACCACGATTAATACTAGACTACGAAACTAGTCCCAGTTAAGAAACTAAATATTATCTGCATTAAATAGGTGAAAGCTGCTGGAGTGCAGTTCTGAACAGAAGCAGGAGACTTTGAGAAATGTAAGTAACCAACGTTAATATCTCAAAATAGCATTTAATTCTGAAGTATAACACATTTTATCAACAAAAACCTAATCTCCTCTATAAAACTAAATATTCTGTGCCAGGCAGGAGTTCTGAAGACTGCTGGAAAGATGGAAAAGCAAAGACTGTAGGTCATAAAAATTCAGATTCTTAGCCACAGCCGTCTGAAAAAGGTGTGTCACTTTTACCTTTATTTCGTTGTAATTGTTGCTTTCATTTATTTTCAACCATTTGATGCAGTTGCTACTCTTGTTTAGACCTTTGCTTAGTTATAATAGTATCATTAGGGTTCCGCAAGATAATAGTGTTATTGATTTGACTATTTCTACTTCTAGAATTAGGATAAAGACAAATAAAACAAAGGAACACAATTTACATTGGTTTTATTGTTCATAGATGTCCACACTGTCCATTAATAAATTAGTATAAACCAGGGCCAGAGCTAGCAGATTCAGAGGACAGAGAATTCCCAAAGTATCAAACATATTCTACCTCCTGCAATGGAAGGGAAAAATTGTTATGGGCTGGCTGATATACAGCAGGTCAAAAAAGGCCATATTTTGGCTGCAGTGCTTTCTGTTCTCTTATGAAGAAAAGATCATCTAGTGCACTAAATTTAATAGCTGGGTTGAAAGTATCCAGTATAAAATACAGAGATTTGTGTGTGTGTGGTGTGTTGGCGGCAGGTGTAGAGGGGGGGTGGGGCAAAAAGACTGTGTTGTCCCGGGCCATTGCAAAGCTGTCAGCTGGCCAGCCTGCAGGTGTATCTATTAGCAGGTTTACCACTTCCTGTAGGTTAACTAAGCCTGTTTTATCACTTCACCGTGTTCTTAGTATACACCCCCTTTGCCTGCACTTGGTTGTATGTTGGTTGCTTAGCACTGACCTTGGTTAAAGAAGGAAAACTGAAAGCTTACAAAAAGGTTTTATTTTCTGTCTAAACTTGGTCTAAATTTCTCCAACACTTGGTTGTTTATATTATTTTAAGGGAATTTGACTTTCAAAGTTTACCAATATCTAAAAAATGTCATTCAAACTGCATGTGCTTTGTTTTACTTTTTACTTATTCTTTTCATTAAATTACTTGAGTACATCTATTTTTACAGTAATTTTCATACTTAAGTACAAGACATTTCAGATACTTTAAGACTTTTTACTCAAGTAACATTTCAGTTACTTGGACTTTTACCAAAGTCATATTTTGGAAAAGTACTTATACTTTTACTTGACCCAGAGATTTCAGTACTTTATACAACACTGCGTGGTACAGCCAGGCAGCGAGGCTTCAGACATCATCGTTTTCGGCTCCTCCCCTAAATGAAGCAAGACTCGATATGTGCTTTACGGAAACGCCCCCTCAATTACTTGACACACGCCTCGAAGCCTCGGCACATCACGTAACATCACTAAAATAAAATACTTCAGCATCTAATTTCCTAGTAGTTGATAGTGTTAGTACATCCACTGACTGTAGAATTACCTATGAAACATTTTCACACAGCCAGAAAACTGCTTGTTGTTGCAACCAAATCCTATGGGATTCTATGACAGTAGGGAGTAGCAAGATGGCGACCAGTGACTTCAGTTTTTCGGCAAAATCAGCACTCCAGTGTATAATATAGCTCAGTGTGTCGCTCTTAAGCTGTGGTTTTACCAAAGTATATTTAAGTTTAGGAAGTATTTTAAGTTCTTTTTACATTATTTTTATTTGTTCAATGTGGTGTTTGTTGATGTTGATAATCACTGGTATTCCACTCAAGGAAGATTTGGAAAAACTTAAAAGAAATATACAAGGTGGTGAAGTGCGTAGGTTAAAAAGATTGATAAAATCTGTGGATTGGGAAAAAATAGTGAGTCTCTCGGAACTTCTGTAGTTTCAAGGTGGTGTTCTTCCTGATAAGGTAAAGATTGGCTTCATGAGTTTTTCTGTTAGGCCTTATATCCCTCCTCCTTTGCGTTAAAAAACGCATTACCTTATGTATTTTTTTAAAAGGATAATAAAAGTTCAACAACATTGGTAATGCCAGATAATGATGCAAATGTGTAGACTCCAGTTTACAGTTCAACAGTCAGATGGCAACACAAAAAAAGCTGTTGCAAAACCTGGTGGACCTGCAGCAGGTGCTGCAAAACCTTTTCCCAGTGGGCAGCAGGGAGAACATTCCATGGAGGGATTGTGAGGGGTCTCTGATGATGTTATGGGCTCAGGACAGGCAGCGCTGGGATGAAATGTCTTTAATGGAGGGTAGGGCACCCCGACGATCCCTTCTGCTGTCATCATCACTCTCCTCAGGTTCCTCAAGTCAGAGGCGATGCAGCATCCATACCACACAGACAAACAGCTGGTCACAATGCTCTCTATGGAAGGTCGTGAGGATGGGCGGGGGCAGGTGGGCTCTCCTCATCTTCCGCAGTAAGTGCAAGCGCTTTTGTGCCCTCTTCGCCAGTGACATGGTGTTCACAGACCAGCTGAGGTTGTGTGTTATGTGCACCCCAAGGAATTTATTGCTGCTGACAACCTCCACAGCTGAGCTGTTAATGAGAAGTGGAGCATGGCGAGGCCATTTCTTCCTGAAGTCCACGATGATCTCCTTTGTTTTCTCCGCGTTCAGCATCAGTCCTGGTCCTGGTCGTTGTCGTCTTTAATCAGGCCCACCACCGTCGTGTCGTCTGCAAACTTCACAGTGTGATTGGTGGTGAACCTGGGGACACAGTCATGTGTCATCAGGGTGAACAGCAGGGGGCTCAGGACACAGCCCTGAGGAAAGCCTGTGCTGAGGGTGATGACATCAGAGGTATTCTGTTCACCCGGACCAACTGAGGTCTGTTGGTGATGAAGTCTAGCAGGCAGTCGCGAAGAGGTGTGCTGAAGCCCAGATGTTCCAGTTTTGATGTTGTTGAACGCTGAACTGAAGTCCAGGAACATGCTCAAGGGGTGGGGGGTGGGGGGGCTGGGTGGGCTTGGAACCCGTTAATAACTGCTTGCAGTTCATGTTGCTTTTGGATTTCGAGCAGATTTCTTTTGAAGCATTCATTGGGTTAGCTAGCGGCCTTTGTCTTGAGTTAGTCACCCCTGGGTAGCTCTACATGTCAGGGTTTAGTTTTGATCGGGCTTTTTCTACTGTTAGGTTTCAGTTCCTCCTCCTCCTCTTACTCAGCTTACCCTTTACACCCTCTGCAGTCATTTTTTCTTCTTCTTCTTCTTCTTACCTTTGATTGGCAGATTGCAAACAACTTATAGGTGCATTTTTTATTTTTTATTTTGTTATGTAAAACTAAAAAATAGTGCTTTATTAATGACCATATTTTCCTCCTCCCTCTGCAGTCAATCACACCTGTTGGTCATTAATTAGTCAGACTCACTCCACCTGCCAGCCTCCCTTCATAAGCCTCCCTCTGTCTTCACTTCCCTGCCGGTCTGTCATCAAACTCCACTCTCTCCTTGCCTGTCTTCCTGGTTTGCTCCTGCCTGTTACTGGATTATTCTGTCACCTCTGAGTCTCATGTTAAGTCTCTGCCTGCTGCTGGATGTTTCCTGTCTCACCTCTGAACTTCTAGTGTAGCCGCTGCCTGCTGTGGTTCTGGCCTGCAAGTATTCACTCTGCCGTGCCATTGGAATTACCTGCTGCATCTGTGCTTACCCTCCTGGACATTATCTGCCACCACTCTGTGTCTAGCCCCTGCTAACTGTGGAATTACCTGCCTCATTGGTGCTGCCTCCTGGTGCTGCCTCCTCTTTGCTCCAGCCAGAACTCTCTCCAGGCCGTCAGCTCCTGCTCACATCTACACCTCTGTTCCAGTCCAGTCCTGCATCTCTGGTTTCATCTGTCATTATCCATCTTCCTTTCAATAAACTCTCAATTTTAGCTCCGTGTGTGTGATTCCGAGTTCATTGAAGACAAATCCTGACACTACATGCTTGTGGTATCTGAACTGTAACTGTGGTTAGGTCAGGCCTGAGCCGTTGCCATTTTGAGCTTGAGGCTAGTCTGTTGGTTTGTTCATTGGTTTATCTGTCAGGGACAATGTACAAAAATACAAATAAAACATGCTTTGTACCAGATTTAGCTGTTGCTAATTTCCATCTCCAGTCCATGGGCCGGTTTACAACATTAAAAAACACATCACATTATAAAATTACATTCAAATTATTATACATTATATTGGTACAACATGATTAACATTTCTTTGTTAAAGTGAGTTTAACTGAATTGTAAAATATATACAGCACTTGCAGTTAACTAGATAAATATTATCATATACATTTTGCCTGGATTGATGCAGACACAGTTGATTTTCACTCAAGTATTTCTGTAAGTTTTTAGAAAAGGTTTTCCAGTCATCAGTCAGCTTCAGACTCACTGAAAACTCATTCCACTGTTTGATAGCTACGTATGTATGAAAAGGCTGTGCAAAGGTAGATCTTTTTGGAATGGCACAGTCTCTGTGAGCTGTGGAGCGGGACATCCGAGTTGTTTGTTCAGAATAAAGTTTAATCTGGGTGGGGCAATGTTGTTCACAATTTTGAATACTGTTATAAAATTTGTATGTAGCCCGAGAAATACTTAGCCTCACAGGACACAATAACTGGGGTTCTTAATGTGCAATATATTTTATTTTCAGTTGAGACAGATTAAACAAAGCTGTCTTATTTCTTACTTTTGTTTCAAAAATCTGATATATGTGCACCAAACATTGGGTAACTACTGGTGAGATGTGGCAATCTCTAAAATAACAGAGAAAATGCCCAAAAAACGAAAATACAATATATAAAAGACAAGGCAAAGAAATACGGCAGTGGCCTATAGCTGCACAAACAAAATACAGAGAGTTGCATTACCCCACACTGATTTAGAGCACATGAAATTGCAATATGACTTATTTTATGAACACTTACATTCCACAGTAACGTCTCAGTTCCCTCTTAATACTGGAGCACACCAATGATCAGACATCTGTCACGTGCAGGAAATGGCCGCCCTGCACCGCACCTACAGGTTCATTGAACCATCCGTTTCAGAAATACACCATCTTATTAACATACTGACTGCTTATCAAATCAATGAGAATGTACCGAATTATTTCAACAGGTGATGTATATATTTACCGATTTTCTACCAAAACTATCCCCTACAGATAAAACATTTACAGTCCACCTCCAAGTTCAGCACATAGCATAACAACACAGGAAGAGAACAAGATGCATTTCCTTTCCCGTCTTGGGAAACATTAATCGCCTTGAAACACTGCTCTTTGGTGGTCAAAATGTGCAATGCCTGAGACCAACTACCTGAACATATTTAAAAGTAAAAGTAAAAAAAAAACAAATACAATTACATAACTGAACCAAAATAATTCAATAGCATTGCTACCGTAACACAAAAGAAAACCAACACTTTGAAACAATACACTTATTCAACCACAATTTACCACCCGGCTACATGTATAATGAATTAAATTGTGGAACCTACATGGTCAATATTTGTTGATATTACAGTGATGCTATTTAATCACAAGTGACTAAGAAACACAATTCTACTGAATACATACTAGTTTGTGATTGTGGAAGTTTGCTAGTGTAATTGTAGGTTTAAGAATTGATTTCTAATGTGGAGTTGGTGTAGTTGTGAATCTGCCTGGGAAATCTCCCAAAGCATATAGTACCATTTATAGTGTGTGCCATTTGTAACTATAACCGCAGGTGGTTTTGCGTTCCTTTTCTGTTTGCAAGAGTAAGACTCTATCTCTATCAGGTGGACATTGTGTGTAATTGCAGCTTAGTGGCTTTAAAGGTGAAGGACACTATCCCCATCATCTGACTACTGTGTGTAATTACAGCTCAGTAATCTTCCACATATATAAAGCATCTGTTTGTAAATAATCTACCTCACAAAACAAACTACAACATTATAGCCCTATCAGTCTTAGTGCATGTTGCTGCTAACAGTTAAGTAAAACATATTTAAGTTTTAGCAATTGTTGTTGTTGTTTAGTGCTAAGCTACAGTTGTCTGTTGCCCATAGCTGTGACAAGAATGGATGGCACAGGTTCTCCATTGGGGAGGAGGCCCGGGGGTGTTATTGGCTCATTACTCAAATTATCTCAGAAGGAGTGCGAACATCTGGACAATTATAGCCTTGAGGCTTGTGAGAAAAGGATTCAGGAGTTGGTCGACACCATTAAATACAAACTGAAAGGTGTATTGGTAGTGGATGTGCTAGGTGAGCTCACTATGTTATATCAGCAAAGGTTAAAGCTAGAGACTGACCTGCGTATCAGAGAGACTGACATGCGTGTCAAGGCTTAGCAGAGGGTCAGGGAGATAGAATAGGGGTGTAAGCATTACACCCCTTCCCTCAAAGAAGAGTGGCAAGCTGAGGAGCCCCCTAACTCACAGGCAGAAACTCTGGCGAAGAGGCTCAGGAGGAGTAGTATAGGAATTTCACCAATGAGGCGATTGACCAATACAGTGGAAATAGGACCCCCGACCGGCAATGCCCTCCTGGACACCATTCAGGGTACAGTGGTTACCGTAACTTTACACTCTGCACTAATCAAAAACACCATGCATGCTTTGGAGACTCTCACAGAAGGGGTCATGAATGATATGATGTACACTCAGATTGTTAGAGACTTAATGCAGGATCTTACTGTAGAGGTTAGCTCATCTGTTAAAAGATTCTTCCATAGCTAATACACGTAGATTTGGTCAAAAATGGTTCTCCAAACCTGCAGCTACTGACAACCTGCAACCACCACAAACACACTTGGCTTACAGACAAGGCAATGCAATTCCAATCTTTGTGAACCCTGACAACCTAGAGATAGGATTTATGCTAAACCTTCCCATAATTAATAATGTGTATAAGCTTAAATCAGTATTAAATGTCGTTTTTTGACAAGGTGAGACACATGTACACCTAAACGCCCCCTCAATGTTAGCGTATGACGATGCTGACGCCAAACTTTATTTGGTCCTGTTATGGAAATATATAATAATTTTTGTGTTAATTATGTATTTTTCTTAAAGCAGTAAAAGTTACCTAAATTCTAATCACTAAACTATGGCTTGGACCTGACATGGGATTGGGATTTGTAAACTCACTCAAGGTAATAAATTAATTCAAGCTCTCGTAGATACCAGGCACTAAGAGACACCAGACGTTTGGGGGACCTTTTAAAATGGTATACGGTTTGAAAGCTTTTTTATTGTTCTTAATGTTTTTCCTTGTAGAATCCTAAAAACACCTGGGCAATAAGTTAAAAGTTAGTTCCTGAATTTGACACGGGAGTAAGGATCTGTCTTGCTTGTGAGTAGATAAGTGCCTGGAGACTGAATGTGTGCAGGGTTTTACCCCTCCCAGGACACTACATGAGGGGCTGATTATGCTATTACCTATTATATGCCTCTGGGCGGGGTTCTTCAGAGACTAGCTTACAATCAACATGGGCGGAGGGAATCTGGGTGATATTACATCAGCATAATGATAACGCTTGTAAGTGTGTGTCTCCCTTTGAAATTTCAATTGTAATAAATATATGCATATTATAAATATTTGGTCTCTGATAATTGTTTTCTTCCTTTGCTGCCAAATCTTCGAACCGGGTGAGGCGGGCCGTAATGAATGAAACAGGAAGAACTAGAGGTTGCCTTGTCACATGGTGCCATGAACCGGATTTGGTAGTAAGTGGAAGGACTTTTTGAATTTGGGCAAGAAGCAGCAATCATTACACAGCATCATAAGGGTTGACCCGAAAAAAGGTTAGGGGATTTTATTCTCCTATTGGCTGAAATTAGACGTGGGCTAAATCAAGTGGTACTGTGGATGAGATCAGAGATGAAACCACAAGGAATTAGAATGAGAGGGAATTTATGTTGAAACCGAGGAGGTTGAATGGGATTTGTGTTGTCTCTGTCCAAAAATTAAACTAAAATAAGATAAAAACTATAAAATGTAAGAGTCACGATTTGACTTTGTGAACCCAGACAGAGCACACCCACAGAGAGGTTGTTTAGACAGTTTATTGAAAGTAATGAATACTGGATGAAGAACACCAGAGTCTGTTACTGGACTGGATGAGATGGGTGCAGGAGCTGGCTGTCTGGAGGTGACAGGAGAACAGAGCCGGATCTCTGAAGGAGTTCCTAGAGGAGCAGAGGCTGCAGAAATCTGCAGGACAACAGGGAGAGTTCTTAGAGAAACTGAAGCTGCATTAATCCACAAAACAACGGAGGAAGTTCTAGGAGATGCGGGGCTGCTGTCAGACCAGAGGTGCAGAGCGAGACAGTCTTTGGATGTAGGACTGCTGGAGCACAGGGTAGCAGACTATCCAGTGACAGAGCAGAGAGCAAACCTGAAGCACAGAGTTGTCAGAAGATCCAGCAGCTAGCAGAGGCCTTACAAGAGGCACAGAGGTGGCAGTTACAAAGGAGGAAAAACAGTTAAAGCACGCTGAGATGTTGGGTAAATATTTAGTCAAACAGTATGTTAAGAGTAAGACAGAGGTTAGAAGTTGGGAGAAACTGTTGGTTATTTGGCAGAGAATTAAGCATTTGTTTGAGGCAAAAGGAGAAAAAACAGAACAATCCCCACACTGTCGGCCATACATATAGAACACACCCACTCCGGACTTTATCCAGTCCTGGAAGTGTTGGGCGGAGAGTTAACGGTACAATCAGTTCTTGGCTACACACCAAGGAACAACACATTTTTAGACTACACCCACCAAACATGTGTTGTTCATTACACCACCCACAGCCCCAAACTTGTTAATGTCAGGCGAGGGTTGGTCTCAGGCAATTGATACGCCCCTCCCACGGCTTAGTGCACACCCCGCCCCTCAGATGACAAAAGCCGACGCTGAGGACCACATGGTGAGGACTCAGAGACTTAGAGAAAATATCTTACTCTAGGGGCAGTCTTTCTGTATGTTTAGGTATAAGTCACCAGACAGCAGACTTAAATTAGGTTGATCAAAAGAAAGCAGGAATTAGACCACCAACAGCTTCTGCTGATTGTAGGTCTAGGAGCCACCAGTCAGCTAAACCAGAGGTTAAAGTTAAAATGGAGCTTAAAGGTGTTGGGCAAGAAGACAACCCTGCTGATTTGATAGATTTTGTCAGCAGTACAGTCAAATGTCAGTTTTGGAGCTATCCTCAGATGGATCAGCTGATGTTGAAAAATGTATGACAAATGTTACTGGGTTGAATCATTTTATTACAGAAACTGAAATTACAGGGATCAGCAGGAACAGAATTTATGAGGAGAGATTTAAAGGAGAAATTCCAATTTATCCATCCTATGCAAACACGTTCTCAAAGTCCCACTCGGGCGCAGAAGTCAGGGCAGTCAAAAGTAGCCGGTCAAAGGCGGCAAATCGCCATCTATAGCAGCTCTTGCCGCCGCCTACATTTCAGTCATAGCCTTCAGTTGCCACCGTGGTTCGGCTGTAGTCACCATAGGTGTCGGTAGAGTGGGATGGAAATTTGGTCTGATTACCAAACAATTACAAGAAGTGACAACGAAGCAGAGAGCGAGCTGGAAGGAGCGCTATTAATTTCTGTTTGAAATGTCAGCACTGAAGTCTAAACTGGAGTAAACATTCACGCTAGGAGGGTTAGCTAGACAGCTAGCAGGGTTAGCTAGGACAGCTAGGATCACAAGGAGCAGAACCAAGCACTAAAACTGCCAAACTGAAGAGACTTGAGTTACTCGCAGGTAGAAGGGAAGTCTTGCTTTGTTCTGCTCCTTGTTCTCATAGCTGCTGTAATTACAGAACCTGTTCTAGTCAGAATTGTTACTTCAGTCAGTGTTCAGCCTGACACCAGCACTCATGTTTATTAGCGTGTAGCTTATGCTGGACTTTTGAGTTAAGACACAGCGCTACAGGTTACCCTATGTCACTGTTAGTTTCCAGTAACCCATACCAGCATAAAACCTGCCCAACTTAAAAGAAAAAAACAAGCCCAAATCTCAAACTCTCTCATGTTAAAAGCACAGAACTATTAAACACATAAGAACATGCCATTGGCACACAACTGAGCTGAAGCAAAGAAAAAAAAACTGTGCATATGGGCTCCAAACAAAATATACAGACAACCAAATAACACACAAGATCTCTTTAACAATCAGGATATATCACCCAAAAAAAAATAAATTATAAATAGCTTCCCAACATGAGTTGTAAATCTACCTTAATATAAACTTAATTTCTCTCAGTATAGCTCAATTAAACATTTCTCTTACACGCTGTCATGAAGTATTTTTAAGTTAATAAGTAGAACTCAACCCCTCTTGGGTGTTTACATTGACCAAACACTTGATTAACCATTATTCTTTTCTTGTTTTATCATACCAATCAATATTATTCATTATAACTATTATTTATTGATGATGTCAGATCGACAGATTCAACTAATTTAAAAAATAAATCACTATTTTAATATATTTGGTTAGTAATTCTTTCTAAAAGCCCAACAAATGTTATGAAAAGCTTCCGAAATTTTTTACAATCTGCCCAGAAGTAATTTTTTTCCAGCTCAATGTGTTCAAAAGTCTAATTGGTTGGAAACCTGCCTAATTTGGCAACACCGACTACATTATTGCTATTTGTTTGTTCGTTACAGTAGTCACAGAGCCACTGTTTAGCCTGAAGCATATATATATATATATATATATATATATATATATATATATATATATATATATACATTAGGGCTGGGCAAGTTAACGCGTTAATTTCGCGTTAATTCATTAGACTATTAACGGCGATATTTATTTTATCGCGCATTAACGCATGTTGCTCACATGCTTTCAGTCAGTGTCAGTCAGCATGCGCGCTGACTGCAGCGTGCTGTCACGGCAGCACTCCCCCTCCCCTCTTGTACATGGCTCAGCGGCGCCAGCCAATCAGCACGCAGGCTCAGCCTGGCCCGCCCACTCAGCTCTCACACAAACTTAACACACAAACAGCTGAGAGAGACCGCAGCAGCGAAAAAACATGAACAGGGGAAGTAGCACCGTTTGGCTTTATTTTAATACCGTAAATAAAATCAAGCTGTATGTTTTGTAAAAAGCCGGTTCATTTCAGTGGAAACACAACAAAGTTATGTAAGCACGTGAAAAAACATGAAAACGTTGAGCCCCAGAAACGGAGAGAGGAGACGAAACTTCTGTCATTGCCCCGACAGACCCACAGACTGACATCTCTGACTGAGGCGTTTCAGTCCTCCATGGAACATGCAGGTAGATCAGTGGATGGATGGATGTTACTGGAGCCCACACATAACATGTAATTAAGACCTTGAAAGAACCCAGTACATATATTAAAAAGTGTTATTTAAGATAAGATAACATTAGCTAATCCTTTTTTTATCCCACGACGGGGAAATTTATAGGATTAAAGCAACAGGCAGGTGCACACAACACAGACAAAATTACATAAGGATTGAAATATATAAGAGGTGGATTAGCGAAAAAACACTGAACATAACATTATTGTTATTATTATTATTATTATTATTATTATTATTATATTATTTAATTGTAATAATAAAATAAAAACCACAAAACCTAAAAGGTCAACAGTTTCATGATACATCAAGCTTAGGGACTGGCTAATATACAGCAGGTCAAAAAAGGCCATATTTTGGCTGCAGTGCTTGTTGTTCTCTTATGAAGAAAAGATCAACTAGTGCACTAAATTCAATAGATGGGTTGAAAATATCCAGTATAAAATAAGATAAGTGCTACAAATGTTACAACACTTTTGTTCATATGGCAGCAGAACATTAAAATAAAAGTGCTCTTTACACTACTTTTGAATTCATTCTTGGAGTTTGCGCATACAATGCGATTAATCATGATTAATCGGGCAAATTATGCGATTAAAAATTTTAAAATCGTTGCCCAGCCCTAATATATATATATATATATATATATATATATATATATATATATATATATATATATATATATATATAAGTGCACCATCCTACCTGATAGTGTGTAGCCTGCTACTGTAAAAAAGTTTGACTGCCCTGGAAGTCCTCATTACAAAATACTTTAGGGGCAGCGAAATATGTTCCTTATTCATTTGGTGATGTGCAATCCCTAGTGGATAAACTGCCCAGTATTGCTGCTAGTGGTAGAGTGTGGCTTGCTGAATTGGAAAATTTTACCAAAGGCAGAACACTGGCCCTTGGTAATTTTAGAGCCATTTTAGGACATTGTGTGCCCGCATCTACTGCAGATGATATTGAAAATAATGCTTGAACGTTCCGTATGCCAGATGAAACTTCAGTGTCTTTAGTAATTTCTTACTTGGGAAATGTAGCTAGAGAGCATTTTACCCTTTCCACCCCTGCAGTGGTTCCCACATTTGACTGGGAACCACAACAGAATCCAAAGGAATACATAACTCAAGCAGCAGAAAAAATTGATCAAACACACAGGTGTGAATCATAAAGAGGATAGGTCCAATCTGGGTGAATTATTTAGAGAAGTAGTGGTAAAAGTGTACCAAATGGTGTTGCAAATATTCTCGCTGGGAAAAACATTTGGTACACCATTTGCATGTGGCTCAAGATGGTGAGAGGAAGAGAAAGCAAGAAAAAAAAGGAATTACAAGATCAGTTACTAAAATTGCAGTTATTGGAAGCAAAACAGAAGTCAGTAAAAAAAAGGTAAGATTGAACATGTGATGGTATCAGCTGTTGGATCTTCTGGAGCTCCAACCCCGAAGGTGTCACCTCAGTTTAATTCACTCCAAGAAGGAGGCTTGCCTCCTTCTTCTGTCTATCCTCCATATAATTACAGGTCTGCTGGTTCTGGACATGGAAGCAGACACCAATTTGGTGGTCAGGGTGGGCGTGGAGGATGGAACAGAGAACCGAGAGCACAGGGTGGATATAGCGGACCTTCGAGAGCACTTATCGACATCTGCTATAACTGTGGAAGCAGACCACAGTCACGTGTCCTGTGGGCACGTGACTATGGGCTGTTTCACTCCACCGACAGGTAAGCCTAGCATGGTGCCACCAAATCCTAACATCACCCCACCTCCACAAGATCCATACCCCCAGGATGGGGATAACTCTTCCTATGGACAATACTGACACGCCCCTGAGGATGACCTGAGCACCATGTGCACTGCAGACCCCATGCTGACAGCGAAAGTGGGAAATGACTACATTAACTTTTTAGTGGACACTGGAGCCACATAATCCACTATTACCAGACAACCATCAGCCTCTGGGTTGTCGACCAAGACTGTGTCATTCTCAGGGAAGGAACAGCGTCTGAGTCAGAGTTTGCTGACATCTTTGGGGAGTGATAACTGGTGTTCTCTCAGTGTTTCAGCTATGGATGCCATTGGATACAAAATCTGAGTTCCTACTCGTCCCCACCTCACCCGCCAAACGTCACTCTGTTCTATGACAGGAACCACACAGACTGGTATCAAGAATCTTTTGCAGCAGAACTTAAAGGTAAAACATGGACAGTCACATATAGGAACATATATGTGGCACCTGAGGGTGTGGCAGCTGCAGTGATGCTAACTTCTGAACAACTATAATGGTATATGATGTTTCTCTTTCTCTTCATGTTGAGCACCAGGCAAAGGAATTAGGGGGCATGGTAAAATGTTCCCTTCAGGCCACCGATTGGGCTCCTACCAGCATTGCAGGTTTACTGTTTTTTTTTTTAAATCTATGAATACCTATCAAATTGCCTGTGATGTAACTGATCAGGTTCTTTTACAACATGAGCTTTTAACTCATTATCATGGCCGGGAATGTACTGATCATCATAAAGCAGCGGAGATGTTGGCTTCTCTCCCATCACAATTATGGCCAGAAAGTCCCACAGATGTGGGAATAATTTTATGTGCTCCAGTTTCATTTCAGGTCACTACCGACTCTCCTGTCTGGGTGAATCAGTACCCACATAAATCTCAAGCAGAGGAAGGGATCGTTGATACCATTGCAGGCCTTTTGGTAGCTGGCGTTTTAGAACCCTCTGCCTCAGCCTGGAACACACCCATTCTTCCAGTGGAAAAAGGAAGGTATTCATAAATATTGAATGGCACATGATCTTGGGGTTATAAATTTTGTTTTAAAAACACCTACAATTTCTGTGACAAATCCATATTTGGCCATTTCCAGTTGGGAGCCCTCCCACCAGTGGTTTACATGTATTGATGCTTTCCTTTGTCTCCCTTTGGCTGAAGAATGTCTGGATATTGTTTCATTCACATATAGAGGTCATCAGCTACGCTACACAAGACAGGGATTTGCTCTATCTTTAATCTGGTTTTGAAAGATGGTCCTCCTGCTCCTTCACGTCTGCCAGCTCTTGCCGTCGCCACCCACCTGCTCCACCCTGGTACAGTTCACTGGTCTCCTTCTCTTTCCTGTTAAAGCAATTGTCTTTGTTCTATCTTGCCCAAGGTAATACCAATAACAAAAGTACAGAAACTCCAGATTTGTCACTAGTTCTCCAACAATACTACAACCTTTCTGATATGTTTGGTAAGACCCAAGCTCTCTCACTGTCCCCCACATAGACCATATGTCTATGTGGCGGACAGCACTTTAGATAGACTTAGAGACAACTTTGTTTGTCATTTTGTATGCACAGAGTGTATACAGAATGAAAATTCGTTGCATACAGCTTGTAAATTGCAGTAAAATTAAATTACAGTATAAAGTGCAGCAGTGATTTAAAAGTAAACAATTTAAATGTAGACAATGCTGGAGAAGTCACAGTGTACAGGTGAGTATTTTTAAAACCATTTGCATGTGCAGAATTGATTGTGCCAAGGGCATTTGTGCAAGAATACAGCTTGTAAATTACAGTAGATTTAAAATACAGTATAAGGTGCAGCAGTGATTTAAAAGTAAAACAATTGAAATGTAAACAATACAGGAGAAAGCCACAGTGTACAGGTCAGTATTTTTAAAAAAACATTTGTATGTACAGAATTTGATTGTGCAAAGAGCAATTGCGCAAGAATGCATTTAAAAACTAAGAGTTCGGCAGCATTTGTAATGCTAGATGGAGATGCAATGATGCAAAATGTGACCCCTATAATCAATACATGTATTGATTATACGGGTCAAAATAAGATTACCGACAAAAATAACGATCCATTACCATTAATGTCCTCAGTATTTGAACTACTTCATGGCGCTACAGTGTTTTTCAAGCTACATTTGCATGATGCATAGCATCTGGTCGGCATCCAGGAAGTCATCATTGGAGATGGACAGATAAGATTCGACCGGCCAAGACCAGAGTGGTGGTGGAATGGCTGTAACCCAGTACTCGTAAGCAATTCAATGTTTCCTGGGTTTTGATCATTTTTATTCAAACTTCATTAAGAACTACAGCCTTGTGGCTCAACCATTAAATAAACTCACATCTGTCAAGCAACCTTTTGTGTGGTCCCCTGAGGCAGCAGCAGCAGCTTTAGAAGCTCTAAAACTGTTGCTCTTCCACCAGTTCTCATCCGGCCAGATCCCAAAAGTAGTTCATTGTTGAAGTGGATGCCTCAGAAACCGGAGTAGGGGCAGTTCTGTCACAGCACACCAGTGCTGAAGCGGGCCGGAGAAGCGGGCCGGAGAAGCGGGCCGGAGAAGCGGGCCGGAGAAGCGGGCCGGAGAAGCGGGCCGGAGAAGCGGCTGCTACAGCAGCAGCAGCCGCTTCTGCTCCTCTCTGGCTCCTCTCAATTCAATTAAATTTTATTTTATTTATATAGCGCCAATTCATGAAACATGTCATCTCAAGGCACTTTACAAAGTCAAGTCCAATCATATTATACAGATTGGGTCAGATTATACAGATTGGTCAAAATTTCCTATATAAGGGAACCAGTTGATTGAATCAAAGTCCCGACAAGCAGTATTAACTCCTGGAGAAGCGTAGAGCCACAGGGAGAGTTGTCTGCATTGTACATGGCTTTGCAGCAATCCCTCATATTGAGCAAGCATGAAGCGACAGTGGGAAGAAAAACTCCCCATTAACGGGAAGGAAAACCTCCGGCAGAACCGGGCTCAGTATGAACGGTCATCTGCCTCGACCGACTGGGGATTACAGAAGACAGAGCAGAGACACAACAAGAGAGACAAAAAAGCACAGAAACACACATTGATCCAGTAATCTGTTCTACATTAGATGGTAATAGCGGTTGAGCCGTCTTCTCTGGGTAATGTCACAGTTAACAGAACGCCAGACCAGGTGTACCTACTATGAAGATAAAAGAGAGAGAACAGAAAGTTAAAGCAGAAATGACAACACGTAATGCATAATTGAAGAACAGTAGAACTCTATAGAGTGAGAAAATTAGATAAATTTGATGTCCTCCAGTAGCCTAAGCCTATAGCAGTAAAACTATAAAGGTAGCTCAGAGTAACATGAGCCACTCTAGTTATTGTTAAGTTTTGTCAAAAAGGAAAGTTTTAAGATTAGTCTTAAAAGTAGACTGGGTGTCTGCCTCACGGACCAAAACTGGGAGTTGGTTCCACAGGAGAGGAGCCTGATAGCTGAAGGATCTGCCTCTCATTCTACTTTTAGAGACTCTAGGAACCACCAGCAGATCTGCAGTCTGAGAGCGAAGTGCTCTGTTAGGAACATACGGGGTAATCAGAGCTCTGATATATGATAGAGCTTGATTATTAAGGGCTTTATACATTAGAAGAAGAATTTAAAATTCTATTCTTGATTTAACAGGAAGCCAATGAAGGGAAGCTAAAATTGGAGAAATATGATCCCGCTTGTTGATTTTCATCAGAACTCTTGCTGCAGCATTTTGGATCAGCTAAAGGCTTTGAACTGCATTTTGTGGACTTCCTCATAGTAAAGAATAACAATAGTCCAGCCTTGAAGTAACAAATGCATGGACTAGTTTTTCAGCATCACTCCTGGACAGAATGTTTTTAATTTTGGCGATATTCCGGAGGTGAAAAAAGGAAACTCTGGAAACCTGTTTAATATGGGTTTTAAATGACATGTCTTGGTCAAAAATAACACCAAGATTTTTTACTTTATTACCAGAGGCCAAGTTAATGCCACCCAGATTAAGTGATTGGTTAAGAAGTTTATTTTTTGAGGACTCTGGCCCAAAGATTACAACTTCGGTCTTGTCAGAATTTAGATGCAGGAAATTTAAAGTCATCCAGCTTTTGATGTCATCAAGACATGACTGCAGTCAAAGTAATTGATTGGATTCATCAGGATTTATGGATAAATATAGCTGAGTGTCATCAGCATAACAGTGGAAATTAATCCCATGCTGTCTGATAATTTTGCCGATCGGAAGCATATATATATATATAGCAAAGAGAATTGGTCCAAGGACTGAACACTGTGGTACTCCACAGGTGGCCCTAGAGTTTGAGGAAGATTTATTATTAACATGAACAAACTGGAATCTGTCCGACAGATAAGATTTAAACCAGCCTAATGCTTTCCCCTTGATCCCTACAGTATGCTCAAGTCTTTGTAGGAGAATATTGTGATCAACTGTTTCAAATGCAGCACTGAGATCTAACAGGACAAGTACAGACACAAGTCCATTATCTGAGAATATCATTGGTGACCTTCACCAGAGCTATTTCAGTGCTATGATGAACTCTAAAGCCTCTAAAGTAGGTCATTGCTTTGTAAATATTCACAAAGTTGATTAGCAGCTACTTTCTCAATAATTTTAGATAAGAAAAGAAGATTAGATATAGGTCTGTAGTTTACTAACTCATCTTGATCAAGAGAAGGTTTCATAAGGCAAGGCAAGGTAAATTTATTTATATAGCACAATTCAGTACAGGGACAATGCAAAGTGCTTTACATGATTAAAATATAGCAAATTAAAACAGAATAAAAGCAAGTAGGAATAGAACAAAAAAGTGGTGATTCAGTTAACTAGAACAGTTGAAGGCAATCCTGAACAAATGTGTTTTTAATCTTGATTTAAAGGAACTCAGGCTTTCCGCACCTTTACAATTTTCTGGAAGTTTGTTACAGATAAGTGGAGCATAGGAACTAAATGCTGCTTCTCCTTGTTTAGTTCTGGTTCTAGGTATGCAGAGCAGGCTGGAGCCAGAAGACCTGAGTGGTCTGGAGGGTTGATACACTGATAACAAGTCTGTGATGTATTTAGGTGCTAAGCTATTTAGGGATTTATAGACTAACAGAAGTATTTTAAAGTCTATTCTGTGAGATATAGGGAGCCAGTGTAAGGACTTTAGAACTGTGGTTATGTGCTCTACTTTCTTAGTCTTAGTGAGGACGCGGGCAGCAGCGTTGTGGATCAGCTGCAGCTGTCTGATCCACTTTATAGGCAGACCTGTAAAAACACCGTTGCAGTAATCTATTCGACTAAAAATAAACGCATGGATTAGTTTTTTCAGATCCTGCTGAGACATTAGTCCTTTAATCCTAGAAATGTTCTTCAGGTGATAGAAAGCCGACCTTGTAACTGTCTTTAGATGCTTTTGGAGGTTCAGGTCTGAGTCCATCACTACTCCCAGATTTCGGGCCTGATTAGTGGTTTTTAGCTGAAGCGACTGAAGCTGTGTGCTAACTTTTGATCTCTCCTCTATTGGTCCAAATGTTATTACTTCTGTTTTGTTTTTATTCAACTGAAGAAAATTTTGGCACATCCACGTATTGATTTCTTCTAGGCATTTACTCAGTACTTGAACTAGTCCATAGTCACCTGGTGAAATGGTGATGTAGAGCTGTGTGTCGTCTGCATAGTTATGGTAGCTGATGTTGTTGTTTTTTATTATCTGAGCAAGAGGGAGCATGTAGATATTGAAAAGGAGGGGACCCAGGATGGACCCTTGGGGAACCCCACATGCGATTTTTGTCATCTCTGATGTAAAGTTACCTACTGATACAAAAAAGTCCCTGTCCTTTAAGTAGGATTTAAACCAGTTGAGAGCTGTACCAGAGAGGCCGACCCAGTTCTCCAGGCATTCTAACAGAATGGAGTGATCGACAGTATCAAATGTTTAATAACAGCTACTTTAAAAAGCTGTTGTACATATCCATTTACTAAGGATAGATTAATCATGTCCAAAATAGGGCCACTGATCAAAGGGAATATGTCCTTAAACAACTTGGTTGGGATTGGGTCTAACATACAGGTAGAAGGTTTAGATTAAGCAAAAATTTTAGATAGCTCAGAAAGCTCTACTGCTTCTAAACAGTTCAAACACTGTGCAGGTTCTAAAGATTCCTCCAATACTGCCTCACTTACTGAGGATGAGGTAATCATGTTTGGGAGGATGCCAATTATTTTATTTTTAATGGCATCAATTTTATTTATAAAGAAGCCCATAAAATTGTTACTACTAAGAGCTAAGGGAATGGATGGATCAACAGAGCTGTGGCTCTGGGTAAGTTTGGCAACTGTACTGAAGAGAAATCTAGGATTATTCTTATTCTCCTCAATTAATGATGAAAAATATGCTGCTTTAACTCTGCAAAGAGTCTTGTTATCCAACAATAGACTGTCCCTCCAGATTAAGTAGGATTCCTCTTGGTGTGTAGAGCGCCATTTCCCTCCAATTTCCTAACATTGTGCTTCAAGGAACGCAGCTCTGAATAAAACCAGGGAGCCAGCTACCTGTGAATAATCACCTTCTTTTTCAAGAGAGCTACGTTGTCTAATGCAGAACGCAATAAGGGAGGCACACTGTTAGCAAAGGTATCGATTTGTGAATGGGAAAAAACAGCATTGCTGCCATCTAAAGGGCATTTCTGCAATACTGAGGATATTAAAAAGGGGACAGACTCTTTAAGTTTTGATACAGTATTATCCGATAAAGATCTACTATAATGGAACCCTCTTTTGGGGGTGGAGAACTCAGTTAGATTAAACTCAAATGTTATTAAAAAATGATCAGACAGGACAGGGTTGTGAGAGCATACTGTTAATTCTTCACAATCAATGCCATATGTCAGAACAAGGTCTAAAGTATGGAGCCGAGAGTGCGTTGGTTTATGTTATGTTTGTCCTGTTTTGTTTAACAAGTTTGTTTTGGTTTAAATTGGATCCATTGTGTGAGCAAACAAAGAGCAGAGTCCGCGGCTCTGTTGTGAGTCTGTGTGTGTGTGTGTGTGTGTGTGTGTGTGTGTGTGTGTGTGTGTGTGTGTGTGTGTCCAGTAGGGTTTGTTACTGTTAGCAAGTCACTCTGGCATTTTCCACTGCCTGTTACCTGTTTGTAGCGGCTAAGTGTTACATGTACGTAATATAGATATTTAGTTCAAGTGCCATTTCATTTTAGTTGTCATCCCAGCAGTTTTTGGAATGTAAATTTATGATAAAAAAATAAACACATTGCTTGAGTGTCTCTTAATGTTCAAACAGAGCACTTTTACTTTTTCTTCCAAAGTAAGAAAGACATTTCCCTGACTTTTCATGCAACCCTAACTTAATTGAGTATGAACTCTTTAATATTTAACATTTTGTTATTGTTTTATGCACACAGCTTTGCAGGAGGAGAGACCACAGTTCCAGGTATGGATGCAGTTTCTCAACATCTCCCAGTGATTCTCTTCACCCTCGTGTCCTACCATCATCCACTCCCCTGTCGCCTCATCTTCTTTTACATTGTTATTTACATTTAATTTAATTGATATTTGCTGATGATTAGACAGTCAATATATCAATTCCCAGGACTTGCTGACTGATTATATGTTTTTGTTTTTTATTCCAAAAAAATATTTGTAATTATAAAACAAAATTTTATCTGTGCGGTAGTTAGCTGATTTGAGTTTACGTGATGAAAATAAAAAAATATATAAATAAATAAACGTAAAACAAAAACTTGTCTTGCTGCTGGATTTCGTGTACACATAAGGTATAATGAAAGGAATAAATCAACTGTATGAGTCTAAAGCTACTATTAGTCAGTTAAGACAAAAAAAATATTTTTTAAGCACATAGTGTTTTGAAAGAAGCAAATGTTTTATATTTTCAGTGGACAATCATGCTTTACTTACCAAACTGAGCGTACAGTAAGGCAGGTTCTATATAGCCTACTGCTGGGGTCACCAACACAGTGCCTGCGGGCACCAGGACCTAATGTGGTGCCCTCAAGCCTGTTAAAAAATAGCACAACCCTTCACTGAGCTGCATCTAATATGTTACTTTATTTAGTTGCGCCTGCTTTTTAATCATACTTGTACTTACATAGATTTAAAATGATAAATCCATTAAAAAAACATGTTTATATTACATAAAGTTAGGGTGAGCTCTGACTCTTGTAGTCAGGTCAGGTCAGTACCGGTAGCCCTTCGTAGGACACAGTCCCAATGAAGTAGCTCTCAACTTCTAAAAGGTTGATGATGCCTGGCCTACTGCATACTAGCATTATCGACAAGAACGTACTTTTAACTGTACTTGGCAGTAAGTTCTTACCAAGCACAGAAGAACTTTCTTGCATACTTGAGGACTGAGAAATGGCCAACAATTTCTGCAAGGATACCTTTTTTTGCCACTTTAAACTCTACTTTTTTGGTGAATTCTATCAAATTAAAACGACAGTTGTATTTTGTTTTGGATTTAAATAGCTAAAACAGAAATCAGACACTTTGGATTTTTTTATTTATTTGACTTTACATTATGTTTTAAAAACAGAAAAACAAAACTACTCCACTATTGTGTTTTTGTGATTTTGCTTGGAAACAGAAAAACAAAAGAACGAACCATACTAATATTTGGGATTTGGTGGAATTGCCTTTGCAACTGAATTACTTGGGTATAACAGTTTGAGTTTCCTTCCATAGTTTTCTCAACATTTTTGCATGAATTTCCTCCCTATAGAACTGTGGTAAGTGGGTTAGGTTTGCAGGCCGCATTATTCACAGACAGCATTTCAGCTTTACGCAAAGATTTTCTTTGAGACTGAGAATGGGGCTTTGTTACAGACACTCCAAATCACTGACTTTATTGTCCTAAGCTGCATTGTAACTAATTTCATGACATGCTTAGGATCATTGTCCATTTGGTTAATGCATTTGCGCCCATGCTTCTTAAGTATAGCCACATGTTTTTCACTATACATGATGCCATCTATTTTATGAAGCACACTAGTCCCGCCTGCAACAAAACTTCCACACAGCATGATGTGAAAGTGCAGCACCACTGCACTTTCCAATTTGATGGGGTTCTCAGGTTTGCAAACATCCCCCTGAGATGCTGAATTTGTCCAAAAATTGTTACAGTGGCATCTGACCACACCACATGTCGAAAAATAAAAAAATAAAGTGTTTGTCCCTGTGTCCATTTGGAAACTGTAAACCTGATTTTTTTTATGTTGATGTTGGCTGGTACTGGCTCCTTACTCTGACTGGCCATTCTGCCCATATTGATTATAGCCTCATTTCAATGTGAATTACACTCTTACTAGCTTCAACTAGAATCTTCACATAGTTTTCTGCTTTGGTTCTGGGGTTAATCCGCACATTTCACACCAAAATATGTTCATCAGTCATTTACTTTCCCTGACTGCAGCAGTCAATAATGCTTCATCCTAGTCCAGTAAAACAACAAACATCTCAGAGGAGATGATCTGAAATGAAAAATTAGTTGGCAGCAAGGCAAAAATTGTGAGGAACGATTCATTTGTTTTTACTCGTCTGTTGTCTGTGCTGCCACTTTGTATAGTCAACATGTGAGTGAGCATGGCAGACAGACGGATGGAAGGGGAAGGGAAGGAGGGATTGTCAGAGGGAGGGCTGCCATGTTGTCTGGTCTCATTTATTTTCTAACACACAACTAAATCACCTCGATGTGGGAAAATGGTTGTATGTGGATGTCGTCACTGGGTGATGCTTCTGATTTCAACAGAGAGAGGCTGAATGAAGTAGTTACTACGGCAACAAACCCATCATCCCTCTCACTACATGAGCAGAAAAAGAGCGAAAGAGAATAGATTGAAAGAAGGGACTGAATATTCAGATAAAGAGGAAAAAGGGAGTGCATGCGGAAGTAAAAGATGAGAAAAAAAGAGAGGAGAGGAGAAAAACTGTATGAAACCGTAAGATGATCATTAAAATTAAAAACAATGCAAGAAGCAGAGAGGCTGAAAGGCGCTGGAAACGGAGATAAAAACCTAGACAGAGAACATTTCTTTGTGTTTTTATCTGTTTCCTTTTACAAGATTGTTAATGCTAGTCAAGATAAACATAAATATAAATGCACTAATGTGTGAATATATGTCTTGTCATACTGTATATATACACATAGATGATGAGATGTCAGATAAAGAGGTCAAAGTAAGAAGTTAACACCATGCTGTGTCCTGGAGGGGCAGCACAAGCAACAACATAGCCTAAAGCCTAAAACGTTGCTTTAAAAAAGCACAGCTACAAAACAAGAACAACTAGTTGGAATCCAAAGTCATCCTCTGGCATCAGTCCCGGCCCTGCGTAATTTTTATTATCTGCATTTAAACAGCACTGGGCTTTAGGCTCAAAACATAAAAATAGATCCGTTAATTTCTTTTAGCTATTTTTCTTTATTCTGCACTTGTTGAGGAGGTGTGAGTAAGTTGTAGTTCTCTCATTTGGATTTAAACATCATGCGATGTTTAATGAAAAGTATATTGAGTTTTATATAGTATTCATGAACTGTTTCAGTAATTTAATATTTAGATACAAGATTGTTCTAAAAATCTGTCCAAAAGAAAGACTTTAGCACATTTATAAAAATTGCTGGAAAGATGGCAAAAAGGATTGCAAAATAGATAAGCCAATGAAAGCAGGAAGTAATGAAGCGAGAAAATGGCAAAAGGGAGTGAGAGACATATGGCGACTGGCGGTTTGCAGACTTTTCCGCCTGATGGCCCCGAGCTGACGGCGCGCTTCATCCCCATGTATAACACAGGAACACAACATGTAGAAATATAAAGAAAAAGTAGAGACAATAGAAACGGCCCAGATTGACAGAGTAAAGCAAAAGCAAATGGATGCGGATGCAGACCGAAGGGTGAATGTATTTACTGGGTTGTGTGAGCAGAATATAATGCCAGCTAGAGAAAGAGAGAACATTTGTCTAAGACAAAGTACTGTGAGCTGCTCCGTAAACGAATGCCTGACAGATTAATGGCATCTTATCCTCTGTTTGTACTCTGAAATATTATCTCTGAAAAAATGGCAGATATAGCAGAATTCACAAAACAGCCCAGTAGGAGTGAAAGGAAGTACGAAAGGAAACAAGGAGCTTAACCTAAATGAGAAAGAATAGCAAAACATAAAACACAGCGTTAAATTGTTCATTAACAGTACATTTAGCATGTAAACAAAAACAAAATTATTTTCCAACTTTTTTCTCTCATATTAAAATGAAATGTCTTCAATGAATCTCTATAAAATTAAATAATAATAATTATTGTAATTATTACTGTTGTTGTTATCATTATTATTGTTATTCTTATTATCATCATTAGTATTACAATTTCAGTATTTATTAGGAAAATATTTTGAATACATGAATAAAGGTTACTTGACGTTGTAATAATTGTACAATAAATAATACTAAAGACGTTGAGGAGACTCGGACTGAAGAGACTTTTTGATCAAACCTTAATATGTGGAGATGTTTTTTTTGTCAGTGATGTTAAAAAGACTGTTCTTCTGTTTTTTTAATATAGCTTGCTCTCCACCACACAGTCTGTCTTATTGTTTAGGTTGCAATGAAATTAAAAATGTTAACTAATACAACAGAAAATATAGATGTAAATAAAAAATTGGCAATTTTATTGGCAGAGTATATCCTTATTTGTAGAATTATCATTGTACCAATGCAGCTAAAAAAATATACAACTACAAGAAGAATAGTACTTTGTCATTGAGCCTGAATATAATTAGATCATTTTGTAATTTAGCTCTAGTTCTAGATTTAAAGACACATGTCATAATGGTTGCACGACTGTTTCCAGATTCACTGAATAATAAATAAACAAGGTAAAAAATGTTTTATATCGATACGTGAATATTCTGTAGACTTGAAAGATCTTCCATTATATGAGTACATTATTAAATATGCAATTGCATATTTCATATTTAATTTAATTTTAGGAAATATTAAAATTTTCCTGCAATCCGAAAATGACACTAAATGTTTGTATAACACAATATTGATACAATTTCGATAGAACATTTTATTTTCTGTCCAAGCTATCGTATAATTTTCTAGGATAAAGCTTTAGAGGTCCTATTTTAATTTAGGTCCTATTTTGTCCCACCTGAAATTTATTTTTTATTTATTTTAGGCTGGTGGATTCGTCCGTCATAAAATAAAACATTTGACAAGCTGTCGAACGTGGGTTTTCTATATTGTTTGGTTGCTGTTATAGCAAACGGATTGTTAAAGAGAATCGAAACACAAAGAATGTTTCCTGCCGAGCGAACAGACTGAAGCTTCTTTCTCCTGCACAAAAACAGCAGAAACAAACGGCCTGACAGAACAGACTGAGCAAAATCCTGAAGGAAACATGTAAGCAATAGAACATTGTTTTTGCTACAGGAAGAAATTTTTAAATATGGGTTTCTGAACAAAAACCGGCCTACAAATGCTATACTGTCTACTTTAGTGTGCCAAAGTATTTGTCTAATAATGTGCTAAACTCCAAAATCTTCTGTGATGTTAATGTTAAAAAAACATGTACTGTTTAGAAAAATTATTTATACATATACATTCAATAGATAAATGTTTTTGTTTTAGGTTGTGGCTTAGTTCTCCATAAAAATGGACAATATTTTGCAAACATAAGTAAGGATTATCAGAATAAAATAATAAGTATCAGCAATACTCATCCTGCTACAATAGAAAATTAGTAAATAATAAAGAGATGATGCAATGAAACTGATTTAAAATTCTAATAACTTGACTTGTTTAGCTGACAAATGTAAAAACAATACAAATGCAGTGTGTCATGTAACATGTTGGTTGGATCCGAAGACATACACCGTCTCTGTAGAAGAAGACAAAGAGGATTCAGTTGAGTTTTCCTGCAGCTGCTTTGGCTTGACAGCTCATTTACACACGTGACAGGTTTCATGTGTGTGTCTCTTTCTCTCTGTGTATGTGCGCGCGCACTTGTCTTGTTGTGTGTGTGTGTGTGTGTGTGTGTGTGCAAGCATGAAGCCCAGGTAACAATGTGTGCTCTGCTGCAGAAAAAAATAAATTAGTTGCTCTCAGTTGGATTTTACAGGTTGTACAGTTTGTCATTTCATGTTTCTGATCAAATAGTTGGAGGATTTCAGACTGTTAATTGTCGTTTGCCTGTAATTAGCTTCTCGCTAGTCTCTAAAAAAATATTTCTGTTTTTGTCTTAAAGCCGCCTGCCTCTCTTCCTCCATCTCTGTGTTTTTTAATTGGCATATAGGGAGGCTTGTTTGTTTTTGTTGTCTGCTGTTTCTTAAATGTGTGTGTTCGTGCTCATGTGGCCCCCGGTGTCCCAACAAGCACTGCGGTAGGTGTTGGGAGGCGCTTTCGGTGGCAACAAACACACAACAACAAAACAACACAGAAAATCTCCACACAGAGATCCACATGGCAATACACACAACAAAGACAGAAATAAGCAACACAAAACGCTTTGGAAGGCACAAAAACACAAAAATATGCAGTCTTTAAAAAAGGAAAATGAAAACCTACACTAACCTCTGTCTCTCTCTCTCTCTCTCTCTCTCTCTCACTCACACACACACACACACACACACACACACACACACACACACACACACACACACACACACACACACACACACACACACACACACATACATACTCCTCATTATAAGCAACTGCAGTAACAGGACCCAGACGTTGGTTGGCTTACATATGGCGCCATCTAGTGGCAATGTGAAAAGAAACTTACACCATTCAAAACAGCAGTTATTTCATTGCTCTCTTTTTGTTCCAGTGAATGTATACAATACTGAAATACAAAACTAAAACTGAGATTCTTTTAAGCAGGAAACATTTTGAATTTCTACATGATGACAATAATATCAAGAAATACTGCAAACATGTTTGCAACAAAACCACCAGGAAGATGAGGCATGTTAAACCAGACAATAAATGTGGAGTGGAACAGCTGTGGAAAATTATTACAAAGGAAGCAAAAAGGCAGATGGAAATTATTGGCAGCTCTGTATGTGCATCATTGCAGTATGCTATGTTAGGAACTGAATTAGTGCTTTACCTACATTTAAAAAAAGCCACAAATTAAAGAATTCTTAACCTGGGCAAGATTTGAAGCATTTGAAGTTATATATACCTACTCTCTTTTTTCCTACTTTTAAGACCTGGATTTCATTAATTAAAAGCTGTGGATGTTCAACTGTTGGGAGTATAATCATTGATGATTATACTCCCAATAATTGATAAGAATAGAAAATATAATTTTCGACGTATTTTATTATTTATTATTGCTGAGGGTACATCTCCTACTTTTGTCCAAAACAAAACACCCAGTATACAGTTATGATTTTTTTTTAATATATATATATATATATATATATATATATATATATATATATATATATATATATATATATATATATATATTTGTGGACACCTGTATGATTAAAGATACCCTTAAGAGTTGCCATATAAGAGTTTCACACAGTTAATTAGTGATACAACTTCTTTTCTAGCTCATAGTCCCATCGGTAATTACATCACTTCTAGTCATAATGAAACTTTTACAAAGTCAAAATTGAAACAGAAAAAACTTAGTAATCTTTAGGCTGATTCTATTCATAACATAGTTAAGTGCAATTGAAACAGGAAGAATTCTTAAATGTAAGGGACCATTCTAACATTTAATGATCAGACTAGCTCTGTACTGCCTTTATTCTTTCTTTTCCCATGGTGCTGCAAGGAGTGGGTGATTTTCTTGTTGACTATCTGCAGAGGTCAACAGGTACGATGCAGGACATAATTTGGACAAAAGGGATTCCAAAGTGTGAGCCTTAAAGTTATTTTGTGCAGCCCTAGATGCAGTTCAAGAAATGTTTTTAGTATTTTCAACAAAAACACATCACACACAAGATGAAAAGAAGGTCTTCGTGAATCTAGTGTTTATGTTAATCATGACGTTGTAAGGGGGTTAGGGTTATTGAGCCTGGACTTCTTAGGTAGTACTAGGTGGACATGTGAGGATTCAACTCATAGTTATGTTGGAATTAGGCGCAAACTGTATATACTGTAACATGTTATATTACTGGGAGTGATGTAGGCATGGTCTTTCTCCCAAAATGTTAATTATTTTATAATTTCTTAAACAACACAAAATTCTACAGTTTTCTCACAAAAGCTAATTAGTGTTCGTAAAAGCAATATTCAGGTATTTAGACAAGTTTGTATGAGTAATAACTGTTTTACTCCTGAAGCGCACTGGAAAACACTCCCACTTATCATTTGAAGTAATTTTATTGAGATGAGGAGAAGATATGTTGAACAATCAACTGAAAAAATTAAACTTTTGGGATATTTCAGCTATTAATTTATACATTTTCAAAATCAATCTGACTATTGCCTGTTGCTTAATTACCAAATTGTAGGTTGTCAGCAGTTCACAGAACATTGGATAAAAACAGTTAACTGATTTTTTTGCCATTTATTTTTGGTTCTACAAGATTGTCTTTTTAACTTAGTTATTTCTTCATTTTTTCAAAAAGGTAATAGATTACTACCTCATTTTTTTTGTTTCAGAGGGTCTACTAAACCAAGAACTGACAATAATTAGGCCCGATCAGCAAGCGCTGCGAATCCCCATTGTAATTATATTTAGGCCAGAGCAACTAAGCGCCGCGAATGCCTATTGTAATTCTGTTCTATTGTACCTCTTTAAATTCTTCATTCTGAGAGTACTTTTAAACAGCCTTTTGTACTGTTAAATACATTAGGAATTATATACATTGTATGTATGTATATATATATATATATATATATATATATATATATATATATATACACACACACACACACGCACACACCTAATATTAGAGGTTTGGTGGAGATTAGATCCTTATTCTAGATGTAACTATTTTCATACTTGCTAATTTTAGCTGATTTGGGTTTAAAGTTACTTCATGAAGTGGATGGAGTTATATATCTGTCCTCGGGTTATTTAGCTCAATCCCAACGCATCCTCAGCAATGCCTCCTCAGGCCCAACAACATGCATTTCACGGACACTCAACCCGTGGTTTGCGGACCACTGTCATAGTTGACCTTTATTCCTCTTGTCTGTCATGCCTATAACTGTCACTATTTCTGACAAACACTACATGACATTACATGTTATTGGTGGAACAAGTAAGTAATAATGATAACAATAAAAAATCTACATCAATTATAAAAATAGTCATTTCCTTATCAATACATATCAAGTGGAGCACTAAAGCAAAAGCAGTAATGCTCCACTTAATCTATTCGGCTCGCTACATATTAAGAAAGCAATTCTTAATGCTACACAGCCAGACAGGACACCTAAAAAATTTAAGTTATGAGGTTTAACTCCTAACACAGGCTCCAGAGGTGGACTTTATCACCTGGATGTCCAGCAATCCTCTATTAAGGTGTGTTCACACATTATCACAGGGTGAATGAGGTGACCTGAGCAAGTGATTTACATGCTATCTCTATGTAGAGGCTCATTCAGGACCAAAGCCATGTGAATAAATAGAAAGAATGTGCTTCTAGTGATGCAAACAACATCATTATGGCAAATAGAGCAAACTGGCAATGGCTTTCACTGGAGATCAGAAATGGGAACTTTTCTGTCAATTTGTGTCGCATCAACCAATCAGGCACAGGACATTGTTGTGACATGTGGTAAAGCAGCACAGGGGAGACAAAGCTTTTTCGATCAAAATGGAAGACAGAAAAATTATGGTTGACATAGGATGAAGTAAGGGATGCTCTTTGGGGTTTTGTTTGTGGCTTTGAGAAAAGCTGTTTTAATGTAGCCCTTAAAAAGGACTGGTAAATCATTCATCATTTGCCTTCTCTGCGGCCGGCTCTAGTGCTCTCTCTGCCCAGCCTCTTGCTCTGATCTCCCACTGTCCATACCTCTGTTGTACGGGTGATCCATCCCCAAAGCGGGATAACAGTTTCAGATCCTGGACAGATGGAAGTAACGGGGTAAGTAGCTCATAGACTCCACGACCTGGGAGCATCTCTGAATGATCTGGTGGAACCCAGGGCACGTTCAGCTTTCCACATTAAATACAGCACTGTGACTCACTTGGTAAAATCCTGGTCCACCATGTTGAGTCGCAAGCAGCAGATAGAATCTCCTATTATATGACAGGGTGAAGTGAGTGGAACGTTGTCTGTTGGCCACACAAACTGCTGGCAAAATGTCAAGCAAGCAATAGCACAAGAAATTCTGTTTCCATCCTTCTCCTGGAACAAAAGACTGCTTATTTATCAGCAGCAAGGTGGCTCAAATATTCTTCAATTTTACTGGACATGCCTAACATCACAGTCAAAACATGCTCTACTATTAACCCAGACACATTTTTGCCTACAAAGACAAAGGCAAAGAAAAAAAAAAAATTGTATAGCACATTTCAGTACAAAGACAACACAAAGTGCTTTATATTTCAATCTGAAAAACTCACACGGAAAGAAGAGACAATTAGAAGAATTTATTGATACAATATTTTAAGACTTTGGCGGTCAGACCTCGGCAGGAAACATTCACGCTCAATTATACTTCAATATGCATAAGCAGGTGTATGAGAATAGGAATGATCCCCCAGGCCTGAAACTGGTGGTGGAGTGGAGATAGAAGAAGTTTGTTCGGTCCATATGATGATCTATTTGAGCTAGATGTCCAATTTGATAAACACAGGTTTGCATGATTGTCCATGATGAGCAAGCTTGAAGCGACTGTGGAGAGGAAAAACTCCCCTTTGGGAAGAAACCTCTGGCAGAACCAGGCTCAACATGGCGGTCTTCTGCCGGACCGATTGAGATATGACAGCGAATTCTGTAGAGTCCAGGAGGAATTACACTCTAATAGGAACAAGGTTGTAGGAGCACATAAGAAAGCCAGATGGAGCTGCTATGATGGTGGAGAAGGGGATGGAGGTGGGTTGAATCCAGTCATCAGAGTCCAGATCAGACATCGCACAGCGACTGCTTGCTTGCTGGGTAGAAGTTGAGCTGGATTTGAAGTTCTTTTAAGACGAATCCAGGACACCGATTGGCTTCGAGGAAAAGCAGTTCAAAGCTGATTGGCTTGCGTCGGAGGCGAATGAGTCCTTGATTGATGGAGGTAAGCAATGAGTTTCTTCAGTCTGAATTTCCGCATTTAGCTTCATGATAAAAACATAGGAAAATACAAACAGAATAAAAGCAAGTTGGAATAAAATGTAAACAATTTTAAACAAAGTAAAACATGGGAAATGGAAACTAAAAGCAAATATTAAAAACAGTTGGACTACAAACTTAAATTAATGATGTTTTAGTTAACAGTTTAACTAGAACAGTCAAAGGCAATGCTAAACAAATGTGTTTTTAATCTTGATTTATAAGAACTCAGGCTTTCAGTACTTTTACTTTTCTGGAAGTTTGTTTTCTGGAAGTTTGTTCCAGATAAGTGGAGCATAGGAACTAAATGCTGGTTCTCTGTGTTTGTTTCTGGTTCTGCAGAGTAGGCTGGAGCCAGAAGACCTTAGTGGTCTGGGGGGTTGATACACTGATAACAAGCCTGTGATGTATTTAGGTGCTAATCCTTTCAGTGATTTATAGACTAACATAAGTATTTTAAAGTCTATTCTCTGAGATACAGGGAGCCAGGGTAAGGACTTTAGAACTGGGGTGATGTGCTCTACTTTCTTAGTCTTAGTGAGGACACGGGCAGCAGCGTTCTGGATCAGCTGCAGTTGTCTGATTTAATTTGTAGGCAGACCTGTGAAAACACTGTTGCAGTAATAAATTCTACTAGACAAATGCATGGAATAGTTTTTCCAGATCCTGCTGAGACATTAGTCCTTTAATCCTGGGAATGTTCTTGAGGTTATAGAAAGCTGACTTTGTCATTGTCTTTAGATGCTTTTAGAGGTTCATGTCTGAGTCCATCACTACACCCAAATTTCAGGCCTGATCGGTGGTTCCTAGCTGAAGCGACTGAAGCTGTGTGGTAACTTTTGATAGCTCCTCTATTGGTCCAAATGTTATTACTTCAGTTTTGTTTTTTATTCAATTGAAGAAAATTTTGCCAAATCCATGCATTGATTTCTTCTAACCAGAGGGAGGCCAAAAGCCACTGGAGAGACAGGCGTTGGACTGGTCTGTTCTAGATCCTGCTGGTGACCCACACTGCCACGCAGGTCCAAGGAAGGAACTGGATCCATGCCACACAGTGCAAAGTGCTCGAGGGAACACCACCTGAGCAGCCTCCGGGTCCGATCCCCCTGCCTGGAGGGGTATCCAAAAACCGCCAACCCATACCACGCTGGTAACAGGGCAGCTTGAAAGCACAGAAGCCATCCTGGAGAGGCAACATGATTTCTAGTTTGTTTTTGTCTTAAAAAAGTAACTTACTGAGTACCAGAAGAAAGGACATTCCACTTTGCAGCCAAGATAAACATGAGGATGGAATGTTTTAGAACTGGTGATTGGCATCGCTCTAATTTTTTTATCACTCCTGTGTTCATCTGGAAAAAGGTACAGCACAAACAATTTGTGACTACCCTGAGTAATCATCAGCCATACCCATCGAAGAGAGACCCATCACTTCAGTGACTACCATTATCATGCCAACAATATCTGGTGGCTACTAATGAAAATCTCACTGCTTTAATTGAAAAGGGTTTCTCATCTCTGATGATGGAACAACAGGTTATCAGAACTATAACTTTCCCCTACTAGCTGAAAAAGGAGGTGTTTGTCACATAATTGGGGAACAATGCTGCACTTTTATTCCTTCCTAACAACCTGACCAACATCCATGTAAATTACAATATTTGCTGACTATCCAGTGTCAGGATTCAGCTAGCAGGGCTGTGCAGCTTGCTGCCAGCTCTGTTTCCTCTGCTTCTCCACAGGTGTTCGTGGTTGGTCGGTGGGCGGAGTGCGCACACCTGTGGCTCATTCAGCAGCACCTGAGCTTCCTACAAGAACTGCGCTCGAACAGCGAGAGGACGCCAGAGTGTTATCGTTGCGGTATGCTTGGCAGCCTCGACCTCTAGCCAGCCCTATTTCCTAGACGTTAATTCTACGTTTTTTGTGTCTCTCAAGGTTCCCTTGTGTCCCTGCGAACCCCTCGTGACTCTCGAGCCCTCCTGGTTCCGGCAGACGTACCTTCAATCTGAACGCAAGGCTCATCAACTCTCTCTCCGGTTCCTCTCGCTGTTCTGGACCCCTGGATTTCCTCGGTGCTGCTCGGACCCCTTCGCCCCGCTCTCCGGCGGCCCGAACACCTGCTCAAGACAACCAAGCTGAGTCCTCCTCACCGCCTCCCCGTTCGGTATCCAATCCTCGTGGTAAGCTTACGTTCGTAGCTTATTCTTTCACTTATTTCCACAACTAATCACGTCCCCTTACCTCCTTAGACTGGTCCGGTCCCCTGGTCCCGGGGCAGTTCGAGCCGTCATCGTCCTCCGTCCCGCAGATTAGCGCTGCGCCCCGTGTTTATCCGTGCTCAAATAAATCCTTTAAATCTGACCTGTGTTACCGAGTGTGTTTTCTGCATGTGGGCCCGACACCTCAAGGCAAACATGACATCCAGCAGGAGGAAAATACTGTTTCACCCAGGGATCCTTTGTCTTGGTTAATTTCTGGTGGTTGGACCTCCTGTTTAAAAAAAATTGGAGTAATTCTTCCTATTTTCTTTTTCATTTTGATTTTTCTTTCATGTCGTATTATTCCAATGGTGGGGGTTAAGGGAATGCACTGTAAGAAATTGCTGTAAAAATTATAGCGTGAGAATACAGCCATGAGGCTGGGTTTTGAAAATACAGCTCCTAGCTGTAAACAGAAATGCTTCTGGAAAGAATATCGAATTTGATTGGACCACTGGATCACGTGCATAACTGTACTGTAAAATTTAAATGTACAGCTGCATTGTGGGATATTTGCCGGCAGGAGACCAATGTTCGTGGGTAGGAGAGCGGGAGGAACAATGACTTTCTCTGGGTAAGTACTTTTTGCAGTTTTTGTGTCAATTAAAGGACATAAATAAATGTTATGTGATGATACTGAGCTTCTCACACATTTATCGAGTTGTTTGCTAAAGTTATCTTTTGTCATTTCTAAGCAAGCATCATGTGAAGCACAACTGCTTTTTAGTTTCGTTTTGACATTTATTTTTTACCAAAAATATGCCGATGGTTAGGTATTTAGTAGTGCTGTCAAACGATTAAAAATTTTAATCGCGATTAATCGCATAATGTCGATAGTTAACTCGAGATTAATCGCAATTAATCGCATATTTTATCCTTTTATTTCTGAAAGTGTAATAGCCTGTTTGGGCATTTTAATATGCAATTTTGCAATAAATGAATAAATGACACTAATAAAATACATGCTTGTACAAAACATATTTTAATGTTATTTTTCAAGCACTTTTAAGAATTGGAATGAAAACATCCTGGTGCCAAATGTTAAACTCTGGACTATAATGGCTAAATGACTAATCATGACGCCCTGATGTTTACACCATGTGTAAACAAATGTGTAAATAAATACCTGTTTTCATGCCGATATATTTTTTTTGCCTCTTAAACAAAGCTAGACATGGTATTATGCATAAACATATGACTTTATTGAAATGTACAATTTTTATTAATTTATAAGTTTTGTTCATTTCTTCACTCTCTCTCTCTCTCTCTCTCTCATACATCTAATTCTGAGCTTTCACACCAACAACAATACAGGTCATTCCAGTCTTACACTTTGCTTGCAACTGGGCAGGAGCTTAATACCCTGAATGAGACTGTTTAGCAACTGTTTAGTAACTCCAGGTCCTTCGTTTGGCAACGTGATTCAGCCTTAGTTTGTCAAATACAGAGAAAACAAATTAATAAGCATTAAAGTACGGTTTATGGGTTGGGGTTTCTGCAATTTTATCAACGTGTAAAAGCTCATCTTCAGAACCAATGTCTGCTCAAAATGGTGATCTGTACCAAGTAATCTACTTTCAGCAGTTATCACCGGTTATTGCACCGTAAACTGCAGAAAATACGTGCAGAGTTGCTCTGTCTGCCTTTACTACCGTCAGCTCCTATGGCGGAGGGATATTTCAGCTGGATACAGAGTGTGGGTAGTGCAGGCAGGTCTCATAATAACTGCTGTTTCGTCACTTATTTTAGAGCCCAAATAAGCGATTTCACTTTCAGGAACGCGCCCAAAAAAAAACGCAACCCGTGACTTATAAAATTTAGAAGCGCTTTTAGAAAAAAGAAGCCCAAAGTCGCATGTGTCCGAGGGTAAAAGAAACCCTTCGGGGCGGGTGTGTTTTGCTACAGCTTTCTAGCACTCTTGAAACTACGGAAAGCGCCGAGGGTAAAAGAAACACAGTCCGGAGAGCGCGGCGGGGGAAAAACATTAGGGAACTGTGTGTGTGTTTTAACGCACGGCGACAAAAAAATTGTCGGCGTTAAAATGGGTTTGCGTTAACGCCGTTAATAACGCGTTTAACTGACAGCACTAGTATTTAGCTGAAATTAATATTTATTATGTTATCGGGGTTAATACGTTACTTTCTGTCTGATACGTCCATGACAACTGCAAACTGGCATATTCTGTGCCTAACTCTGGCACACTGCGTCTGAGACAACATTAAAAGTTTTTTTAAGTGAGCCTCATCCAGACAGCTGCATGTTAGTTTCTGCTTTATTTGGTTAAACTTTGTTTTTAATCACTCATTCCTAAAATAATTAGCATTTTTACATTTATGTTCAGGCAACTACCTGAACATAAATGTATGTTCAGGTAGTTGCCTGAACATACATTTATGTTCAGGAAACCGTGCTATGGAAAAACCAGCTGATAGCCGCCCCTTTTCTAGCGTGGAGCCACATAGACCTAGCGTTACTTCACTTAGTGGTCCTCCAGAAGCACCCGAGCAGCCGGGTGGGTGACGGTTCGTAGGAAGCATAGCTGTAGATTTCAGCCCCCAGTTCACCACCAACCCGTCTGCGTTTCTAACAAATTTTCCCCACTCAGCGACACACCCGCTGAGAAGCCGATCCTGGTGATTGGGAGCTCAATAGTCAGAAACGTGGCACTAGACACACCAGGGACCATAGTTAAATGCCTGCCAGGGGCCAGAACAGGCGACATAGAATCTTACCTGAAACTGCTGGCTAAGGATAAGCGTAAATACAGTAAGATTGTTATTCACGCTGGCGGTAATGACACCCGGTCACGCCGATCGGAGGTCACTAAAGTTGGTGTTGCTTCGGTGTGTGAGTTTGCTAAAGCAATGTTGGACTCCGTAATTTTCTCTGGTCCCCTGCCTGATCTGACCAGTGATGACATGTTTAGCCGCATGTCATCATTCAACCGCTGGTTGTCTAGGTGGTGTCCTGAAAACGACGTGGGCTACATTGATAACTGGCGAACTTTCTGGGGAAAACCTGGTCTGATCCGGAGAGACGGCATCCATCCTACTTTGGATGGTGCTGCTCTTCTTTCTAGAAATCTGGCCGGATTTATTAGTTCTCCAAAATGCTGACAACCCAGGGTCCAGACCAGGAAGCAGAGCCGTAGTTTAACACACCTCTCTGCAGCTTCTGTACTGTTACCCATCCATTATCCTATTGAGACGGTGTCTTTCCCACGGCCAAAACTTAACAGATCAAAAACTTATCTAAAAGGAACAAATCATAAAAACCTAATAAAAATCAATACGGTTCACCTTGAACCTAAAAATAAAACAATTAAATGTGGTCTATTAAATATAAGGTCTCTCCCTCCAAAGACTTTGTTAGCTAATGAATTGATTTCTGATAAACAGATTGATTTATTTTGTCTCACAGAAACCTTGCTACAAGAGGACTACGTTAGTATAAATGAGTCAACTCCCTCCAATTATTCAAATTTCCACATTCCCAGATCTGTGGGAAGAGGAGGAGGAGTGGCAACCATCTTTCAGACTGATTTATTAATTAGTCCCAGGCCAATTAATAACTACAGTTCTTTTGAACATTTAACCCTCAGTTTCCCTCATCCAAACTGCAAAGCAATAAAACCTCTTCTGTTTGTTGTTTTGTATCGTCCACCAGGGGTCCGTTCTTCGTACGTCGCTAACTCAGTTAGCAGGATTTCATTGTTGACGATTTGGCATGATCTTGGATCGTTTGGTTCTTCGAAAGACTTCCTGCACTTGTTGTCATAGCAACATGTGCGCCAGCTTAAGCCTGCTCGAGAGCAGGCTTATTTCATGTAAACAAGATTAGATCACGGCTGTATAAGCGGAGGAGATGGAGAAGTCTGCCGTAGCCATGTCCATTTTTACGACTGCAACCTGTTGCGGAAGGTGCAAGAATAATTTGCAGAGTTTTTTTGAATTAATCGCGTATTGCGCAATAGACAGGATCCTTTAGCGCAGCGCGACAGTGTAATTGTAGAGAGATTTTCTTGGTGGCTGTTATAAACAAACAAACAAACACATCATTTAAAATTGGCTTTTAAAGAGGAAAAAGTGGTGTTGGAGCCATAAATCTAAAATATTTAAGTTATTTGTATGATGGTTTGCTTTTTATTTTTATCATATTCAGTAAAAAGATTTGTTCGGGCCATTTTATTGTGAAGTTTAGTTTACTTTGAAAGGCTTGCTTCCTGTCGTGCCGTGTATTGTATTAGAAAAAACTATGGATGGATTATCTAGCCACGGAGCAATACAGTTTTACCGTGTAAACTGTGGATGACTTGGAAAAGGAAAATTTTCATTTTTTATGGATAAAGATAAAGATAAAGATTTTTTTTTGTTAAAATTCCCAGTTTGCACGTGCCCTTTACTTCCAGTGTCTAAGGAATGACACTGAAATTTGGATCTCTTGACATAACAAGTGCCTTTTTAAAATAAAGTATAATAATTAAAGGCTACCATTTTGTAGAATATTCTTGTATTTCACTTTTACTTGTCCCCATGTTCCAGTGGGTCCCGTGGAGGCTCTGATATAAAAGAACAAAGTAAATATGAAATTATTAAAATGCAAAAATTAATACTGTAGAAAGTGATAGAAACATCTACCATGGACAGTATTTACACATTAATTTGTCTGCTACTTTTTGCCAGCCCTCTCTCCTGGCTTTAACAGATTTTTAGGTGTTTTAATTAATGACTAAAATTCGGCATAACCTTCCATTAAAAGCTCTTGTTCTGCTTGGGAGAAAAACTGTGGGCGTTCTTTAGCCATGCTGAACAGCCAATAGCATCGCTGCTGATCATTGTTTCTTCTATCGATACATTTCCCCTTTTAAACAAACGCATGAACGCGCAGTTGTCTCAGATAACTCAATCCAGTCATACTAATCATAAACAACAGGTGTGTTGGAAGAACCCAATTAGCCGGATCAGGATTAGCCGGATGAAATCATCTTGGATGTGTCATTTGATCTTGGATGTTTTAAGCAACGTACGAAGAACGGACCCCAGGCCCTTACTCTCAGTTTTTGGATCAGTTGTCAGACTTCTTGTAAACACTGACAAGGTTATTATAGTGGGTGATTTTAACATTCATGTTGACACAGAATGTGATAACCTTAGTGTAGCCTTTAAAACTATCCTAGATTCAATTGGTTTTGCTCAAAATGTGCATAAACCGATGCACTCTTGGCTCCATACTTTAGACCTTGTGCTGACATATGGCATTGATTGTGAAGAATTAACAGTATTTCCTCACATCCCTGTCCTGTCTGATAATTTTTTAATAACATTTGAGTTTAATCTAACTGAGTTCTCCACCCCCAAAAGAGGGTTCCATTATAGTAGATCTTTATCGGACAATGCTACATCAAACTTTAAAAAGTCTGTCCCCCTCTTAATATCATCAGTATAGCAGAAATACCCTGCAGATAGCAGCAATGTTGTTTCTTCCAATTCACAAATAGATGTCTTTGTAAACGGTATGACTTCGTCATTGCGTTCTGCATTAGACAATGTAGCTCCCTTGAAAAAGAAGGTGATTATTCACAGGAAGCTTGCTCCTTGGTTTAATTCAGAGCTGCGTTTCTTGAAGCACAATGTTAGGAAATTGGAGAGAAAATGGTGCTCTACACACCAAAAGGAATCCTACCTAATCTGGAGGGACAGTCTATTGTTGTATAACAAGACCCTTCGCAGAGTTAGAGCAGCATATTTTTCATCTTTAATTGAGGAGAATAAGAATAATCCTAGATTTCTCTTCAGTACAGTTGCCAAACTTACACAGAGTCATAGCTCTGTTGATCCATCCATTCCCTTAGCTCTTAGCAGTAATGATTTTATGGGATTCTTCATAAATAAAATTGATTCCATTAAAAATAAAATAATTGGCATCCTCCCAAACATGATTACCTCGTCCTCAGTAAGTGAGGCAGCATTGGAGGAATCTTTAGAACCTGCGCAGTGTCTGAACTGTTTAATAGCAGTAGAGCTTTCTGAGCTATCTAAAATTTTAGCTTCATCTAAACCTTCTACCTGTATGTTAGACCCAATCCCAACCAAGTTGTTTAGGGAGGTATTCCCTCTGATCAGTGGTCCTATTTTAGACATGATTAATCTATCCTTGGCAAATGGATATGTACCACAGGCTTTTAAAGTAGCTGTTATTAAACCTTTATTTAAGAAACCATCTCTTGATCAAGATGAGTTAGTAAATTACAGACCTATATCTAATCTTCTTCTCTTATCTAAAATTCTTGAGAAAGTAGTTGCTAATCAACTATGTGAGCATTTACAAAGTAATGACCTACTTGAGGAGTTTCAGTCAGGCTTTAGAGCTCATCATAGCACTGAAACAGCTCTGGTGAAGGTCACTAATGACATTCTCATGGCCTCAGATAATGGACTTGTGTCTATACTTGTCCTGTTAGATCTCAGTGCTGCATTTGATACAGTTGATCACAATATTCTCCTACAAAGACTTGAGCATACTGTAGGGATTAAGGCGAAAGCATTAGGCTGGTTTAAATCTTATCTGTCGGACAGATTCCAGTTTGTTCATGTTAATAATAAATCTTCCTCAAACTCTAGGGTCACCTGTGGAGTACCACAGGGTTCAGTCCTTGGACCAATTCTATTTACTATATATATGCTTCCGATCGGCAAAATTATAAGACAGCATGGTATTAATTTCCACTGTTATGCTGATGACACTCAGCTATATTTATCCATAAATCCTGATGAATCCAATCAGTTACTTCGACTGCAGTCATGTCTTGATGACATGAAAAGCTGGATGACTTTAAATTTCCTGCATTTAAATTCTGACAAGACAGAAGTTGTAATCTTTGGGCCAGAGTCCTCAAAAAATAAAGTTCTTAATCAATCACTTAATCTGGATGAGAAATATGATCTGGCTGGATCATATTTCTCCAATTTTAGCTTCCCTTCATTGGCTTCCTGTTAAATCAAGAATAGAATTTAAAATTCTCCTTCTAACGTATAAAGCCCTTAATAATCAAGCTCCATCATATATCAGAGCTCTAATTACCCCGTATATTCCTTACAGAGCACTTCGCTCTCAGACTGCAGGTCTCCTGGTGGTTCCTAGAGTCTCTAAAAGTAGAATGGGAGGCAGATCCTTCAGCTATCAGGCTCCTCTCCTGTGGAACCAACTCCCAGTTTTGGTCCGTGAGGCAGACACCCTGTCTATTTTTAAGACTAATCTTAAAACTTTCCTTTTTGACAAAGCTTATAGTTAGAGTGGCTCATGTTACCCTGAGCTACCTCTATAGTTGTGCTGTGATAGGCATAGGCTACTGGAGGACATCGGGGTCTAATTTTCTCACTCTACTGATTTCTACTGTTCTTCAGTTTACTGTTCTCCAGTTTTGCATTGTATTACATTGAAATGACTGTCGTCATTTCAGCTTTTAACTTTTTACTCTCTCTCTTTTTCTTCATAGTAGGCACACCTGGTCTGACGTTCTGTTAAACTGTGACATCATCCAGAGAAGACGGCTCACCCGCTACTACCATCTAATGTAGAACCGATTACTGGATCAATGTGTGCTTCTGTGCTTTTTTGTCTGTCTTGTTGTGTCTCTGCTCTGTCTTCTGTAACCCCCAGTCGGTTGAGGCAGATGACCGTTCATACTGAACCCGGTTGTGCTAGAGGTTTTTCCTTCCCGCTAATGGGTGGTTTTTCTTTCCACTGTCGCTTCATGCTTGCTCAGTATGAGGGATTGCTGCAAAGCCATGGACAATGCAGACGACTCTTCCTGTAGCTCTACGCTTCTTCAGGAGTGAATGCTGCTTGTCGGGACTTTGAAGCAATCAACTGGTTCCCTTATATAGGAAATTTTTGACCAATCTGTATAATCTGACTGATATTGACTTTGTAAAGTGCCTCGAGATGACATGTTTCATGAATTGGCGCTATATAAATAAAATTGAATTGAATTGAATTGAATTTAATAATGGCTAAAGAGTTTTCTTCAGCTGGAGAAAAAAAAAGGATTGGCGCTTTTTTTCCATCGGGTGGGAGCCTTAAATGTGCTTTTTTTCTTGCTATACTTTACTGCTATTTTAACAATTGAATAAACATATCTCAAACTATCCAATCGGTTTGTTTTTTTAGGTTGTGGCAGTATTAGAAAATCTGAAGTATTTTTAACTCTGGAACTCTCCTTATTGACTTTTTTTAGGACCAAACCAACAAATTAACACGTTAAAAATATATGATCAGCTGATGAAGAGGTTGGGATCATGGTGGCCAAGCTTCTCCTCGCACATTTCTGAGATCAGGATGGGCTTCTGCTTTATGCAGATGTAAGTATACAAAGGTCAGATGTGCCATTAATATACGATTTTGTCTAACCTTGTTGTGATGTTTTTTAGAGGTGTGCTACAGCTGCAGATCTTGAAGGAACACACAATCTGCCGTCTAGTTCCACTGGTGAGGAGAACTATAGCACAGAAGAAGTCAGTGAAAGTTTGGTCAGATGAGGCCAATGAGAGGCTGAGGGATTGTTTCAGAACCACAGACTGGAGCATGTTCCAAAGCTCTCATGGTGATGACATCAACAGCCTGACTGAATGTATCACTGGCTATATGAACTTCTGTGTGGAGAGCATTGTGCCTACACAACGGCTACGATGCTTTCCAAACAACCCCCCCTGGGTGACCCCTGAGCTGAAAGTCCTCCTGAACCAGAAGAAGAGGGCTTTCTACTCAGGGGACAGAGAGGAGCAGCGTAGAGCACAGCGGGAGCTCCAGTGGAGGATCAGGGCGGCAAAGAAGGATTATGGGAAGAAGATGGAGGAGCAGCTGACGCAGAACAATGTCAGGGACGTGTGGAGAGGTCTGAAGAACATGTCCGGCTTTGGGCAGAGGACCAGCAGGGCTGCAGACGGTGACACCAAGTTTGCAGATGAGTTGAACACATTTTTCACCCGGTTTGACTCCCCCAACACTGGCCCCCTCAACTCTCCACACGTCTCCAACCACCAGCCCTCCAGAGATCTACCATCCCCCCCACCGCCACTCTTATCAACGACCGACCCATCCACACCTTCGGTCCTACCTTCCTCCCCCCTCACAATCACACCAATGCAGGTGAGAGGTCTGCTGACGAGGCTGAAACAGAGGAAAGCCTCTGGACCGGATGGCATCCCCCTAGGGTGCTGAGGACCTGTGCAGATGAGCTCTGTGAGGTCCTCAGCTACATCTACAACCTGAGCCTCAGCCTGGGGTTGGTGCCCACCCTGTGGAAGAACTCCTGTGTGGTACCGGTTCCCAAAACACCGCATGCCAGGGAACCGGCCCACTTCAGACCAGTTAGCCTGACCTCCCACCTGATGAAGACCATGGAGCGCCTCATCCTAGCACACCTGCGCACCGTGGTGAGCCCCACCCTGGACCCGCTGCAGTTTGCCTACCGACCCAACATCGGAGTAGAGGATGCCATCATCTACCTGCTGCAGCGGGCGCTCACCCACCTGGAGACCACCGGGAGCTCTGTGAGAGTCATGTTCTTTGACTTCTCCAGCGCTTTCAACACCATTAGACCGGTGCTGCTGAGGGGGAAGCTGGAGGACGCTGGGGTGGACAAACATCTGGCAGACTGGACCATCGACTACCTCACTGACCGCCCTCAGCACGTGCGGCTGCACGGCTGTCAGTCAGAGGTGGCACTCTGTAGCACCGGGGCCCCCCAGGGCACCGTTCTGTCTCCGTTTCTTTTCACCCTCTACACCTCGGACTTTACTACAACACGGACAGCTGCCACCTTCAGAAGTTCTCTGATGACTCGGCCATTGTGGGCTGTGTGTCTGAGGGGAACGAGCTGGAGTACTGGTCGGTCATCATAGACTTTGTGGACTGGTGTGAGAAAAACCATCTGTGTTTAAACACCAATAAGACCAAGGAGATGGTGATCAACTTCAGGAGAAGACCCCCACCTCACTCACCTGTGAACATCCAGGGGCAGGACATAGAAACTGTGGAGAGTTTCAAATACCTGAGTGTTCACGTCAACAATAAACTGGACTGGACTCACAACACCGACGCTCTGTATAAGAAGGGCCAGAGCCGGCTCCACCTCCTGAGGAGGTTGAGGTCCTTTGGAGTGAGCCGGCCTCTGCTAAAAACTTTTTATGACTCTGTGGTGGCCTCAGCCCTCCTCTACGCTGTTGTCTGCTGGGCTCCTGGCAGCGCAGAGCGGGACAGAAAGAGGCTGAATAAGCTGGTGAGGAAGGCCACTTCTGTCCTGGGCTGCACTCTGGACTCTGTGGAGAAAGTGGCTGAGAGGAGGGTGTTGTCCAAGCTCACATCCATCATGGACAACACCTTCCACCCCCTGCACCAGACTGTAGAGAAGCTGAGCTGCTCCTTTAGTGACAGACTTAGACATCCTGTCTGTAAAAAGGAGCGCTACCGCAGGTCATTCATTCCTACTGCTACCAGACTATACAATGCTGCACTATAACTGTAACCACAATATTAATAACTAATGTGCAATGACTAATGTGCAATAATCTAATTAATACACTGGGCCAAAACCCGTGCAATAATCCTGATGTAGTGACTTCTGCTGCTATTACCACCTGAACATATGTCAGTACACATGTATGTATGTATGTATGTATGTACAAATGTATACACGAATGTATATGCACATATATACGTGTAGGTATGTATGTATGTAGGCGTGTATATATATATATATATATATATATATATATATATATATATATATATATATATATATATATATAAGTATGTATATATATATAAGTATGTATATATGTTTATATACATATAGATCACTATGAATGTAAATAAGACACCATATGTCCATTCCTATTTCTTTTGATCCATTGTATATTTGAAGATTCACTGTATATAACTGAATGTACCTTTCCTACTCTGCACCTTCTTGTATGAACCGATGTGGCAAGTGAATTTCTCCATTGTGAGATCAGTAAAGCCTATCTTATCTTATCTCTTATCTTAGTCCACGATTCATTGCCCTTGGTAAGTAGCATATGCACAATATACTTTTCAGTGTGTCTGTGTCTTCCATTCTTCTGTCTATAGACACATTGATGGAAGCACCAGAAAGAGATTGACATCTTCTGGATCTGCTAGCCCTACATCTTTAAGCAGAGGGGTGGGAGATGCAATGTGGACAGAGACAGAAGATGTACCTGAAGAGTAGCAGATACGTCTATATGTCACTGATATAGGGATGTATCTGCCATCCCTCTCTCTGTCTGTTGTCCCTAGAAATATCTCTATAGAGGGGCGCTGGTGAGCAATGGAGAAGTAGGCAGCGTTTCCCTAGAGCTGCAAATTTTGAAAGATTTTTGCCACTAACTTGATATTTGGACAGTTCTACAATAGGTTGGGAGACATAACAATCTACACTTCATTTAACTGCACCAGGACATGATGAAAGCAAACTTGAGGATGCATGCCTCCAACAAGGACAAGAAAGGGAAAGAACCGGGCACAGCCGCCCCGGACTCGCCTGAAGGTAGCTATCCCACGGCTAATGCTACCATCCTAGAGGCTATAAACTCTCTCCACACAGAACTACAAGTCACCAAGTTCGAAATTTGTCAGACAATAGACACCCGCATCGAAGAGGTTAGGTATCAGAGGAGAACTTCTCGCCCTCAAAACAGAGACTCAAAATGCCATTCACGGGTTGAAAACGTCCAGCGACCAACATGGCGCATCCATTGCTGAACTAGAACGAGCGGCCACACAGTCTGCAGACACCATAACCACGCTACAGTCAGAGATAAAACGTCTACGCACAGAAACGAATCAACTAACAGAAAAATACATGGATCTTGAAGGAAGGTCCAGACGACAAAACATACGGATCGCAATGTTAAAAGAAGGGGCAGAGAAAGGCGCAGAATTGAACTGATTTGTCTCACAGCTCCTGAAAGACGTGTTGACTTTGGATGACTTACCGCTGGTGAACCGCGCTCATAGAGCTCTACGAAGGCGTCCAGATGACACAGGATCTCCTCGGGCGTTGGTAGTGAGACTCCACTATTACCACAACGTTACTATGATTCTCCAGAAGGCCATGACCCAAAGGAACCTGGCTTACCGTGGGCAGAAGATCCACATCTTTCCTGACTTCACCCCCGAGATCGCAAAACGCAGAGCTGCATTTAACGGTGTCAGAGCACTTCTTCGGGACAAGCCGGGAATTTGGTATGGACTTTTATATCCTGCAAAGCTGAGAGTGACTTTCAGAGGAACACGAACAACGTTCACAGATGCGAAAGAAGCCCAGAGGTTCGCGGAGCTCCATTTTGGCGCGGGCGGAGACGAGGCAAGCGGCCCCGTGGCGGACACCTGATGCAAATGGGGAATGGCCGGATCTGGTAGTACTCAATATTGGACTGTCCTGTGATGTTTACCCAGCTAAGTTTACATAATGTTTAGATTGTTCATTTTGGTTACATAATTACTTGCCGTAAGGTTAGTTAGTTTAGTGCTTACATTTTATACCACTGCAGAGCTTTTCTCAACTTCTAATTAGGAGTTAATAGTGAGGGAAGTTGTTAGTTGAGTAGGTTAATTAGGGTTCCAAGCCCGCAGCGCAGGCGAACGGCTATGCCTTTCGTCTGCTCTGTGAGCAGAGAACCCTATTGTTTTTCGTCTGTTTTTAAATTATTTATTAGGGTTCCAAGCCCGCAGCGCAGGCAAACGGCTATGCCGTTCGTCTGCTCTGTGAGCAGAGAACCCTATTGTTTTTCGTCTGTTTTTAAATTATTTATTATTATTACGGCTAAAACGCGTTGGGCGGCCCATGCGGATTTGTAACGAATCAATAGGATCAGGTATCTAAGTACAGAATGTGCGCCTCTACTCACATCCAGAAATTCAGACCCCTCAACAACTAGGGGGCGCTATAATAAAGGACAATGCGTTTCGGCCTGTAACCACCAAACTACTGGTCCCACACTCAAAAACTTGATAGCACTTTGTTTATTGGATGATTCTGCATCAAAAAGGGAAATTGGCACACCTTTCGTTTCCCAGCTACTTTTCGCGCTACATGGCTACAAAGGTTGGACCTTTCTTGTTAATCTCCTCCTACAGTTTTTGTGCAATCCGCGCAAAACTTTATATATAAGCGTGTCATGGAAAGATAAAAAAGTTAACGTGGCAGATTTTTGAATTTTGACTTTTTCGAAAAGTAACGCTACAATAAGTGATTGTTAGCTAGCTAGCTCTAAATGTAATTGCTGATTATTCTAAAACCATAACAGATTTTAACATGTCCTTTATAACCCAAACTACAAATAAGATTTTGCACATGTGACCCGCGTTTGAAGATCGTCCATCACTAGGGGGCGCTGTGATGTCAAGAAATATACTACGCAAGAATGGCTGATGGGATTTTTACAAAACAATCTTCATCCCCTTCCAGTCATAACCCTGAACTAAAGTAATAAAAAGTGGGTGGGGCCTATTTCCAAAAGTGTGGAAAAAAACTTAAAAACTTCAAAAATTCACCTAAAATCACTTGTGTGGTGTAACAAGCTCAGATTTTCTGGATGTATTCCTTGAATAAGGTGCAACAATTCTCTCACTGCATGTATTCAAGTTTTTGAAAGTGCCACACTGTTTTTTTCAAAGTTTGTAAACTGGAGAAATCAATGTATTTTCCACAAATATTGGTCAATGCCAATAAAAATGGCCTCTATCTGTAAAGCACAGCCATAATAAACATGTGTTTCAGTTTGGTAAAAATCCAGGTGAATCTGACCAATTTACAAGAAATTAAAATTTACATGTATAGGACTATAAAGTTTAATGTTTTTTTTCTCTGAAATCGTTTCATTAATGACCATATTAAAAATCACGTAGTTAGATAAAGCACTATTGGACATACGTAAATATTTTCAGAATTTTAGAGCAAACTGTTGAATTTTAACAAATTTATGAAGTTTGTGATCAGTTCACAGCTCTCATCATCCAGAGCTCTGCCATCCAGAACTGTGAAAAGGACGGCCATTATGCCCATATTTGGGCACATCACCGAAAGTAACGTCATATCCCGTGTTTTTTCTAAGCGGAGCAGAGACTTGAAATGGGAGGATAGCTTTTAGAGTTTTGAGAAGAACACATAATTTAAAAACTTTAATTGAATATAAAAAAGATCAAGCAGAAGCAAGGAAAGTTATTTAGAAGGCAAATAAGACAAAATGGAGAGATTTTTGTGATTCAATAGGCAGAACAACTTCTATAGCTGAGGTATGGGGAATGATTAAGAAAATGAAGGGAAATAGACCAGAGAGAACATATCCAGTTCTAAAACATGAAGAAGGAACAGCATTAACAAATGAAGAAAAAGTAGAAGTAATGGCAAGAACATTTGCAAAGATCCATAGTTCAGATATGGATCAGACTTATTCCAAAAGTAACGCTATAATATAATATGGATAGATAGATAGATAGATAGATAGATAGATAGATAGATAGATAGATAGATAGATAGATAGATAGATAGATAGATAGATATGAAAAGGAGTAATAGCATTAATGGTTTAAAGGTCACTGTAAATAAAGAACATTCATTATATTATACTTAAAGAGAATTAGAAAACTTTATTTGTCATTTTGTATGCACAGAGTGCGTACAGAACAAAATTCCGTTGCATACAGCTTGTAAATTGCAGTAAAATAAATTACTGTATAAGGTTCAGCAGTGATTTGAAGTAAACAATTGAAATGCAAACAAATCAGGAGAATTCAAAGTGTACAGGTGTGTATTTTTAAAAAACATTTGTATATCCAGAATTGATTGTGCAGAGGGCAATTTGTGCAAGAATACAGCTTGTAAATTACAGTCAATTTAAATTACAGTATAAGGTGCAGCAGTGATTTAAAAGTAAACAATTGAAGTGTAAACAATGCATGAGAAAGTCACAGTGTACAGATAAGTATTTTTAAAACCATTTGTATGTACTGAATTGATTGTGCAAAGGGCATTTGTGCGAGAATGCATTTAGAAACTGAGAGTTTGACAGCATTTGTAATGCTAGTTGGAGATGCAATGATGCAAAATGAGCAAATATGCGAATGTTGTGCAAAGTTTTTGGGTTATAGTTATAGATAGCAGTGACATGCATTCAGGGGAGGCAATCATGGAAAGAAAGAAAATATAGAATAATGATAACATAATATATATTGTGATTCACTCAGTCATTTGTAATAATAATTGTTTTTTTAATCTAATGTCCTTATTTTTTTTATTATGTTCTCTTTAAAATCGAAGACTTTTCGCTATTTTTAACGTAAATCCTTGGTGGTGCTTGATAGTGAAGCGCCACCAAGCCAGCGATCTTGGCCTCCCCTGGGATTGCGCAATCCCGTTAACTGCGCTGACTTCCATTCCGTGAATGCCTTTTCCTGTCTCTAGATCATAAATTCATTTGTTCAAACACTGATGAACTGATTTTCCACAATTTAATATATGTGGATATATGGATTACGAATTGTGTTTTGGTCATTAAACTATGTGTTTTCGTGTGCTGCTGGGCGATCATAAAAGCCAAAGAGCTGGTTGTAGGTGAGGCCGGCAGTTCCTTGGCCTCTAGGCAGGGGGCGCTCAAGGGGCACCGCTCTGATCCCCAAATAGTAGAGTCAAAGCAAGTTATGGATGTGTTATTAGCGAGTTTTGCTAAACAAGTAAAGCACTAAAAAGACTCTAAACATACAGCTGGAACAGGACTGATGAAGGAAGGCTTTCCTCCCTGGCAGTGAGCTCCACTGAGACTGAGAAACTTTTAAAACTAAAGAAGATAAAAAGAACATTTACCGGAAAGTGACCGATATTTTTGTTCAGAAAGAGCGCAGCTGGACTTCATTTCTAAGTAGAGGTAAGACAGCGATAATTATTCATGTTTTGTTTTTGTAATGAAATGTGCGTAATGTAGGTTATAGTTTTTGAATGTGTTACAAATGCGGAAATCCATCATAACTCATAAACTTTCCAATCAAATGACAAATAATTTAGTTTTATTTATTTTTTTAACAAAGAATATTTTTTCCATGTCTCTTGGTTAATTGATTTGGCTCAACCAGTCTCCTTCAGCACTTTGCAATGAGTCTACTCTGTAGAGTGTATATATTTGTAAATCTGACTGATGACGTCAGTGTTTCACCAGCTATGAACCCTACCGCACGTCACTGATAGATAGATATATCAATCAACATCTGCATACCTTGATTCAAATGAAATGATTTTAGTCTTATTTAACACTACAAGCTACAAGGATAAGAAGAGAATATCTTGGTTGAACTTAGAATAAAAAGGTATAAGTTACGGGAAACATGTAATTCATATATTATGAGTTGTCATGAAAAGGAGTAATAGCATTAATGGTTTAAAGGGTCACTGTAAATGAAGAACATTCATTATATACATATACATATATATATATATATATATATATATATATATATATATGGGGAACAGTTCATGGTGGGGGTTTGAGGGTCTCTGTTGATGCTATGGGCTGGGGGCATGCAGCGCTGGAATGAAATGTCCTTAATGGAGGGAAGAGTAGCCCCTATGATCCCTTCTGCTGTCCCCACCACTCTCCTCATTTTCCACCAGTCGGAGGTGCTGCCGCCTCCACACCACACAGAGAGACAGCTGGTCAGAATGCTCTCTATGGTACTTCTGTAGAAGGTTGTGAGAATGTGCGGGGACAGGTGGGCTCTCCTCATCCTCTGCAGGAAGTACAAGCGCTTCTTTGCCCTCTTCACCAGTGACGTGGTGTTCACAGACCAGGTGAGGTTGACCGTGATGTGCACCCCGAAGAATTTGGTGCTGCTAACCACCTCCACAGCTGAGCTGTTGATGAGTTTGTGTCATCTGCGAACTTCATGATGTGATTGGGGGTGAACCTGGGTGTGCAGTCGTGTGTCATCAGAGTAAACAGCAAGGGGCTCCGGATGCAGCCCTGAGGGGAGCCCGTGCTGAGGGTGATGACATCAGAGGTGGTCTGTCAGACCTGGACCGACAGTGGTCAGGAGGTGAGGAAGTGGTGAAGGGGTGTGCTGAAGCCCAGATGTTCCAGTTTTTCCACCAGATGCTGTGGGATGAGGGTGTTGAATGCTGAAGTCCAGGAACATGCTCAAAGGGGGCGGTGCATGGGCTTGGAATCCGTTAATAACTGCTTGCAGTTCTAGTGTCTCTTTGTTGTTTGAGTGTTACTCTTAATTTAATTTCTTTGTTTATCTTTTTCTTTATAACTTCCTTAGAGGGGTCGCACCTTACTTTGCAGACTCTTCTTAGTATAGGCAAGACAGTAACCATTTTGTTTGACGGGGTGGGCTGGGATTTATATATGATGTATAATCATCTGTTTCACATTTATGAGGACCTCTATATTCTTTTTCATTCTACGCTGAGTTATGCAGGTTAATACAACACATACAAATAAGGGCGGACAAGTTACCTTGGTCACATGGAATGTTAAAGGTTTGAATAATCCTGTTAAGAGGGGTAAGATATTAGCACACCTAAAGACACTGTCCAGTGATGTAATTTTCCTTCAGGAAACCCACCTCAATAAGAATGAGCACATAAAACTGAGATGTAGGTGGACAGGACAAGCTTATCATTCTACTTGTGCAGTGAGAGCTAGAGGCGTGGCAATATTATTCAAGAAAGGCACACCTTATACTCATAAATCAACCATATCCGACAGGGAAGGCAGATATTTAATATTAGTTGGAGAACTGTACTCTGTTCCTATAACTCTGGTTAACATATATGGCCCCAACACAGATTGTCCACTTTTTTACAAACATGTCTTAGCCCAAATACCTGACATTTCACAGACTAGTTTAATCATTGGAGGGGACCTGAACCTTGTTTTAGATCCATACTTAGATCGCTCGTCAACACGTAGAGCGCCGGTCTCTAAGGCTAGTATTTTCCTTAAGGAATACCTAAATAATTCTAATTTGTTCGATAGCTGGAGGTGTTTTAATCCACAAGGAAGAGCCTATTCATTCTACTCAAATGTTCACAATGTGTACACATGGATTGATTATTTAATGTTGGATGCAAAATTATTGCCATATACTAGTGAAGTAAAATATCACAATATAGCAATCTCAGCCCATGCCCCTCTTTCTCTAGAGTTACATCTAGATAATTTGAACCAAACCGAAAGAACATGGAGATTAGACCCACACTGCTGAAAGAGCCAGAATTCTATAAATTTATCAGAGAGCAGGTTACTTTTTTCTTTGAAATGAATGACCTTCCAGGAACGTCTCCTTCAATACTGTGGGAAACTCTGAAGGCATATTTAAGAGGCAGCATTATATCTTTCCGATCTGCAAGAAGGAAAAGGAATCGTGCAGAATTGGTGGATTTAGAGCAACAAATTAAGCAACTGGTCAAGGATAACGCTACACCCCCTCTACAGAAACTCATAAAAAAAATATTTCATTGAGGTACAAATATAATCAATTATTGTCAGATCACATTACTAGAGCTTTCATTTTTACTCAACAGAAGTATTTCGAATTTGGGGAAAAACCTCATAAATTATTAGCTAGACAATTAAGGAAAATGGAAAGTGACCGTACAATCAATAAGATTAAATCAGAAACTGGAGAAATTTTAACCTCACACAAAGACATTAATCATAGATTTAAACAGCTTTATGAATCGTTGTATTCTTCCAACGCAGTAAAAGACAACTTAATTATACAGAAGTTTTTAGATAGTTGTAATCTCCAATCTTTAACTCAGGATGACAAAAGCTCTCTGAATGCAAACATCTCATGCATAGATATTCAGGTTGCTATTAAATCACTAAAAAGGGGGAAAACAGCTGGTCCTGATGGATATCCTGGGGAATTTTATAAAGAATTTAGTGACCTTTTATCACCTTATTTGCTAAAAATGTACACCCAAGCAAAATCAGATAATATGCTACCGCCTACAATGAGAGAAGCCACTATAATACTAATACCAAAAAAGGATAAGGACCCTGAGGAAGTTGGTAATTACAGGCCAATATCACTGTTAACCTATGATCAAAAGATACTAGCAAAAATTCTAGCTAATTGGTTGACTTTATTAATGGATAAATTAATTAATCCTGATCAGACGGGTTTTATACCAAATAGACACTCGTTTTTCAATGTGATTTACTCTAAAGGGGAGGAAACTTCTGATTTGGCTGTCCTTTCCCTTGATGCGGAAAAGGCCTTTGACCAAATAGAATGGCCCTATCTTTTTGCAACCCTAAGAAGATATGATCTTGGTGAACACTTTGAAAAATGGTTAAAGAGCCTTTATCATAAACCTTGTGCTAGAATTGTCTAGTGAGAGTGAGCAGCCCTGTCTGGTGCCTCTATGTAATTGAAATGCAGGAGATAGTGTCTTGTACTAACAAGTGGGGAAGGACATCTAATCTCCCAATTTTATAATGTGTTATTATCCAGATCCTTGCCATCCATGCAAGGCCTTAGAACAGGCTGGGAGCAGGAATTAGGAACGGATATAAGTAACGAACTCTGGAAGGCTGCGCTAGAGAATATTCACAAGTGTTCTGCCAATTCTAGACACTGTCTTATTCAATTTAAAATCATTCACAGGCTTCATTACTGTAAAGTGAAGTTACATAAAATTTTCCCTAACACATCCCCGCTGTGTGACAAATGCTATATTGAAGAAGCCACACTTCTACATTCATCTTTTTTTGTGTACAAAATTAACCCCATTTTGGTCTGGCATATTCAAAACTTTATCAGATATGCTTAGTACAGAATTGAAGCTGGACCCACTTCTGATTGTACTTGGAGTTTCAGTTCAGCTTTCTCAATTTAATAAATATCAACGACAACTTTTATCTTATGCCTTTATTATTGGAAAGAAGCTAGTGTTGATGTTCTGGAAAAAATCAGAGGTCCCGTCGGTTAAAATGTGGCTGGAGGAACTGGTAAGGCTCTCTCATCTGGAAAGAATACAGTTTTCACCAGCAAATAACTTAAAGCGATTCAATATAACTTGGCAACCTCTTTGGCAATATATTGATAACTCTATTTAAAGAGAAATTGATTTGATTCCTTGTGTGACAAGATGTAAGTCCTAGGGAAAAAGGTTGGGGGTGGGTCTTGAGAGTGTTCCTGTTTAGGTATGCCACTTTTGTTTTGTTTTTATTTTGTGTTGTCTTTATGTTTCATATTCACAAAAAAGAGGACATATTTGTATTGTTGATATTTAAATTTTTATATCTGATTCCTCAATAAAACTGTTTGAAACAAATATCTCTATAGACAGTGGACACATCATCTCATTGTGTCAATAGGCAGAAGGATGGCACATCAGCTGTTTCTGTTGCCCATGTCTGTGCAATTCTGAACAGTCTGAATATTATTAAATGTACTGGTTACACGTAAAAATAGGAAACTAAAGAAACAAAGTACCTGAATGGTAAATTAAAATGAAAAATATCAGTGAAGATTGTTTTTTTTTTTTACCCTTCATCATTGGATGATAAGCATTGAGCCTGAAGTTTTTTGTTGTCATCTGTTTTTAGACCATTCATGGGCCTCAATCCAGAAAGGGGAACAAAAACTGCAAGAGGAAAAGTAAAATCCAGAACAACAGAACGGCTGGTGCAAAGGAAACAAGCAGCGGTGAACCCACATGTCTCCACTTTACTTTGCAAGCTGATGGACTATCAGTGGAACTTCTAAAAAGGTAAAATTACACATCTACACACAATCTGTTTTCTCAATCTGTCTTCCTGGTCATGTCATGGAAAGGAGGACAGATTGAGAAAAAACACTTTTTGTGTTTCTCTGTGCTGTTTTTATTTCTGTCTCAGACTGTCTTTATCCAAGTTTGTCTGTCTCTCTCTTTCTCTGTCTGTCTTTCTCTGTCCCTGTTTGTCTCTGTGTGTCTCTCTCTATCTGACATGGTCTGTCTCTTTGTCTCTGTCTCCATTTCTCTCTTTATCTGCATCTGTCTCTCTGTATCTGCCTCCCCCTCATCTTTGTCTCTCTCTTTCCTTTCTGTCCTTCTTTTTCTGTCTCTATGTCTCTCCCTTTTTGTGTTTTCCTCTCTCTCTCTCTCTCTCTCTCTCTCTCTCTCTCTCTCTCTTTCTCTCTTACTGTTTATGTGTCCCTGTTTTGGACTCACTAAGAGTTAGCTATACAAGCAGCTAAACAGATACTCAGCAACTCCACAGAAGCCGATTCTTTGTTGTGAATTTACTGAATATTTACTTTGTGAAACTGAAATACAAACATATACAAAATATACATCAAGAATTGTACATGAATTAACATTAGCTAAAATATACTAGAAATACAATTGCAAAAAACAGAATACTTACAGACGTTGCTTGAACAAACATGGAAACAAACTGTAACAAATTAGGAGTGGAGGACGAAAGCAGCCATCTTCGCTGTAAGCAGGCTCAAATTAACTTCCTGTCAAGTGGGTTGCCAAAATAAAAGTCTCACAAAATAGCAACAATAACCAGTAGGCACATTAGTTTCACTAAAAACTTAACCTAATGAAAATTACATGAAAAGAAAAATATGAAACTTCAAACATAACACTCCCCGCCTGGGGTCTCTAAGAACCCACATTTAACTATCGACATTGCTAGTGCATTCTTCGGATAGAAGCAGGACTACTTCGGTGACGGGCCGAGAGAAAGTCTTTTTGCCTCCATCCTTTGCAGTAGTCATCTCGACCTTCCGTACTAGTCCATCTTGCCCTGGTAAAGTCTTTGTGATGATAGCGATGGGCCACTCATTTCTCTTGGATTGAGAATCTTTGAGTAGAACTACGTCCCCGTCCCCACATTTCAAGCTGGGCTTCTTGTCCTGCCACTTGTGTCTGAGTTGCAACGTGTGAAGGTACTTGTGCCTCCACTTGCCCCAGAAGATGTCTGCCAGATTTTGGACTCTCTTCCATTCTTCCTTGTACCTGGCCCCACCCTCAAAGTTGCCAGGAGGAGGAGGTGCTGACCCCATCTTCAAGGTCAGGAGCATGGATGGGGTGAGGATAAAAGTTGACTCTGGGTCTGTCGATACTGGGATGAGTGGTCGAGCATTTATCACTGCAGCTACCTCGGCCATGAGTGTAGACAAGACCTCATGTGTCAACTGTGTTCTCTGCTCTTGGAGCATACAGTCAAGGACGCGCCTGGCGATCCTAATCATCCGCTCCCAGGCTCCACCTATATGGGATGAATGGGGCAGATTGAACACCCAGGTGCAGTTCTGGTTACTGAGGTATCTCTCACGCTGTCTGAGCATGAAGCAGTGCTGGACATTTGCAATTCTCGTGAAGCAACTACAAAGTTCACGCCGCAGTCAGAACAAATCTGCCGTGCAGGACCTCGGATGGCGAAGAGACGTCTCAAAGCGTTGATGAAACTACCTACCTGAAGCCGCTCCTCTGGTAAGTCTCCCATCTGTTGGCGTTGTTTTTCCCCGCAGCTTCTTGCCTGTCACACACTTAAACAGAAGACAAGTAATGCTTTGTTTTGTACCAACTATCCAGAAGCCTGCTGACCTCATGGCACCTTCTGTAAAATGTCTGCCCTGGTGTTTCACCGCTTCATGGTAGTGGCGTATGAGAAGCACTGACAGGTGATGATGGCCAGGGACAATGAGGGGATTGATGTCATTCAACTCTAGGCCTGAGTGCTTTATACGGCCTCCAACTCTCAAAAATCCATCAGAGTCGAGAATGGGATTCAGTTTGCACAAGCTGCTTGAAGAGGCAATGTTTAAGCACTCTTGAATGCATTTGATCTGTTCTTGATAGCACTCTCTCTGAAGGCTCTTCAGTATGCACACTTTGGCGCGTGCCATCTCTCCCTCTGAGGATTCGCAGATGTGCCAACCTCTGCAGCTGTTAGTGGGAGTAGGGTGAGAAAAGGTGCGAGCAATGTGGATCAAGTGCGCTATTGCTCTTATCAGAGTGCTTAACTTGGAGAAGCGCTCAAAGCGCTCAGGCTGGACAGCATCTTCAGGAATGTGCACAATGTCTGCTGTAACCTGGGGACGTATTTCAGAGTCTGTCGCAGGATCGACAAGGTCGTAAGTCCCTTTAGGCTCAGAGATGTACGGAGATGGCTTGGTGAGAAAGGCTGGTACTTTAAGCCATGTTGTGCTGCTGAGAAGAGCCGCTGGCACAGAGAGAGAGCTGTGGTCTGCTGGATTCAAGTCCGAAGGTACGTATCTCTATTGTCCAGAGCATGGCGAGTGCTGTATGCGTTGGACTCTGTTGTGGACGTAGACGTAAAACCTTTGTTTTTGGTTGTGGAGGTAGGCTAACAGTACCTTGCTGTCAGTGTAGTATACTATGTTGTCAAATGTCACATCCATCTCTGTAGTTATCATCTCTGCCATCTCCATGGCAAGCACTGTCGGGCAGAGTTCCAGCCTTGGAATCGTCAGATCAGGTTGAGGCGCCAACTTTGCTTTCCTATACACAAAGCCAGTCTCTACATCCCCTTCTTGAGATGAGACTCTGATGTATGCCACTGCTGCCACAGCTTTCACTGATGCATCAGCAAATACGCAAAGCTCCTTTCGCTGCGCTCCTGATGTAGAAATGGGTGTGTAGACACGTGGTATCTGAAGTTCTTCTAGGTCTTGCAATGACTCTCTCCATTTCATCCACTCGGCTTCCATGTTGTGTGGGAGAGGTGAGTCCCAGTCGAATTCCAGGCTGGTGAGCTCTCTCAAGAGCAGTCTACCCTGAATGGTGACTGGGGCTAGGAACCCTAGTGGGTCGTAGACACTGTTCACAGTCGAGAGCACCCCCCCCCTTGTGTAAAGGGTTTCTGCTCACAGGTGATTTAGAAAGTAAACGCGCCCATCGCGGTGTTCCAGGACAATCCCAGACTGCGTTGCATAGGCAGGTCATCTGCACAGAGATTCAAATCTTCAATATTTTGAGCAAGATCATTAAGCGGAAAAGCTTCCAGGACTGCAGGCCAATTGGAAGTGAGCTTGTGTAACCTGATGTTTGAGCCTGCAAGCATTTGTTGAGTTTGCTTTACAACACTGATGGCTTCTTCTTCAGTGCTGAACGATTTCAGCCCAGCATCCACATAAAACTCACGTTCAACAAATCTTCGCACTGCAGGACCAAACTCTGCTTCCCTTTCTTCAGCAGCCCTTCGTAAGCCGTATATGGCAACGGCGGATGAGGGACTGTTTCCGAAGGTGTGGACTCTCATTCGATATTCAGTGACTTCACTTGCCATGTCATTGCTCTGGTACCACAGAAAGCAAAGGAAGTGTTTGTGCTCCTCTTTCACCCAAAGCAGTGTTTCCCGCAGTAATTTGCTTTGGAGAGGCGGTGAGTTTGGGGGGGTGACAAGTATTGCGCGGACTGACTCGCGGGGGGTTGGGTTGAGACCTCAAGTTTTGCGCGGACCGACTCGCGGAGCGGGGGGGGATTGGTGGTGGATGGACGACAAGTTTAGCGCGGATGGACTCGCGGAGCCGGGGGGGGGGTCGACGACAACTTTTGTGCGGGTGTGGTGGGGGGCGTATCCATGTGTTTTTTCCTTGCCATTCACTACATGCACGCGCGAAAGCAACAACAAAAACACAAGTTAGTTTTTTTTTTTTTGGAATGTTGCCGAGGCGGTAGCGTGAGTTTGGTGAGGCGGCCGCCTCGCCAAGAGAGCGCTGCGGGAAACCCTGCTCCAAAGCAATAAAACATATGCTCATGAGCATGCCCACTAGGCTGTTGTTGAGGTCGGGGCCTGTATTGAGGACGTCGTTGAGTGACACTCCGTCATAGGCTGCACTGGAATCGAAAACTATGCGGATCTTGTCCGGCTTCTTTGGATGGTAGACTTCAAACAGAGGTAGGTACCAGCACTCTTTGTTTCCTTGGAGTGGCGGTGCGATCTCTGCATGTTGTTGCTTGAGCATGTTCTCCATGAAGCCCAAGAAGTGCGACTTCATGGCAGGTTTCTTGTCCAATGACCGTTGTAGGGACATGAGCCAGTCGTAGGCGAGCTGTCTGTTGTTGGGTAGTCGCCTTCTTGGTGACTGGAAAGGTAGGGGACCAACCCAGTTTTTGGCGTCATCTTGATGGAACTCCTCATCCATCTTTCGCAGGAATTCTATGTACTCAACTGAGGGTCCGGGTTTGTGATCGTCTGAGGTGCGATTGAAGATTCCTTGACCCAGGCTCTCACTGTTGAGAGGTGTGATCGAACTGTGTGCTCAGCTAAGCCCTGGCTGATGACGACTGTTGGGCTTCTCTGCAAAGGTTTCTTTCACCTTGTTCTGACCACTGTACGGCTGAAGATAACTTGTACGACCATTTTCCAACACTGTGGTCTTGAAGCTCTTCACTTCAAGAGGTCTGTGAGTGGATCCAAGACAAATGTTTCCGACAATTACCCACCCCAAATCCAGCTTCTATGCAAATGGGGAGTTGCCCGCACCGTTGATCTGGTCTCTGACCATGTGCACCCTAAGGATGTCCCGGCCTAACAAGAGGAGGATGTCGGCGTTGGGATCCAGAGGTGGGATTTCATCCGCAATACACCTCAGATGAGTGTGGTGACGGGCAGCTTCTGGCATAGGTATTTCGGAGCGGTTGCTGGGGAGCTGATCACACTCAAGAAGAGTGGGTAAGGAAAGACTCAACTTCTTGTCTACTGACTCTATGATGAACCCGCAAGCCATTCTTCCCGACATCTCCGTTAACCCTGCACATGGCTTTAACGTGTATGCCTGCAAAGATCCCTTGATCCGAAAGATGTCAAAGAACTTGGAGCGAGCAAGAGAGCAATTGCTCTGATCGTCCAAAATGATGTACATTGTCTTGGACTGTTCTTGGCATCCCGCGGGGTACACATTGACTAGGCTGATTTTGGAACATGCTCGTGGGCTTACTCCTTCTCCACACACCTGTGTACACTTTGAAGTCACCTCTTGGCTGTCCGCTTTGTCACTCTCCCCGCCATGACTTGCAGGGGGAGGAGACGCTTTGGATGACCAAGGGGCTGGACCAGGGTGGAGTGCTGATACGTGAGCATCACTCTTACATTCGGTACATTTGATTTTAGCTGTACAATCTTTGGCCAGGTGTTGACTGGAGGAGCAACAACAGAAACAGATGGACTACTTCTTAAGGAGCTGCTTGCGTTCATCCATTGTTTTGAGTCTGAACCCACAACACTTGCTTTTTATGGATTGGGCACTGTTTGCTTGGGTTCACTGCACTGTTCTCATTCTCACTGGTTGACTCTCCAGTAGAAGAGACTTGCGTCTTGTGGACCGCCACAGGTGTTTTGGCTGACCGGTCTGAATAGCCCCTTTTTGCATTTGCAGGTGTAAACATAGAAGAAAACAGGTTAAAGCTGGGATCTGTGCGTGCTTTAGCCTCTGTAAGAACAAACTTCACAAACACAGAGAATGGTGGAAAGCTGATGAGGTGGGTGCGTTTGTATTTTGAGCCAAACGAGATCCACTTCTCCTGTATGTTGTGGGGCAATTTCTCCACTATGGGGTGTATGCCCCTGGCAGTGTCTAAGTATGACAGGTCTGGTAGACTGCCATCTAGCTTTGCATACTCCAGCTCTGATAGTAGAGCTGCTAGGTCACACAGTTTCCATGGGTTGTTGGATGAAACCTTGGGAAACGTTTCCACCTTTGAGAAAAGCGCATGCTCTATAGCCTCTGGTGAGCCATAGGTCTCCTCGAGCCGTTCCCAGGCTAATAACAACCCGGCTTGCGGGTGTTGGACGTTAATTCTGACAACTTCCTGTCTAGCGGGTTGTCAAAATAAAAGTCTTGCAAAATAGCAACAATAACCAGTAGGCACATTAGTCTCACTAAAAATGTAACCTAATGAAAATTACATGAAAAGAAAAAAATATGAAACTGCAAACATAACAGTCCCCCTCTCTTTCTCTGTATCTCTCTGTATTTGTCTCTTTTCCCTGTCTTTCCTTCTCTGTCGATCACTGTCTCTCCTATTCTGTTTCCCTCTGTCTGTCTGTTTCTCGCTCTCTCTTTCTGTCTTTCTCTTTGTCTCCGTCTCTCTCTCTCTCTCTATGTCTGTCTGTATGTCTCTTTTTGTCTCTGTATCTGTCATTCCCTCTTCTTTGTCTCTCCATCTATGTCTCAGTGTCTGTCTTTTTCTGTTTTCCCCTGTCTTTCTGACTCTTGCACTTTGTCTTTTTCCTTGTCTATCCTGTCCATTTCTAACACAAGGACAGAGAGACAGCTACAATTAGGGAAGGTCAGAGAAGGATTGTCTGTCCACTAAATCTGTCCTTCTCATCCTGTTTTTCTTTAACTGACATAAATGCAGTTAAATTTAATGAAGATGCCATGTGTTTAATAAAACATTTTTCCCTTTCATTATCTTCTAGCAACCCCTGGATGGTTTCTGGTGGTGTTCAGGAACAAGCCCAACTCAAAACTCATGTTGGCTTTGTTTGGGTGTTCAGTAAGTTTTAACCTCCAATTTTAAAGTTTGACAGTGGTGGATCCATTTCTTCCTTTATAAGGACAAAAACATTTAGAATTTTGACTGAAGGTTTTACATAAAAGACTTTTAAAACCTTGTTCTCGTGCCTTGTGTGATAGACAGTTTGGAAAGTTTGACCCTTATGAACTTTTATTGTGAAGGCAATAGTGTAAAGTGTATGCAGTATAATATCAACATATGGGTTATGACTTTTTTAATTATCAATTGTAATGTTTTAAGATGAGTTCTTGTAAAAAGCAAATTATGCTGTTGTAAGACACGTTTTTTGTTACGCTGCATTTGGTTGTTTTTAAATTGAGAATAAAATAAAGTCATTTTAATTATTTTATGGGTTAAAACTGAAAGGAGAAAAAACTTGACTATGACATTGTTGATGGAGAGGACAGATTGTTTATAGGGAATGTTACTTCCATCCTGGGTGACAATTGTGGCTTTACGCTCTTTCAGGTGGAGTGAATGCTGCTTGTCTTGATGTATAATATGATAGAATTTGACTTTGTAAAGTGCCTTGAGATGACATGTTTCATGAATTGGCACTATATAAATAAAATTTAATTGAATTGAATTGATGCAACCTGCTGGGTTTCCGTAGAGAGGAAACTTTCTGACCAACCTGTCTGTATGATTTAATTGAATTTTACTTTGTAAAGTGTCTTGAGATGGCATGTGTTGTGAAATGGCGCAATATAAATAATATTTAATTGAACTGAAATAAGAATGATTTATGTTGATTTTTACAGTGAATGTCTTACTTATAGCTCCTTTAATGAAAAGAAAACAGAGTTTAACTGTAAAACTGAAAATAAAATACAGTAAAACTGTAATAGAATTAGAGTAAAACTGTATATAAAATTACAGTAACCTGACTGTAAATTTTACAATTACTGGCAACCCTGCTGCCAGTAATTTACTGCAAATTCTACAGTATTTTTTACAGTGTGTAATTAGAATGACTGACCACTATGCTGAACATAAATACTGATGTACACTTGCAAACAATTATACTCAAGGATTTTATGTGGAAACTCTTATTTCAACCTTTGCTGAATCTGTTATAAATACTTTAAATATGTGTTTTAAAGACCAAAACAGTAACCTCTAAGTTTTTTTAAAGATGTATTACTTTGTAGATTTCCAGAAAAGTATTTTATTTTAATCAGGAGCATTTCTACATGCTTTTTCTTATTTTGAAAAGCTCAGCTGAGAAAAAGGAAGTGGTTATGCACCTGAGAGCTTTACTAAGCCATCATTGGTTGATATTCAGAAAGTGGGCATAGCCTAGAGAGGAGACGGGAAGTAGTTTTGTGAATCAGTTTAAGCTAGACTGTGAATCAAAACGAAAGGACTTCTAATTGAAAGCAAATGAGACTTCTTATGCCTAAATTGTACTACAATTATATCCCCTTTAATTGTATATTTTAATACTCGCTGTTGGCTTTAACAGACAGTTTATCTACTCAACCATGGATATTTCATTACCCCCTGTTTGAATGGGTTTGAAGCAAAGCATTAAACTTTAATCTCACCCTGTGAACATCCATCCATCCATTTTCTGACCCGCTTTATCCCTCATGGGGCCGCGGGGGTTGCTGGTGCCTATCTCCAGCGTTCACTGGGCGAGAGGGGGGGTACACTCTGGACAGGTCGCCAGTCTGTCGCAAACCCCTGAATAGTAATCCATCATTACTCTTTAAAAACGTCTCCCTCTGTTCATTTAAATGCTTCAAACAGCTTTAGATAAATATATACTGAGACTTTTTAGGCCTGTTTCATACTTTTAACATTTGTTCATTGATAATACACAAACAATTTCTCTATTAACTTCATCCGATTCAGTCCTTTACTAAATATACAGTTCTCAGCACCCTGCAGAAGGTAGACAGAATTAACCAGACAGTACTCAGACCGAATGATTTCTTATACATTTTCATTTATCCATTATTACTATTATTCCCTGCAGCTCTTCTGAAGTTAGGCCACAGTGTTTGTGAAGGTTCATCACCCAATGATCCTTAAGTTCTTATATCCCTGCAGATTAATCATGTCAATAAATTAAAAATTTTGTCTGAACCTAGAATTAGCGTTTTTATCTCATCATCATCCAGTCTATCGAAAATATTAGACAAGTTGTGTAATTCCTTCAAACCCTTTAAATATTATATAAATATAATATAAAACTGTTTTTATTAACTTAATTCATTCTGTCCCTCTTTTAATTTTCTGTTCAGCCTAAGTAGCTGCATTTATAAATGGTGGATTAAATAAATTCTTGTATGAACGCGTCTCTGTGTCCATATGTCTGGACCTCTGTAATTGGATTTTTGTGTTTACGCGCCAACCTGGTCAGGACAAAGAAGGTTTTTCCCTGATGCTTCTTCTTTTGACAACCCCAGTAAACCCCAAAACCGTTCACAGTCCATGTTAAATTTCAGGTAATCCATGTGGGACCACTTTGCCGTCTCCTGTGTCCCACCTGGTCCCAAGTGCCTCGACAATCGAAACACCTTTAATATAAACCACAGAAACAGATTGTCTCCACACCCCTATGTGTGAAATGTCTCTCCACATCATCCTCTTGAAGCAGCTATGTTAGTGTGCTCTAGGTGGGTTTCCTGAACGGCAACCGGTCCAGGTCACATTTGTGAAATCATGCATTTCAATTCCAACACCTGTAAAGCAAAACACCCATGCATAGTCCTGTTCAAAATGTTCTCTCCACAGCAGATGTGCCAAAGTTGGTTGTCATTGCTGTGTTAATGTTACTCAGAGTCAACCTTCATTCATCAAGTTCTTCTCCATGCTGTGATTTCTTTATTATCACCTTGTGTCTAGCAGTCGCTCTGCTATCCCGACCAGATTAAAAATGTCCAACAAATCTAAATGGCCTTATTTCTTTTGATTAGTGTAGGAGAGAGGAAAATCCTTAAATAATCCTTGCTTAAGAAGACCCCTTGGCAAAGAGTTGGATAGGCTCCATAATATGTTTATTCTGTCATAAAGATGTTTTAACAACTGGTAAAAAAAGGGGTGGGAGGTAACTTGTTATTTGCATTTAAGAGGAGGGATTTTAAAGGTCATAATGCTCAACCTCCTGTATTTGTATTATAATTGTCTGCTGTCACTTTTAATCTTCAATTTACCTTTGTTAGTTAATACAATGAGTTATCATGCTAATTTAGCAGTTTTATAATTTTGAGCCTGTAACCTCTGTGGTGTTTTATCGATGTCTGCCAGTATAGCAAATTTAAGAGGGATCCTAATTATGTGCGTCTTGTCTGCACATCTACTTATTTAAATTTTCCTAGTAAATGCAGTTTCTAAAATGTTGTGTCAATGTCATTTATTACCTGCTGATGTAATGTTCTCTTCAACTCATGCACCCACAAGTGTTTTGTCTTATTTATTTTTCTTGCACGTTAATTTAAAGCTTAGATTGCGTCGCTATATTTATCATTACTCCTCCATTCTGACTACATTCCCTCCATCAAAACAGTCCCATAAATTAATCTGATTAAAATAAAAAAAATATTTAACTATGTATCTATACTGCCCCCTTTTGGCCATAGTGTTCGCTCCATTTCAAGCCTTCAGGGTGAATCAGTCCGTGTATAAACTATTTTGATATATTCACCTCTAACTCGATGCTACAATCAACAATATTCATACGCTATCAAACCTGGTTATTGTCAAATTATTCATAAGGTTGCTCCTATGCTTCCATCACTTAATCGAATATTGTGGTGCAAAATACATTTCTTAGCGGTGATACCTATTTCTTCTCATGCACATGTCTTGTTTTGTGAAGCGTATCATATCTTAAAGTTGCATCTTTGACTGAAAAACAGAGGAGGAGATGAGCGGCTGAGATCTCGCAAGAGCTGTGCGTAAGTAAAACTGGTGATATACAAATAGTATAAATCTGATCCACTCAGGTAAGAACAAGCCAATAATTGATAGTTAAACAAAGTAAGGTTTAAATATTAACAATTGTCTCATATTTCACAATGAAACAAGCTCGACAAGGAGACCTTTACTATCCTTGAGAGCTACCTGGACGAGTGTTTTGACAGCATTTTAATGGGGAAGGCAAAAAATACCACAACCACGAACACACCATCAACAAAACTCTCCCATCCTGGAACCCATAGATAAGAAGCTCACTAGCCTGGATGCCAATCTCGCCTTGGTAGAAGTTCTACACAAGGAATTTCAAGCCCTGAGAGAGTGACTAGAATACAGCCAGGAGCAGCTAGCCTCCATCAAAAACAATGAATCGCTGAGGGAGGCAGTCAGAAAGCTCAACAATGGGATGATTCAGTTGTACGGTGAAAATAGTAAGATGAAGGAATCCATTTTGGACATTCAGTCTCGAAGCATGAGAGAAAACCTGGTCTTTGCCGGCATCCTGGAGCAGCAAGAGGAGGATGTCGAGGGAACAATCCGTGAGTTCCTCCAGCAGCAGCTGAAAATCCCGGCGGACGAGATAAAACACATCATCTTCCACCTGCTCGGAGGTAAGAAGCCCGATAAAACCTGTCCTCGGACGATTGTAGCTAAATTTGAGCATTACAAGCAAAAAGAGCAGGTCAGAAGTCGTGGCAGAGAGCTGCAAGGAACAAATTTCAGCATCAATGACCAGTTTCCAAATGAAATCCTAGATCAAAGGCTAGTTTTATTCCCAATCAGGAAGAAATGCATGGCATAGGGCGTCAGGGCTACACTGTAGAAAAGCTTAATATTAATAGTCAGCTGTTCAGGGATCAGAAGATCAGCTTTATTAGCTGCACAACAGGTGAATTGAAAGCATGTGACACATGTTAAAAGATAATAGAACTGAAGACTGTGATAAATCAAATGTATGCAAAGCTCAACAGCACATTGGCACCTATGTTGATTAGTGTTTAAAAATATCTAAGGCAGAAGGTATGTCTCTCCCTGTTGCCAGCTAAGATAACATGCAGCTTTAGTTTTATTGCCCCCCGGGGGGGGTTGGTCAGAAGGAGCGAGGGTCAACCATCCTCCCCCTGACCTGAGCGGGAGGAGCAGTAAGTGGATGAAAAAAGGGTATCTTGGAAAAACTTAGATCAGACTAAAACTGCATGGGCCAGGGAATGGACATAGATGACTGGTAATGTAAATTTTTGTCTCCATATTTAATTTCTAATAAATTAAATATGCATATTACAATGTTCTACCTCTTGATCAATGTTTTCTCACTTGTGGCCAAATCTGGAACCGGGGTAAGATGGGCTTTCAATAGATATGTAGGAGCAGGCCGGTTTACCCAATCTTTAACATTAGTCACGACTGGGTGTATGGGTCATGGGTTGTATCCTTTTTCTTTCACCCCTTCTCACTCTGCACTTTCTTTATTCTCTGTCTTTATTACCTTATTCCTCTGCTTCTTTTCTGTGGATAAGACAATCACAAGCACTTTATATGGTCTCACCTGGGTCTATGCATATCTATTTCTATAGGGACATGCACTTTCCAGCTTAAGCTTCTCACTCACATCTGTGGTGAATCTAAGTTTTGTGACATGGAATGTGCAAGGAGCTGGCACTAGAGAGAAAAAGTTGAAGAATTTTAACCAGCTTAAAAAACTTTAAGGCCGATGTCTTTTCTAAAGCAACTCATAAATCAGCTACAAATGTAAACAATCTTAACTCACCAGAGTTCCCTTATGTGTTTGCTGCCTGCTGTAACACTAGACAAAGAGAAGTAGCAATTGTAACCCACAAAATTTTTATTTTTAAAATATTAGATTAGATTACATTAGATTCAACTTTATTGTCATTACACAGGTACAGGTACAAGGCAACGAAATGCAGTTTAGGTCTAACCAGAAGTGCAATAGCAGCAAGTGCAGGATAAACAATGGTTCCATAAGTACAGGACATGGGTTATTACTGAATAAATATAGAGATGGATACTATTATAAACAGAATTTTACTGATAGATTTGTCCAATGAGTATAATATATAGATAAGATAAGATAGTCTTTATTGATCTCACAATGGAGAAATTCACTCGTCACATCGGCTCATACAAGAAGGTGCAGAGTAGGGAAGGTGCATTCAGTTATATACAGTGAATCTTCATATCTACAGTGGATCAAAAAGAATACCAAAAATACAAAAAAGGAAATAGGGATATATATATATATATATATATATATATATATATATATATATATATATATATATTAAGTATATATATATATATATATATACATACATATATATATATATATATACTTAATATACATATATCTATGCGCCTACATACATACGTACCTACGCGTATATACGTGCATATCCATTGTATACATGTGTACTGACTTATGTTCAGGTGTTGATAGCAGCAGAAGTCACTACATCAGGCTTATTGCACGGGTTGTAGGACAGTGTATTAAATAGAGTATTGCACCTTGGTTATTGCACATTAATTATTACGGTTATGGTCACAGTTGCAGTTACAGTGCAGCATTGTAAAATCTGATAGCAGCAGGAATAAATGACCTGCGGTAGCGCTCCTTTTTACAGACAGGATGTCTAAGTCTGTCACTAAAGGAGCTGCTCAGCTCCTCTACAGTCTGGTGCAGGGGGTGGAAGGTGTTGTCCATGATGGATGTGAACTTGGACAACACCCTCCTCTCAGCTACTTCCTCCACAGAGTCCAGAGAGCAGCCTAGGACAGAAGTGGCCTTCCTCACCAGTGTTAGGATATCAACAAGGTCACAGTAACACCAGCTTGTTCAGCCTCTTTCTGTCTCCGCTCTGCACTGCCAGGAGCCCAGCAGACGACAGCGTAGAGGAGGGCTGAGGCCACCACAGAGTCATAGAAAGTTTTTAGCAGAGGCCTGCTAACTCCAAAGGACCTCAGCCTCCTCAGGAGGTGGAGGCGGCTCTGGCCCTTCTTATACAGAGCGTCGGTGTTGTGAGTCCAGTCCAGCTTATTGTTGACGTGAACACCCAGGTATTTGAAACTCTCCACATAACAGATAACTAGTATTGTGAACTAAATTTACAGCTGGATATGTACCAAATATAATATACAGGTGAATATTACTATAGATTTATACAGATATGTACAGATATGTATATATAGATAACTAGAATTGTGAACTAAATTTACGGCTGGATATGTACCAAATATAATATACAGGTGGATATTACTATGAGTAGAGTTTTGCAGATATGTACAATAGCATAATATACAGATGATTGTTATTATAACAGAGTTTGCATGTACTATGAATATATGTACAGATGGCTATTACTATATGCAGAATTGTAAGCATGATATGTGCTCAATGGTGGGTAGTGGAGTCTTAGTGATGTACTGGGCGGCTTTCACCACCCGCTGCAGTGCCTTGTGCTCTGCAACAGTACAGCTCCCATACCACACTGTTGCACAGTTGGTCAGGATGCTTTCTATTGCACAGCGATAGAAGTTCACCAGGATATTCGAGGGTAGCTGATTTTTCCTCAGTGTCCTCAGGAAGAAGAGGCGCTGGTGAGCCTTCTTGACTAGGCAGGAGGTGTTGGTTGACCAGGACATGTCCGCTGAGATGTGGGTCCCCAGAAACTTGAAACTGGAGACACACTCAACAGCCATTCCATTGATGTGGATGGTGTCGTGCGTGCCTGTTGAATCTTTTTGGAAGTCCACGATAAGCTCCTTCGTTTTGGTGGTGTTGAGGAGCTGGTTATTTTCAGTGCACCATGCGGCCAGGTGCTTGATCTCCTCCCTGTAGGCTGTCTCATCATTGTTGCTGATGATGAGACCAATCACTGTAGTGTCGTCCGCAAACTTGATGATGGAGTTGGATGCGTACACAGGCTTGCAGTCGTGGGTGAAGAGGGAGTAGAGAAACGGGCTTAGCACACAGCCCTGTGGTACACCAGTGTTGATTGTGATGGACGTGGAGCAGTTGGAGCCTGATCGGACATTCTGGGGTCTGTTGGTCAGAAAGTCCAAAATCCAGTTACACATGGAGGTGTTGATGCCCAGGTCTCGAAGTTTGGCTATTAACTTAGCCGGGATGACAGTGTTAAATGCTGAGCTAAAGTCAACAAACAGCATGCATGCATAAGTGTTCTTATTGTCCAGATGTGTGAGCACAGAGTGCAGTGCCATAGAAACTGCATCCTCTGTACTCCTATTGCTGCGGTATGCAAACTGGTGTGAGTCCAATGTGGATGGTAGCGAGTCTTTTAGGCGTGCCAGGACCAGCTGCTCAAAGCACTTCATTTCGATTGATGTGAGTGCTACAGGGCGGTAGTCGTTAAGGCACTTTGGGCTGGAGTGTTTTGGCACTGGCACAATGGAAGTGCATTTGAAGCATCTTGGTACAGCTGCTTGGGCAAGAGACAGGTGGAAAATGTCTGTAAAAACCCCAGCGAGCTGCTCCGCACATGCCCTTAGCACGCGTCCAGGGATGTTATCTCACTCCACCTCTGCACCAGTGGCTGCAGAGGTGGAGTGAGTGGGTTTATAGTCACTGATGGCCTTGATTCCCTGCCACAAGCGTCGGGGGTCAGCGTTGGAAACGTGTCCCTCTATCTTAAGCTTGTAGCAGTACTTCGCCTCTTTGATGCCACTTTTCAGATTTTCTCTGGCTGTGCTATAGGCTTGTGCATCTCCTGATCTGAAGGCAGTGTTGCGTGTCTTCAATAGGAGTCACACCTTCCCGTTCATCCATGGCTTCTGATTTGGGTATGTGGTGATCTGCTTCTGGGTTGTAACATTGTCAAAAGTGGTATTAATATAATCCAGTACAGAGGAGGCGTAACAGTCAATGTCTGTGTGAGAGCCACTGGTGGCTTGAGAAGCAAACATCCTCCAGTCTGTGTGTAGAAACCTTTCCTGAATTGATTAGACAAAATAATAGATCCTGAAGGTAGATTCATAATAATAAGAAATATCTATTCATAACCAACAGTTATGTATTGTTAGTATATATGGCCCAAATGTTGAGGACCCTTCGTTCTTCCAAAAACTTTTCGATGTCATTTCAAAACACCTGGATTGCTCTCTATTTATTGGGGGTGACCTCAACTGTGGTCTAAATGAGGAAATAGACAGGTTGAATACAACAGGAACTTAGCACAGTTGGCACTTATTAAATGTAGTCAAACAATAGATCAGTGATTATGGTCTTTGCGATGCATGGCAATCTCTTCATTCTAACAGTAAGGAATATACTTTCTTTTCAAATGTTCATTATTCCTACTCTCGTTTGGACTATTTCTTAATCAGCAGCTCGTTGCTCTCTGACATTTCAGATGCTGTAATACATCCAATTACTGTCAATGATCATGTTCCTGTTTCTTTAACCTTAATAAATAAAAAAGTAACACCACAAAACAAAAGCTGGAGACTTAATACATCATTGCTTAAGGATGAAGAATTTATTAAATATTTTAAAGAAGAGAGGACTTCATACTTGGAGTACAATAATTTACCAGGGACATCAGCATCTATCCTCTGGAAGGCAGGGAAAGCAGTGATGAGAGGTAAAATAATTTAATTCTCATCTCAGAAAATCATAAAATGCGTAAAGCAAAATCGTCAAATCTGTAAACCAAATTAGAATTAAATGAATATATTGAAAAGCAAAATAAATGCTTAACTCAAAGGCGGCGAATAGAAAACTTTGAAATGACAATACGTCAGGAAGCTTTTTAAAGTTTTTAGACTTTTATAAAGAGTTCTGGAATATTCTGGCACCAACTTTCCAAAGAATGTTTCAGAAAACTCAGGAAAATAGCAGATTCTTGGCTAATACTAATTCTGCTACAATTAGTCTCCTGCTTAAGCCAGGCAAACATCCTGTGTTTCCTACCAGCTATCGTCCCATATCCCTTATTAACGTTGATATTAAAATAATCTGTAAAGCTCTTGCACAACTATAAGATAAAGTCACTCCTCACATAATACACCCTGATCAAACTGGTTTCATTAAAGGAAGGCAGTCATCCACAAATGCACACAGATTACTTAATTTAATAGATTATTTTTGTAGCAAAAATATTGAATCGAATATATCGTCTCTAGATGCAGAAAAAGCATTTGATGGAGTTAATTGGAATTTTTTATTTGCTGCTCTACATAAATTTGGTTTTGGAACTTTTTTTATAAATTAGTTAAAAAATGTATACAGCTTCCCAACAGCATGTGTCAGGACAAATAACCAAACATCTTCCAGCTTTTGTCTCCAGAGGGGCACTAGGCAAGTATGCCTGCTTTCCCCCTCTCTGTTTGCTATTTTTATTGAACTACTAGCAGCAACAATTAGACAATCTAATGTTGTTAAAGGTATAAAATGCATGAGAATAGAGCATAAACGTGGTCTTTATGCATCTCCAGCACTCAAACACCTCTCTTTCTCAAGTAATTAGATTACTAGAATCTTTCTCAAAAATCTCATATTACTCTATAAATTGGTCTAAATCTACAGTACTGTCAATTAACTATTTACAGAACCCCCTAGATTTATAATTACAGTCATGGAGTATAAAACATTTTGGTATTGCTATTTCGTCTATCATCTTGAAACATGGAAATCGCAACCAATTTCACTTATGGGTAGGGTTGCTTCAACTAAAATGATGGTTTTACCTAGAATTAATTACTTATTCTCAATGTTCCCCAATACACCATCATTTGACTGGTTTAAATCTCTCGACTCCTCCATCTCTAAATTTCTTTACTTTAAAGCTACAGAAGACTAAAGATAGAGAGGGACTAGATCTGCCTAACTTCCATCACTACGTCTTAGCAAATAGGCTACAATACATCTCAAAATGGATCAAACATAATCCCTTATATGAGCCCTGGCTAGACACGCAACAGAAAATGTGATTTCTGATTTGCCGTTTATTAGCTCAAATATAAAATTGTCACGATTCGGTTCTGGAAGATGTTGTTATTTTGGTTATGTTGGCTTTCCTGCCTCAGGGTTTATTTCTGTTTCTTGTTTTGTGTTGTGTTGGATTCATGTTTAGCCTGTTTACTGTTTTAGTTATCTGGTTTCCTTTATTAGTTTTTATTATAGCTTGTGTTCTTTTCAGTTTTAGCTTTGTTTTCTATCTTGGGTTTGGTCTTTATGGTTATTTTGGCTCTGTAGTTGTCCATCTTAGTTTCTGTCCCATCAGCATCTCAGTCACTACTCTGTCACTTCCCTTCCCCTGATCAGCTCCACCCATTCCAGTAATTAGTTTCACTCCATTCACCTGATCACTCCCTTACTTATACCTGCCTCTGCCCCCTGCAATCTGCCACATCATTGTTTTTCCAATCCCTATCGGTGAGTCTGGTCCAGGATTCCCAGTTCCATATTTGTTTGCCTGTCTAACTGACCACTGCTTAGTTTATTCTGCCTGCCTGTTTCCTGATCAGACCTATCTTTGGATTTTTGAGTTAGTCTGTCCCCTGTTTTTGTAGATAGTTTCATCTGTGACTGCTTTTTGTTATTTTTGGTTATAGGACACATTCTTCCCCTTTTTGGCCTGATGCCCGTTTTTGTTTTTGCATTTTTGTAAATAAATGATCTTTCACCTAACCTCTGCTTGTCTGGTTGAATACTGGGTCCATCTGTCTCTGGTTCATGACAAAAATGGCATACATGGTTTAAAAATATAAACACCAGCTCTTCTCTGACAGCATGGTAGGAATTTCTTAAAATGAGTTTTATTCCATGCAGCCGTACACCCATTTGGAATAATCCTGACAACCTATAAAAATAAAAAATAAGAATAAGATAAACTTTCCATAATGGAAGAATAACGGTACTGATATTGATAACAACACATCCTTAGAATATCAACAAATTAAATGTATGATAAAACATAAATTCAAAAATAAAAAACCCAAAACTACTGTCTAAATGATACAGGACACTATCTAAACTACATGATTTAATATCTCTTCCTGTTATGAAATTTGGAAGAGGATTTATCAGTCAACTTTGAACAAAACATCTGGACACACACATGTTTAAGATCTTTCAAAATGGCTGGAAACCCAAATTTACAACTAATACAATACAAAATCCTTCACAGAGTACACTATACAGGTCAGATTATTTAGGATGGGTTTTGCACAATCCAAAATATGTTCACAGTGCACAGGCAATAGTCCTGACAATTATATTGATGCACTATGGTTATGTACACCTGTTCAGAGGTTCTAGATCCAGATATATAAGGACTTGTCAAAGTGCCTGAGTTGTAAAATGTCACCTTCCCCCTCAGTTTATCTGCTTTTAGATGAAAGCACTTTGGAAAAAACATCAATTTGCATGGCTTTCACTGCCTTATGTATCGGAAAGAAAACTATCCTCATGAGTTGGTAAAGCAAAAAAAAATTCGGTCTTGAAACATCATCTGCATCCCCATCAGGTCGAGCTCTCAGGGCTCCTTTGATCGGCTTCATCACTTAGTGGGGGTGGGAGGGTGTGGGATGTGTCCTGTAAGGCATGGTGGCTGATTCAGGCGGTGCCTGGGTTTTGGGGCTCTGGGAGGTGCCCGGAGTGGAGTGTCTGGTGGGTCTGTGGCCCTCACCTGGGGGGGATGTTTGGGGAGCCTCAGGGCGGTGGATGTTTGGAGAGCTCCATTTCCGGCTCCTTATCTCGGCCCTGGTTCTTGCCGTCTCTCGGTGCTGGTTCTATCCGGGGAACAGGGGTCAGCATGGTTTGGGCGGGCTGGCTAACCAGACATTTTTTTTCTAGGATGGTAGGGAGGGTGTGTTGGGGGGTGGTAGTGTTGGTCCTCTTTTGCGGTTGGCCCTCGGGGCCCTGACACCTATCTCTGGCCCCTCAGGCTATGATGGTGCAGCTGCTGGAGCTTTCCCCTCCGGGTGGGTTTTTGGAGCATGTGGGTGCCTATTGCAGTCAGCAGGTGAGCTGGTTTCCTGGTAAGCATGATGCTCCAAAGTCCTTTCCTCCCCATCCCCAGACACCTCCCCGCTGCCTGCTCCATCACGCTGCCACACATGGCAGCATTTGTAATGCTAGATCTCTATCTAGCATTACAAATGTGGGGGTGCAGTGATGCAAATGTGCAAATATGCAAATGTGAATGTGGATATGGTGCAGAGTCCAGTTTATAGTTCAGCAGTTCAACAGTCTGATGGCAACAGGGAAAAAGCTTGTGCAGAACCTGGTGGACCTGCAGCGGATGCTGCGGAACCTCTTCCCAGAAGACAGCAGGGAGAACAGTCCATGGTGGGGGTGTGAGGCGTCCCTGATGATGTTTCGGGCTCAGGACACGCAGCGCTGAGATGAAATGTCCTTAATGGAGGGAAGAGGAGCCCCGATGATCCCTTCTGCTGTCCTCACCACTCTCCTCACGTTCTTCCAGTTGGAGGGACTGCAGCCTCCACACCACACAGAGAGACAGCTGGTCAGAATGCTCTCTATGGTGCTTCTGTAGAAAGTTGTGAGGATGGGCAGGGGCAGGTAGGCTCTCCTCATCCTCCGCAGGAAGTACAGTCGCTTCTGTGCCCTCTTCACCAGTGACATGGTGTTCACAGACCAGGTGAGGTTGTCCGTGATGTCCACCCCCAGGAACTTGGTGCTGCTGACCACCTCCACAGCTGAGCTGTTGATGAGCAGTGGAGCTTGGTGCGGCCAGTTCTTCGACGATGATCACCTTTGTATTCTCCACGTTCAGGATCAGGCTGTTGTCTCTGCACCAGCCGAACAGCTGCTCCATCTCCTCTCTGTAGTCCTGGACGTTGTCGTCTCTGATCAGGCCCACCACCGTTGTGTCATCTGCAAACTTCACGATGTGATTGGTGGTGAACCTGGGGATGCAGTCGTGAGTCATCAGAGTGAACAGCAGGGGGCTCAGGACGCAGCCCTGAGGGGAGCCCGTGCTGAGGGTGATAACATCAGAGGTGTTCTGTCCGACACGGACCGACTGAGGTCTGTTGCTGAGGAAGTCTAGCAGCCAGTTGCGAAGGGGTGTGCTAAAGCCCAGATGTTCCAGTTTTCCCACCAGATGTTGATGGATGATGGTGTTAAACGCTGAACTGAAGTCCAGGAACAGCGAAAGAGATGGCGTCCTCAGTGGAGCGGTTCAGTCGGTAGGCAAACTGGAACGGGTCGAGTGTTGGGGGGAGACTGGAGATGATGTGTTCTTTTACGAACCTTTCAAAGCACTTCATCATGATGGGAGTCAGTGCAACAGGCCGGTAGTCGTAACAGGTGACTTGAAGTTTCTATGTTACCAGAATGATGGAGGCAGACTTGAAGCATGCTGGCACTGTGGCTTGCGAGATGTTAAAAATGTCTGTGAGAACACCAGCTAGCTGACCTGCACACTCCTTGAGCACCCGCCCAGGTATGTTGTCGGGACCTGGGGCCTTCCACGGGTTGACTCTCCTCAAAGTCTTCCACACATTTGCTGTGTCAAGGCAGAGGACCTCCTCTTCCTGATGGGCAACAGCTTTCACTGCTGGAGTGCTGTTTAGTGCCTCAAACCTCCCAAAGAAGTTGTTTAGTCCATTAAGAAAGTCAGCATCAACTTCACCCACCGGTTGGGTGGGTGAAGTGGGCCTGTATGCAGGAATTAGCATTACAGAAAGGTGGTCTAAAGAGCCCAGATGGGGGTGGGGGGCTGCTCCTTTTATGTTTGTGTAAACTAAGTCTAGAGTGTTCTCTCCCCGAGTTGCAAAATCCACGTGTAGAAATGAGGGAGAACAGTTTTCATATTTGCCTGGGTAAAATACCCAGCAATGATGAAAACACCCTCTGTGTGTGCAGATTGCAGCTCGGAGATAGTCCGATAGAGAACACTCATAGCCTCTTTTGTATTAGCGCTCGGAGGGATGTAAACCACTGTGATGATAACAACAGTAAGCTCTCTAGGCAGATACAAAGGTCTGCAGCTAACAGTCATGAGCTTGATGTTCGAAGAGCAAAAGCTTGTGACTAATCTAGCATTTTTACACCAGGTGTTATTGATGTAAATGCAGAGTCCGCCTCCTCGGGTCTTACCACCAAGTTGTTTACTTCTGTTAGCGCGGAAAGTAGCTAGCCCCTCCAGGCTAACGCCGTTGTCTGGGATTGATGATGTGAGCCATGTCCCGATCAGGATGAGAGTGCTGCAGTCCCTAAACTCCCTCTTCGCAGAGAGCTCGAGTTGTAAATGATCTATTTTGTTGTCCAGTGAGCGGACGTTGGAGAGTAAGATGGATGGAAGCGGCAATCTAAAGGGGTTAGCCTTTAGCTTAGCCGCTAAACCTCTGTGACTGCCGCGCTTCCGCTTTGCTTTCCACCGGCGTCAGCTGCTCGTCAAGTCCACCGCCTCACAGGCCCCCGGGACTGGTACCCGTAGTACTCAGAAGCCGCGTAAACAATCGAGCTTAGTAGTGGTTACAAGTCCAAAAACACTACACGACCGTAACTCCAGCAGGCGCTGGTGGTCAAGTACTGATCGGCTGGGTAAATGAGAAGTTTCTAGCGAGTTTGGAGGCATTTTTTATGAAAATGTCCATGAGTTTTGTTGGAGCTGTAGCTTTTATGCTATATTTAAAGGAGAAACGCTCCTCTGCATATAACAAAAGACACTTTAAACCTGTCGCCCATCACAGCCGTTCGGAGGGTTATCTATGCCCACCCAGGTTCAAGCCGTATACAACTGTGTGCTATTCTTCTCAATAACTAATTATTCTGAAAGTTACAAAATATCTGCTCACATAGGATGTGACATCACAGCCTCTAGAGAGTTAAAAAGGAAATCTCACCTTATTTTCTTTGCAGCTGCTGGCAGATATGTCATCTCATAGTGCCTCACCAAAAATGGAATAAATAAATAAAAACAACCACTCAGATTGGGCAGAATCATCATTTTGTTAAGAAATGACCACATCCAGTTGCGGTTCTCCCAGGTTCTTTGCCTGACAACGTGGTGTTCCTATTGTAGACAACTGTAGTAAAAACAATATTTTAACTTATTTAATCTAAAAGGCAGAGGGATATTTACAGTTCAGTACTGGACTCTCATACAAAAACAATGCAAGACCGACAGAGAACCCCAGAGAGTGCCCATTTATTACTCACACAAAAATTAAGTAGGACCAATTGTCTACACCCATTTAAGGATGTACACAGTATGATATCAGTGTTCCTTTCATCACATTGGTGGAGAAGATCATACTATAATGTAAATGTGTCCAAGCTGACCCATTACCCATAATCAGTCATACTGTCCAATATGTTAACCTCTGTGTCTCCAGTGTCCATTGCTTAGCTGTTGTTTCCGTGGTAACTGCCTTTCACATCCCAGTCTCTGTAATATCATAATTTGTAACACTTTGAAATCCTCCAATCTGACTCAATTAAAACAGTTCCACAGAGCAGTAAACACAAATTCATCCACAGTTATAGAAAATGCTCTTTGCCGCTTTTCACAAACCCTTGTTGTGCAATTACACATTTAAAGTTATTTAATGTTTAATAAATAACTCTCTGTCTATTAGGTATTGTCTGTTGAATATCAGTTCTAGAGCTGATATCAGGACAATAGTTGAAAGGAATGATTCGAGCACTGGCGTTCTTTAACAGCAAACTCTGCACACATATAGAATAAGGAGAGACAACTTCTCTTCAAGTTCAAGAATTTATTAACAGAAATAAAATGAACATCCAGAGAACTTCACTATATAATGCTTTTTATCTGAATTAACACTATATTTTAATTAACAAATCCTCTCCACAAGGCTAGTGAAACTTAACTACTAAGCAAAATGAAGATAGAAAGAAGCTAAGGAACTGTGTACACACTTAAAGACACAGAAGACAAAACAAAGTGGTTGATCATCGTCATCAGAATAATTCAGTGAATCCTGGTACACTGCAGATCTAAGTTAAAGAACCAAAGTTCATGTTAAAGAACATGCAATGATCTTAAATTAGCTTAACTAATTCCGAACATTTGGTATGTGTTTCGACCCATTCACAATGCAAATCCTGAGTTAAAAAACATTATTTGATAAAATAACATTTTAAAGAAAGATTTTCTCAGTAAAATCATTAACTTTAGGGACGCTTGATTTTATTAATGCGATTATACCTCCGGGAGGCTAGGGGTAGCTAAAGTTAAACAATATTAATATTAATGCGGAAATAATGCTCATAGCATTGAGGAACGATGGTGGAGCGAAACGAAACAAACCTTACATCTGAAACGCATCGTAGTCGTGCATATCCAGGAAGAGCGAATGTTACCGGAAGCTAATAGCAACAGGCTAGCAGACATTCGCTTGTAATTTTAAAAAGCTTCGCCTTTATTTTCGACGTAATGAGTGGGCCGGATAACATAAACATTAATATCCCATCAATGTATGAAATCCTTGTGGAGATAATGTTTGTTGTAACCATGAAAACACACTCGAATCACATCGGCAATGGCCTGATTCAAAGAAGCTAGTGGGAGCTACTTTGGTTAGCTCCATGTGTTTAAAACACCAAGTAACGCTGTTTGTTCCTCTGCCAAACCTGTCGGTGCCTCGTGTGAGTTTGGTTCATTTTGGCCATCCAAGGTAAAGCAGTGGTCCAGAAAAACGTTGGTTATTTCAGCATTGTGCATGCGGCTCTGCGGCTAGCCGAAAAGCGGACGGGAAGGCCGGTCCGAGGTCCTGCATGCAGTCTCTGATTTAGTCGCAGCGGGCAATTTCAGCTCAGCTCTTGTCTCAGCTTGGCAATATGGGTCCTCATATTAAAAGATAACAACCACAATTGATTTAATTATCATTTTAATTTTGTAACATAAACAAAATTATATTTCATGATAAAACACTTAAAATATCAAATTACCACTCATTCAACTAATTAGTTTTTTTTAGGATGAGAGCTGTAATTAGTATGTTAACATAGCGTATGATAAAGTTGTCTCTTTAATGTGAAATGAAACAGGAGTGAATCATTTTACTTTGAAATTGCAGATAAAATATCAATCCAGAGGGGAGTTATAGCGGGGGTCTGGTACACCCTAGATTAATTGTATTTCCCATTACAGAAAGAATTTTATAACTATAAAAAACAAGTGTGACACCAATGATTTCCTGATATACTGTAGCAGAGACATTCAGTTATAAATGAAGGCATTTGCAGATTCATACATCAGTTTAGGAAAACAAACTGAAACATGCATCTTAACAAGCTTTTGTTAACAGGCAAAAGAAAAGAGACAAAAGACATACAGAAAACACTAAATGTAGACCTTAGACATCTGGTAAAACATCATTTATTTACAGAATCCCATATGTTTAGGGTTCCATTTGAAAACTCTAAAAAGATGAGACCTGAGACCTTGGAAAAACATCTGATAAGACACTGACATTTTTTTTTTATCAGCTCAAATAAGCCCCACTAACCAAGCAAATGAAGCGAGGTGAATTGTTTTAACATGATATTTTTGGTTTATCTTCAGCTGAGGAATTACTTACTAACATTGTTTTAAAAATGTGACACAGACTAAATAAACTACGTTTTAACTCCACAATGTGCCACTTTGAAACCAGTTCCTCTGGTTTAATAAGACCATAAATAATTTTACCATAAATCCCTCAGAACTTAAACCAGTCTGGCAAATTACAAAAAAAAATAATAAATGATTAAATAATCACCACCTCTCTTAATTATGTTTCTGCTTTAAGACTCAGGTTTTTTCACAAATATCATCTGCTGAAGTTTAATCTTACTCCTTAAACTGCATGAAACCCTCTCTCAGATTATTTTTATCTGACTTATAACACAGCGGTAACCCTACCAGACAACAATTACAGCCAGAAAACTTAGATATGGAGCAAGTGAAGAAAAATTATTTTGCTTAAAACCCTGCATATCCCAAACTGCTTTATGGTAATGACAGTATATGCATTTTTTTTCACACCAGCCAGATGGGGGCACTGTACATTTTTTCCAACAGATGACTAACAAAACTATCAACGAAAGGGAGTCAGATTGCCTTCAAGTCAAATTTACACAGTAATGAAGGTGCTTGTAAATCTAATATTTCATCTGGAGTGACTGCTGTGAACCAGACATACACATGACAAAGGCCTATGTGCAGTCAGGTTAGCCACGGACTACCCAAGGCTTTTCGGACATCATACAATAATATAAAGCAGTATGCCCACGTAGAGTTGGGCATGGCTTAATACAGGGGTGTCAAACTCATTTCTATATGGGGCCACTTTGGCATCATGAAGTCATTAAAAGGGCCGGTTGCACGTGTATAGACGATACTTTTCATTTCATAATTTCATTCCAGTTCACATAGAAGTACAAAAAATGCACAGTAACATAAAAGTAGCAACCTTAGGCCCAGTATATACAGTTTATCTGCAAAAAAATATATATTGGGGTGAGTTACACTTACAGGAGGCACAGTTTTAGCCACTTTATACACTTTAAAAGGATATATGCCTCTACTTTATGACATGATATGCCCTTTTTTTTTTGGCTCTTGAGGGCCGGATAATTTACCTTGACGGGCAGGATTCGGCTCGCGGGCCTTGAGTTTGACACCTGTGGCTTAATAGGTCAGTTATAAGGTTTTGCTGCTGTCCAAGCGCAGATTGTCACAGCTGCAAGATGCACCTGTGCATCTTATCCTATAGATTTGTTGAAGCATGTGCAAGCTATTAAAGTACAATAAAAATGGATGCAAAGGCAGGACATAGCTTTAAAGAGGACATATCATGCTTTTAAAACCTTCCTTTTCACATTTAAATCATTCATTTGTGGTCCATAGAAAGTGGAACTGCAACGCTTTGGTCTGAATTCCTTGTTATTGTTGCTCCACAGTCCGTATTTTGCCCCTTTTCTGAGATGAGTCTGAAAGCATCTAATTATAGTGCAGTCTCTTTAAATGTATTTGAGGCACTTCACATCCTGCCCCCCTTCCAGGTCACAGTGGCTTCCACTCCACCCCATTTGGCCGTTTTTGTAGTATCCTGGGGTATGGTGTAATGAATTGTGCGTGTTAATACACCCACCGACTGACCATTTTCCCATATCCCCCGTCTACTTGTAGCTTCAGCTTGGACTACAAAATGTCATAGTCGCAAAATTGGTAAATCAGAAGACAATCTTGATTAGCAGTGTCACAACAAACACTGTGACATAATTCTTAAAAAAAAATGTAATAAGGAATAGAGAAAAGTAAGCGGCTTGAAAAATATGACCCAAACAGAACATTAAAGATATCTACATAGTACCTGGACAGACTGTATTCAAATTTTCTGCCCTCATAGAGACTCCAAGTACAAAACAAAATGTATTCAATGCCTAAGACGTTGGATTTTGCATATGTCCCCTTTAACATTGACTCAAACTCCTATGTTACCTGTGTAAAATGAAAATTAAACAGTAGGCCCCTAGAAAAAGGATGTGGCTAAAGTACTATTTTTCTACTTTCATATGAATAAAAGCACAACAAGATTGAAATGCAAGTGAAACATGCATTTACATTTCATGTAAGAAAAGCATTTTCTATATATGAAAATGTTGCTTTGTGTATTGGTTTTAATTTGGTAGTTATAACTGTTATCAAGAAGAGAGGATGGCACCAATAATTGTTGCATATTTATGTGAATGTCTGCAGAACAGCTGTGGCTGAATGGGAGTTTGTCTATAGCATTTGAAGGGCTGATTGTAATGTTCTCCCAGAGGGCGATATGGCCCTGAGCATGTTGGCTACTGATCTGAGTAGTGGTGTTTATCAGTGCAACTGGATGAGAGTGCACTTTTGTAAAAGTACTTTGAGTTGTTGGTATGACTACACAAGTTAGTTTAATCCATTTTCCGTCTATAATTCTATCAGCTATTGAATAATATTACCATAAGCAAACAATATTCAGTTTTACTAAAGTCTACATGCCTATTTTTTACTGGTCTCATTGGACAATGCCATGTCTACCACTGCCTACCTGACAGGATCTTACTTCAGTGATGCCATATTTGCATATTTTACTTTTTTGGCAAATGTGAGACGAATGATAATTTTGGTCAGCAGTGGTTTTCATCTTGAAATTCTGTCATGAATGCCATTTTCCCAGTCTCTTTCTTATTGTTGAATCATGAATAATAGCCTTAACCAATACTGTTTACGTGCATCTTGCACTACTCACCATGACTGAATATTGATTTGCACTGCTGACTGTTTATTCACAGTGCCAATTGTTTACATATACATTTGCAATACCGTACCATAATATGCAATTACCTTCCACTGCACTTTAATTTTAATAGCTTCAGTCCAAACTTTATTTATTCATTTTATAGTAATAGCAACCTGTATATCATGCTCACAATTCTGCCTATAGTAATAGCCATCTGTACATATATTCGTAGTACATGTAAACTGTTATAATAATAATCATCTGTATATTATGCTATTGTACATATCTGTAAAACTCTATTTATAGTAATATCCACCTGTATATTATATTCGGTACATATCCAGCTGTAAATTTAGTTCACAATACTAGCTACCTATATATTATATTCATAGGACAAATCTATTTGTAAAATTCTGTTTATAATAGTATTCATCTCTATATTTATTCAGTACATATCCATGTCCTGTACTTATGGAACCATTGTTTATCCTGCACTTGCTGCTATTGCACTTCTGGTTAGACCTAAACTGCATTTCGTTGCCTTGTACCTGTACCTGTGTAATGACAATAAAGTTGAATCTAATCTAATCTAATCTAATCTAATCTAACTAGTATGGCCTGCAATACTTGAGGTATTGTTTTTGCAACTTCCTGGATGTGTTGTCCATGTGGTCTCTGACATAGACATTATATACGTAGACACGTCATTCGGCGGGTTCTGCCTATGCTGCGATGCGTCAGAGCGTCCACCATCTTAAATGTGGCAAATCTGCAGTTACTCAGTCACTTAAACAGTATCAGAGGGACTTTAATCTCTGAATATACTTTGTATTCGTAGTATTTTTGTTTTTGTAATATTACAAGTTTATTTTCGTATCCCTTTAGCTTCATTCTCCTGAATTTATTCTCCTAAAGAATAAAAATATTTAAAATAATCTAACCTGGCCCTATTACTCCAGGAGTGAAATAATTCTACAAACTGTGACTATTCTGGAAATGTTCCCTCTTAATTTACATAACATGACGTTTTTCTCATAACATTATCACTTTTGTGTTTGTTTTTTTTTTTTTTACTTTATTGACCTAGGATTTTTTTTTCTCATATTATTATTTTCCCTATGTAGCCTCTGTTGCCACTGCAGCTTTAGTGTGTCCAGTTTTGCAACATGGTGCAGCCTTAGTTTATAGAAGGCAGATACAAGTACTGAAATCAGCCGGAATACATTTCCATGCAGCACAGGAATGAGGCATCATTCACGTTCACAATAACAGAACTCAACTTTTTTCTGCCACATACAATATGGCAGTGACGTTGACGTGCGAACATGCGCCCTATGACGCGTCTACGTATATGATGTCTGTGGTCTCTGAGGTGTTTTCTCTGTATGTACATATTGACTGTCGCTATGGTCCACTGGAGTCCCAAAGCCTTAGAAATTGTTTGCCAACCCTTTAAAGAATAATAGTAATCAATAACATTGTTGTATCTGGTGTTGAATAGATTTAGCTCATGGCATGGTGTGTTGCATCTTTAGATCTTTTGGAGTACTTCATATTTTTCTAACAGGTTCTCTTCATGATTTAACAAGGTGGAGATTTTATATTTACATAGTGCTAAGTTGGTCTGGATACATTTTCCCTTAAATAAAAAACTGTTATTTAAAATGTGTTTAAGGAAACATTTAAATGTGACTAGAGATTAAAAACATTACAAATCTGTAAGGGAGAAATACTTTTTCACGCTGGTATGTTGCCAAACTTTGAATCTGACTTTAAATTTGCATTCACATAACTCCCATTCAATTCCAATTTGTTAGTTGTTATTGCATCTCTGTGTTACTATCAACTGATATATAACAAAAGTATTTATATTATTTTTTTTTCTTTTGGGTTTACAGAACTTAATTAGAAGACCTTATGTTCACATGAGCAGTCTTCTTTAAAGGGTCACAGCAAATTGGAATCTAGTCTAACCATCACAAATCCATCAAAGGACTAAACCAGATCCTTACTCTGAAGGTTAGCATCTCTAGTTAGTACAGCATTTATGGCATTGTAAAGTATATAGGAGGGAGCCAAAATCAGATGGAATAAAGTTACAGGAAAGAAATGCAAAATCCACACAGAAAGACTTCAGTCAGCATTTGAAACGTTTTGCAGTGTCAGTACTGCCTTTGTGCAGTTTAGTAAACAAAACCTGTTTTCATAGAAAATAAGTTGACTTTAATGAAATGAAATATCTGCTTTACAATGTTTGTAAATGTTTTTTATACTGCTCTTCCAGAAACAGTTAAAACTTTATTCTTCTGGTTTACTTTACTTTGTGACACTGTCTTCAGAGTTCACTGACCCTCTCGCTGAGGGTCTCCAGCTCCTCCTCCTTCTCGCGGTAACGCTCCATCCCTTTATCAACATCGTTGGTTGACAAACCATTGATAAAATCTGAGGGGTAGTCAAGGCCGCTGATCTGTGCATGATGGAGCCAACGGAGGTCATCACTCTCGTGTGTTATGTATCGCTCGTTCATTCGACCCTCTAAATTTCTTAGGTCTATCCACATCTGATAGTCCTAATGAAGAAAAGAAATACACTTTAAAATTAAGGGATTTTTAAATCCAATATTTTATTTTTGAAATAAAATGTAGTTGTCTTTACTATAGTGTTGACAACAATTGACACTACTTTTTATAACAGTATTACTGTGTACATATTTGCAGTTTAATGAAACACTAAACTTCTGTAAATAATGGAAATTTGTTAAAACGTTAACTATAAACTTTAAATAAAAACTTATTTAATTCTTAATTAATTTGATCTTTTTCTCAGTTGTCATATTGATTGAATTCAATAAAATTTTATTTATATAGCGCCAATTCACAACACATGTCATCTCAAGGCACTTGAGATTCACTCATATCATCCAGACACATTGGTCAACAGATTTCTTATCTAAGGAAACTCAGCAGATTGCATCGAGTTTTGAAAAGCAACATTCACTCCTCCTGAAAGAGTGTAGAGCCACAGTGGACTGTTGTCTACATTGACGATGGCTTTAGAGCCATCCCTCATACTGAGCATGCATGAAGTGATGGTGGAGAGGAAAAATCTCCTTTATCAGGAAGGAAAAACCTCAGACAGAACAAGGCTTAGTGTGAGCGACCATCTGCCTTGACCGACTGGGGGTTAGAGAAGACAGAGCAGAGACGCAAAAAGAACAGAAGCACACATTTATCCAGGTATGCTTTCTATGTTATATGGTAATGGCAGAAGATTTGCTGCCCAGGATGGTGTCACAGCTAACAGAATGCCAGACCAGGTGTACCTACTATGAAGAGAAAAAAGACAGGGAGAACATAAAATTAAAAGTTGAAATATGAACTAACAATGCAAACTAGAGAACAGTAGGAGAACTCAGCAGAGTGAGAGAAATAGATCTTAATGTCCTCCAGCCTAAGCCTATAGCAGCACTAAAGTAAATGGGTGACGGTGATGCAGAGGTTAGGGAGTTTGTCCTGCAATTGGTGGGTTGCTGGTTCGATCCCCTACTCTGACTGTCTCCGTCGTTTTGTCCTTGGACGAGACACTTCACCTGCATTGCCTGCTGCCGGTGGTCAGAGGGCCCGGTGGCGCCGGTGCATGGCAGCGGACAGAGCCTCGTTTCTGTTCAGAAAGTTCTCAGCGGTCTCCGCAGTTCAGACAGCGATCGGGTTGTAAAGATTCCTTCAACGCTGTCTCACTTACTGAGGACGAGGTAATCATGGTTGAGAGGATGCCAATGATTTTATTTTTTAAAGAATCTATTTTATTTATGAAGAATCCCATAAAGTCATTACCATTGAGAGCTAAGGGAATGGATGGATCAACAGAGCTCTGTAACAGCAGACTGTTTTACAGATTAGGTAGGATTCCTCTGGATGTGTAGAGCACCATTTTTTCTATGTTGTGCTTCATAGAATGCTGTTCTGGATTAAACCAGGGAGCCAGCTTCCTGTGAATAATTAACTTGTTTTTCAAGGAGGCTACATTGTCTAACACAAAACACAATGAGGAAGTAACACCATCAATGGAAGCATCAATTTGTGAAGGGGAAGAAATCACATTGCAGCCATCTGCTAGGCATTTCTGTTATCCTGAAGAAATTAAAAGGGGGAGAGCATCTTTAAAGTTTGATACAGCATTATCTGATAAAGATCTACTACAATGAAACTTTCATTTGGGGGTGGAGAACTTGTTTAAACTGAACTCAAAGGTTATTAAAAATGGTTAGATAGGACATGTTTGTGATGAAATACTGTTAATTCTTCACAATCAATGCCATATGTCAGCACAAGGTCCAAAGTATGAAGGCAAGAGTGTGTCAGTTTATGCACCTTTTGAGCAAAACCAATTGAGTCCTAGCATAGTTATAAAGGCTAGATTAAGGCCATGACATTCCTATGTAATGTCACCCAGCCAGCCTGATTACCCTGCTGCATATTGCCGTTATAATATCAATGGGTGGAGTAACATCTGTTTTTTTTGCTCATTTGTGGTTATGGTGGTAACTCTGATGACATGGATGGAAAAACATTTACATTTAAATCAGTCTAAATGTACTCAAGCTTGAATTATTACGCTAGCTGGTAAATAAAACAGACACAATAAACAACAACTGCATCCTTGACTTTGTAGTGATACCTCCATTTGATGATGCATGTGGCAACAGCAGAAAACAACTACATCCTTACAACAACGACCAGCCAATCCTGGCCCAGTGTGAGAAGTCATCTGCTTCAACTGACAGACGTTTTGACAGAACAGGGCAGATGCACAAAAAACCCCCACAAATGCATTGGTTATGAGTACTTCCTATATTAAATTAAAAGTAATAAGTTAATGGCAGCAGCAGTTTTTTAGTGGCTTCATCTAGGAGAGAAACATAGATAAACAAACAAGCTCTAAGTATTAAAATCTATGGGATGAAAAACAAAGTACATATAGTTAGTGGCAGCAACACCTGCCTCCATTTGTCAACATGAGAAAGGGTTTAAATTGTTATTGGCAGAAAGGGTTGCCAATGGCCTCCTCTTTAAAGGATTTATATCCAAACAAAAACACCAGGCTGGATGTATCATGTATGAAGACAACAGAGGGGAGAAAAAGTTAATAGCAGCAATAACTGCAGATATTGCAGTAAAGAAGTATGAGTAATTATAGAGATGGCTCATGTTTTTCATTTTCCTCTTTTTCTCAGGTGAATGTTTCTGTGCTTTCATGCATCCTGTTACAAAAGGGCTATCTTTATCTCACTGTTGTTACCATCTTTTTGAACTTTTTATTTGAGGTGTGGTAGACGACATAAAACAAGCCTTTCTCCACATGTTCTCTTATTCAGCACTTATTTTAACATATTCAGTTAAAGACAACTTGCATCACATATGTTTATGTCCTCTGTTCATAAATATTCTTACTAATATTCATTTATTGATAAGAAATAATTCACATCAACCCCTCAACCAGCTAGCAAGGACAACCAACACTAGATTAATATTTGTTTTTAGTTTACATTTTCCTATGCTTTATTTTGTTTAAATCTTCCTACATTTTATACAATCTATTATTTTACTTGCTTTTACTCTGTTTTTATTCTCCAATGTTTTAATCATGTAAAGCACTTTGCATTGCACTTGTACTGAAATGTGCTATACAAATAAATTTGCCTTGCCTATCCGGCAGAAAGTAAACTTAACGTATGCAGTTCAAGTATTTTGATTGGATGATCCGAGCTTCGGGCCACAAGATTTGTGCCCCACAGCCGTTTACTGAGAGTGTGTGGTGCATGCGCACTGCAATTTCAGATGTTCATTATTCAAACAAACGTTGGTGGGCTGGCCCCAATATAAAGGTGCCTCAAGATGATTTAGCCTACTGAGCTTGTCAGTATTGTGACAGGCTTAGATATATAGACACAAATGTTTATTACAGAATTTTATTTATCTTTTTTCAATATTGCTCTATAAAGAATGATCATGTCCCATTGATTATTGTGAACATAGAGCTACACAGCATGGCCCACCAGAAGTTGCCCCAAATGCAGAGACGCCACAGGTTAGGAATACTTTGGAAGTTGGGCAACACCTAAACATTTCTCCTGTACCCCACAGCTCACCCAATGACCTTTGAATAGACAGCAGGTATAGACAGTGGATGAATAGAAAAGTTCTATATGGGTCCGAAAGCAATCATACTTTTTTCTTTAAAACCATTTTTTTTTTTTTTGATTTACGTCATGCATTATAAGATTTTACATTAAAAATCTATGAAAATAGCATTGTTTTCTCCCTAAATACACAGTAACAACACTCAAGCAAAAAGATGTCGAACAATAATAATCCAATCAAATTGTTTTATTGAAATAATAAGTTAGTTTTGTTGAAATTCATTCAGCATCATCTTTTTGTGGATTTTGATGGATTTAGTGATTTCCTACCTGTAACCATGGGTGACTCAGAGTTTTGTCCACACTGTATCTCTTTCTCATCTTCACTTGCAGAAGGTTGTTAATCAGGTCAATTGCTGCAAGGAAAGAAAAGCAACCAATGGAACCAATCGAATTTGTTCTCACTTGTCATTTTGTTGTCTAGCAGGTGGATTTTCTCTCATTGTGTCAAATAAGAACTTGCAAAGCAAGACAAACATGTTTCAGTCTATATGTTCAACGTGTTCACCCCCCTCCCTCCCAATATCATTGAACCAGGGAACTGATGTTGAGATAGTGGACTCTTATAAGTACCTGGGTGTTCACCCGAACAATGCACTGGGCTGGACTCACAACATTGATGCTCTTTACAGGAAGGGTCAGAGCAGACTCTATCTGCTGAGGAGACTGAGGTCTTTTAGAGCGTTGAGGGTGCTCCTAAGGACCTTCTTTAACTACACTCACCTCCCATTTTATTAGGTACACCTTGCTCGTACCGGGTTGGACCCCCTTTTGCCTTCAGAACTGCCTTAATCCTTCATGGCACAGATTCAACAAGGTATTGGAAATATTCCTCAGAGAGTTTGGTCCATATTGATATGACAGTATCACGCAGATGCTGCAGATTTGTCAGTTACACATCCATGATGTGAATCTCCCATTCCACCACATCCCAAAAGTGCACCATTGGATTGAGATCTGGTGACTGTGGAGGCCATTTGAGCACAATAAACTCATTGCAATGTTCAAGAATTCAGTCTGAGATGATTTATGGTTTATGACATGCCATGTTATCCTGCTGGAAGTAGCCATCAGAAGATGGGTACACTGTGGTCATATAGGAATGGACATGGTCAGCAACAATACTCAGGTAAGCTGTGGCATTGACACAATGGTCAATTGGTACTAAGGGGTCCAAAGTGTGACAAGAAAATATCCCCCACACCAGGGACGTGCAAAGACCGTTGGAGGGGCAGGTGCTCAAAGTTAAAAAAGGGCACATGGGGCACGGATTTAAAACATGATACAGAAACATACCTTGCTATACAACCGGTTGAAATGTACCAACCCATACTATAAAGAATGTAACATAGAATCAAGGGCGTAGGTTGATTTGAACTTTGGTAGGGACACTATTGGTCCAAAGCTTCATTGGTCCTACGCAATATGCATGCTCCTATTTTTTTGATGCTTGATTTGAGCATCAGGATGCTTTTTGCCTGTCTAAAAAGAAAAGGCAGCATTATTTGCTACATTTATACAAATTTTATAAGCACGACACACACTAGATGCTGTTTGTTTATCTTTAAAGCATCACAGGATCTGTTCAATGTCGAATTGGGACTTTTTCCCACTTTGAAAAACTTTGCATTTGAACTTACCAGCAACAGAGACAGATGGTAAATAGGTGCCTATTAAACCAAATATATTCAAAATATGTCTGTTGTCTAGATTAATCCTGTATTTTCTTTTGAAGATATAGAAATGTGCAGAGATAAACCCCACCCTTATTCTTTTTTTTTATCTAAGATACTCTGTCTGCATCATAAAACACAGCAAAATTATACATTCAAGGGACTGCAAATAAATTAATTGTATTTACTTTGCACTGGAAGTAGAAGTGTCACTAACAGCATTTAAAATTTTAAATTCAAACTTCAACAAATGTACTACTGGGTTGTAGATGTTCTCACTAGCCCATTTCATGTAATTTATCTTAGCATTCCAAACCCATTTCTTACATCATATATCTGAAGTGTAGATAACAGCTTCTCCTTACCTGCATCGTCTCAGACAACTAATTATTTTCCTAACAATAGTGAGTTGTTAATGTTTAAATGTGCAGTAAATCTTAATACATAAGGAGCATGGAGGACCCAATACTGTACTTCTGGTAAGATTAGTGACACTAAAACTGATCTGTTACATGAGTGGTTGTCCATTTCATAATTGAAATGAGAATATATTAATATTCTTTTGGGATATACTAGTAAGACTATTAAAGAACAGCAGATTAAACGTTAAGATATGTAAAGGCCTATATTAAATTAATTTTGCAACCACATCAACAGATTAAATAATTTTTACTTTTTTGGTGTACCAAATTACCCTCGTAATGATGAAATATATTGTGGACTAAATCCCTGATGAGAATGTCTAACTCCGCCTCTGGTTTGCACTCTTTACTAATGGACGGTGTGGAAACCTTTGTACAATAAAACCAATGTAAATGGTGTTCCTCGGTTTAATTTGTCTTTATTCTAATTATGTCTACAATCAATGAAAGCAACAATAACAACGAAATATGGTAAAAAGGAAACCCTCACCTTTTTTTTCAGACAGCTGTGGCTAAGAATCTGAACTTTTAATAGCCTATAGTCTTTGCTTTTCCATCTTTCCAGCAGTCTTCAGAACTCCTGCCTGGCACAGAATATTTAGTTTTATAAAACAGATTAGGTTTCTGTTGATAAATGCATTATACTTCAGACTTAGATGCTATTTTGAGATGCTAATGTTGGTTACTTACATTTCCCAAGTTCCACAAATCCAAACAGTCTCTCCTGCTTCTTTACAGAACTGCACTCAGCAGCTTTCACCTATTTTAGTGCAGATAATATTTAGTTTTTTTAACTGGGACTAGTTTTGTTGTCAAGTATTAATTGTGGTAACGGCAGTATCCCTGTATGAATTGAAATTTAAATCTTGCGCTCCAAGCAAACAGGCACGCACACATGCGCTAGAAATCAGAAAGAGGGAAGGCGGGATTTAAGACAGTACAACCAATGAGAGTGGAGTTTTAAAAAAAAGCACAGAGCACAGGCACGTGTGCTGCCGATTTAAAGGGGCAGGCAGTCAGACAGCGGCAGCAACAGCCGCGGAGCTGCGAGAGGAGAAGAAGGGAAGAGTGAGGCACGTTATGTGGATCATGTTACCGTGCCACGGTAACCGTGGCAATTTTGATCTAAATTATTATTATTTTGGACATGCACACACACACAAACACACATACACACACATAAAAAAAAACACACACACACACTGACAAAAGGGCACTTTGGGCATCATGAGGCAAAGGGGCAGGTGCCCAAGCCCCCTCCGCCCCCCTCTACACGTCCCTGCCCCACACCATTACATTACTAGCCTGAAATGTTTTTTCTCACTTCCTTGCATTTCCTGTTTAGCTTGAATGTTTTTATTTTTATCTGAATTTGCCATGTTATCAATAATTCTGCAATGCTTACATTGGTTTCATTTTTGCCTTTCTGATAAGTTAATTATCTGTCGCTTTAGAACTAACTTTAGATTAGCTTGTTTTTTTTGTTACTGATTTAGTGTGTTACTCTTGTGTGCTTTTTCTACTGTCCTGCCCAGATTCCCCATTGTGGGACAATAAAGGGATTTTGTATTCATCTTCTTATATAAGGCAGACAGAGCAATAGGACAATAGACCAGTTCATTGTTATTGTTTTTAACCAGGTTTTTCGTGCATGCGTGGCAGACTGGTAGGCAAAAGGCGAACACAATGGCTGACGCAAACAAAGGAAACGATGAGTTCTCGACATATTTTTGTTCTTTAGATCGTACCACAGAACGTATCACAAGATCGTTATAAGCCCCTCCCTGGGCTGCCACCTTACCGTGGTGGAGGGTTTTGAGTGTCCCAATGATCCTAGGAGCTATGCTGTCAGGGGCTTTAAGCCCCTGGTAGGGTCACCCAAGGCAGACAGGTCCTAGGTAAGGGATCAGACAAAGAGCAGCCCAAAACCCACTTATGATGAGTAAGATTAATGGATCTCGTGTTCCCTCGCCCGGACGCGGGTCACCGGGGCCCCACTCTGGAGCCAGGCCTGGAGGTGGGGCATGTTGGCCAGCGTCTGGTAGCCGGGCTTTTACCCATGGAGCAGGGCCGGGCTCAGCCCAAAGAGGCGACATGGGTTCCCCTTCCAATTGGCTCACCACCTGTCGGAGGTGCCAAAGGGGTCGGATGCATTGTGCAACGGGTGGCAGTAGAGGGCGGGGACCTTGCCGAGCTGGGGTGGGCATACTTGTTGCCCCTCATCTCCGTGCCTGCACGTTGGGGTTCTCCCCGGTGAACGACAGGGTTGCCTCCCTCCACATTCGTGTGGGGGGACGGGTTCTGACTATTGTTTGTGCTTATGCACCAAACGGCAGTTCAGATTACCCACCCTTTTTGGAGTCCTTGGAAGGGGTACTGGAGAGTGCCCCTCCTGGGGACTCCCTGGTTTTGCTGGGGGACTTCAACGCTCATGTAGGCAATGACAGTGGGACATGGAGGGGCATGGTTGGGAGGAATGGCCCACCTGATCTGAACTCGAGTGGTGTTCTGTTGTTGGACATCTGTGCTCGTCATGGATTGTCCATCACTAACACCATGTTCAAGAATAAGGGTGTCCACATGTGCTCTTGGCACCAGGACACCCTAGGCCGCAGTTCAATGATCGACTTTGTTGTCGTTTCATCTGATCTGCAGCCACATGTCTTGGACACTCGGGTGAAGAGAGGGGCGGAGCTCTCCACCGACCACTACCTGGTGGTGGGTTGGCTCCGATGGTGGGGGAGGAAGCCGGTCAGACCTGGCAAACCTAAACGTATTGTGAGGGTTTGCTGGGAACGTTTGGCAGAGTCCCCTGTGAGACGAAGCTTTAACTCCCACCTTCGGGAGAACTTTGAACACGTGTTCAACTTTGAACTACGGCCGAAATGAGTTTTCTCCGTAGTGTGTACAGTTTTTTTCTGACTGCTTAAACGATGTTAAATCTTGGATGACCTTAAACATTCTGAATCTGAATGAAAGTAAGATTGAAATCATACTGTTTGGTTGTAGTCCAGCAGACCTTCCTGCTGGCTTTCTGGGACCACTCACTTTTACACCGTCTGCAGTTGGTACAAAATGCAGCTGCCCGTCTCCTTACTGGCACACGTAAACTTGACGACATATCACCCGTTCTAGCCTCATTGCATTGGCTTCCTGTTGTTTTTAGAATAGATTTTAAAATTTTATTGTTTGTTTTTAAAACTCTTAATGGCCTTGCCTCCTAGTATTTGACTGAGCTTCTCCAAATCCATGCCGCGTCCAGAACACTGAGATCCTCTAATCAGTTGCTACTGGCCATGCCTAAAACCAGACTTAAAACCAAAGGTGACCGCGCCTTTATGGCAGCGGCACCGAGACTCTGGAATAAACTGCCTTGGCATATGCAATCGGCAGGCTCCTTTGAGGTTTTTAAATCCTATCTAAAAGCACACTTCTTCTCCCTGGCTTTTAAGCAAGTCTAAGTGGACATTTGACAAAATTTTATTTTATTTTAATTTTAAAATGTATTTTATTTACATTGAAATATTTATTCTATTATATTTTATCTCTATTAATTTTTTTATTTATTTTTTGCATTGTGTTTATGTATTTTAGCTTTGAGTTTTTATTTTAGGCTCTGCAACTGTGATTTCTGTACAGCACTTTGGTCAACCCTGGTTGTTTTAAATGTGCTTTATAAATAAAGTTTGAGTTGAGTTGAGTTGAGTCTTGACTTAAGTATATATATCCTAATTTTTTATTTATATAATTAAGTAGAACAATGACCAGTGCAAAATGAATTTGTATTTACCGGAGATGAAGTGTAGACTGCAAATTCTGGTGTGGTGTGATGGCTCCCACAGTTGATTGGGATTGTCTGCCTGCATCCTTTTCATTGAAATTATCCATTTCTTTTGTCTTTCTTCGTCCTTCGGTAAATTAAAAAAACTTACATCCGACCGTTTGGAATGCCTCTGTGTGCAACCGGGAGCACAACAAGTCGTAGGCATTGTTTAGATTCCAAAAATAAACAAACTAAAAGCACGCTCTAATTCACCCGTTTTGTCATGGTAGTACACGAGAACAGTACTGTTTTTGCCTGCCAGCGGGACCCGGATGTAGCGCGGATGTAGCTCGTGACGTCACGTGTGAACTGGTCTATTGCTTTCAATCTTGCCAGATATTTTGAAGTTCCTGTATAACACATTTTGTTATGTATTTGGAATTGTTTGAATTTATAAAAGGAAAATTAAACAATTAATTAGTCCAACATTGATTCAAATTCACGGTTTAAGACTGTTTGGCTCTAGCTGACTACGACTTTTTTCATTATTTCTTCCTAAAAGCTAAAACTAATGATTCCTCTAAGCTTTTAGGAAGAGTCATTACTTTCTAAACCAATGTAATTTAAAACTACTCAGCACTCTTACAGGGAGGCCACTTATTATCTATATCACACAGGCCTGTCATTAGATAAAGCCCAACAACAAGGCAAACATGTTATTGTTCTGAACTTCTTCAAAATATATTTATTTAAAGGGGCCATGACAACAAATTTAATTTTTCTGAGGTTTTGTGGTATACTATGATATTTTGTGTACTGGTGAGCAGGCCAGCTGACAGCTTTGCTAGGGCCCGGCACATCACAGTCCTTTTGGGCTTCCCCCTCCACACCTGCCGCCACCACACACACACACACACACACACACACACACACACACACACACACATACACACACACATACACACACACACACACATGCCCTGTATGTATGTATGTATATATATATATATATATATATATATATATATATATATATATATATATATATATATATATATTAGGGCTGGGCAACGATTAAAATATTTAATCGCGATTAATCGCATAATTTGCCTGATTAATCGCGATTAATCGCATTGTATTTACTCCAAGAATGAATTCAAAAGTAGTGTAAAGAGCACTTTTATTTTAATGTTCTGCTGCCATATGAACAAAAGTGTTGTAACATTTGTAGCACTTATCAGTAACACATATTTAGTGTAAAGCTCAACTTAAACATGTAAAACAAAAAATGCAAAATAATATATTAAAGCTTATTGCCACTGACGGAATTCTCTTTATGGGGAAAAAATCTACCAAAAACAGGCAATTTCTGAGGTAACAGCAGGGAGCAGCATTACCATTTTATGTTCAATACCAAAGTTTAACTTGGCAGTGGTTACAACTAACTTGCTTCTGTCATATTCGATGCTGGAAGAACTTTAAACTGAAATGCTTGCTAACTCGATATGCTTGCGTTGCTTGCGTTTATTTGACGTTGACACGCGGTTTTTTGTTGTTGCTTTCTCGCGTGCATATAGTGAATGGCAGGGAAAAACAGGCAAAAACACATGGATACTTTGAAACGAGAAGCGACTTCACCGACGGCGTCTAAGCAGACCTCCCCGCTCCGCTCCGCACAAAACTTGTTCCGGCCGCCAACTCACCGCCTCGCCTAAGCAGTTACCTGGGGGAAACACCGCCTTCCGCATGTCGGCTGTTTTTTTTTTCCGGCCAGCACCTTTCTTCCTCTGAATCCGAGGTTTGGCTGACAGCGAGGTTATTGCCGCATTATCGCCACCTACTGTTCTGATTCAAACCCCTACACCGCAGCAACAGACCTTCACAAAATAAAAGCATGTGAGCAACACGCGTTAACGCGCGTTAAAGAAAATATCGCCGTTAATAGTCTAATGAGTTAACGCGAAATTAACGCGTTAACTTGCCCAGCCCTAATATATATATATATATATATATATATATATATATATATATATATATATATATATATATATATATATATATACTTCATGCCCTGGAAATCTCTGTATTTTATATTGGATATTTTCAATCCTATTGAATTTAGTGCACTAGTTGATCTTTTCTTCGTAAAAGAACAGCAAGCACGACAGCCAAATATGGTCTTTTTTGACCTGCTGTATATTAGCCAGTCCCTAACAAATTTTTCCTTTTCATTGCAGGAAGTAGAATTTGTTAAATACTTTGGGAATTATCTGCCCTCTGAATTTCTGAGAAAGGCTTTCTTATTGCCATTAAACGCACAACATTCATTCAATCAGAATCAGTCAGTTTTGTTGGCCATAATACGGATCATTGAAATTAACGGTGTGATCCAACTCTTAGCGACTATGCTCAGACTATCCAATCGGGCAGTAAGCTTCTCCACCTGCACTGTCTCTGTTATCGCTAGGGATGGCTCTTTCTGTCCCCCCCCCCAGCTACCCGCTAGATGTGTGCATTATCGGGAATTTTTAATCGATCCGATCCGAAATAAATACAGGGTGAGTATCGGCGATATCAATAACATACCAATACTTTTGACATTTAAGCTTGATGTATCGTGAAATTGTTGACCTTTTGGGTTTTGTGATTTTTATTTTATTATTACAATTAAATGATAATACTAATACCAATAATGATATGTTCAGTGTTTTTTTTCCTAATCCACCTCTTATATCTTTCAATCCTTATGTAATTTTGTCTGTATTGTGTGCACCTGCCTGTTTCTTTAATCCTATAAATTTCCCCGTCGTGGGATAAATAAAAGATTAGCTAATGTTACTTTATCTTAAATAACACTTTTTAATAGGATATATGTACTGGGTTCTTTCAAGGTCTTAATTACATTTTCTGTGTGGGCTCCAGTAACACATGATAATATCTACTTTGAATGTTAACCTGAACTGCTGCTGAAGATGACCACTCTTATCTACCTGGATGTTCTCTGGAGGACTGAAACGCCTCAGTCAGTGATGTCAGTCTGTGGGTCTGGGTCTGTCGGGGCATTGAGAGAAGTTTTGTCTCCTCTCTCCATTTCTGTTGCTCGATGTTTTCTTTCTCATGGTTTTTCACATGCTAATATAACTTTGTTGTGTTTCCACTTCATTTAACCGTCTTTTTACAAAACATACCGCTTGATTTCATTTACGGTATTAAAATAGTACGGCCAAAGGGCGCTACTTTCCCTCTTCATGTTTTTCCGCTCCTGCGGTCTCTCTCTCTCTGAGTCTGAGCAGCAGCAGCGCGGTTGTTTGTGAGAGAGAGAGCTGAGTGGGCGGGCAAGGCTGAGCCCGCGTGCTGAATGGCTGGTGCCGCTGAGCCATGTACAATAAAACTGCAGGGTTTAAAAGTTCACTGCTCACGATATATGTTCTTACATTGTACAGCCCGACGCTCTAATGCGATCTAAGTGCTCACACTGTACAAATAAAAACCACACTCATTCCCGTAGGGAGATGGCGCTACTTGGACTCCTCTATCCGGAAGCCCAATGTAAACAGTAGTAGAAGAAGAAATATGAGGCTTGCTAGAACAAAACGTGCTGCCTTGGCAGTCAAACTGCACCTCCGTAGTTTGACTCCATGTCACACCTACATGCCACCATGTTTCTCTCCACTCCTATGTTTTTGTCTGAGAAGAAGAAGAAGAAGAAGAAGAAGAAGAAGAAGAAGAAGAAGAAGAAGAAGAAGAAGAAGAAGAAGAAGAAGAATTTCCTTGTTTGCACATGTGCAGTGCGCGAGATTGGGGGGAAATTGGCTCGTAGGCGCTCATAACTCCGCTTCAACAGCAGGATGCGCTCATGATCCCTCATGAGGGCCAACTGAATTTCAAACATGTTTGATTATCATCCGACCGTCCGGTTTCTGATCGGGAGGTGGTCGTGAGAGGCGAATCGGCCCTCGTTACTCACTGTATACTACACAATGCAGGACGCATAATGCTGCTGAAAGTGGCGACGACAACACCGACATTACCCGTATTTTTGTTTTATTATTGAAAGCTGTCAAATCTAAGCAGGGGGTGTTTGTAACTGAATAATCCAGTTGACTAACTAACCAGCAAAACCGCTGTCAGCGGCATGATTTTCCTGTCGCTTCCAGGGAGATTTCGCTTTCCACCGTTGTCCTCTGCAGGCACTGCAGTCACTGCAACCTTTCCTCCGCAGAGACTGTGGTGACTATATGTAACAGTGTTTAGGTTTAATTTGTAGAATCCCACTTGCTTTCTATGTATCAGTGCAATGGGGAAATAGCGCCTCCCTCTCTGTGTGGTTGGTTATATGTTGCTGGCCCTTGTAGTCAGTGCCAGTCTGTGAAAGCTGCATGAGAGGTGAGTTGCATTCTTCAGCACACAGTAAAAAAGTGTTAGCAACATAATAAAACATAATTTTTTTACTAACTTAGACAAGTACTGTGTAATGATTATTTACTAGATGTGTGCCTGGCACCAATATCTGTACTTTTAGTTTTGTTAATATTGTAAAACACTTCATGTGCAAAGTTAAAAGCTAACATAACACTCTGTTGTAGCGTGGTGAGTGAAGCTGAGCAGTTGCACTGATTCAAACCCCAATATGTTCCCATTCAGAAAATAAACTGCCCGATAACCCAGACCATTTAAAAAAAACTACACAACGCAGAGTCGAGGGGACTGAAGCAGATCCTGGTTACATTGGTGCCGTGACCTGAGCTTCTACGATCCTGTATCTGCAGCGGTGCTGTCTATTTCCTGGGCAGTGGGTGGAGTCACCACATGGACTGTGGGAATCCCCGTGGGATTTCCCTCCTTCCCACCATTTGCTGTTTTCTATTGGAACACTGAGGTGGGATTCTGTACATCTGGTTGTGAAAAAAAGGAGAAAATAAGAAGATTTGAATCATGACAGACTCTCCTGGTTTTGGCAGAGGGAGGGAGACTGTACTGTTGTTGACAGAGTGGTGGGGACTCGCACAAGATCAAGGATGGGAAGGTTACTTAAGCCTGTTTCTAGATTGATTGAGATGATGCACCAGAAACCAGAAAACGTTTGAGTCTTGTTAGAGTGAAGACAGAGTTTGTTTTATTGTATTTGTAATAGACAATGTTTTTTTGGAACAAACAAGGTGCTTTTGTTTTCAATTGTCCGTATCAGAATGGCATATGGTTATATAATATGGTAAAATATGTAATCGGATATATATTTTTTATTTATTTTTTTTGCTTCCCACACGTGTGAGATAGGGGTCTGGCCAACTTCTTCTTATACTGATTCTTTTGAGAATTGTCGTCTGACTGGATTTTCTTTGTAACTGTACTGCCTGGAATTTGCTGGGCGGATTCATCATATCTCAGTGGCTGTGGATATGCTATTGTAAAATTGTGTAGAATGTTCATTTTGTTTTTGTTCTCTTTTTCTCTTCTGGTTGCTGTGGTGTATCTGTTTTTTAAGTGGGCAATTTGCTTTTGTTTAATATACCATATCATACCAACTTTATTCATGAAGCACTTTATACACCGACAGGATCAAAGTGCTGTACACAATCATAAAATACAATGCAATTATGAAATAGAAAGGATCGAATATAAAATACATATTAGAAACAGACACCATCAAACAAAGTAAAATCTCTCAGATTGTGCCAAAAGCCAAAGAAAAAAGATGGGTCTTAAGAAGGGACTTAAAAATAACAAGTGAAGAGGCCTGTCTTATGCTCAAAGGCAGATCATTCCATAGCTTAGGAGCTGCCACAGAAAAAGCACAATCCCCTCTGAGCTTGCACTTTATCCTTGGGACCCTCAAAAGCAACTGATCAGCTGACCTGAGGGAACGGGAGGGTGTAAGAATGTAGCAGCTCAGACAGATAGGGAGGGGCCAGGCAGGCGCACTGGAAGCTGTTTCAAGCGAGGGGGGCTGATGGCTTGGTTGGAAAACACGTGACGTCATTATGTTGAGGGCTGTGGCTGACGGCTGACGTTAAGGTCACCCGCGCGTGAACAGGGGCGTATTGCAGCCGCTGTCTGGTGAACATTATTGCACACTGATTGCATGAAGAAAACTAAAATGATGCAGCGTGCTGCTGCTGCAGCGCATCGACTCCGCTTCTCCGGCCCGACTAGCGATCGTCACCTCCCCGCCGCCCCTATTTAAGTAGAACAATGACTAGAGCAGAATTAAGTTGTATTTACCGGAGATAAAGTGTCGACTGCAAATTCTGTTGTGGTATGATGGCTCCCACAGTGTGCTCTTTTCATTGAAAATATCCATTTGTTTCTTTCTCTTACGGCCATTTCTGTCCTTCGGTAAACGACAGAAACGTACATCCGACGATTTGGAATGCCTCTCTGTGCAACCGGGAGCACAACAAGTCATAGGCATTGTTTAAATTCCAGAAATAAACTAACTAAACAGGGCAGTCAAACTTTTTTACAGTAGCAGGCCACGCACCATCAGGTAGGAGGGTGCACTTATGCCGGTGCCCGAGCCCCGGAGGGGAGAATTTTGAAAAATAGAGTCTCCCTGATGTATTTTGGAAGCTTTCAAGACAGGTGATTATTTAAAGAATAGAATCAGAGTGCATGTTTTAAATTGAATAAAAGGCAGTGAATGATCAATTCTTCAAAAACAACCTTTGTTTTTTTATTATTATTATTCTTAAAACATTATTTTTTTACATGATGTTATCATGTTTTAACAAGGTAATCTCCATTTGCATAAAATTTGTTTAATTTGAATTACTAGCACCACATATAACAGATCAGATTAGGTGAGGTCTATTCATCTTAATATTATTATTCACAGTTTTGTTCTAAAAACGATCGTAACATTTCAGCTCGTGAATGCATCACACTGGTCTATGAACGCGGTGCTGTGCACGTTTTATCTTCCGCTTTGCAGTTTCAAAACTCACGTCGGCTCTCACGGTTTTATTGCACTTTTCGGCATAACACCGGTCTGTGTTTTGATCGGAAAAGTAGCATCTCGGTTGGAACAAGGAACCCAATCACTTGTTAATGTTGCTCTCAGTGGAGACAGATGCTGAGGTGATTTTTGGGATGTATAATCGGGGAAAAGTAGGCGGAGGCAGGAGCTGCTATAGAAGGCGATTTGCCGCCGTTGACCGGCTACTTTTGACTGCCCTGCTAAAGGTACGCTCTAAATCACCCGTTTTGTCATGTAGTAGACGAGAACAGTGCTGTTTTTTGCCTACCCGCGGGACCCGGATGTAGCGCTGACGTCACGTCACGCGTGAACTGGTCTATTATGTTACTCCACAGTCCCTGTAAAGCCCTTTGATATTGTATCTGTTTGTAATTATTATTGTTCTATATTGTTCTTGTATGTTCTTTTTTGCAATAAAAAAAAAAATCCACAGCCCACCACCATGGGGAGTTGATGCTATGACGAGGGAGGCTGCAGCCCCCGCAGCACCCTCCTTCCCGCGTCTATGGGGCCAGGCCATTAAGAGCTTTAAAAACATAAAGGAGGATTTTAAAATCAATCCTAAAACGCACTGGCAACCAATGTAAGGAAGCTAAAGCTTTGTTTGTGATATTTGTTTATTTTGGGGTGCAAGTGGAATTCAGCAGGGGGGAATGTAACAGTGTTTAGGTTTAAGTTGTAGAATCTGTTAAGAAAATATCTTAGTCAGGCAGAAGGTGTGTCTCCTCCCTGTTGCTGGGTAGAATAACATCACGAAGGTTTATTGCCAGAGGGGGGGGGGTTGGTCAAAACCAGAAGGGTTTCTTTGTTCCAAACAGAGGGGCTCAACTACCTGAGATTAGAAGGAGGAGAACTAAGTTGATAAAAAGGATGTCTTTCCAAAACTTACTTCAGACAGAATCCTACATCGCGCTGTGAAATCATCTTATAATGGTAATGTAATACTCTGTCTCCATATTTAATTTCTAATAAATTAAATATGCATATTGCAATATTTTACCTCTGATCAATGTTTCCTCATTTATTGTCAAATCTTAAACCGGGGTAAAAATGGGCCTTTAGTAGCGAAGCAGGATTAGGCCAGTACAACATGACATTAAGTGGAGGAACTTTTTAAATTTGAGCGCAAAGAAGTAATCATTTGCAGTACCACAGGGTCGACCCGAACAGGTAAAGAGATTTTTGATTCTCCTTTGGCAAAATGTTAGATGCTTAGCCAAAATTTTCATATGGTGCTATGGATGAGACGCTTTCTTCTCAAAATATGAGAGGTTGAACAGCGCTATTAATATGAGAAGATTGAATGGAATTTATGTTGAAAACGAGAAAAGATTGAATGGGATTTATGTGTATGTCTGCGTCAAAAAACGTAAAATAAGATAGAAACGACAAGTTAGAAATTATAGTCGAGAAACTTAGATGGTGAGATTGTCGAAAAATAAAATAAAACAAAATAAAAACGATAAAAACAAAGAATAAAGAAAGTCTTGGAATCTGGTCATTCCCCCTCCAGGCTGACGAGTGTGGTGAGTTTTAAGACTGAGATGAAACGTTATCTCGGAGAAAGGAGACTCTCCACAGAAACGTAGCGATAGGAACGGCCGAGAATACATAACATCTTTAAAAGTTGAGGCTAAGGACAGAAAGACCCTGAAATTGTGAACTGTTATAGAAGAAAGAGATTTTAAGGGATCCCAGGAGGACAATTTGGGTTGTTCTTTAGCTTCCAAAAACTTTTTTTTTCGGAAGCACAACGGTTAGATCAAGGAGATATTAGAATAAATGAGAAGGTTCCGTCGAAAGGAAGGGTTGCAGAGAGGACCCTCTTTGTGTGCCAGCTGTCTGTCTTTATATGTTAACGTTTGTCATGTTTTGTACAACTCGGTTTAAATGGGATCCATTGTGTGACTGAGAAGGAGAGACTGATTGAGCCCCGTGGCTCTTCAGAGTGTGGGTGTCTCTGTGTGTATTTCTGCTTCTGTGGGTGTGTGTGTGTCTCCAAGATTGTGTGAATTTCCCCCAAGGCTCTGTGCTTTATGGTGGGAGAAGTACTGTGGAGCAGGTTTCATTTGGTTGAGTTAAAAGTGTTCATTATGGAGCAAGAATCTGGCTAAGATATGGGTAAAAACCTAAGGGGAATTTGGAAAACATTGGAAAAAAGGTTGATGCATTAATGATGTTTGTTGAAGTGCAGGAGACGTTTGAACAGAGAAAGGCGATTTGAGGTATTGGCTGCAAGCTGATACGTGAGTTATATTGGAGAAGAGCACGGCCACCTAAATCTTGGTGAGTTTTGGAGAAAATTTTTATTTTAAACTGTAGCCTAAAAGTTAGGAAGAGGTTAGAAGTTTGGAAAAGTTGTTGGCAATTTAGGAGAACATTAAACATCTGTTTGAGGCATTAAAAATTGGGAAAAAACAAAAAAGAGGAAGATACCTTTTGTAAGAGCATAATTTTCATTAGCGTCATCTATTGCAAAATAGCATATTGAAATGCCTAAATTAACTTTTACACTTTTATAGATAAAATATAATTTGCGATTAAATAGTGATTAAAATGTTTTTATTGTTTGATAGCTCTAGTTATAATACATATATATGAATATAATACACCAGCCTTAAATCTAGCTGATTAACAGAGAGCAGGAAATAGCACATTATCAGCTTCTGCTCATTGCAGGTTTGGGTGAAAACATGAGTGAGCAAAACTAAAACTTAAAAGTTAGGGTAAAATGTACCTTAATTGTGCTGGCAGAAAGACATTGCTGCTGATTTAATAGATTTTGTTAACCCTGCATTTAGTCATGTGCCAGTTTTGAAGGTATCCTTAAATGAAGTAGCTAATATTGAGGAATCTATGACAAATGTTAATGGCTTGCATGATTTTATTATAGATACTGATATTGCAGAGCGGCAGAAATTTGTAGAAATGGAAAATATTACGGGATCATCACAGGACGGTCCCCAAATTATTCAGTATATGTAACCACATTTTTAAAGTCCTACCAAAATGCAGATGCCCTTGTCACACAGTAATTTAGGAGCCGAGGAATCTTTTCTATTTGTTAATTTGGTGTTATGCAATTTCTGGTGAATAAACTTCTCAACATCGTTGCTGGTGATCGACCGTGGCTGGCTGAATTTAAATAAAAAAAAAATCTAAACAAAGGCACAAAACTGATTTTAGAGCCATTTTAGGATGTAACTTTTAGTGTTTTTTCTGCTTTCTTCCTTGGAAGAAAACTGTGTAACCTCCGCATGCAGTTACACACAATTTATTTTATTTATTTTAGCAGAGCTTCCTAAGTTTGACTGAGATTTACAACATCTACTGGAAAAAAAAATCCAAACGATGGATCAAACACACAGGTGTGGATCCTAAAACAAATCAGTCCATTATGGGTGGATTATTTGGAGAAATAATGTTAGAAAGCGTTTCCTCTTCAGTATCTCAGCTGATGAATTTATATCCTGATGCGCTCGCTGGGACAATATTTGATACACCATTTGCCTGTGGCTCACAAGTAGGGGGGAGAAAGAAAACAATTTAGCGCAGACATGGGGGAACCGAAAAGGACGAGGTGGACATGTCAGAACTTTTCGAACACCTACAGCTGCTTACACTGGGCCCTGGGCTTGAGGCTGTTTCACACCACCAGCAAGTCGGCCTGGCATGAAGTCCCAATATGACCTCACCTCCAGAAGGTCAGTACCCCAGCAAGGGGATAACGCTCCCATGAACAATGTTTATGCACCCTGGAAAAGTGGCCAATGCCCATGAACAGTGCTGATCCCAAGCTGTCAAGGGAAATGACTGTATGAACTTTCTGCACATATTGGAGCCACTTGATTCATCAGCTTCTGAGTTGTGAAAAGGGGACTTTGTCACTGAGGTGCTTCGCAGAGACAATACAGCGGTCTGCTACTGCAACACGTGGGGGAAGAAATGTAGAGTTCCACACATGGAAGCCTTGAATGTGAAGTCTTAACTCTGACCTCCTGTTTGCCTGATCTGTTACATGTCAATCTGAGTCCATCTCAGGAGCCACACAGACTGGTAACAAACATCTTTACGGTAAAACACAGACGGTTATTTCTAGCCATATATTACTGAACAAATTTAATGGGATGTGATCTGGATGGCCTGTGTTCTCATATTTTTTTCTTTCTCTCCATCTTTTGAGCTCCTAGGCAAATGGATCAGGAGATGGTTAAACATTTGTTTCGGGTGGCCGATTGAGTATACACCAGCAGTACAGGTTTGCTGTGTTGTAAATATACTAATATCTTTTAAATGTTTTGCTATTGTTATGCCATAACATGCCATGATAATTGGATCCTGAACAGTAAGGAAGAGGTGACAAAAAGAATTCTGTCCTGCTGCAAACATGAGAGGGAGTCAACTGGGACTGCCCTTCTCGGCAGGAGGTCAGCTGTGACCACCTCCTTACAGAGAAAAGCCACAGGCCCTCTGCTTCAGCCTCTTCTCCTGACTCCAAGCTGCTGAGACACACACCTCCAAACCCTCTGAGGACCAGCACTCAAGGAGAGGGGGGAGCCATGTGACTGAAGGCCTCCGGGAACCATCGATGGGGCCTGGAAGAGGCCGCGAGCAGAGTGAGAATGAGCCTTTCTGAAACTCAGTTCCTCCCTGGCATAGGGAGAAACTGCCAGCCGATTCAAAGATAAGTCTCTCACTTCTGCTTAAAACAGATGCAGAAGTGAAGGAATCTGTCTATGCCAGCTTTGTTCCGCTTTCTCAGCGCACCACAGACGGAGCTTGTTCCAGGCAACGCAGAGCTGAAAAGCCGGCATAGAAGCAACGTCCCCATGCCGGGGAGAGATCTGCTCAAACTGGACTGCAACCGGGGTCAGAGTCTGCCTGGAGGACCAGGCCTCCAACCCAGACCACGCCGTTAGCCACATGCTGCTGCAAGGCTAACGCTAGCCTGCCAAGAGCCAAGCGCTAGCCCGCTAGCGCTAGCCAACAACTTCCCTTCTTCAACGCTCCTCCCGTGAATGGCCAAAACTGGACCGAACTGACACGGAACAAAGGACAGAGGTTTGGGCAGCGGTCTGAGGGTGAAGTTAAAAAGGTTTATTGGGTAATGTCTTGTGAACCGTGTGTACCTGGCGTTTTGAACAAAGGCTAGCAATATAGCATTGCTAGCATTTGGTACCATGTTACTGTCGAGTGCGTTTTAAGGTTTTACCAGAAAGGTTACCTCCACAAGGGTTTCATACATTGATGGGACATTAATGTTTATGTTATCCAGCAACTCAATATGACTAAATTTAAAGCAAAAGCTTTCATTTGTTAACGCCGAGCGTCCGCTCGGCAACAGGATATTAGCCTTGCTAACATCCGGTTTCGGACATTTGAAAAGGAGTTCGTTTTAAAGCATAAAGCGTAACTGTTCTGCTCCGCCATCCTACGATGGTGTTATCTGCCTTATTCCCGCATCAATATGGTATATTAATGCCGGTTTTCAAGACAATTTTGATAACTATAGATTTTAACCAGGTTAGCGACGATTGCTGTAGCACCCCCTAGCGGGTGGAGGTAAAATCGCATAAACAAAGGCAAGCGATTCTGAATTAAATGATTTTACAGGACAAACCGGTCCTCAGAATATTATTTTAACAAATAATGTTTTGTTCAACTTGGGCTTTGCATTGTGAATGTATTGAAATACACGGCAAATGTTTTAACTCCATTCCATGTTTTCGTTAATCAGATCTGCAGTGAACCAGGATTCACTGAAGTATTCTGATTATGACCAACCACTTTTTTTTTTGTCTTTTGTTTGTTTTTACGTGTAAATAGTTCCTTAGCTTAGCTTCTTTTTATCTTCATTTTGCTGAGTAGTTTAGTTAAGTTCACTAGCCTAGTAGAGAGGATTTATTAATCGAAATATTGTGTTAATTCAGGTAAACAACATTACAAAGTGATGTTCTCTGGATGTTCATTTTATTTCTGTTATTTAATTCTTGGACTTGAAAAGAAGTTGTCACTCCTTTTATTCTATGTGTGTGCAGGTTTTGCTGTTAAAAGATCGCTAGTGCTCGAATTCATCCCTTTCAACCGTTGTCTTGATATGAGCTTAAGAGCTGATCATCACCAGACAATACTTAACAGACAGAGAGTTATTTATGAAACATTAAATAACTTTAAACAGTGTATAATTGCACAACACTATATAACTGATATGTTCCTTTTAAACATAAGTTTTGATTCTCTTATGTCCAGGACCGTACTGATCATAATTCAGCAGCAGAAGGTGTGCTTTGCCATCTCATCTATGAGCAGGGACTTCACAGGGGTGGGAATACTTTCACGTGCTCCACTTACATTTAGGGTCACAGTTGAGTTGCCTCTCTGGGTTCACTAGTGCATGCCATAAATCTAGCCAGAGGGTTCCTGTCAGTGGGTCTTACACTTTTACACCTGGGCCTCACACTGGAATGCACAGCTATGGGGCAGTTCAACATCCTGTTTTCAAACCAAATACTATTCATTACCAGGGACACATTTTAGGTTAAATGGATCTGTTAGGTTATTTCTTATTAGCTGAAAAGTAGTGAGATTTTTCTATTTTACATATAACAGTTGCCAGCTGTGATATGCCAGATATTCACCAGGATTTGTTATATTACCAGGTATTTTAATTAGCTTATAAGCAATGTTTTATCTGTCCTTTGCCCAGACACACCACCCTGTCTCGGTATGTAGATGACTTGGAACATCCAGCATTCTCACAAAGCCGACTTGCTGTGTGCCACTGAGACCATCAGTTCGCAGTCATTATTTCATTTGGATACACTGATCTTATGCAACCTCTGCCTACTTCAACTAAGATGAAGTAGGCAGAGGATTAAAAATCTATGATGTTGCAGTTAATTGATTCCCTGTGATGACTAAATACTGCTCCTTGTTAATGTTTTGTAACAAAATTTATTTTGTTTTCAAAAAGGGGGAAAGAAAGGCAATAGCGTGTTGTAAAAATATACAGATCTTAACTTTTAAATATGAACCTTTAATACAGTAACCTGGATGAAGGGTTCTTTGCAGGACCCCACGGGAGGTATGTGACAGCATTGTAAATTAGATAACGGTTGTTTAAAAAACCCCAAAATAACTTTCCCATGGCTTTAAATGTTTGTTCAGTTGACTCCTAAGAAACAGGTCAGGGCTATAAATTGAATTTAATGAGTGAAGTGTCAGGAAGCACGTATCTGCTGGACAAAAACTCTATAAGGGGGGTTAGCTCAGCCCCCTCGGGGTTCCTGGAAGGGTTAAGGCCCACAGTTTTAGCAGTACAATAAGTGAATGTTAAATAAAATAGAACAACTACATAAACTAGAAAAACTATAGAGTTAACTGAACCACACAGAGTAGGACATCTGAGTATTGAGTAGAGGTTACAGAGTTTCATAGAGTGGTGACATACAGCATGCTGAGAAGTTTTGTGTGAAGTGGTGAAATGTATGGTAATTTTTAATCCAAAGAAGATGCTGACGTTCTTACAGGAATATGTACTTTGATTTAAAAACCAAATTAACACATTTTTTATTCTACAGACACGGAGGTCCCCACCAGAGGTCTAAAGTATTTGTGTGTGCTGCGTGCATTTTTTGCAGGATGAGGCCCGTGCAAGGAGAGGACAGAGAAATTGTGATGAAGTGTCTCGTTAAATATTACATTTCTAGGTTTCCCATAGGATGAAAATGGAACAATGGAAGGTGGTAAGGATTAATGGGAATCTGAAATAAAAACAATTGGCTAAAATCTGTGCACAGACCAAATTGATATGGGGTAAAAAGCTTTGATGTTTGTTTCTTGTGGGAGTGTTCAGTTAATTTCATTACAGGATACAATTCCATATGACTGGAAGGAGTTTTTCGGGGTGCAACGTCAGCTCCCGGGAATAACAGGTAGCACACGACATTTGATATCTAAAAGATTGTCGTGTAAGTTTCAGATTGTATTGGAGAAATAAAACCAGGAAAGTCCAGGAATGTGAAGGAGGGTCCACCGACCTCCCGACCTCGAATGAGTGCACGCTAAGGTCATCATAAGACAGATGCAGTGGGCCAGAGGTCAGGGGCCCATCAGATTCCAGAGCCATGCGTACCAGCCACCAGAGGGTTCAAGGAAAACATCACTGGAGCACCTTGAGGCGCCGATAGCCACTCACGGATGAGGCTGCTGGATTTTTATTTTGTTTTCATTTTTTATTCTTAATAAAATAATTAACATACAGCTGTGTGGAGGTCGCGGATGAAACAATGACTTTGTAAACCATTATATTTAAGGACGTGAAGAAGACACCTCTGAGACGCAAGACATCATGACAACAATTGAATGCATTGTGTAAAAAAAGAGAATTTTGTAATCACTGTATTTGTCTTATAAGTTCCATATTCCTAAGTTGTTAAATGCTAGTATTGTTAGAATCTAAGTTTTGCATTGCATGATAATTTGGTCATTATTCTGTGGTTTGATCAGAGTGCAGCGTAATTTCTAAAAAGACATCTTGTTAATCTAGGTTAGCACTCCTAGAGTCGTGTTTAGCTCATATCACAGTTTCTTGGTAGTTGCAAAGTTATCTTAGCCTTGCACCTACCGGATAAAGGTGCTTACTTTTCTTAATTCTAGTATGCTTGAGATTCAGATAGGTTCAGTAGCTTATTAGTTTATACTTGAGTTATCTTACTTTTATGGGGTAGATGTGAACTTCATTTGATTTCACTAGTCGCCAACAGAGGGGATAGTGGGTTACAATATTGCATCTTATCATTTACATTTTGTTTAAGGGTTTCCAGGCATAACCTTAGTTTGGCCTAGTTATTAGTTTGATCTGTTGGATCAAAACAGAGGGAAATTGTTAAGAAAACATCTTAGTCAGGCAGAAGGTGTGTCTCCTCCCTGTTGCTGGGTAGAATAACATCATGAAGGTTTATTGCCAGAGGGGGGGTTGGTCAGAACCAGAAGGGTTTCTTTGTTCCAAACAGAGGGGCTCAACTACCCTCCCCCTGAGATTAGAAGAAGGAGAACTAAATTGATAAAAATGATGTCTTTCCAAAACTTACTTCAGACAGAATCCTACATCGTGCTGTGAAATCATCTCATAATGGTAATGTAATACTCTGTCTCCATATTTAATTTCTAATAAATTAAATATGCATATTGCAATGTTTTACCTCCGATCAATGTTTCCTCATTTATTGTCAAATCTTAAACCGGGATAAAAATGGGCCTTTAGTAGCGAAGCCGGATTAGGCCAGTACAATATGATTAACAAATCCCACTTGCTTTCTATGTATCAGTGCAATGGGGAAATAGCGCCCCCTCTCTGTGTGGTTGGTTATATGTTGCTGGCCCCTGTAGTCAGTGCCAGTCGGTGAAAGCTGCACGAGAGGTGAGTTGCATTCTTCAGCACAAAGTAGAAAAGTGTTAGCAACATAATAAAACATAATTTTTTTTACTAACTTAGACAAGTACTGTGTAAATCATTACTAGATGTGTGCCTGGCACCAATATCTTTACTTTTAGTTTTGTTAATTGTTGGAGAAATATGAATGTAATAATTTTATTTTTATCAAGTTACAGCATTTGGTTTGTTTTAAGAGTTTGCTCTCCATAACCACTAAGTTATATAAACTGGGTTTATTAAATATTAGATCTCTGTCAGGAAAATCCCTTTTAATTAATGACTTCATTATTGACAATAATCATGATGTAATGTTTTTAACATAAACATGGCTGCATGAATTTAGTGAAGCAGCTATACTGATGGAGTCAACACCTCCAAACTACAATTTTCTTTGTGAGAGCAGACAGCAAAGGAAAGGTGGAGGAGTAGCAACATTGTTTAATGATTCACTAAAGTGTAAAAAGGGTGTTTTGGGGAAAATTTGACTCTTTTGAACATTTGGCTCTCCAGGTAAAGGGCCCAGTACGAACTATGTTTCTGAATGTGTACAGGCCTCCTAAGTCCACATCAAACTTTTTTAATGATTTTAGTGACCTGCTGTCTGTGATATGTGTTGATTATGACTGTTTAATTATTGTGGGAGACTTCAAATTTCACGTGGACAACCCTGAAGACAGAAGTGCAAAAGAACTGTGTAACACACTTAGAAACTTTGGTTTAACTCAACATGTTAAACAACCAACACACAAACAGGGACATATTTTAGACTTGATCATCACTAAAGGTCTAAAAATTTCACAGGTCAATGTAACTGATGTTGCTCTATCTGATCAATTTTCTGTTACCTTTGAAAGCATCATTTCCAGTGACTCATTTAGCCAAAGGGACATCGTAAGAAAACGCACCTTTAAGGACAATGCCGCGGAAACTTTTATTCAAGCTTACTCTGATACTTCAACCTTGGGCTGCAACTCAGTAGATGAGCTAGTAGATAACTTTCATTCTAAAGTCTCAGACATCATTGACTGCATTGCTCCAGTTAAAGTGAAAGTTCTTTCCGGGAAGAAAAAATCTCCTTGGAGAAATGCTCCAGCAGTTAGAGGTGAAAAAAGGGAATGTCGGAAAGCTGAACGCAGGTGGTGAAAGAACAGACTCCAGGTTCACTACGACATCTATAAAGAGAGACTTTACAGATATAACTTACAATTGAAAAATGTAAGGGAATCTTTCTTCTCAGAGATCATCAAGAAAAACATTAATAATGCTCGTGTCTTATTTTCCACAGCTGACAGGCTAACAAATCCTCCTGTGTCAGTGGCTTCCGAACTCCACTCCACCAGGGCCTGCAATGAATTTGCTAACTTCTTTACTGAAAAAATCCTAAAAATTAGAGGATCACTTTGTACTACCATATCAACACCAGAACCAAAGCTGTATTCAGCTGGAACTACTTCTGACAAAATGTCCCATTTCAGCCAAATAAACCACAAAAGCTTAGAGCAGATCATTCAGCAGCTAAGTTCCTCCTCCTGCTGCCTTGATGTTCTACCCACAGCTTTCTTTAAAAAAGTTTTACCTGGCATATCGTCTGATTTGACTCAGATAATAAACACGTCCCTTCTGTCAGGTGTTTTCCCCCAGTCCCTAAAAACAGCAAATATCAAACCACTGTTGAAAAAGAACAATTTAGACAAACTACTACTCCAGAACTACTGGCCCATCTCAAACCTCCCCTTTATCAATAAGATTATTGAAAAGCTGTATTTCAACAATTAAACACCTTCTTAACAACGACCAGCCGCTTTGACGTATTCCAGTCTAGCTTCCGTGCTCACCACAGTACAGAGACCGCCCTTATTAAGGTGTTTAATGAAATCCATATAAATTCAGATTGTGGAAAAACCACCGTGCTGGTACTATTGGATCTCAGTGCAGCATTTGATACTGTCGATCACTCCATTCTGTTGGAGCGCCTGGAGAACTGGGTCGGCCTCTCTGGTACAGCTCTCAACTGGTTTAAATCCTACTTAAAGGACAGGGACTTTTTTGTGTCAGTAGGTAACTTTACATCCCAGATGACAAAAATTACATGTGGGGTTCCCCAAGGGTCCATCCTGGGTCCCCTCCTCTTCAATATCTACATGCTCCCTCTAGCTCAGATAATAAAAAATAACAACATCAGCTACCATAACTATGCAGACGACACACAGCTTTACATCACCATGTCACCAGGTGACTATAAACCAGTTCAAGCACTGAATAAATGCCTAGAAGAAATCAATGCCTGGATATGCCAAAATTTTCTTCAGTTGAATAAAAACAAAACAGAAGTAATAATTTTTGGACCAATAGAGGAGAGATCAACAGTTAGCACACAGCTTCAGTCGCTTCAGCTAAAAACCACTAATCAGGCCCGAAACCTGGGTGTAGTGATGGACTCAGACCTGAACCTTCAAAAGCATCTAAAGACATTTACAAGGTCGGCTTTCTATCACCTGAGGAACATTTCCAGGATTAAAGGACTAATGTCTAATCCATTCGTTTATTTTTAGTAAAATTGATTATTGCAACGGTGTTTTCACAGGTCTGCCTAAAAAGTGGATCAGACAGCTGCAGCTGATCCAGAACGCTGCTGCCCGCGTCCTCACTAAGACTAAGAAAGTAGAACACATCTCCCCAGTTCTAAAGTCCTTACACTGGCTCCCTGTATCTCAGAGAATAGACTTTAAAATTCTTCTGTTAGTCTATAAATCCCTAAATGGCTTAGCACCTAAATACATCACAGACTTGTTATCAGTGTATAAACCCTCCAGACCACTCAGGTCCTCTGGCTCCAGCCTTCTCTGCATACCTAGAACACGAACCAAACAGGGAGAAGCAGCATTTAGTTCCTATGCTCCACTTATCTGGAACAAACTTCCAGAAAACTGTAAAAGTGCGGAAAGCCTGAGTTCCTTTAAATCGAGATTAAAAACACATTTGTTTAAAATTGCCTATGAATGTTCAAGTTAAACTGTTTTACTGTTTTTAAATGTTCTTTTTTGTTTCTACATTCTATCCCTACTTGCTTTTATTCCTATATTTTAATCATGTAAAGCACTTTGCATTGTCTCTGTACTGAATTGTGCTATATAAATAAATTTGCCTTGCCTTGCCCTGCCTTGCTTTCAGGAAGGTTCTGTTGTATTTAATCTTAGACAGGGAGAACAAATGGTCCTCCCAGATAAGGAATGCCTTGCCTTATCCAGCTGTGCATGAAACTGGTGACCGATCACCATCCGCAACAAAGCTTGCTCCCTTGTTTATTTTCAACCCCCATGTTGTGTCATGATTTGGGTTTTTATTATTTGCTTATGTTCTGTTTGGTCTTTATGGTGATTTTGGTTCTGGATTAGTTTAAGTTCTGTTTTGGTTTAGTGATTCTTTTATGTAATCAATTCTGTCTTAGGTTTAGGTTTTTGTACTAGTTTTGGTTAATGGAATAGTTTGGGTTTTAATGTGGTTTGATTTTGTACTTTTCATCTGGCCTGCTCTAATCACTTCTGTCACCAGCCTTTATTCAGTTCACCTGCCAGCATTCTTTTGTCTTGCTCTCACTCCCCTTCACCAGTTACCATCCAATCAGCTTCAGTTTAGTTGCAGCCATTTTGTCTCCCCCGATCAGCTCCACCCATTCTTGCAATTAGTTTCATTCTGTTCACCTGCTCACTCCCCTACTTATATCTGCCTCTGTCTCCTGCACTCTGCCAGATCATTGTCTTTTGAGCCCTTGGTGAGTTTTGTCCAGGATTCCCTGTGTGTGTGTGTGTGTGTGTGTGTGTGTGTGTGTGTGTGTGTGTGTGTGTGTGTGTGTGTGTGTGTGTGTGTGTGTGTGTGTGTGTGTGTGTGTGTGTGTGTGTGTGTGTGTGTGTGTGTGTGTGTGTGTGTGCGTGCGTGCGTGTGTGTGTGTGTGTGTGTGTTTCTGTTGACATTACCCAATTGCCTCTTTTTTGACTTCTGAGCCACCCTGTATCCTGATCCTGTTTTTCCTGCCCAGTTCTGATCGCCTGCTTGTATTACCTGACCATTTTCTGTTTTTGGATTTCTGAGCTTGCCTGTTCCTGTATTTTCAAGAACACCTCCAATAAACCTGCTTTTTCATTCACCCTGCTTGTTCGGCCTGAATACTGGGTCCCTCTGTCTCTGGTTCGTGACAGAATGATCTGGCCAAACATGGACCCATCGGCCGACAAACAGTGGCGGTCTGTTGTGAAGAATTCGATTTCTCAGTTGGAGTCAGGCGTGCGGGAGTTGCTTTTCCGCCTAGGTTGCCAGGTCCCCCCTGAAGCCTGTAGGCCGGGGCCTCCTGAAGCCTGTAGGCCGGGGCCTCCTGAAGCCTGTAGGCCGGGGCCTCCTGAAGCCTGTAGGCCGGGGCCTCCTGAAGCCTGTAGCCCGGGGCCTCCTGAAGCCTGTAGCCCGCGGCCTCCTGAAGCCTGTAGCCCGGGGCCTCCTGAAGCCTGTAGCCAGGCCCCGTCTGAACCTGAAGCCTGTAGCCCGGGGCCTGCATCCCCTGAACTCTGTAGCCAGGCGCCTCCTGAACTCTGTAGCCAGGCGCCTCTTCTAGCTCGTAGTCCGGCACCAGGTTATGCTCTCTCTCTCTCAAGGCGTCGGGTCCGGCTCCGACGCCGGCCTCCGAAAGACCTGCTCCGACGCCGGCCTCCGAAAGACCTGCTTGCTTCGTCGACTCCGCCCTCGAAGGGCCCTGCTTGCTTCGTCGACTCCGCCCTCGAAGGGCCCTGCTTGCTTCGTCGACTCCGCCCTCGAAGGGCCCTGCTTGCTTCGTCGACTCCGCCCTCGAAGGGCCCTGCTTGCTTCGTCGACTCCGCCCTCGAAGGGCCCTGCTTGCTTCGTCGACTCCGCCCTCGAAGGGCCCTGCTTGCTTCGTCGACTCCGCCCTCGAAGGGCCCTGCTCTGTAGCCAGGCACCGGACATACCGACACGCCGGGGCCATTTCTTTGGGACTCCCTCCGGACTTATTGGGGTCTGTCCATTGGACGCCCAAATAGACCGAGATCGCCCTGTTTGGGTTGTTTTTGTTTGGATTTTGGTTTGGATTCTTGTTTAGACAGTTTTGTTTTTTTTTGACTCTGACCCTCCGTCCTGTACCTCCCTCCACCCGCCCGGTCTGGTTTGTTTTTTGATTCTGATTTATTATTTTTTTTTCTATAGGGCGTCTGGAATCCACCCTTGAGGGAGGGGCTCTGTCATGATTTGGGTTTTTATTATTTGCTTATGTTCTGTTTGGTCTTTATGGTGATTTTGGTTCTGGATTAGTTTAAGTTCTGTTTTGGTTTAGTAATTCTTTTATGTAATCAATTCTGTCTTAGGTTTAGGTTTTTGTACTAGATTTGGTTAATGGAATAGTTTGGGTTTTAATGTGGTTTGATTTTGTACTTTTCATCTGGCCTGCTCTAATCACTTCTGTCACCAGCCTTTATTCAGTTCACCTGCCGGCATTCTTTTGTCTTGCTCTCACTCCCCTTCACCAGTTACCATCCAATCAGCTTCAGTTTAGTTGCAGCCATTTTGTCTCCCCCGATCAGCTCCACCCATTCTTGCAATTAGTTTCATTCTGTTCACCTGCTCACTCCCCTACTTATATCTGCCTCTGTCTCCTGCACTCTGCCAGATCATTGTCTTTTGAGCCCTTGGTGAGTTTTGTCCAGGATTCCCTGTGTGTGTGTGTGTTTCTGTTGACATTACCCAATTGCCTCTTTTTTGACTTCTGAGCCACCCTGTATCCTGATCCTGTTTTTCCTGCCCAGTTCTGATCGCCTGCTTGTATTACCTGACCATTTTCTGTTTTTGGATTTCTGAGCTTGCCTGTCTCTGTATTTTCAAGAACACCTCCAATAAACCTGCTTTTTCATTCACCCTGCTTGTTCGGCCTGAATACTGGGTCCCTCTGTCTCTGGTTCGTGACATGTTGTAAATTCCGGAATCCTTCTGACCCAACCCTACTGAACCTTTTTTGATGTGTGACAGTAAAGACAAAAGGACAGAGATGGCCCGGCACAGATGATCCCAGACTGTCAGGGAGTAGAAGTTCTCCGTTTAGGTGTATCCTCTGTCCTTTTCTATAGAACAGTCTAAAGAACAGTCTAAACTTGTGTTGTGTGGTTTTCGTTCTAGGATAAAAGGGGTTATCTTTAATAACCCTAACATTAATATTGTAAAACACTTCATGTGCTAAGTTAAAAGCTAACATACCGCTCTGTTGTAGCGTGCTGAGTGAAGCTGAGCCGTTGCACTGATTCAAACCCTGATATGTTCCCATTCAGGTACATCATTTATTATTGTATTCTTCATTGTCCATTGAAAATATAAATGTTTTGCTGTAATTACAGCCAGTCTGTGAAAGCTGCACGAGAGCGTGCTGAGTGAAGCTGAGCCGTTGCACTGATTCAAACCCCGATATGTTCCCATTCAGGAAAAACTGCCTGATAACCCAGAAACTCGTCTTCATTTAAAAAAAACCTACATGACGCAGAGTCGAGGGGTTACTTGGGCCAGCCCGGTACAGTAGACTGAAGCAAAACCCGGTTATATATATCTACAGGTGCGCAGAGTAGCAAAAAATTGTACTCAAGTAAGAGTAGCACTACTTCAACATATTTTTATTCAAGCAAAAGTAAAAAGTCAGCCAAGAAATTACTCAAGTAAGAGTAGAAAAGTATTCAGTAAGAAGGCTACTCAAGTACTGAGTACCTCATCATAACAGCTGAGCTAATATTTAAAAATAATGTAATGGGTTCGATAGGGCTGGACTATATAGCAACAAAAGCATATTGATTTGATACCAATCATATTGCTGGATATAGATAATTATCAACAAATTCATAACATATATTTTAAGTGCAGCCCTGGCCATTTTATGCTATTTTTAGATATAGAACACCAACACTGAATTCAAACATTAACTCTTTATTCAACCAACCTTTTACCAAAACTGCAAGTATTTAAAAAAAAAATCCAAATGAAAGCTTGCTCTCTGAACTTTTTGAAGAGGGCTGCTTGGGGGCGGAGCGTTCCTGGGTCTATGTTTGTGATTGGTTGAGAGGATGTAATGACTGTAATATTAACCTACATGATAGGCTAGAATGTAAAAGGAAGGAAAATTGTTCTATTGAACTTTTTTTTTCGATCGATATATATTGATGATATATATTGACGATAATTTGTCCAGCCCTAGGGCTGGACGAATTATCGTCCAGCCCTAGGGTTGGATAAAACTATAATGCAAATTCTGGTATTTTAAAGACAAAAATTAAAAAAATATACAAAGAATAACATAATTGCAAAAATAACAAATTCAGGCAGAAGGAAAAAAAGAAATTTTTTCAACATTAAACTTGAAAGCAAAACTTACAGCAGTTAATGTATATACAGGATGTTAGAACAGTGCAAATTACTTTCTATGACAGTGTCTACTGTTTACTGTACATTAATTTGACCTCCAAATGGCTAAATGAGCTCAGCAGATAGAAAAAAAAACTAGCTTGTGTACAAATAAGAAATCTCACTTTAACATAAACTCTAGGTTTTGTCTCTGGCGCATTTTTGGTAAAAAAATAAAATAAAAGGATGTTCTTTATTCATGAAGTTACTTGCAGTAGGTAGAGTAACCAGACATTTGTACTCAAGTAAGAGTAGCGATATTTGAGTAATAATTTGACTCAATAAAAAGTTGAAATTACAGTTCCGTAAAACTACTCCTAAAAGTCTATTTTGTTAAAAAAAGTTACTCAGGTAAATGTAACAGAGTAAGTGTAACTAGTTACTACCCACCTCTGACTGTATGAAGGTAAAAAAATGTTTCATAATATCCGCACTCATATGGATGTGAATACCTGTAAATTATGATGTGAGAAGATGTACAGTAAAATACTTAAACTAAAAAATGTGCTTGTATAAAATATTTACACATGCAAAATCAATTTGAAATTGTCAATTTTCACCTTCAGATTTTTTTCACACAAACAAATAATTCATTACATACTTGAAGTTGTACATTTTCGGCCAAATATCCCACTACAACTACAAGTCAGTGAACACAACTTCTCAAATCTGCTGCTGCACCTGTAGGGGGCATTATTGCAAATGTGTGAGAGTTGTGTCTGTATCTCAATTTGTGTGTGTGCAATCGTAAATACAAATTTTCTTTTTTTTTTTTTCAACTTTATTTATTGAACATTTTGAACATAAGACAGACAATATTGGGACAAAATCAAAGTATCAATACAATCTCGATGTCACAAATCTGTCAACCCCCAATCCACCCTGGCTTCCCACCCCACCCACAGGCCAAACAACAAACAAACAAAAATAACAAAACAAAAAAATAAAATAATAATAAAAAAAAACATAGAATACATTAATTTTAATAATGTATTTTTTTATATCTAAATAAAAAGTATAAAGAGAAAAACAGATCAAAAAAGGGGTAGACATGAATGTAAATGTAGATAGATAAGTAGAGATCCTGTTGGGCATTCAAGTATCCTCAGGGTCAAGAAGATTCAAAGAGTCAAAATACCTAAGAAAAGGGTCCCATGTAGCCTGAAATAACTTTATGGAGCCTCTAAGAGAAAACCTCAATTTCTCTACTTTGAGGTTGTAAAGCACCTCTCGAATCCAGCGGGCATGTGAAGGGGGTTGAGAATCTTTCCAGTTAAGTAAGATCAACCTACGAGCTAAAAGCGTGGTAAATGCTATAGCCCGCTCCATTCCTTTAGGCAAGTTAGAAGCAGGGGGGATCCCAAAGATTGCAGACATTGGATTGGGGACTACCAGAGAACCATATGCTTCAGACAGTGATTTAAAAATACCTGTCCAGAATAGTTTCAACTCGGGACATGACCCAGGGTGTCTACAAGTATAAACAAGTTAAATTTAATACTTTTTAAGACCTTTTAATACCACTTCTAAATGAAATTTAAGACCAAACGTACGATGGAAATACAAATCAAAATGACGGTTGAGTTTAAGAACATCGACTAAATGTGTGTAATGCGAAAAGACAAACATGTCATTGCAGTCCTAAATTATATTTATTACAATATTTTCAGAACATTTAGGTCCCATGAACAAATGCTTATAAAATCAAGTAAATATATAAAATACTGTTCCTTCAGAACAAAAATAAATAAAACATTAATAAATTACAATTTCAGCTGCTTTCAAAGTGCAAAGACATTTACATAATACAAATTGTGTGACAACTATTGAATTAACCAAAATTAAAAGATAAAATAATAATAATATTAGACAACATGGCACTTGAGAAAGTATTTCTTTGTTTTAAACCATGTTAGTAACTGTTAATTTGTACGCTGATAGGCCGCATATGAAGGATGTTAAAGCCGCAAGCGGCGTCGATCGGCCCTCGCTCCGGCCTATAGGCCACCACTGCGGTGCCAGTGTTATACATTTACATGTACATTTGCCAAAAAACGCACCCCCTGCTATTTTACTGAAATATACACTTGTAGCTGATTTAACATTTCCTTCATGTTTACAAATGTGTTCTAAGCTACCAGTATGAATTTCATGAGTCTGGGACAATTTTTAGATTAAAAACATAGGGGATGCGTTTTTTGGCAGCCCCATTGCCAAAAAACGCACCCCCTGCTATCTATGAGGGGTTGGCACTTGTATGACTTTATTCCTGTATACCCATGTGTAGTTAAAGGATAAGGGTCAGCAAACGCAAATTCTGCCCGTTAAAACAATGACAGGGCAATTGTTGCTGTATGATCTGCAGCCCCATTTGGATCTTTTAAACAGGCTTTTGAAGAACTTTGATAATTTGCTGTTGTAATATTATAGAATTTTCAGAATAAAAAGCTAGCAGATGTGCATAATCAAAAACAATATCATAAATACAAGTATAGAGCATTAAGTATTGTTAGAAAGGTCACGCTATTTTCTGGAAAAATACATTATTGTATGAGTTAAGTTCTTTTCCGTTTTATGTCTCTTTCTTTGTAAGTTTGAAATGTCCCATGTCCCTGAATGCACCATAGCTTTCTGACAGTCGCGAATGCATCACACTGGTCTATGAACGCTGTGCCGTTTACTGCAGAAGCAGTCTGATCTTCCGTTTAAGACAAAGCTTTTCAGTTTCAAAACTCACGTCGGTTCTCACGGTTTATTGTTGTGTGTGAATGACGAGAGACCACAACAAATAAATCAGCCGTACCTCAGATAAAAACTTTGGATTTAATGGTGTTCATTACACCCGTACTTTTGTAAATGAATCTGCCAAATAAACACCGTTTTTTTCACACAAGAGGTATATTCAAACGTTTTGATATCACTAATATAAGAACAAGTAACTCCGTTGGTCACATTTTAATCCGTTTTCTTCGTCAATATTCAGCTGTACAGAGCGAGGCGCGCTCCCGCGACAGGGGATGCATATCTCGGCAGGGATGCACTTTTCGGCATGACACCGGTCGGCCAGCGGGGTTCGCGCACCGCTGCGGTTGCCGTCACGCATTTTCCCGGCCCGTCCACTGGGCGATTCACACGAACGCGTTTTGCTACGTGCGCTCTCACACCATTTGTCCTACCTTAGAGGCAAGGAGCGTTGCTCATAAGATGGTGACGTCACGTGCGTATCGCGCCAGCAGTGCTCGGTCTGTGGCTGATGACGTGTCACGAGCACACTAGCCCGCTCAAGAACGCATATTGAGAAACGGCCATCGACAACGCAGCGCATAGGCTACCGGAAAAAAATATTCGACCTAGTACAACAGATTGCCCGCATTTTTACTGTAACGTGACACACAAATATTTAAGACCCATGCAAAATTAATTTAAGACAATTTAATACTTTTCAAGGCCTTATTTTGAGGAAAATTGATTTACGACTTTTTTAGACTTTTTAAGGACCCGCGGCCACCCTGTGACCAAAACATGTGTGAGTGATTGGCAGGCGAGAGTTTACATCTGCCACAAGCATCATTTACAGAAGAATAAATTTTTGCTAGTCGTGAATTGGTATAATGAGCCCTGTAAACAACTTTGCATTGAATTAGTCTATGGCGGGCACAGATGGACGATGAATAAACAAGAGCCAGTGCAGATGTCCATAGTTGTTCTGTGAATACAATGTTAAGACTCTCCTCCCAAGCTGATTTAACTGCGTTTGCGGGTGTTGAGGTTTCTGACCAAATAAGCTTATAGAGTGTTGAGATACATCCTCTAAGATTAGGATCAATTACGAGAAGAGAGTCCAATAAGGTTTCTGGAGGGCGATTAGGAAAGTAAGGGAACAACTTCTTAACATAGTCACGAACTTGGAAAAAACGAAAAAGGTGGTGTTTTGGAAGATGGTATTTGACAAACAATTGTTCAAAAGAAGAGAAAATGTTTTCAGAATAGAGATCTACTATTGACTTGATACCACTATCATGCCAGATTTTATATGCTAAATCTTTGGATGGTTCAAACGTACAGTTTTTAAACACTGATGTCAGAGCGGATGGATTTGAGAGGCCAAGCTGTTTCCTAAACTGATTCCATATTTTCAAAGAAGTGGATGCAACAGGGCAAGTAGTTAAACGTTGTAGAGGAAGTTGTGAGCACAGGACTGAACGGAGTGAGAACGGACAAGATTTCCTCTCCAACTGTACCCAGACTGGCAACGGGTCTTCCTCCTTCATCCAAAACAACAATTTCTGTGCATTCGCAGCCCAATAATAATATCTAAAAACTGGGAGGGCAAATCCTCCCTTCTCCTTGGGAGACTGTAAAACCGATCTGCGAATTCTAGCCGGCTTCCCAGCCCATAAAAAATTAGAAATCATTATGTCCAATTTTACAAAAAATGACTTATTTAGAAAAAGTGGAAGATGTTGAAACATGTAAAGAAATTTGGGAAGAACCACCATCTTCACTAAGCTTATTCGGCCAGCGAGCGAGATGGGTAAAGTTGACCAGTGAGCAAAATCAGCTTCTATCCTCTCCACTAAAGGAGTAAGGTTTACTCTATATAGGTCAGAAAGAGATAGCACAATTTTAATACCCAGGTATTGGAAACCATTATTAGACCAACGGAACGGTACTGTCGAGGGAGGGAGCTTTTTAGCGGCATCATTAATGGGCAAAAGTTCGCTTTTTTGGTAATTAAGTTTGTAGCCTGATATGGTGCCAAATTCATTAAGAATGTTTAGAATAGCGGGAAAAGAAGAAATAGGATCCGAAACATACAACAAAAGGTCATCTGCGTATAGCGAAACTTTATTGACTATATCAAATCTTGTTATGCCCTTAAAGGAGGTCTCTGCACGCAGCCAGAGGGCTAGGGGTTCAATTGCTAAAATAAACAAGAGCGGAGACAGGGGACAGCCCTGTCTGGTACCACGGCTCAAAGGAAAGGAGGAAGAAAGAACATCATTAGTCCGTACTGAAGCTTTTGGTGAAGAATACAGAAGTGTTACCCAATCAACAAAGGTCTTGCCTAATCCAAATTTCGTCAATACCTTAAACAAAAAGCTCCATTCAACCCTGTCGAAGGCCTTCTCGGCGTCGAGGGACACAACGACTTCAGGGATTGTAGCATTAGGGGAAGTAATGATATTGAAAAGCCTCCTGGTGTTGCATGAGGACTGCCTCCCGGGCATGAAGCCCGTTTGATCTAGATCGATAATTGAGGGTAGTATCTGCTGTAAGCGTAATGCCAACACTTTAGTTAGGACTTTAAAATCCACGCACGTTCAACAAGGAAATGGGCCTATAGCTGCTACACAATAAAGGATCTTTATCCTTCTTAAGGAGCAACGAAATCGTAGCCTCCGACAGGGTACAAGGGAGCCGGCCAAGAGAGAAGGCCTCGTTGTAGACCTCTTTAAGAAAAGGGCTAAGCAAAGTGGAGAAAGCTTTATAATATTCAGTGGTAAACCCATCAGGTCCAGGGGATTTGGATCCTTGAAGACAACCTATGGCCTCCTGAACTTCTAATGTGCACCAAGGGGGCTAAGGGGCACCAAGTCGCTCTGCCAATTCTTCATCAACGCAAGGAAAGTTGATTTTATCTAATATATTATCAGGAGAGGGTGGGAGGTCGGATGTATAGAGAGAAGTATAGAACTCAACAAAAGCATCATTAATGCCCTTTGGGTCAGTGGTAGTTTCACCAGAGCTGGAATTAATAGCTGGTATAAGTCGAGAGGATGCTTCGACCCGAGCCTGATATGAAAGAAGTTTTCCAGCCTTGTCACCCGATTCATAAAAAAGTTGTTTAGATTTAAGTAAAGAAGCTCTAACAGATGTAGTGGAAATTAGATCAAGTTCTGTCTGTAAAGAGAGTCGTTTTTTATAGGTGTCAGGATCCGGATTGGCAGCATACTGTACATCCACTTCCTTGATTTCCTTTAAAAGCTCATTATGGCGAGCAGTTTCAGTTCTCTTTTTATTAGAAATATAGGAAATAAGTTGGCCTCTCATGTAGGCTTTAGATGCTTCCCAAAGGCTACTCCTACTGATATCATGCACATCATTTAATTCAAAAAATAAGGATATTTGGGTACGTATAAAATCTTGATAACTGTCCTCTGCTAAGTGAACAGAGTTGAATCTCCATTGCCTGAATGGGCTTGACCGGTAGGGTAGTGCCAAATCAAGGGAAACTGGTGCATGATCTGATATTGCAATGGTGTGGTAGTCAGTGGAAACTAAATTTGGAATTATTCTAAGGTCCATCAGGAAGAAAACCTTCCGGGAATAAGAGTGATGAACATGTGAGAAGAAAGAGAAAGCCTTGGTAGAAGGAAATTTATGTCTCCAAGGATCAACCAGACCAAGTCGCTGAGAGCACGCAAGTAAAGTTTTTGCTGCCTTCATAAGAGGGGCAGGCCTGTTAGAAGAACGGTCTAATAAAGGGTCCTGGACCAGGTTGTAGTCCCCTGCAATAAGTATATAGTGATTTTCGACATCTGGAAAGGAAGAAAAAAGTTTAGATATAAAGTGACTGTCGTCCCAGTTAGGGCCATAAACACAAACAAAGAGAAATGGCATTTCTCGAAGCCTCCCAGAAACCATGACATATCTGCCATTGGGATCTAGAACTGATTTCTCTGGAATGAAAGGAAGGCCTTTACGAAAAATTATTGCAGTGCCCCTGGCCTTCCCATTGAATGTTGAGTGGAAAATGTCACCGGTCCACTGTTTCCTAATCCTTTTGATATGACTGTTAAGCATATGGGTCTCCTGGATGAAATAGATATCCCCTTTAAGTTGGTTTAAATGGGTCATTACACGTTGCAATTTAACAGCGCTACCCAACCCCTTCACATTCCAAGAAACAAATTTAAGTGTGGTACTTGCATTTGTTGTCATGTTTCGTGTACTCTTGAGGATATGAAAATGTTACACAGGTTTCCAACATGTATCTGGTGGGACCAAGCGTAGAGTAGCAGGTATCTGAAAAGACATGAGTAGGGGAAAGAGATAGGGAGAAAGAAAAAATAATAATAAAAAAAATATATATAAAAAAAATAAATTAAAAAAAATTAAACCCCATGGCCTAAAGTATCCCATACATACGTGAAAATCCAGTGTCCATTGCACATTGGTGTCAAACACCTTTGAAACTTCCAAGATCCAAAAAGTAGAAACCCCCCAGCCATGTGTAAAGCATTCCGATGATAATTATATGAATTCAACCCCTCTTTGTCACATCTTGTTGCACCAGAACAAGTCATCAACGATAATAAAGGCATTGTAGTAAAGACCTGTAAACTATGCTTATTCAACATTTGAACATATTTATGAAACCAATAACCTTCTTCAAAGTATACAGAAGAAACACTTTGAACAGAAACATACAGCCATGATCAAACTGCGGCAAATATTCAAGTCAGAGTTCCGTGATCGTCACTTAAGGACGCTAAAGTCAGTTCACCTCTGGTTCATTCTGTCGACGTTGACGGGATGCAAAGTCCACAGCTTCCTCTACGGAGGGCAGAAGTTTTCTTGATCTGTCGCATAGCACAACAGTTAGCTTAGCAGGGTACCTCAGAGCGGGCTTGTAGCCTAACTCGAACAGCCTCTTCATCACGTCTCGGTATTGAGTGCGTTGTTCCAAAACCTCCGGGGCGTAGTCCTCAAAGATATGGATAGATGTATCCTTATATTTCAGTTTGCCTCGTAGCTGTCGGGCAGCCCGCACAACCAGCTCCCGGTTTTGGAAATGATGAAAACAGATCACGACATGCCGCGGCCTACCCGTGGATGCTAGCTTAGCGGGCTGCGTGCGGTGAGCCCTGTCCAGCCTCGGCGGTGAAGACAAAATGTCCGCACCAAGCACATCACATAGCAGTTGGGAAAAGAACTCAGTTGGTCTAGTCTGGCTTTCTATTTGTTCCGGCAGACCCACGATTCTTATGTTATTACGGCGGGTTCGCCCAGAAAGCTCGATCAGCCTAGCCTTCAGCTTAGTATTCTCCGCAGCTACCGCCGCTAGCTCAGCCCGCATGTCAGTTAGCTCATCACTGGTGGAGTTCGCAAATTGCTCCAGACTGGCAATACGTTGGTCGTGGTCTTCAACGGAGTTCTGGAAACTGATGAGCCTTGCTTCGTACCTCGTGTAGGTGTCTTTGATCTCAGCTAGCAGTTCACTTTTAGTCTCCGCTAGCTTAGCTGTTAGCACGGCTGTGAATGCGGTGTCATTAGCTGCTTCTTCGCGGTCTTGTTCATCTTTCTTTGGTTTTGGAGGCATGATTCTGTTCCAAAGAAGGTCAGGTTATTGCTGGGTTACTTGTTAGGAGTGAAAAAGAGTAAAAAAAATCAGTAGAAGTGATAAGTTCGGGGAGCGCTGAAATCTGCGTCTATTGCATCGCTTGTCCCTCCCGGAAGTCCGTAAATACAAATTTTCTACACATACAAATCCTCTTACACATTTGTGGCTCTCTCACGGCAGAAGTGTAGCAAAAATCACATGTGTAAAGAGCCAATGGAGAATCAGGTTAACTTGTAACCAATGATTTGTCTGTATTTCAGGGTCTTGAAGCGAAAATACTTCAGCCATTAGTGTCTCTGTGTGTGTTTACAGATTGATCAACATATTTGCGGGTTTTAGCACACATTTGCAGATGGTAGCACACATTTGCAGAATTGAATACAGATTTGCAGATTTTTTACACATTTGCAAACCTAATTACGCACACAAGTTGTTTTACACATTTGCAGATTCTGGTACAGACACACAAAGCTCCTCACACATTTACAGATTTATTTACACATTTTCAAATCCGACTGCACACACACAAATTGAGATACAGACACACAACTCTCCACACACATTTGCAATAATATTGCTACAATAATGACCCCATACACATGCTCAACTCTGACACCCATAGGCGCACAACTCTCTCCCTTCACACATGACTTTTGAAACATTCCTTGCAAGTTGTTTGTATCAAAACCCAGCTGTGAGTGGGAGGGTGTGAGGATGGCTGAGGGGAGGGGCATTGTCGTGGTAACTGACTCGACCAATCACAGTAGAGCTCAAGTTTGGCCTGAGTTTAACGTTTGCACTTATCTCTGCCGTTCTCAGGCACAACAAGCCAAGGTAAGTTTGTTTTAAGAGTCTTTATAACCTTTTTATTATTTGTTGTGGCAGCACGACAAGACACAAAAGTTCAGCTTTTTCAACAACTGTCGCTTCACATCCATTGCAAGTGTCGTATCTCTTTGGCTTTGCTGAAATTGCCAAAATTGCACCTTTTATGTCACTTAGCGTTGTATTGCTCCTGTGTTGCACCTGTACATAGGGATATAATGTAAATCTGTTGCACGGCCTGCCACATTCACGTACGGTGTTAACACACCTTTAAGGTTAAGGTTTATAAAAACATGTATATACAGGCAAAAAACAGTTACTCTGGACTCTGCTATAGACCACAACAGAAATGCAACATCATTATAATTTAACATCACTGTCAATATCATCAAGAGTAAGATCATACAAAGTGCTCATTATGAAAGCGCACTGCAGCAGGAATAAAAGAGTTTCTAAAGCAATCATTTGAACAACGAGGCATTACCATTCAGCCACTAAAACAGAACAGTCTTAAGTTTTTTCTCATCATCCTTTTGTCCATGATAATGTCCACTGAGTCAAGATTTAATTCAACCACTGAGAATGTCTTTTTGATCAGTTTGTTCAGTCTGTATTTGTCCTCAACAGTGATGCTCCTGCCCCAAAACAGTACAGCATAAAACAACACACTGGCCGTAATCCTCTGGTAAAACACATTCAGGAGTTTCCTGCTTTTGTCAAAAGACCCCAGCTTCCTAAGAAAAAAGAACCTGGTCGAACAATCCAGTTTAATTTACTGTCTAGTTACACTCTGTAAATATCTGTATGTTTCAACAATTTCAGCAGTTTGACCTTTGATGACCAGTGGAGTGAAAGTTTCTTTTTTTTCTTTCTGAAATCAATAATTAACTCTTATGTTTTACCAACATTAAGTTGCATGAAGTTGGCATCAAACCATCGAACAAAGTAGCTAACTTCCTCCCTGTAAGCCTGGTCATCACCCCGAGAGATCAGGCCCAGTAGGGCAGTGTCATCTGAAAACTTCTGTAGATGACAAAATGGAAAACTATGCCTATAGTCGGCTGTATACAATGTGAATAAAAAAGAAGTGCACCAGTTTTTGTTCAAATTTGATCAGAACACTTGTCTCCCACTCTCACAAACGGGACGATGCAAGAGATAAAGAGATACCTAAAATCCAGGCAATTGTAGAATTATGCAGTTTAAAATCCAATAACTTATGTTATGTGGCTGAATAGCATTAAAAGCACTAGAAAATAAAAAAAAACATAATTTAAACAGAACTGCTGGCTTTTCCAAGATGTTGATAGATAATGTGGAGCTTAGGGTGTCATCTACACCCACACCCTTCTTATATGCCAGCGGTACCCAAACCTTTTTAGCCGCGCAACCCCTTTTATTCCCTAGACCTTCAAAAAACAAAAAACAAATACAAACCTTTTTTATAGCAATTTTAAAGGCAGCATGATTAATAATGCTCAAATGACCACAAAACACTTTAAAATGCGGTTGCAGTTACAATAACACAACCATCATAACACAGGTTATGGAAAGAAAATTAAAATAGAATTTGAATTAAATTGCAATAAAGTTAAACACAACATCCTCGACAGGATCGAAATCTGAGTCTGACTCACAATTTACGCCACAGAATAGAAACACAAAGCAGTTTAATTTGATATGTGTCCAATGATGAAAGAGAGAGAGACAACACTTTGGTAGAGATGCATAGAGTAAAAATAACATAGCGCTCGCTAAAGCTGGTATTAATCAGAGAAATAAAAAGTTATTTCCTGATTGTGTCACAGTGGTTACATTCAGCAGGTAAACATGCCCATGGCAACACACCTCAGCTCCCCTCACCCACTACCACCGCACTCCCCGACCACCAGCTGCCGGTTTCCCTGTTCCTGTCTAAATACGCGTTAAAACTGAATCTTTATAATGAACTGCAACTATCTGACTAACATCATCCAATGAAAAGTATTACAGCTCTGTGCGTGAGCATAGTCAAGAAACTGCATCCACAACCAATTTTCCCACCAGCAGCAGCGGTGTGGGCCTGACATGCGCATCAGTGCTTGTCGCTGGTTCAGAGTCACAGCACCATGGGGAGCGCTATTTGTAGGTGCTGCGCAATTTATACATATACAGAGATCGTGTCACTCAATTTAAACTTGTAAATAAACCTTTAAGCCCGAATTAAATTTTCCCTCTACTGACATAAATGATGTGAAGTGAGAAGAGTTATCTTCAACGCATTGTATACAGTACAATGCGTAGAAGATAACTTCTATATGTCATCTTAAATGAAGCGCAGAAGAAGACTTCTTCTAAATAAATACATTTATGTGTGGATACATTTTTATCTATTTATTAAATTTACAGTTTGATTTTAATGTTTACAAAGGAAATTTACACATCTTTGTTGAGAAGGGAAAAAACACTGCAGTTGTGCAATTATCAAACTGCCCTTATTTTTTTATCTAGTGCACCCCCTAGGCAGCAGCTCGCGCACCCTGCTGTAGGCAAACATTCAGGATACAAGCCCTAACTAGACACAGAACCACACAGACATAAGTTATCTGGCTCCTTCACTCTCTAGATCCGTGTATTACTTGGAACACACCGAGTCACATCAACTAGGGGCCTGGACCTTTTACTAGGTATAACACTTGTAACACTCATATTTAGCTGGAAGCATAGCACTACAATTTATCAAGGCTTCAGTACATCCAAAGCATTCATTATACTTACTTATCTATTAGAATAAATATTTTTAAGATCCATACCAAGCCTTAATTTCATCTCATATTTGAAGCACAGGCAAGAAACTTTTGATGTTTGTAAAGATAGACTATTACATTTGTTACATTTGTAGTCTTGTAATTTCTTTCTACACCTTAAAACACTTATGAACATTTAATATGTCTGGCCTGTCAGCTCACTGTCAATAAAACGTGTGCCACTAGAGACGCAAACACATAAAAAAAAAAGTTTTGTTTTTTTCCTGCGTCGCTCTCATCAGCGTCACGGGTTAGCTTCGGTGTGAGTGGTTGAAATAGCACGTCGATAAAGATGACAGACAAGTGGCTTATCCAATCATATGCAAGGATTTTTGATAAGGCCCAGCCTTCAATAAAGGCAATTCCTATGGAGATGTCCCAGATGTATGTGAGTGGAGCTAGGCAGAGCGACATGCGTTTGGCTTGAGTCAGGTTAGCGCGATCTATACATATACAGAGATCGTGTCACTCAATTTACGTTATAAGATACGTTATCTGATGCTTTCACCTCTGTTGTCCCGTAGGTTGCGGTCCTCTTCTCTTGGTGTATGACTGGCGGGTTTGGCTTGTTATAGCATCCCTCAGGGAACGCCTCTGGGCCAGCCATGGGCTGTTCATACTGATTATATTGGCCTTCCCATGCACTCACGCCCTCTTGATTCTCCCCAAAGTCCAGAGGTGCATTTGATTGTCCTGGCTGATCGGCAGTCTTCATTGAAGACATGATAGTACTTCTCTCCCTATTTGAACAATTAATGAGGGAGATAAGCTCAAAATTTGCTACTGCCGCAGACGTGATTCCATCTGTTTTGGCACTGAAGCGTTTATTGAGCAAGGTAGCTGACACAGACAGTGCGGTGTGCACAGCAAAGGCTACTCTACTGGAAGCTGTATACGAGCGATTTGGAAGAGTTTTTTTCCAAACCGCTTTACTTCTTGGCAACGACCCTTCACCCGAGGTACAAGAACCGTTATTTTGACCCAATTACCAAACAGCAGTCAGTGTGCTTCAGAAGGAAGTCAATAAAATGACGACAAAAGCTACACAGATGGCAGTCACAAAAGAACCACAAGAGAAGAGGAAAAGAACAGCCGCTGTTTGACATGCATGATGAAATCCTGGAGGAGAACTCAATAATGGAAGCCACACAAGTGTACAGGTATATTGTTATAATCTGTATTTTATTCAAACAATTAAGGGTGTTAAAATCTGTAATGTCCTGTTAATTGTCTGCTGTTAATAAAAAAATTATCTTTATTAAGTAAATTTTTTAGCCATGGATCAATAGTGGGTGGACCTATATTCATCTGCTCAGAGAAAAGTTTAACAAAGCGGAGGAGCGGATAACGTTGCAAGGTCTAGATTGTTGTTAATTGGTCACACATAGTGATGCCCTTGTCTGCTTTACTGTAGGTGCATGGCTAGCTGAGTGAGCCCCCCCACATCCCCAGAAACGAAAAACCCCTGTAGTACTGGAAAAGCAACATGGCTCGCTTTCCTACCCTAGCCAAAGCAGCACGCAAGTACCTTTCAGCTCCATGTAGAAGTGTGGACAGTGAACAGCTCTTTTCTGCTGCATCACATATTGTTGATGAAAAGACAAACAGGATTCAGTGTGAGGAAGCAGAAATGCTTCAATTTGTTAAAAAAAAAAAATTCCTTTGCTCATGAAGGAAGCCTAGACTATAACCCACATTTCAATGTTTGAGACACTTATTTTTAGCACAACTTTTGAATTTGTAAATGTGCAAAGGATATCATGTCTTTTGTGTTATAGTTATGAGTTGTGGTTAAAACATGTTTTGCAATTTAACAATGCCCTGTTACCACGAATACAGCTAGGTTTGATCGGTTTATCTTCAACCTGAAAAGCAAGAGTTTTTCACTCTTCCCTCATTTCTTTATACTTGATATTATTTAGATTCATTATCCAAACTTACTCCCAGCAGTTTTGTCAGTTTAGGAAGGTGAGTTGTATACACAACTTACCTTGTAAGTTATATAAAATCTATAAAATCTTCGTTTTATAATTTTTAGCTGGTGCAAAATATGACCATCCCAGAAATGCTACAATAGGTTTGTATATATATATATATATATATATATATATATATATATATATATATATATATGTGTGTGTGTATGTATGTATGTATGTATGTATGTATGTATATATATGTGTATGTATGTATGTATGTATGTATGTATATATATGTGTATGTATGTATGTATGTATGTATGTGTGTGTGTGTGTGTGTGTGTGTGTGTGTGTGTGTGTGAGAGAGAGAGAGAATTTGTAATGTCGGTTATCAGCATAACAGTAATATTAATATCAATATTGGCCCACATTATTATATTGTGCATGCTTATGTGTAATCAAAGATATCAAGGCTTATTGAGCTCTGTTTTCATTAACTAAAGCCCTATAGTCTCAACAGGTCACCTCTGAAAACAGCTGTTAAGAACAAATAAACAATCAAAAATTCTTATTGCTTCTTTACAATAATTATGGAAAACAGACATATAATAAAACCTAAAAACAATAGCGTTAATCCAGGCTAGTGTTTGGTTATTTACTTATTGATTTTGCTGTGATAACATTCTGGCCTGGAGTGCCGCAAACTGAATTAGCAAGTAGCAATGTAGCTTAGCAAGTCAGGCCGATATAGATGTTAGGTAGGGCACTTTTACTTTAACTCTACAGAGCTCTTAAAACAAACTTACCTCGGCTTGTTGTGCCTGAGAATGGCAGAGATAAAGGCAAACGTTAATTCAGGCCAAACTTGAGCTTTATTGTGATTGGTCAAGTCCGTTTCGCCGACAACGCCCCCTCCCCTCAGCTGCCCTCACACCTTCCCACTTACAGCTGGGTTTTGATACAAACAAATATAAGAAATGTTTCAAAAGTCATGCCTGATAAAGTTGTGGTCCTGTGGGTGTCAGAGTTGACTATATTTAGCAGCAGATTCCAGAAGTTTTGTTCACTGACTTGTAGTGGTAGTGGGAAATTAGGCTGAAAATGAACAACTTCAAATATGTAAGGAATAATTTTTGTGTGAAAAAATTTTGCAGGTGAAACTTTTACACACGTCATATTGAATTGCATGTGTGTGAATCTTTTGTACAAGTAATTATTCAGTCGTATTTTGGATGTGAATACCTGTAAATTATAATGGGGGAAGTTGTACAGTAAAATATTTAAACTTGTTCAAGTGCAGATATTATGAAACATTTTTACCTTCATAGTGGCAGTCACTGCGGTGAAGAACTGGAGCACAGGGACACAGGAATATGCAGCTGTGATTGAAATAATAATAAAACATTTGACCAGTTTTCCAAATATGGTTGTAGCCAATCAGAGTGAAGTCATCTTGGCAGAGCTGCATATCATTACCGCAACGAACCCTTTTACTGAGGAGGGACATTTGGCCTGACAAAATAAAATGCTTTTTTTTAAATACATTCTTGGGAGCATTTACACATGCAGCAATATCAACTACATGAAATGGTTTATACTGTGATGTCATGGCACCTATAAAGGAGCAATAAGTAAAACTGACACCTAGTGTTGCAAATCAGAAAAACAAATACACAAAACCGCAAAGAACAGACTCAGACTCAGATCTTTTACAAAGATAAAATACCTAATGATGCACTCTGTTTTGGGAACCCTGAGGACTCTCATATGATTGACTCAGGAACCAGGAAGTAAACACAGGCTACATTCTGAAGCAAAGTAGTTCCAGACCGTACCTCTATGTTTGAAAGGAGAAAAACTTGACTAAGACATTGTTGATGGAGGACCAATTGTTTATAGGGAATGTTACTTCCATCCTAGGTGACAAGTGACAATGATTTTGGTTAATGTTGCAGTAACTTTATTACTTATTACTCCTTTAATTGACCACATTATCATTTAGCACAAAATTATTTGCTGGCGCTATTAATATTAATATTAATATAATCTTTGAAATATTCAAAAGTATCCAAAATATGGACACAATACCATATTGTTGCTTTTATCTACTTTAACAGTACTGTCTAGCCTGTCTTTTTTCATGCTTTGTATTACATTTAGCATAGGAAATATGTTGATAAACTACATGATAAACTGAAACAAGACTGAGGGGCCAGATCAGCCCCACGGTTCTGAAAATTGTGTAGGCAAATGTCTTTGACTTTAAGTTAGTCAAAGTAAGACAGATGTGCTCGTAAAGAACTATTCATACAGAGGTGAATTCAAAGTGTAATACATCAAACACATAAATAACCCATCAGATATTAGCATTAAAAGACCAGACATAATTACAATTAAGAAACACTATAATGATGTAAGCATACAAAACACTATGGTATATCAGTATGTTTTTGCCTCAAAAGCACAATTATTTAACCTTACTTTTTCAGACTGCTGAAAACCTTTCCAGTTGTTTTATAGAGATGGGAACTTATGGACATCAACAAGGAATGGTTTCTCCAATGCAATTCTTCAACAGAGCGTAACTGCACCATTCATTAGTTGTTTCTTGTTATTTCTACCATTATCAATTAAATAATTTTTAAACACTGTTGCACTGTTCTAACATAAAGCAAGTGTCACAGTGATGGAAGCTTGTTGATGTATCTTAAGTGTTTCTGTTTTCACTGAGAAATATGTTTCTTGCCATAAACTTGACTTTTTGAATTTAATGATTTGATAACTGAGTTATATTAGCTTTTTACACTCTAGAGAAGAATGGTTAATTTATCAAAGGGATGGGATTTACACCCAGGATAAATCCCTGACTAGTTAAAGTGGGCATGCTATGGATGCAGGAGAGGACTAATTCAATTCTATTTATAGAGTGCCAACTCACAACATGTCATGTCAAGGAACTTAACAAAGTCAAATTCAATCAAATCATACAGATTGATCAAAAGTTTCTTATCTCAGGACACCCAGAAGATTGCATCAAGTCTTGAAAAGCAGCATTCACTCATGAAAGAGCATAGAGCCGCAGAGGACAGTCTGCATTCCTGATGGCATTGCAGCAATCCCTCATACTAAGCATGCATGAAGCGACAGTGGAGAGGAAAAACTCCCCTTTATCAGGAAGGAAAATCTACAGCAGAACCAGGCTCAGCGTGAACGGTGATCTGCCTTGACTGACTGGAGGTTAGAGAAGACAGAGCAGAGACACAAAAAGCACAGAAGCACACATTGATCCAGGAATCCTCTCTATGTTATATGGTAATGGGAGATGATCTGCCTCCCCTGGATGGTGTTACAGCTAACATAACTCCCAGACCAGGTATACCTACTGAAGAGAAAAAATATAGAGACAGAACAAAAAGTTAAAAGTCGAAATAACAACAAACAATGCAAATTGTAGAACACTAGGAGAATTCACCACAATGGGAAAAATAGGCCCTGATATCCTCCAGCAGCCTAAGCCTATTGAAGCATAACTATAGAGATATGTTAGGATAACCTACACTACTCTAACTATAAGCTTCATCAAAAAGGAAAGTGTTAAGCCTAGTCTACAGGGCTTAACACTTCTCAGTCTCCTCTCCAGTGGAGAGGAGGCTGAGAAGAGCCTGATAACTGAAGGATCTACCTCCCATTCTATGCAAAGTGTTCTGTTAGGACCATATGAGGTAATTGAATCTTTGATATATGATGAAGCTTGATTATTAAGGGCTTTATATGTTAGAAGGACAATTTTAAGTTATATTCTTGGGTTAACAGGAACTGCATTTTGTGGACTTCCTGATAGGAAAGAATTAATATAGAATGTTTCAAAATTGGCAATATTCTGGAGGTCATAAAGGAAACCCTGGAAACCCGTTTAATATGGGATTTAAATGACACCAGAGCTGTTTCTGTGCTATAATGAGCTCTGAAGGCTGACATAAACTCTTTATATTGGCCATTACTTTGTAAATGTTCACATACTTGATTAGCAACTTTTAGATAAGAAAATAAGATTAGATCTCCGTCCGTCCGTCCGTCTTCTTCCGCTTATCCGGTGTCGGGTCGCAGGGGTAGCAGCTTCAGTAGGGAGGCCCAGACGTCCCTCTCCCCGGCCACTTGGGCCAGCTCCTCCGGAGGAATCCCAAGGCGTTCCCAGGCCAGCCGGGAGACATAATCCCTCCAGCGTGTCCTGGGTCTTCCCCTGGGCCTCCTCCCGGTGGGACGTGCCCGGAACACCTCACCAGGGAGGCGTCCAGGAGGCATCCTGACCAGATGCCCGAGCCACCTCAACTGGCTCCTCTCGACGTGGAGGAGCAGTGTCTCTACTCTGATCCTCCCCGGATGACTGAGCTCCTCACCCTATCTCTAAGGGAGAGCCCAGACACACTACAGAGAAAACTCATTTCAGCCGCTTGTATCCGGGATCTCGTTCTTTCGGTCACGACCCAAAGCTCATGACCATAGATGAGGGTAGGAACGTAGATCGACCGGTAAATCAAGAGCTTCGCCTTTTGGCTCAGCTTTCTCTTCACCACAACGGATCGGTGCAGCGCCCGCTTCACAGCAGACGCTGCACCAATCCGCCTGTCGATCTCCCGCTCCATCTTCCCCTCATTGGTGAACAAGACCCCAAGATACTTGAACTTCTCCACTAGGGGCAGCACATCCTCCCCCAACCCGGAGAAGGCACTCTACCCTTTTCCGGTTCAAGACCATGGTCTCGGATTTGGAGGCACTGATTTTCATCCCGGCCGCTTCGCACTCGGCTGCGAACCGCTCCAGCGAGAGCTGTAGATCACGCCCTGATGAAGCCAATAGGACCACGTCATCCACGAATAGCAAAGACGCAATCCTAAGGCCACCAAAACGGATCCCCTCAACACCTTGGCTGCGCCTAGAAATTCTCTCCATAAAAGTTATGAACAGAATCGGTGGCAAAGGGCAAACTTGGCGGAGTCCAACTCTCACTGGAAACGAGTCCGAGATACTGCCGGCAATGCGGACCAGACTCTGACACCGGTCGTACAGAGACCTGACAGCCCTTATTAAAGGGTCCGGTACTCCATACTCCCGGAGTACCCCCGACAGGATCCCCCGGGGGACACGGTCGAATGCCTTCTCCAGATCCACAAAGCACATGTAGACTGGTTGGGCAAACTCCCATGCCCCCTCGGCTCTTCTTAGCAGCACGACATGGCTTAAAGTACCAGCCTTTCTCACCAAGCCATTTCTGTACATCTCTAAGATTAGATCTAGATCTGTAATTTATTAAGCCATCTTGATTAAGAGAGGGTTCCTTAAGTAAACATTTAATAACAGCTACAGTGGTACATATACATTTACTAAGGATAGATACATCACATTTAAAATGTGGGGATTAATTAAAGGGAATACTTCCTTGGTTGGGATCGGGTCTAACATACAAATTGAAGGCTTTGATAAAGTTAAAATTTTAGATAACTCAGAAAGCATAAAGCAGAGCAGGAATATATATATATATATACATATATATATATATATATATATGATTGTTACAGGAATTGTGAGATCCCTGTAGAAAATGAAAACCCATGGATAACTAATAGGAAAAAAAGAGGGATGTAGCAGGATTTTTTAGTTTGAACAAGATATGGAAACGGGGGGAGATTTCTGACTTCTGCCTCATTATAGGCAAAACGTGACCACAGACCGAGCTGGAAAGCAGATGGAATTGCAAGACTTTGTTATCAATAGATGATCATCAACATGTTTTAAATAGCCAGCATGTATAATGACAGCAGCTTTGGTCTAAAATGGGTTTTATTTAATCATAAAAAAGGCAAGACTTTGAGACTTTTGAGCCACCTATAAACTAGAATGCTGTGTGAATTCATGAATTTCCCCAATGTGGGATAATAAAGGCTATTTATATAAAATTTAATTTTTTTGCATGATATTTGCATAGGCAAATATGTTGATTTTAAAGACTTTTTTTTACCATTTTACCTATTAAAGCATGCATGCATTTATTTCTAAACACCTTACGTCACTTTGGCAGGAGTGCTTTGGGTTTCTGGTTGAGGAGTGAGTCACTGTTAAAACAGCCTCATTGTCAACTTGACAATTTCAGTTAAGACACGGTGCACATTTATAGACACCAACATGAGTCATTCAGCTGCCGAGAATGGCTCAAGCAGACTTGACAAACTATCAAACAACAGTAGGGTGAGGGGTATGTGAAGTAACGAGAGGATGAAACAGTTAGTTATAACTTGTGAATGACCGACTGTAGTGTAAAGTGCTTTGGGATCGTCGGACTAGTTAAAGTGCTATACAAGTACAAGCCATTTACCATTTGTGCCCATTAACATGATTGCAATATTTCTTTGCTACTCCATATGCATGTCACTGTAAAAACTGGCTATGCCATGGGACAATAAATTACAATAACAGCTAAAAGGTATAGTGTGATTTTAAATCTCTCAATTTTTGTATTGTTCACACCTTGTATTAAGTCTTTGATCTAATTGCAATGTGAGAGATTCATGTACGAATGTTTATATGCAGCAAATTGTGAGTGGAGTTTTGCTAGCCAGTCTATATTCAAATAAACATACAGTTTAAATCACAAAGTCTACTGCTAGTTAAAAAAAAAAAATTTTGCCCACACTCATAATAGCAATAATAGCAATAATATCACTTTCAGCCTTTAGATGGGGGATGTGGCTTTTTACGGTGTCTTTAGGTACATTCTAAAAAGTTAGATCGTTTTGAAAAAAGTTAAACATTTTTTTATAAGTAAAACTCAGATATTAAATTGATTCATTACATGGACTGAAATATTTCTTGTAATTTTATAAATATTGCTTAAACCATAATAAAAAAATCTAAAATTCAGAGTGTCAGAAAATTTGATTATTCAAGATCAAGAAAAATATTTTAAACAGAAATGTCACGCTTCTAAAAAGGATGTTCATTTCAATACACTCATTTTTTGGGTGGAGCTTCTTTTGCATGAATTACTGCATCAGTGCAGCATGGCGGTAATCAGCTTGTGGTTTTGCTTATTTTCCTCTTGACATTCCCCCATTGATTACCAACAGGGTTCAGGTTGCTGGCCAATCAAACTCACTAGCACAATGGTCACGGAACCAGCTTTTGAAACCTTTTGCAGTGTGGGTCGATACCAAGTCCTGTGGGAAAGTGAAATCAGCATCTTCATAAAGGTTGCCAGTTAAAGGAAGCATTATGTGCTCTAAAAGGTCCTGATACAGTGGTTTGTGAGTGTAGTCTTCGGAAAATCCAGTGAATGACATGGCACTTCAAATCATACCTTGCAATGGAAACTTCACACCAGACTTAAAGCAACATTGATTCTGTGCCACTACTCTTCCTACAGACACTGGGATCTTGATTTCCAAAAGAAATGCAAACATTGCTTTCATCTGGAAGGACCACTGAGTTGAGCAAGTGCTGCGTCAGCGCCAGACCCTAATGGAGTTCCATACAGACTCTACAAAAATACACCAGGTGTCCTTCAATTTCTCTGGAAGCTGATGAAGATTGTATGGAAAATGAAGGAGATTCCAACATCCTGGTGGAGAGCTGGAGGAATCCTTATCCCCAAGGAAAAGGGCTCCCCAGAAATCAACCAGTTCCACCAGATCAGCCTTCTTAATGTCGAGGGGAAAATCTTTTTCAGCATGGTTGCTCATCAGTTAGCAAGTTACCTGCAAAGAAACCACCTGATTGACACATCAATCCAGAAAGCAGGCATCTCAGGCTTCTAAGGATGTGTGGAGCACGTCAGCATAATCTGGCATCAAATCCAGCTCGCTAGGAAGGAGGGGACAGGTCTCCACGTAGTATTCCTGGACCTTGCAAACGCTTTTGGTTCAGTCCCTCACGACCTCCTGTGGACAGCCTTTGATTACTTCAGAGTCCCATCAGCCCTTTCAGCCCTGGTCAAGGCCTACTTCCAGGACGTCCAGCTCTGTGTGACAACAGCAGAGTACACCACAACATGGCAAAATCTGGAAGTGGGAATCATGGCCGGTTGCACCATCTCCCCCCTGGCATTCACCCTGGCCATGGAGGTCATAATACGGGCATCTTGATGGGTGGTAGGCAGACAGCGAATAAGACCTGGGCTGAGGCTGCCCCCAGTCAGGGCTTACATGGATAACCTCACCACACTTACTGTGACCAAGGCTTGCACAGTACGGCTACTGGGAAAACTCCAAGAGAACATCGAGCGGGCTCACATGAAGATCAAGCCAAGCAAGTCCAGAAGCATCTCCATCGTCAAGGGGAGGCTGTCAGACCACTGCTTCCACATTGGTGATGAACCCATTCCAACGGTCACCAAGAAGCCTGTGAAGAGCCTAGGGCGATGGTATGATGCCTCCCTCAAAGACAAATGGCAAGTAGAGCAGCTCAGGAAGGACATAGCCAGTGCCCTAGAGAACCTTGCTTCCTGGAAAACTCAAGCTTTGGTGTATGCAGTATGGACTCCTGCCACGTCTCCTCTGGCCACTAAGCCTCTGCGAGGTTCCACTCTCAAAGGTGGAAAAACTGGAGAGGCTGGTCAACGCCTATGCCAGGAAGTAACTTGGTTTTCCCAGGTGCCTCAATAGCATTGGGCTTTTTGGCAGAGGAATGCTGGAACTTCCCATCACTAGCCTGGCAGAGTAGTACAAGTGTGCCAAGGTTAGACTGGAAATGATGCTCCAAGACTCCAGGGACCCACTTGTGTCCCAAGCAGCACCCATTTTGGCCACTGGGAGGAAGTGGACATCGTGGGACATAATCAGGAGGGGAGGAGTGGTCTTGGCCTTGGCACTCGCAGACCAACTTGGAACAAGGCCAATCCAGCTCAGAAGCGCAAACTGGTGGTCCAAGAGGTACGGCAGGAAGAGGAAGCAGCAAGGCGCACACAAGCCGTGGCACAAGCGAAGCAAGGGCAGTGGATGGCATGGGAAGGAGTTAAGAAAACAAAGCTCTCCTGGAAAGATCTATAGGAGATGGAGGCACTCAGGGCAAGCTTTACCATCAAGGCCTCTTAAGATGTTTTACCGTCACCTGCAAACCTAAGCCAATGGTATGGAGACGACCCCACATGCTCCTTGTGCCCAAGCCCAGCTACACTAAAGCACATCTTAGTGGGATGCAAGACCAGCCTTACCCAAGGTCGCTACACCTGGCGACACAACCAGGTGCTCAGAAGTCTTGCAGCAGTGCTGGAATGCCAGCGGAAGAGTGCAAATGCGCTCCCCCACCTCCATCCCACTAGCAGCCAACACTTTTTGTTCAAGAGGGTCAAGCCAGCTTCACCATCATCAGTAGGGCGGAAATTGAGCAGCTGGGCAGAGCACAGGACTGGAAAATGCTGGCAGACCTGGACAAAAAGCTGTGCTTTCCATTGGAAATTGCATCCACCAACCTGCGTCCAGACCTCGTTCTGTGGTGTTCCTCACTCAAGCTGGTGTACATCATTGAGCTCACAGTACCCTGGAAGGGTGCCATAGAGGAAGCCTTTGAGCTGAAGAAGCTGAGATACACCAATCTTGCAGCAGAAGCCCAACAACAAGGATGGAACGTGAAGGTACGCCCGGTGGAAGTAGGCTGCATCTAGGCTATTCAGGGAGATGGGGGTGCGAGGGGAGGCCCGCAGGCAGGCAATCTAGGACCTCTCCAAGGCCGCTGAAAAGGGGAGCCAGTGGCTGTGGACCAAGAGGAAGGACCTGGCCTGGGACTCAAATATGTGATGGTTGATGGGAGTGAACCTGGGACGCTAGGATTCACTGCTGAACCCTCCGGAGGTGTCGTGGGCCTATCAGCGAAACACCCAAGAAGGAGGGTGCCCTCTTGAGAACCCAAGGGATGCCATCACCCACTTGATGGCCACAGTGTCTCATCGGTGCCTTAGGTATCTATTGGGATAACAACATCTTGTCCTACTCAACAGATCTGGTTCTATTCATCCTTTGCCCATTTAAGGCGCTTCTGATGTTGTCTTTGTTTCAGGAGTGGCTTGACACAATGAATGCAGCATTTGTAGTACGAGTCAAATTTGACTGTGCTTAGTGCCAAGTTTTAACTCCTAAAATCTTAGTTTATGTTTTTGCCTTGAAAAAAGTTGAGTCAAAGAAGTTCATGGGTAACCAGACCAGTAAAAGCTGCCTGCTTTTAATAAAATAAAATAAAAACAAAACAAAAAAGGCAAAGGTCCTGTGGAGGTTTGAATTGTACAAATCTCCGAGGAGACCTGTATAAACTGTTTCCCTTTTAAAAACTTTGTCCACGATGATAGAATTATTCTTACTATTTTCTACATATTTTATGTTATTTACTATGTTCATTGCATTTATCATATATATTTACTTTTTACTACTAAGAAGTTTTAAGGTTTAAGATCTCTCTCTTATCGTTGCAGAAGGCCTGCAGAAAGCAGAGAAATATGTTGTGACTATAATAAGTGTTTTTATTCAGCCATATGGACTGCTTACGCATAACTGTACTGTGTGAACTGTTTGGTTTTATCTCGAAGGTCACAGTTGTTTTGCTTATTCCTACCCCTTAGCTTGACAATGGAACAGGGATTCCTTTTTCTAATAAAGAGAGAGGAGGCGAAGGATTTACTTCAGATCAAATTTGGAGATCTGTAAAAAGCATCTCCATTTAATCTCCTTTGATTTTTGAAAACTAACTTCATTGTTGTCTCTCCTTCTTGTGTTGTTAATGAATGTTTTAGGTGTTTGAACCTGACATTTAATTGGTCCTTCAAGCCGGAGCCCAACATACAGGAGGATTTCCTGTGGGTGAGGTAAACTGGGTAATAAGACAGTGGTCACTGCATTCAGATCCTTTTTCAAGGGCCTAGTCCATCTCGCCTCCGGGTTTCTGACTGTTGACGGGAAGTCTGAGGGAGGATTGACAGCAGTGGTGAGTGGAGTTTATTTAAAGGTATGAGTGAGTGACTGAGGGGTATTGCGCATAGATGGGACAACGAAGTCCGAGAAAGTCCATGATAACAAACCCTATCATCCTTGGCACTGATAGGCATGCAAAGTGGTAACAGAGCCCCAAAGGTCTGTGAAGCAATCAAAAGGGTGACAGAGCCCAAAAAGTCTGTAGAAAAAAAAAACAGGATAACAGCGTCAATATAAAGGGCCATGTAATTCGAGGGAGGGCGGCGGAGTCCTACAAAATTAAAGTCTGCAGTGTGTTTTTGTGTGTATGACTGGAAAATTAAATACCACTAGGTATTTTGTTTTCATTTAAAAACAGTGGGATTGTAAGTAACACGCCTTTGTGGAGGTCTAGCAAGAATTCTCCACTCGAAAGAGTTGAAGTGAGAATTACCACAACAGGTATTTTTATTGTTACCCCACGGTGTAAATATCCCAGCCTATATAACACCCTATGTGTTACAGGACTGGACCAAATTTATAAAAATGGGAAAGGGACAAAGTAAAACGTTGAAACAGTTCCAGAGTAAAGACTGGAAATTCATTAAACAGCAGGACCCTGATAAAAAAAAACATTTAGCTACATGGGTAAAATAATATAATGCAGGTTTAAGGGGTTATTTAACAAACGAAAAATAGCTAAAATTCCAGGAAGCTATTATTAACAAATGAAGAGATTTAAAAGGGGATCCTAGAGAAACAATTTGGGAGTTTCTGAAAACTCCCAAAGACAAGGAGGTTCCATAGAGAAAAAAAAGTGTCGTAGAAGACTCTCAAGCTGTCTGTCTGATATGTTGTCTTTGTCATATCTTGTCCAACATATTGTCTTGAATCCTGGCTCTGAAAAGTGTGTGTGTGTGTGTGTGTGTGTGTGTGTGTGTGTGTGTGTGTGTGTGTGTGTGTGTGTGTGTGTGTGTGTGTGTGTGTGTGTGTGTGTGTGTGTAAATCTGCACATATGTGTGTGCCTATGTATGTGCGAATGTGTGGCTTAGAATAGCGCCTAGGTGGAGAGATTTACAATGGAAAAGAACTGTGTGGAGTTGATCTTCGTGGAGGGAGCATTTGATCAGGATAGGTTAGGGCTTACCCTGAAACTAAATAAGATTGTGCAGCATGGAAATCAGTGGGAGGACAGATTGATGTATTTGTGGCTTTTGTCGTGCAGGAAAGCGTTCTGAGTGCAAACAACAGTTGGTCAAGGCAGTAACATTAGAGAAAAAACAGATGTATTACGGAGAGATTTGGTTAAATGTTTAGTAAAACACTATGTTAAAGACAGGTTAGAAGTTGGGAAAAGTTGCTGGATTTTTGGCAGAGAATTAAACATTTGTTTGAGACATAAGAAGAAAAAAAAACAGAACTGCACCGCAGGATGTACATTTTAAACACGCCCTCTCCGGACTTTATCCATTCCTGGATGCAATGGGCAGAGCGTTAACGGTTCCTGGTGACACCCCCAGGAACAACACATTATTACAAACACCCACCAACAATGCGTGTCATCTGTTACTCCATCTACAGCGCCAACCTCGCTGAAAACAGCTGAGGATTGGTCACTGGTAGTATGTATGTCCCGCCTGCTGCTCAGTGCGCTGCCCAACTCTCCAGGGGCAGACTTTCTGCCTCTGCATTTGACAAACTAAGGGACCGCTCAGGATTACATGTGTATGGGAGAGAGTAAAAAATAAATGAACAATACAACTTGTGATTTTATCAAACGTAAAATGTATTAATGTATATGTAAATGCTTAATACCATGTATATCTTTGTTTAGGAGTTAAAAATATTTCAGCATGAAATATTTGTTTATTTACACATTTGTTTATACATTGTGTAAACATCAGGGCATTATGATTTGTGATTTAGCTCATTATTGGCTAGAGTTTATCATTTTATGACACCAGGATGTTGTCATTACAAGTCTGAAAAGTGCCTGAAAAAGAAAAGAATATTTTTTGTACAAACATAGTTTTAACTAGTGTAATTTATTGCAAAATTGCATATTAAAATTCCCAAATGAGCTTTTATACTTTCAGAAATAAAAAGATAAAATATTCGATTAAAACTTTTAACACTAGAAGTCCTAGAGATAGGAGAATTTTCGTCAGCCCCCAGTCCCCCCGACAGTACTTCACAACTCATGAATCCCTTTTCAGATGTAAATGCCCCATTAGCGCTGTCGTTGGAGAACCATTCCACCCACTTTCAGTTTCGGTTTCACCTTAAGCCTCGCTGTTGACCAGTGTTTTACCTGAGAGCAGGGGGGGACATCATATTTGTAATTAAATATAGCTAGGTCTACGTCATCAGTGTCGCCAACACCGGAATGATTTTCAGACAGCGGAGCCACCGGAAACGCAATAATATTTATACAATAATGACCAACTGCCCTATCTACTAGGGGCCAAATATAACTCCAGTCGCGCACACACACATACGCGCGTGGAAATATATATATATATATATATATATATATATATATATATATATATATATATATATATATATATATATATACACATACATACATACATACATACATACTGGAGGGCCAACTGAGTTTGCAAGACGGAAAACTACAAGTCGCCTCCAAAGCTTCCTCTGTTTGGTGAATAACGGTGTGCTGATGACCATCAGAGACTGCACACTCCAGCAGGGTCGCATAAAAGAACATGGCTGGAAAATGAGTGTGTATGAGCTGATGGCTTTCATTGCGGTTCTGTTTATAAAAGGCAGCACAGGGGAGTGTTGGCACCATGCAGGATTTGTGGTCCAAAGAAGTTGGGAATTCATACATCAAAGCCACAATGCCTCGAAACCGGTTTCAAGATATAATGAACAGGGGCGGATTTAGGAAATTTGGGGCCCTAGGCAAAGAAAGGCATGGGGCCCTCTGAATTGTGAAGACAACACATAAAACAGACCCATTATACAGATTCAGAAATTTTAATACAATAGACTTACATTATTTTTTTTACCTTTTGTCCCTCTCTTATTCCTTTTCTTGTTGTTTTCATCTATGTTTTCTTTTGTCCCTTTTTCTAGTAGACAAGCCATGATCTGCTTATCTGTTCTTCATTTTTCATTTAAATGAAATAATAGCTGGAAGTAAATCTGCGCCCATCTCCATTTCTTGGCAAGATCCTGTTCTTCACCTGGAGAGGTCCTCTCAATACTATTGAGCAGCGTGCATGATCAGACAGCTGATTGGTCAGAGCTGGGTCATCTTCAGGAAGTACACTGTGCGGACTGCTTACCAGCAGAGTGGATGATGCTAGACTCTCTCAGTCTGGTGGAACAACATCATTATCAATGCCTGGCTGGCGAATTAGGGCCTCCAGGAACTTGGGGGCCCTAGGCAACTGCCTAGTTTCGCCTAATGGTAAATCCGCCCCTGATAATGAAATATCTGCGCTTCGACAACAAAGACACTCATTTGGAATGTATGAAAATGGACAAATTTGCTGCTATTTCAAACATCTGGCAACAGTTTGTACAGAACTGTGTGTGTCCTACAGTCCAGGGCAACATATTACTGTTGATGAGCAGTTATTTCCATCAAAGGTTCGTTGTCCCTTTCTGCAATACATTGCATCCAAGTCTGATAAATTTGGAATTAAGTTTTGGATTGCAGTGAATCTGGACACAAAATACATGTGTAATGCTATCCTCTATTTGGGAAAAGATCCCTCCCACCCCACAGGAGAAAGGCTGTCTGAGAACGTGGTTGTGAAACTGATGGAGCCATTTATGGACCAGGGCAGGACTGTAACTAGGGACAATTTGATGAACTTCGTTACAGGTTTATGCAGGAAAACACGATACAAGAAGAAAAGATGCATCGTGAGATGAAGAGACGTTCTCATGGTAAAAAAAAACAGTGCCAGGTGCGCAATCTCTGCAACAGGAACCACAGCACTGAGCGTTACCTGTCGCAAATGCAGCAAGGACTCACCTTGGGTTTGTGGAAACTGGTAAATGGGACAATTGTAGCTTCATATGTAATGCTTTTCCTTGGGTGAAATAAATGTTACTCCAATACTGAAGTCATACTGTTTGTCATTTTCTAAGCTGAAATGTTGAATAACATGAAAAGGCGAGACAAGACAAAATACAATTATTCTCTAAGTTGTTCTTTCTTTTACATAGTGAGCTTTGCAATATAAATGAGTCTGTTGGTGAATGGACAATATAAATAGGCTCTGCCTTGCCTTGTTGGAAAAGCATGGCTATGACCTGTTCTCAGCTCAGGAACTAGGACCCGTCACAGGTTATTTGCATTACCATAGGTACAGCTAGCAAGGTAGAGTGAATACACAAACTTGAAGCGGGGACGGGGGCTTGCAAGAAAACTGAAATTCTCTGGGACTTCTAAGCCTCATTTACACTACTCTTGTTAAACCGATCCGAGTCGAGACCAGTCCAAGCTTGGATGAGTTAACCAAGCCGAGCTTTGTTCTGACAACCTTTTACACATCACGCTATCCCAGTTCCTTGGTTGCTCCTCGCCTCCTAGTGACGATCTGCGGAGTCACTCGGGAAGTTATGGTTGGACAGAGTCGACTTTTGGGACATGGATAAGATAAACAAACGTCTAAAAAGGATTTACAGATGCAGGAAACAACGACAGACACTGAGGTTGATCACACTGCCAAGCAGAATCATCTCTGGAAATCATGTGGCACGGTAGGGAAGCTAGTATTTTTATTAATGTTTGAAATTTGTCTGAATGGAGTGTGAATCGGGACGTGCAGCCAGACACGCCGCAAAAACCGCGGACAGTGAGCTAACTGTAAGGGCATGACGCGGGCTGCTCATGCGCTCTTCGTTATCAGATAACTGGGACAAAAACAAAACAGGCCGAGACCACACCTGGAACTAGTCTGCATTTAGCGCGGTCCGGTAATGTCTAGCTTGGTACAGATCTAATGTTAACTGACTCACTGGCTGTAGTTAACTCACCTTATAAGAGCAAACAATATACTTGCACATCAACTACTACCATACACATAATGTAGTTATACACACTTTATGTAAGTTTATACATGCTCATGCAGCACTACACACAATCACTTGCATTCTTGTCAAGGAGATTTCCAAGTCTGTGCTTTTTTTGAACATGTTTAACACCTTTTCACCTCACATCACCACAACCCATTTCTTGTCCCAAACGGGCTCTATGCACAGCTCCACCTCTTCCTGAACTTCAGCAGCTCCTTTGCTTCTTGCCTTTCATTACTGGACAGACTGATTAATCCAGGTGTGTCTGACCTCAGTAACCAGCCAGACACACCTGGATTAATCAGGAAACAAGAAGCTACTGAAGTTCAGGAAGAAGTGGAGCTGTGCTTATAGCCCATTACTGAAAGAAATTAATCTGCTTCTTTTAGATGCACAGGCCCCTAATGCGGTCAGGTGACAGTAAGAAGCATATATCATCCTTTTAATATGAAACATATATATTATCTCTCCGTTTGACCACTGCTTCTTTTTGATGTTAACACAGAAAAACCTATTTCTCATAGGTATGTAGGCATGAACAGAATAAGTATTTGTTGCACTTTTTTAAAAAGGTGGGGGAACTCTGTCTCCACAGGCTAAATGTTTGTATTTACTGGTTTTTCTTTTCCTCATGTCACTCTCCCCTTAGGAGGCGGCAGAGATCTTTGGGCCCCACAAAACTGGAAAGCCCTGCTAACCACCCTTGACCCCTCCACTCCCACCCCCACCACTTTGCCCCAACCCAGAGGCATAGTTCTAGTTTTCTATTAATAACAGTATTGATGTATTAATTTTATTAATCCTAGGATATACTAAAAGTGTGGAGAGGCACATTCCTGGCTTTTACACTTGATTTTTGTTGTTTAAATATTAATAAATATGTAAAAATAAATGAAACCATTACTGTCTCCGTTTCCTAATTTCATCTTGATGAGATGTATTGATTTTTATCCACGAGCAAGAAATGTCCCCAGATTTGATTTCAGAAATCTGGTCACCTTACATTATATTGTAGATACTCCTAATAATTATGGGTGTTTATTTACATGCATTGAAGTACTTTTGTATACATTGTTGTTGTCATTTTAACAATTATGTCTTATCTTGACTGTTGTGTACACATAAAATATAGAAGTTAAAACTAGCTAGTAGATAAATTAAATGAATAGTGGTTAACCCATGGGTCTTGGTTATTTAATACAGGCCAGGTGAGCCCAGCTGTGGGTCAGTTGATGGCGAGCTATTACCTGGAACAGAACCTGCCCCTATACATCCTCATCCTGTGGGTGTGGTAGGAGGCTGCTGCAGCTTTGCTCAACCCCTCCACTCTCCTTTACACACCTGTCCATGTACTAAGACTTGGATTATGGACTATATGCATCCCACAGATCATAATGCATGGCGGAGGCCTTATGTTATGCACCTAATAACAGTTTCTTTATTATTATTAGGCGCCCGCCTATGCATTGAAAATGCATGGCGGAGGCCTTATGCTATGCACCTAATAAGGGTTTCTTTATTATTATTATAGTACCGTTAATACAGCCCGAACCGTAGGGTCTACCCCCACATACTATATATCGAAATGTTGGTCTCGACGCCGCGATCAGGGCTTTTTGTACTTGACGCCGTTTCGGCTTACGGTTGGAACAAAATTCACAAAAAAACACTTCTTCAACACAAAATTTACCAAAAACCACTTCTTCAACACAGTTGACCTTTCAAAAATGCGCGGCTGAGCATGGCACTGGTGTTGTGGGGGAGTGGGTTAGGTGTTGGGCTGCAAAGCAGAAGATCGTAGGTTCGACTCCAAGCCGTGCCAATTTCAGAGAATTACATTTTCACCCAATATTTAATTTCCCTTTGGCTTTAAAAAACTATTTTTTTCACATTAGCCAGATTAATTTATCCAGCATATATCTTAAATATACCAAATACTACAATAAAACATAATCAAATTCATCAGTAGAAAAAGGAGGAACAAACGTTATTGATTTTAAAGTGATTAATGTCGTGATTAAATTAAAATGGCTGCAGACTTTTATTAAAAATTAAAAGAATTTATGGTTTATTTTCCCTTCACAACTTTAAAAAAAAAATTGGAGGAAGGAATTTCTCTTAAGATGTAACTTTGATCCGGCAAAATTACCGATTAAATTGTCAGACTACCACAGAAGCATTCCAAAAATATGTTAAAAGTTTTCATGTCTTGATTAAGTTACTGGAAAATAACCGTAAATTAACAAAATAAATTTGATTTGTAACAAATGGGGACCACGGGCAGTTTGTTTTGGATGGATTTGCCTTATGATGACGTCATCGGGAAGCGCCCGAGTCGATCTGACCAGCCGAGTTGGAGCCGTTTTACACAGCTGATCATCAACAATTTTTTCGGATTTCCAGAGGACTTCACCATTGACATTCACAGGAGCTATTGCTGAAGCAACAAAGCCCACGTACATGGCCATTGGATGTTCCAACACAACTGGTAAAATTGGAAAAAACATTGCTTATTTCAACTTTCCATGAGCTAACCGGGCTCGTAGCTGGATTGCCATCTTGAAGAGAGCTGGCCAGAGAGAAAACACGTCATATGCAGTGACCATTTCGAAGAAGAATGTTTTGAACATGACATGAGAGCAAGGATTTTCGGTAAGTTATTTTTAAATTTTTAATTTTTACATTAGAATTTGCAGGGATTTTACCGACCAGAGGGGCGGAGGGATACCACATGTGATGTGATATCCCTCCGCCCCAGCATGTGCTGAAAGCTTTTATATTTTAATATTTATAGAATAATTACCACCTGGGGGGGCAAATGTATAACTTAAGTCACTTCAGCGATCTCTCCTCCGCTGTGTGTGTGTGTCTGTCGGCAAATCCGTGCTGCGCGGAGCGCGCCGCGAACACACACACACACACACACACATTGAGCGCGCAGCGAGACAGGTATTAAGCGCAGTGGCGGCTGGTGAAAAAAAATCTTGGTGGGGCTGGCCAATAGATTTCCCTGCCTAACCCACATGCATTCAAATTATAAGTCAGAAAATTACTACAATTCCACAATAAACATTTAATTCCCTTCTCAGATTTAGCATTTTACACATACAGTTAACCATTTACAGCAATTTTAAGTCTTTTTTTTTTAAATGAACAGTATAAGATACAAGATACAGTATAAGATAAAACACTTACACATGACAAAATGTGTGTCTCTCTCTCTTTCTGTATGTGTGTGTGTGTGTGTGTGAGGGAGAAAGAGAGAATAAATGAAATAAACAGTGAAAGGGTTCTTATTTGTACAAGAACTTTGCTCGTCTGTCTTTCTGTGTGGCAAATTTCTCAATGACCCTTGTGTTAAAATCAGGAATGTCCCGTGTCAGTTTTTTCTCTATGGAGAGCATGGCTAGAGCATTAAGCCGATCTTGTGCCATAGTGTTTCTAAGGAAAGTCTTTATCCTGTTTAAAGTAGAGAAGCACCTCTCTGATTCTGATGTTGTCATTGGTGTGGTGATGAGGATATTCAGAAGACGTACAGTTTCTGTGAATGTGTCTTGAAGGTTGTTTTCCATCAAAACCTGATAGAGAGCCAGTGCACCACTGCAACTCTGGAACTCCTTGTTATTATAGATCAGAGACAATTCAGTTTTAAGTCTGGCCTTCTCCAGTGAAGGGTAGGCTTCCACTGTGGTTTCCAGCGCTGAATCTGGGAACTTCCTGCTGTGTTGTTGGAACAAGTCTCCTTTCAACAGAGTGGCACTGACGAGGTGCTTGGTGAAAGAAAACCTCTCCTTGACGTGTCTCATTATGGTCTCACATACCTGCAAATATATAAAAACAGTAAGAATTCACATGTCCAGTTATCATCATTCTGAAGATATAGTATTACATTATGTAATGAACCAATATGGCTTACTGTAATTATTCATGTTGTAATATGACAATATACATATTCCCGGGGTTAAAGAAAAAATAATCAGTTTGACTAAAAAAAAATTTGAGTCAGCCCATATATGCCCAGGACCGTGGACATAAAGCCACATTAGTTACCTCACTTGCTTATTGTGCAAAGTCAAGTTTAACCAAATCTGGTAGTTTTACAATATGCAGTGACAATTCCTGTATCTCTGCCACCTTTCAGCTTCAGAGCCTTGGTGTCATCCTGGACAGCCTCTCCATCCTCTCCTTCACTTTTAACATCATCACCTGGTTAACTTTCATACTTGCAGCATCAAGTTCTTCCTTCACACTTTTGCCAAAATGGTCCACAGTCCACTTTACAGTTTCATCTCCCTTCCCTCCCTGTACCCCAGAAAACCTCCATAAACTGAAACTGGTGCAAAAGACAGCATTACATCATCTTCTTCACACCTGTACATTAACTCCTCTGGCTCCCTGCCACATTCAATATAAATCAATCCTATGAACATACAAGGCCGACCACAGCCTTGGACAATGCAGGACACATAACCAACACTATGATGATGTCATACACTTTAATTTTACACAGATCGCACATTATAATAATCACTCTCTGCTTTGCCTGTTATTGCTCACCAATCAATTCTCACAACTCGTGAGTTTATAAAAAGGAATAGATTAACTTTTTTGAAGTTTAATAAAACGGTTACATTTGAGCCCTGCGACTGGAAACCTGTCCATGATGGACTCTGTGTCCCTGCCTCTCGCTCACTGACTGCTGGAGAGTCACCAGCCCCCCTGTTTGGCAGAGGTTTTTGGGTTGGAGTAAAAAGAGTCCATAGATCCACAGACAGGAGGCTTTCTCAGCTGTTTCTAATACGACTTGCTTCTACAATGTTGCTTAACATCGCGCTCCAAAATAAAAATTAACTACATTAAAGCTCTCTGAGAATCGTATCTGGTCTCCCTCAGATAGAAACCACTCTCCAATCCATGTTGCAGCTGCTGTTTAATTTTTTTTATGTGTTTGACGTAGTTTCCTTAATTATTTGAATCTATATAAATCCTCATCATTTAAATGGTAAATGGACTGAACTTATATAGCGCTTTTCCAGTCATGCTGACCACCCAAAGCGCTGTACACTAGAGCCACATTCACCCAATCGCTCTCATTAACGCGCACACATTTATACACCGAGACGCAGCTCGGTAGGCAACTTGGGGTTAAGTGCCTTGCCCAGGGGCACATCAACATGTGGCAAGGGGAAGCTGGAATCGAACCCTCTGATTGCCAGACGACTACCCAACCCATCAAGCAGCCCTTGCTAATTTGGTTCAGAAAAGTGCAGGTGGAATTTATTTTTATTTATTTTTTACTTTTTCCAAATCTAACCCAGTCAAAGGCAGAACATTGTTTCACATTCCAACCCTTCTTCGTCTTCAAAAAAAAAAAAAAGTGCATCATACTTATTTAGCCTGAGCTATCACGTCACTCTTTTATTTTTACATAAAACCTAATAGTGAATCATACAAAGATCACTATTGATCTTTGTATGATCTTGATCAGTGGTTTATCAGCCACTGGAAGCCAGGGAATAAACGCTGACAGGTGACATGGCCACAGGTGAAAGTAATTAATTAATAAACTGCAGGACCAGCGACAGACACGCTTACAGAGGGAGGTTGTTGTCAGGTGTTCAATCCGCTGAAATTTCTGACCTGCTAGTTCATAACTCTAAATGAAAACTTTGACCACCGCTACTTTCATCTAAGTCATCTGTGGCCAGTTTGAGATGCTCATGCAAAAGTTATAACTGAACGCCGATGAAGCTCAGATTGGCAGGTGTCCACTTTGCAAAGACCCGCCCTACTCTCTGATCGGCTAATGTCCCAGCTCTGCCAGGTTTTATTGGTTGAGAGCAGCTTCAGTTTAAAACCTTGAAAAAAAAGTCTAGACGTAACAATTTTCACTCATTTTTCCAAATGATGGAAATTTGTCGCAGCAACGGAGAACTTTAACCCCTGACATATTCGATCTGGACCACTGCATAAAATGACCAGTATCCTCATGACATTTCAGTTAGGCCTAATGATCTCTTTCAAATCAGACCACAAAGCAAGTGCCTACCTCCAGTGCCAAACGGTGTTGTGTGTCTTCTCCCAATGTTCTCCTTTTCTTTGAGGGTGGCTCCTGAACAGGTCCCCTGTACTCCTCATCATCAGCCAGATTGGGAACAGCATCCCTGATCCAATACAGATGTTTCCATATGTTAGGTTCTGAAAACTGGCTGACTAGGGATATATTTACCTACCCCAAGGCTTACTATACTGGTAATCATACATTTAATCTAAACTTTGCATTGTTTGAATAAGATGACATATAAACATTTAAGGCAATAATTTATGCAGAGAGAATAAATATTTAGGATAGGCTAGGCTACATATTCATGATTTATCTTACCTGATAGCCTGCATGCGATTGATGAACGCCTGGGTGACTCCTGCGATGTATACAGAATCGATGTTCTTTTTCTGCAGCTGGTTGTACAACACGTCTACGTGAGGCATGATCTTGTGGAACAACGAAAGGAAAAAACAGAACGTGTCGTCCTCTAGCATTCTCAAAAAGCCGCCGGCTTCTCTTTTCGTTGGGCCATCAAATGCTTCTCCATTCCGGATAGTCTGAAAACACTTCACCAGCTCATCCTTGTTCTCATATACTGTGTTAACAGCACGACTGTTGAAGTTCAAACGTGTTGATGATGCACTTGGAAGTCGGTGGGCCACCACTTCATCAAGCACAACAGTCCTCTTGCTCGATTTTGTAAAAAAAGAAGCAAATCCCCCCAAGTCGGAAAAGAAATGACTGATTTTAGGGATATGAGAGGTTGCTTGTTGCATAACCAAATTTAATTGATGGGCATAACAGTGAACATAGTGGGCGTGTGCATAGATGTCCTGCACCTTCCGCTGCACTCCTCCCGTGGCACCCCTCATTACCGCAGCTCCATCATAAGCCTGGGCTATCAACTTTTTTTCTTGTCCCTCCGGAAGTATGGTCTGCAGCCTCTCCAATAAAGCACTGGCTATTGCTTCAGCACAGGCGCTGGGTAGCTTGATAAACTCAAAAAAAACGCTCTTGTATATTGTTGCGTTCATCGATGTATCTTAATACCAACACCAACTGACAGTGAGTGGAAATGTCAGTAGTTTCATCTGCTTGGATGGCTAAAAATTGAGCTGACTTTACTTCATCCATGATCCGTTCTCTCAGAACAGCCAGCATACAGTCCAGGAGCTGGTTCTGAACTGTCTTGGAAGTGCCTTTAAAAACGGTTGCATTTTCAAGATGTTCCCTTAAGTCCTGATCAATGGATGCCATCAAGTCGACTAGACCTCTGAAAATTCCCGGATTGTCTGAAAAATCAGTTTCATCATGTCCCCGCATGGCCAGTTCAAAAGCACCACAAAACTTAATACACTCAATGAGCTTTGATAAAATGTGCCGGTTTCGATCTACCTCTTCATTGTGCCTTCTTACCGCAATGCGGTGTCCATCGTCTAGCTGCGCCGCTATGCTAATCTTTCCAACCACGGACAGTTTAACACAGTTTTCCATATGAACTCTTGATCTTTCATGTTTCTTTATACGTTCGGAGAGGTGTTTTAAGTCTGTCTGTCCAGACTGTGTCCACGATAAATCACTCCGGTCATTTTTAAAAAGAATGCAGGGAAAACAGAAAAGGGCATTAGCTGTCCCACAGGCTGTCAGCCACGACTTACGCTGGAACCAACTCCTGCTAAAAGTCCGGTTGTAGGATTTCAATTTTTGCTCGGCTCTCTGCGTTAATTTTATTTCGGGCTTGTCAGGTCCCAGCTCCTTTACATGGATTTTTTCCACCATAGTCCTTCTCGAGAAAGGGTAACTCAATAAAGATCTCACGGAATTCTGTGGAAGCTGCTCTTCAACTTGAACTGTCATCGTCGCCGCCATCTCTACCTCACTGTCACTGTCACTGCCTGACTGACCACTACCGATGTAACGTGACGTCACCTATGTTACTGTTGCTACGCTACGGCTTGGGGCTACTTTTCAAGTAGCCCTACAGCCAGTCATTTTGGCGATGCTGATTGGCCAAATATTTGTTAATAATCCATCGCAACATTGTATGATTGGTTATTTCGCTACACTTGTAGGGCTCCTTGAGTCACAGCCCCACAAGTGTAGAAGAAGAGAAATGATACGTTCTGTCGGTGGAAATGCACTGTTAAATGAGAAACAATTGGTAGAGTCTAGTTGTAGAAGTGTTTTATTAATTCATATTACATGTAGCCGCATACTATTACATAAAAACTGACGTTTATAATACTTTTAAAATATATATATATAATGACGTTTCCCCTCCACATCTAGGGAGGGCAGCGCCCGAGCGCCCCCTATGGGCCAGCCGCCACTGATTAAGCGTTTAAACACATAAACCTACAAATACTGCATAAACTTTACTAAAAAAATGTTGCGTTTCGAAACGGTCGCAAGCGCATGCGCACTGTAGCTCACAGCCGGACTGCTTTTGCTCCGAGTCCGACTAAAGACGTTACAAGATTACGCAGAGCAAGAGGTGGTCCCGACGACAGTCATTCTTCAGGTAAGTTATTATTGCGCTGCTTTAAAACATAGAGGTATTTAAAATAAACAAACAACGCTTGGTCTTGGGGGGAATAAAAGCCAGGCGCCCCGCGGTCTTTATAATATGGTGGTTGGGAGGGGGGGAGACTGCAGTTTAGCATAGTAGCATATGAAGTCTTCTGAATTGAGCGCGTCGGAACCAATCTGAGCGCGCAGCGAGACAGGTATTCAGCGTTTAAACATCACATGCGCGCTCAACTTTCAAACTGTGCTCAAACACTACCCTCGCGCTCGGCTCTGTTTGCTCGTGTGCGCAACCTTCTCTCCTTCCAGGCTAAACGCCAGGTGTGCGCTCGATCGTTTGTTAATCCGTTTGCTTGGTTCTGTCTCACTGATTTCGATTATACACTGGAGTGCGGATTTTGCCGAAAAACTGAAGTCCCTGGCCGCCATCTTTCTACTCCCTACTCTCACAGAATCCCATAGGATTTGGCCGCCATCTTGCTACTCCCTACTCTCTGGTGAGGCTTAGTTGCTAAAGGAGGCCGATCTGACACATGGCCTTTGGTGAGCTTTGGTGACATTAAGTATTGGCACTAGGGTTGGGTATTGTTAGGAACCTCACGATTCGATTCGATTTCGATTATTGCTGTTGCGATTCGATTCGATATTGATTTAAAGTTGTGAAGACACAAATGATTTTATATAATGTTGACATTTTTAAAATATTTATTTTCATACAAACTTCTGTAACATCACATTTCTGAGCAAAGAAACAAACTTGTTAATGCAATGTGCTTAAAGTAGAAAACTGTTCTTAATAAACAATAAAAAATAAAGTGCATGTAAAATAAAATTAGGCATAGCTTATCTCTTGAAAGTCTAATATAAATAAAAATGCATTTCAATAACATCTGTGCATATGTGTGCAGATTTAAACACAAATCATAGGGTTGTATTCAACTGAATTACACTGAATAATTTTAGTGCTTGTAAACATTCTTAGCTTTTCAATATGTAGTGATTAACCTCTAATTTTTAAACATATCTTAAACTGAACTATAGTACTGTAGCCAGAAATAAAGAATTGTACTGTAACAGTACAGTTCTTCATTTCTGGTTACAGACTAAGTAGGCACGTGGAGATTCTTGTTTAGAAAAAGCAGCTGATCCACATGCTCAGGCTTCAGTGCACTTCTCTGGGCTGTGACTATGTCACCTACTGTGGAAAAGATCCTTTCAGCAGGTACACTACTGCCTGGGATGCAAAGGTACCTTTTAGCTTGGCATGACAACAAAGGGTATTCCCCCTCGTGCTCTCTCCACCAGTTGAGTGGATTTGTTGAGAGTGGCAGTGGTTGTACCCCTTTGTAACGCACCACCTCATCCAATGCCTTGGTATCTGTGGTTCTGGACACTGCTACTGGAGTTGTATATGCGCTTCCAAAAAGATCAGCCAGAGCACAATAATAATAATAATAATAATTGAACTTTATTGATCTCACAATGGAGAAATTCACTTCTGCATCTTAACCCATCCCCTTGGGGAGCAGTGGGCTGCCACTGTGCGGCGCCTGGGGAGCAATCGAGTCCCTTGCTTTCTTTGGTGATGGTCCAGAAGGGTCATCAACCGGTGATACTGGACACAACCATGTTAGCGGCTAACGCTTAGCATGTTGCTAACCGGAAGTAGCTCTAGGAAGGTCTCACCAACTTCTGCTTTACAGAGTTTGTACTTCCTTTAGTAGTTTGTAATACCTTTAACATTTTTATTCACATATTTAATTTTTTCATGCTACATTGAAGTATTTAATCATGTTTTAATAACACCAATTTTCCATGCTGCTTGGATGCAGACCTTCTCCTGTCGGCTGTTTTTTTTTGGTGAGGCTTAGTTGCTAAAGGAGGCCGATCTGACACATGGCCTTTGGTGAGCTTTGGTGACATTAAGTATTGGCACCCTTTTTGAGGAACTTCTCAGTACAGGATTTGGACCAAACTAACAGAGTACCATCACCCGGTCATACTGGACACAACCATGTTAGCGGCTAACGCTTAGCATGTTGCTAACCGGAAGTAGCTCTAGGAAGGTCTCACCAACTTCTGCTTCACAGAGTTTGTACTTCCTTTAGTAGTTCGTAATGCCTTTAACATTTTTATTCACATATTTCATTTTTTCATGCTACATTGAAGTATTTAATCATGTTTTAATAACACCAATTTTCCATGCTGCTTGGATGCAGACCTTCTCCTGTCGGCTGGTTTTGACGAAGACAAATCCTTTTTACACTCAGAAGATTTGATTTAAAATCCCCAAGTGATAAAAGCCTACGACCTAGGAACTCGGAAGCTTTGCCTTTGACGGTTACGCGCACCACCAGGCGGGCGCCTTCTTCAACTTCTTCAGAAGTTGAACGTTTCTAGTTAGGCGCCCGCCTATGCATTGAAAATGCATGGCGGAGGCCTTATGTTATGCACCTAATAAGGGTTTCTTATTATTATTATTATTATTATTATTATTATTATTATAGTACCGTTAATACAGCCTGAACCGTAGGCTGTACCCCCACAAACTATATATCAAAACGTGCGTCTCGACGTCGCGATCAGGGCTTTTTGTACTTGACGCCGTTTTGACTTACAGTTGGAACAGAATTCGCAAAAAACACTTCTTAACACAATTGACCTCTCAACAATGCTCGGCTGAGCACGACACTGGTGTTTTGGTCGAATGGGTTAGGTGTCGGGCTGCAAAGCAGAAGATCGTAGGTTCGACTCCAAGCTGTGCCAATTTCAGAGAATTACATTTTCACCCAATATTTCATTTCCCTTTGGCTTTAGAAAACGATTTTTTCATTTAAATCATTAGCCAGATTAATTTATTCAGCATATATCTTAAATATACCAAATACAATATTTCATTTCCCTTTGGCTTTAAAAAACGATTTTTTCATTTAAATCAATAGCCAGATTAATTTATCCAGCATATATCTTAAATATACCAAATACAATATTTCATTTCCCTTTGGCTTTAAAAAACGATTTTTTTCATTTAAATCAATAGCCAGATTAATTTATCTAGCATATATCTTAAATATACCAAATAGTACAATAAAACAATCAAATTCATCACAATCTCTTTAATCTTACATATGAAAAGTTATCCCTCGAGCCCTGACGTCAATAGTCCGTCGATTTAAACAAAAATACGCCGCACAGTGCTGGGGTATCGTTAGTGTGTTCAGCTTGAATCAGCAGGTTAGGGTAGCAGGTGGACCGCCCCAAGATGGCGGCCGTAATTCGAGGGGCGCTGTGTATTATTCAGAGCAGACAAGCAGTGCTCTTTGAGTTCCGGGTCAGAGGTGAACTCCTCCGTCTTGTGGCTGCTATTGCTTGCTGTGCTGTGCTGTGCTGCCGTTTTTCCTAAATTACTGAAGGATATTGTTGAATCAAGTCCAATTTACCCAGACGAAGGGTGTTCCATTGGGTGTTTTCCTTGCAACTACGTGACGGTGAGTCGTTTATTTAATGTCGGTTTTATATTATGGTAGAAATGCGGTGGCAAGGCTACACGGCACTGAGGGATGGAAGAGCTGCGTGAAGCTGACACCCCACCCACAGAAAAAACTCCGTTAAATAGACGGAATGGTTAGCGCTTCGCTTGTGCAGGTTTGTGCCGTTAAAATTACCGTTTGTGCTGTTTTGGTTTTGAAGATATTAAAGAATATTTGTTAAGGTCATCCAGAATTCACCATCTCCCCATTTTGCTTCGAATCCGATCAAACTGGGCTACTTTTTTTAGTGCTTCGTTTGTGCAGGTTTGTGCCGTTAAAATTATCGTTTGTGCTGCTTTGGTTTCGGAGATATTATGAATTTTAATTTCAACCGATGACGTCATCCCAGCCCGCCGCTTCAAAATAAAGTGCTACGGTAAATCATATGTTATTGCCGTCACTGGAAAAAACGTAAGTCTTTTTAATATATTTCTACTGATAAATCAGTAACATTACTATGAAGTTGTGTCATCTACCGAGCCTCCCCCCACCCCACCCCCCCTACAGCATTCTTATAAAATGATTTATATATTCCTGCTTATTGGCAAAGATCTCTTGGGAAACATGTTTTTGTTTGTTTTTTTAGTTTCCTGACTGAGGGGAGAGGCTGGAACAGTCTCTGTGCAGGATGGCTGGCGTCCTTAATGATGTTCCTCATTTGTGTAAAAAGATGTGGTCAGATCTACCGTTTGGTCTCAACACTTTTCTCAAGAAAGCAGTTATTAATTTTATATTTTTCTTTTATCATGCAAGTTGTTTTAGCTGCTATTGTAAAATGTGTGTTATATTGTTTTGTACTTTATTCCTGAATAAATATTGCGATTTATTTTGTCTCATTTAAAGAACTTTACTTTAGATAGCAATGTCAAGTGACATTGCCAAAAAAGGCATTTCATTTATTAGAATGTTCAACTGTTTTCATAAAGTCTATTATTTCTAATCAGAAGGGTTTATTCTTCTTCGAGAGTATAATGTTTATAACATTTTCAAACAATAACTTGTTATAGTTGATCTTAGTAGTCATAGTTCATTACTCCTCTGAATTAATTAGAATAGCAAACCTTTATTGCTCTACAATAGGGAGATTTGGGGGTGTCTGCACCTAACAAAAGGGCAATTAAAGTATACAGGCTTATATAACGCAGAAAACATACCCAAACTAAAATCAGTAACAGAAAAACTGCAAAAAATAAATCACACTGGTCAGCCTATAAAGTATAACAATATTAAAATTCATAATATCTCCGAAACCATAGTAGCACAAACGTTAATTTTAACGGCACAAAGATGCACAAACACAGCACTAAAGAAGTTGACCACTCTGGTTTGCTTTGGCTCCAGCTCAGCACCAGCAAAGGAATAACAATGTAGCGCTTTATTTTGCAGCGGCGACCTGTGGTGACGTCACCGGCCGGAATTAAAACTTATATTATCTGCGAAACCAAAGCAGCATAAACGCTAATTTTAACGGCACAAATTTGCACAAACGAAGCACTAAAGAAGTTGACCAGCTTGGTTGGATTCAAAGCAAAATGATGGGATGGTGAACTCTAGATGAACTTAACAAATATTCTTAAATATCTTCAAAACCAAAACAGCACAAACGCTAATTTTAACGGCACAAATGTGCACAAACCAAGCACTAACCATTCCGTCTATTTAACTGAGTTTTTTCTGTGAGTGGGGTGTCAGCATCTGACACATGGCCTTTGGTGAGCTTTGGTGACATTAAGTATTGGCACCCTTTTTGAGGAACTTCCCAGTACAGGATTTGGACCAAACTAACAGAGTACAATCACCCGGTGATACTGGACACAACCATAGACATATATAAAGAGTAGACCCCGCATCGACCGCTCTCGCCTATAGGCGCTGACGAGATTTAGGGGCGCCATCTTGGGGCGGTCGACAACTCCGCTCAGTCTAATGTGTTAACCAGGTGCAGAATCAATTTTAATCAACTATAACTCGTTTAATGTTGAACTAATTTTCACATTTGTTTAGCTTAAAACTTTAAAACTATAGCTATTATAACAAATGGTCCAGTGCGTTTAAATAATCTTAGTGGGGTTAAAAGTAATAGAATATTCTGACATGATGTATGTATGTTTCAAAACACAGCCACGCACACATTTTTTATAATTTTTTTATTGCTATATAAACAAACACATTTGTACATGTACATATGTACATATACTTCCCAAAAAGAACCCGTGATGGGCGAAATCTGTAAAGTAGTAACCTTTATTTTTTTTACAATTATTATATACAATTAAATACACTATAGTATATTGAAACCATAGAACAAAACCTTTTTACCGGCCCAAGCATTTGTTTAACAAATGAAAGTACTATATAAACGTTTTTTTTTTTTATTATTTACAAATAAGCCGTAAAATAATAATTTTAATCAATACGAACTGAAGGCTTCAAATTGCGGAGATCAGCGTGGCCCACCGCGACCCGAGTCATTGGATTAGAACGGGAGAAAATTAAAAATTATTATTAAAAAAATACAAAGTACAGTAGGACAAATAGTGACTCGTGTGTATTTCACTGCTCTTTTGACTGAGGCGCTGCATCCGTGACTCCGCTCTGTAGCGTTTTTTTCTTCTAAAGCCCGCGGTGCTGGTGAGTTTTTTTTTTTCGGGAGAAGAACACATTTTTATCGGTAGTTGTCACTCTTTTTTCAAAAAAGATTCTTATAAACCGACACGCCACCTGATCAATGCAAATCCGTGAAGCAGCGAGACCGTGAAAGGTGAACCGCAATATAGCGAGTGTTCACTATATATATATATATATATATATATATATATATATATATATATATATATATATATATATATATATATATATAATATGCTGTTTATTCACTAATGTCTAACAACAACTTTGTATCTCCTAGTATTAGAAAACTTACATTCTGATCAAAAATATAAACAATGTCTTTTCATCTTGCTTGTGAAAAGTTATCCCTCGAGCCCTGACATAAATAATCCCTCGATTTAAACAAAAATGAGCCGCACAGTGCTGAGGCATCATTAGTGTGTCAGCTTGAATCAGCAGGATTAGGTATCAAGTCGACCGCCCCAAGGTGGCGCCCGTAATTCCTGCGCAGCGACAGTCAATGCGGGGTCTACTCTTATATTATGTCTATGGACACAACCATGTTAGCGGCTAACGCTTAGCATGTTGCTAACCGGAAGTAGCTCTAGGAAGGTCTCACCAACTTCTGCTTCACAGAGTTTGTACTTCCTTTAGTAGTTTGTAATGCCTTTATCATTTTTATTCACATATTTCATTTTTTCATGTTACATTGAAGTATTTAATCATGTTTTAATAACACCAATTTTCCATGCTGCTTGGATGCAGACCTTCTCCTGTCGACTGTTTTTTATGGGGAGGCTTAGTTGCTAAAGGAGGCCGATCTGACACATGGCCTTTGGTGAGCTTTGGTGACATTAAGTATTGGCACCCTTTTTGAGGAACTTCCCAGTACAGGATTTGGACCAAACTAACAGAGTACAATCACCCGGTGATACTGGACACAACCATGTTAGCAGCTAACGCTTAACATGTTGCTAACCGGAAGTAGCTATAGGAAGGTCTCACCAACTTCTGCTTCACAGAGTTTGTACTTCCTTTAGTAGTTTGTAATGCCTTTATCATTTTTATTCACATATTTCATTTTTTCACACTCAGAAGATTTGATTTAAAATCCCCAAGTGATAAAAGCCTACGACCAAGGAACTCGGAAGCTTTGCCTTTGACGGTTACGCACACCACCAGGCGGGCGCCTTCTTCAACTTCTTCAGAAGTTGAACGTTTCTAGTTATTGTTTATTAATCTTCCGTCACCGTTAATACAGCCCGAACCGTAGGCTGTACCCCCACAAACTATATATCAAAACGTGCATCTCGACGCCGCGATCAGGGCTTTTTGTACTTGACGCCGTTTCGACTTACAGTTGGAACAAAATTCGCAAAAAACACTTCTTAACACAATTGACCTCTCAATAATGCACGGCTGAGCACAACTCTGGTGTTTTGGTCGAGTGGGTTAGGTGTCGGGCTGCGAAGCAGAAGATCGAAAGTTCGAATCCAAGCTGTGCCAATTTTAGAGAATTACATTTTCACCCAATATTTCATTTTCCTTTGGCTTTAAAAAACGATTTTTCAATTTAAATCAATACAGTTCACCTCATGCCTTTAACTTTTTTATTCACATATTTTATTTTTTCATGCTACATTGAAATATTTAATCATGTTTTAATAACACCAATTTTCCATGCTGCTTCGATGCAGACCTTCTCCTGTTGGCTCATTAGCAGGCTCATTTGTTGTGGTCTCTTGTCATTCACACAGAACAATAAACCATGCCAGCCGACATGAGTTTTACAAACGGCAAAGCTTTGTCTTAAGCAGAAACGTGCCTCTACTCCGCGCTGCGTTCTCAGACCAGTGTGATGCGTTCCCGAGCGTCAGAAAGCTATGGTGCATTCAGGAGCATGGGACATTTCTAATATACAAGGAAAGGCACATAAAACCAAACAGAGCCCGAACCGTAGGGTCTACCCCCACAAACTATATATCAAAACGTGCGTCTCGATGCCGTGAAGTGTGCTATTTGTACTTCACGCCATTTCCAGTTACCATGGCAACGAAATTAGCGAAAAACCACTATTGCCTGTTTAAAGTTTGTTCTGTTTTTTTCAGTTAATAAATATGTTTATTGTCAGTACACTGATGTTACAAGTAACAATTAAATAACTTGAACAACTGGTATAAATGAATGATGATAAAGGAATTTATTTAACATGTTTTGGGACAGTTTGTATTCAGACGTTTTAAGAAAACATTAAAGTATTTTATGTATTGTTTATTAATTTATTTTATATTAATACCTAATCTCCTCCTTTTCCTGTATAATCCTGCCTCAAGCATTTCGCTGGCTCTCCTTATTATTGTAAACTTTGTAATGTAACGAGAGTTCAGGGACATCCTACAATCAGGCTTAGGCTACTGGAGGACATCAGGGCCAGTTTTTCTCACTCTACTGATTTCTACTGTTCTCCAGTTTTGCATTGCATTGAAATGAAAGTCACATTTCCTGCCACAGTTGTTTGCTGCTTCTCCACCGAAGCCAGGCCTGCAAGGTCTCCACCATCAGCCATCACTTATCAGTTACCCTCCTTCACTGCCTCAAATTTTAGTCATACTCAAAAACTTCTAGTTGAAAGAATAATTAATTTCATTATTATTTTCTGTTTAAATATCCAGTCATATTCACTGAATTAGAACATCTTTTAAGAATGTTTTTTAGTCTGAAAATGACTAGTACCTTTTGAAATTAACCTTAATGCAGGTACCAAACTTGTCCTTAAACCACAATAATTGTATTTATTTTACTACTATAATGTACTATTTTAATCTTAAATCTTATTTTTATTAGTTGGGATGGCTGCCAGCACAACACTGCATTATGTCCTCGTGACAGAAATCATCGCTAGAAAATAAGTCATCTACAGGGGTTGGACAATGAAACTGAAACACCTAGTTTTAGACCACAATCATTTATTATTATGGTATAGAGCAGAGGTGTCAAACGCGGCAGCCAAATGCATTATCATCATTCAACAATGATTACTGAAAAAGACGTACTTCGTTCCTGCAGTTCCTATACTGTCCACGAGTGGCGCTGTGTATTATTCAGAGCAGACAACAAGCAGTACTCTTTGAGTTCCGGGTCAGAGGTGAACTCCTCCGTCTTGTTGCTGCTATTGCTTGCAGTGCTGTGCTGCCGTTTTTCCTAAATTACTGAAGGATATTGTTGAATCAAGTCCATTAACCCAGACAAATGGTTCCATTGGGTGTTTTCCTTACAACTACGTGATGGTGAGTCGTTTATTTAATGTCGGTTTTATATTTTGGTAGAAATGCGGTGGCTAGGCTACGCCACTGAGCTATATGCTACACGTATTGGCATCTTAAAAATGGTCTTATAAGCTTAAAAGATCATTCTACTATTGTTGACTTTGTGGCCGAATACAAGATATGTTCTCAAAGCGTTAAATAAGCCCTTTGATTTTTCAACATTTTGTCTTTTAGGATAATTTTAAGTTACTTTCCATTAAATTTGTCAATGGCCTATGGAAGTCTGGAGGGATGGCAGTACCGCCGCTGCAGCGCCGGTAAAGAGCTGCGTGAAGCTGACACCCCACCCACAGAAAAAACTCAGTTAAATAGACGGAATGGTTAGTGCTTCGTTTGTGCCGTTAAAATTAGCGTTTGTGCTGTTTTGGTTTTGAAGATATTAAAGAATATTTGTTAAGGTCATCCAGAGTTCACCATCTCCCCATTTTGCTTCGAATCCGATCAAACTAGGGCTACTTTTTTTAGTGCTTCGTTTGTGCAGGTTTGTGCCGTTAAAATTAACGTTTGTGCTACTTTGGTTTCGGAGATATTATGAATTTTAATTTCAGCCGATGACGTCATTCCAGACCGCCGCTTCAAAATGTGCTACGTTTTTCTTTCTTTGCTGGTGCTGAGCTGGATCCGAAGCAAACCACGGTGGGCTACTTTTTCAACACGCAGTGACCATTTCGAAGAAGAATGTTTTGAACATGACATGAGAGTGAGGATTTTCAGTAAGTTGATTTCTCCTCCGCTGCAGCGCCGGTAAAGCCGTGCTGCAGCGGAGCGCGCGCACACACACACACACACACATACACACACACACGCGCGCGCGTATACATATAAACTGTAGGACCCGACAGAGTTTGCCCTGGAAATAAATACGGCTGGATTCCGTCAAAAGTCCGGTTTCTGTCAAGAAACTCTTCTAAAAAAATCCATATCGCTATCAGATGATGATAGCTGCACGCAAGGACGTGAAGAGACTGTTGGAGGGGCAGGTGCTCAAAGTTAAAAGAGGGCACATGGGGCACGGATTTAAAACACGATACAGAAACATACCTTGCTATACAACCGGCTGAACTGTACCAACCCTTACTATAAAGAATGTAACATGGAATCAAGGGCGTAGGTTTGATTTGAACTTTGGTAGGGACATTATTGGTCCAAAGCTTCCTTGGTCCTACACAATATGCATGCTCCTATTTTTTGATGCTTGATTTGTCGGATATATATATATATATCTCTATATATCTATCTATATATCTATATATATATATATATATATATATATATATGAAGCCTAGGCGGAAATTCAACTGAAGAAACTGAATGACTTACCTTAATCCAATCAGAGGCTCATCCACCTCCGACGCAAGCCAATCAGCTTTGAACCACACCTCCACGAAGCCCAATCAGCATCCAGAGTCCATCTTAAAAGGTCTTCAAATCCACGACTCAGCCTGCTACCCAGCCAAAACGCAAGCAGTGGTTGTGCAATGTCTGACTTAGACTCAGATGACCCTGCGGATCCCTGTTCCTTCGTCAAGATGATACCAACTTATCAAATCCTCCTGCCCGCAGGAGTGCCCGTCTGCCGCACATCCATCCTCTCCGACCTCTGCATTACTCTCCAGGGTATCTTGCCCAGCTCCGACTTGGACTCCGCTCAACTCTCTCAGCTGGCCTGCCTTGAGGCGACTCATCTCTGTCACCTCACCTTCTGCTTATTTCCCGTCATCTTTGATTCCTGGCCGCAAACTAACCTGCAAATCCACTGCTCCCCCCGCCAAGCGCCGCAGAGCCCGTCCCAACTCTGCCCCAGCCCCAGTTCCTGCTTCGCTTGGTCCCTCTTATCCTTCCATCACACACCAAGGTCCTTCCTCAGCCGATCCGTAACGCTGGCTTCTCGATCCGCAGCTCTGCCATCCCTCACCACGAATCCTCCTCTAGTTTTCGATCACCTCCTGAACTTCCTCTGCTCCAGCCTGGATTCTCTTAACCGCTCGGTTTCAACTCTGACTGTATATCTGCAAGTCTTGGAGACCCCCACCTTGCCACATCATCTCTGCCGCCAGCTTCACAGCCGGATCTCCTGTCTCTCATTCACACTCACTAATGCCCACCCCGGGCCAGCTCAGGTAAGATGTATCCACCCATGTTTTCATTCATAAATTTCTCCATTGCATGCGTTTCGCTTATCATGCTTTCTGTCCTGCCCGTCCCCTATTCAGGCAGAACGTATTTTCCTATGCACGCTAACATTTCTTCATGTCTCAGTTATTAAAAAAAAAAGAAGGAAAAAAAAAGTCGACCAGCAGGTTGTATCAGCAAGTGATGTCACAGCCATTTTCAAATCCTCTGATCCTCGGTCATCCGAAGACCTCACTATTGGCCAATTTCTTGCTGCATTCAGTATCTACCATGACATTTTATGTTCAGTTTACCCAGACCGTAGGGTTGAGTATGATACTTGTCACTGTTTAATTGCAGAATTTCATATAAAATTCAGCAAAAACTTTTATCAATTGCATAAATCGTTCGCCATTAAAGATACTGCAACCCTGGTGCAATACAGCATCTGCTTGGACTGGTCCGTATTGGATTCAGACCTCTTAATGATGCTGACCCAGGCCACTCTTTGTTCCTCTTGTCATTCCATCGGTCATCTCAATGTTTTTTTTGTTTAATAAATAGCTCTCTTGTCTGTTAGGTATTGTCCGGTAAATATCAGCCGAGGGCTGATATCACGACAATAGTTGAAAAGGATGATTTGAGTACTGCCGATCTTTTAACGGCAAACTCTGCACACATGTAGAATAAGGAGTGACAACTTCTCTTCAAGTTCAAGAATTTATTAACAGAAATGAGATGAACATCTGGAGAGCATCACTGTGGGGTGCTGTTTGTCTGGGTTGACACAATTTTTTTTATTATATATTTTTGAAAAAAAATCAACGTATCCTCTCTGCAGGCTGGTGAGGCTAAACTAAAACTACTAAGCAAAATAAAGATAAAAAGAAGCTAAGCTAAGGAACTATGTACACACAAAACACAAAGTGGGTGATCGTCATCAGAATAATTCAGTGAATCCTGGTTCACTGCAGATCTGAGTTAAAGAACCAAATTTTATTTTAAAGAACATGAAACGAGCTTTAATTAGCTTAATTGATTCAGAGCAGCATTTGGTATGTGTTTCAGCCATTCACAATGCAAATTCCGAGTTAAGCAAAACGTTTTTTGATAAAATAACATCTTAAAGAAGCGTTACCAGTCTTCCATCCGTTCTTCATCTTCTGGTCGATTTCTTATTATAGATTCTCCCTCCACTATTCCCAGTTTGTATCTTCACAAACTGAAAAGGCTCCTTTCCCGTCTTGGTGTTCACCTGTTTGACGAAAAACTGTCGGCCCTGCAACTAAAATTGAGTTAAGGTATTGTCCTCGACTCAGTGTTCATGATGGCTTCCCTACCCACAGACTAGATCTCTCGAATTCCCGAGATATCAGTCTTACATTTCCGTATCAGTTATTTCCAAGCGTCAGTTGCTCAGCTTGGTCACCTCAATTTTGCATGCGCATCACCCCCCAGAGTCATGCTTTTATTTCCATGCACTCGATCTTGCTGAGTCTGTTCCCTCCCTCCTTGACCAGGATACTCTGGATGAGGGCTGCCGTTCTGACTTTTCCTTCTGGTCTAGACTGCTTCTCGACTGGAACGGCAAATCTTTTTTTACGACGACATCATTCTGTCTGCAGATACGCTTACATTTTTAAAGATGCTGTCCATCGGCAGGTTTTGGGGGGTTCTTTAAAAATAGTTGGTTCGCAGATTCATGGCCTTCTCCCCTCATCCATTCACAATCCTTTCCTCTCTGCGAGGTTTACCCTAAAGCCGTAGCTTGCCGTCTATGGGGCCCGCTTTGGAGAAAGAAGCGCATATCCACTTACTGTGACAACATTTGTGTTGAAGCATAAAATTCGCTCCTCCTTTCAATCTCTCATGCCATTATATAGCAAGCAGTCGCAATAACATTATTCTCCAGTTCCCGATCATTTCAAATTCCAGACTTTCTGTCAACTTTGACCTATGGTCGACTCCCATCCGACCCCTGTTCCTCCTTTTCAGGAACTTATTTTCAGTTAACCCACTCTCTCCAGTCATACTTACTTTCCTCCAGTTTTACATTAAGTCAGATTTAGCTCCTTCCACTCTCATATCCTATAATTTTGCATGACAATTATTTGCAAAATTAGTTCGGTCTTAACATACCTTTTATATCTCATTACTTCTTCTTTGGCATTCATTTCTTACTGCTTTGACAGTCGCCATTTTAACTTCCTTACAGTCACAGCTTATTAGCAGGTATCATCTTCTTTTCAAAATGATCCAACTCTCCTAGCCTCTTGGCAAACTACTCATGATGGCCCCTTCTGCCCTTTTTCTTGCTATGTTTAAATTTGTTCAAAATGCACAAAATGTTCTTGCATTCCACAGCTCTTTTCATTACACCAGACGGTTCTCCTACATCAGCACACTGGTTTCAATAACATCTTAGAACTGTTAGAATCATGTGGCCTTTCATCTAGCCTTTATTCCAGCCATTCATTCACGATAGGAGCAGCCACAACAGCAGCTGTTTGTGGAGTCTCTGTGGCTTCTCTCCAACAATTGGGCCGATGGTGATCATCAGCCTATGCCTCATATATCCGTCCTGAGCATTCATCCATCCTAGCTATTCAATGCTCTCTCGGCCTTTAGGGTAAGCTGACTGCAAATACTGGTGGTGGATTTGAAACTCATTCATATCTCTAACCAGACTCTGTATGCTTGACTCTTTAAAATTTGTATTTTATAACTCATCCTCACATCACACTCCTGTAACTCCTCACCCTATATGGTTGATATTCCAGGCTCCATTCGTCTCTTTATCCGATCATTCATCTCAATGAACCTTTTGGTAGGCCCTCGTGGCACTGGCCCCCTTTTGGTAGGGGGGGGCCTGCCCTCGCGGCACTGGCTTCCTTTTGGTAGGCCCTTGTGGCACATCTCCTCTATTACTCATCCTGCTGTTCTGTTTTTTAGCTTTCGAGTCAAGTCTCTCTGCCTTCTGAGCATGTTGACGCACTGGCCTCAACCTTGGCAATTTTTTGGGGGTAACATCCCTGTTCTCATACACCTGCTTATGCATATTAAAGACCTGCTGAGGTCTGAGCCCCAAAGTCTTAAAATAATTGTATCAATAAAATTTTTCTAATTGTCTTCTTTCCGTGTGAGTTTTTCAGATTGAATTTGTGTCAGTAGCTTACTCTAGTTGCATACAAAAATGTTATGAAAGAATATTACATCCCGCTGACATATTAGTTATTTAGGTGTTTATGCTTTTGTTTTTACCCAATTTGTTAGTAAATAAAGTCTGCCGTGTTCATTTACAAATATAATGGAAGTACGTACTGCGCATGCGGCGTAGGGGTTAAAACAAGGAAGTTGCTAACAGCTATTAGCATCTCCCAGCGAAACAATAAACAATGGTCCACTATCCAATGAAATAAAACCACTCAAAATATGATTCCAAGAGGAAAAAGACTGGAACGTTGCTGGGAATACAGTATTAATGTTGGTGTTCACTGAAGTGGACGCTACACCTGCTGAGGCTCAGATGTGACCGCAGAGTTGATTGACGTGAGTAAATGTTCTGATATGAGGCTCTTAAAGTTGAGCTGCCACTTTATAGCTAGGCATTGCAGAGGGTCTGGCATTATTTACAATTGAGTTATAAATTAAGCGAACCGGCATTATGATAGTTCACCAATACTGGCTCTAGATGTCGCCACGTCTGTTTATATTTGATTGCGCCCGAGAGGGATTTTTTTTTTTTTGGCTCAAAGGACAATCAAAACACAATCAAGATGGAGGCTTGGTGTATATAACCTTATTTTATTGTGATCAAATGGTTTTTGGTCTTTTTTTTAATCATATTACATGGCTATATACCTTTAAATTCTGTCAAGACAGAAGCTGTCATCTTTGTACCATAGTCTTGAAACAAACTTCTTAATCTGGATGGCATTCAATTGGCTCTGATAATAAAGTAAAAAACCTTGGTGTTATTTTTGACCAAGATATGTCATTCAAATCCCATATTAAATAGGTTTCCAGAGTTTCCTTTTTTTTTTTCAACGCCAGAGAATTAGAAATATTCTGTCCAGGCGTGATGTTGAAAATTAGTCCGTGCTTTTATTGCTTCAAGGACTATTGTAATTCTTTACAATCTGGAAGTCCACAAAATGCAGTTTGAAATCTTCATCTTATCCAAAATCCTGCAGCAAGATTTCTGATAAATTAAAAAGAGATCTGTCAGGGTTCTCTGTGTTGTTCTGCTCTAATTCTACTCCTCAGGTGTGCCTAGTTGGCTGAGGGGGCGTGGCCCACACCTGCAGCTTGTTGCAGGCGGCTTCCTCTGGCTTCTTAAGCAGAGCGCTGACAGATGGAAGACGCCAGAGCCTTAACCAGTCGTGGTACGACGTGGCCTGTGACCCAACTCCTGAAAACCTGCTCGTGAGTTTTTCGTCTTTGAATTTTGACAAATTTTGGATCTCCCTGTTTTTGTCACAGTTTTTGGTGCTTGGATGCACTCACCCGTCTTGACGTCTTGTCCGAAGAGACAGAGCTACAGAATCCTCCTGCTCAGATTTTGCTCTGGCGCTCCCCTCATACTCCCTGGATGTTACCCAGCGGGGCCTGAGATTCCCCCTCCCGGATTCTGCTGGCTCTTCTCGCACTCTGGTCAATCCATCTGTCACCCACTGCCGAGGAGGCTCGCTCTGGATCCCTCACCAGTACATCTGCCGCCCTCTGCCACTAGCTGCCTAATCACCAACAGAGTAGGATCACAGAGTTCCCTCGGCGCTATTTCTCCCCGGTTAGGTCCGCCCAGCTTTGTGGTAAGCAGCGCAGCTTCTAGTAGTTCTCCTGGTTCACCTTTCAGAGTCACTTACTCTCCTTCTCTCTAAAGTCTCTCCAGCCGTGACGTTCTGACCCTGTCGAAGTTGCCTGTAGTCCCGTCCTTTATACCTGCCTGTTTCCTAAATAAACATCTTAAAACTGTGCCTTGCTTCCCGATCGTATCTGCATGTGGACTCGTCATCTGAAAACCATGACAAGATCATATTTCTCCTGTCCTAGCTACCCTTCATTGGCTTCCTGTTAAATCAAGAATATATGTTAAAATTCTTCTTTCATATTAAGCCCTTAGTAATCAAGGTCAATCATACATTAGAGATCTGATTTCTCCATATTTACCTAACAGAGCACTTCATTCTCAGACTGCATGACTACTTGTGGTTCCTAGACCAACTAAAGTAGGATGGGAGGCAGATATTTTAGTTATCAGGCTCCTCTCCTGTGGAACTAACTCCCAGTTTTAGTCTGTGAGGCAAACACCTTGTCTACTTTTAAGACTAGGCTTAAACTGTTCCTTTTTGACAAAGCTTATAGTTATATTGGCATAGGTTATCCTGAGCTACCTCAGTTACTATTGGCTTAGGCTGCTGCAGGACATCAGGGTCTGTTTCTCTGACTCTGCAGAGTTTTCCTACTATTCTCTCATTTTGCATTATTTGTTGGCATTTCAACTTAAGTTTATGTTCTCTCTGGGTTTTTTTTTCATAGCAGGTACATCTAGCCTGGTGAGGTGTTTAGCCATGACAGCAGCCTGGGGGGCAAATTGTCTGCCATTACCCTTTCTAACATGGATAGTATTCCTGGATAAATGTGGCTTCTGTGTTATTTTTGTGTCTCAGTTCTTTCTTCTCAAACCCCAGTCAGTCGTGGCGGATGGCCATTCTAACTCAGCCAGGTTCTGCTGGAGGTTTACCCCTGTAAAGGACAAACCCTCCAATCTGGCTGATTTACAACAATTCCACAAAGATGTGTGGAAAAATTCCTCCACATAATTGGAGAAGAGTCATTGCAAGTTATCACTGCTAAGAGTGGCCCAGTCAGCTTTTAGATTTAGGTGACACAAGGCCATATGGGTTTGGATTTTTTTCTTCTTCGTTAATTAATATTAACCTTAATTTGTGTTTACTTGTGTTGTCTTTGAGTGATAATTTAATTTGTTTAATGTTCTGAAACATTTAAGTGTGACAAACATGCAAAACAAAACAAAAAAAGAAATCCAGAAGAGGCCAGACTTTTTCACGCAACTGTAGTCAATTTAAATTGTGTGTGTGTGTGTGTGTGTGTGTATATTGATATCTTTAAGAATTAAGATCTTTACTGACACTATAAGTTATGTATTTTTGATGAGGCAGATGCCAGCTCAGAATTCACATAATGTGACAACTTTTCTCTGCCAATGGCACAAGGTGCAGAGCCGTTGCTCAGCAGCAGCTCCTCCTGCACGTGCACAACAAGGTGCAGAGCCGTTGCTAAGCAGCAGCTCCTCCAGCACGTGCACAACAGAGTACGTAAACAGAACAGCATAACTTGCATGTAAATGTTGACCATTCAAAAGGAAACATAATTTACCTGAGACTAGCACGTTATGTCAAATAAAATGAAGAAAAGTCCCTCGATGAAGCTTTGTTTCCTCCGAAAGATTGTGTGTGAGCTTGAGGTGCATGTTTAGTGTGGTGCATGTCGAGGGTTTCTCAATGGGGGGGGGGGGGCAGTTGGGGTGGGACTTGCAGTTAAAACTAAGCTATTCTGCTCACTGACTGTTAAAAATAAATAAATAAATAAAGACTCTTGTCAAAGGAACTATACCTGATTCTGTAAAAAAAAAAATGTATGCCCTGCTTTCTGGTCTGGTTCTAATGTGCTCAGGTCTCTATTTTTTGTTTTTACAAATCCTCTGACAATCATCTGCACCACAAAAGAGGTTCTGCAGAATCACAATACCTTCCTGAGAGACTTTCTTCCATGGATGGGGAGGGTACATGAAGGCTGCATTCTGGATTTGATCATTAATATCTTCATCTTCATTGAAAGGGAATGTCCCACTGAGACTGCAGTCATACAATAAAGTTAAAAGATAAAATAGATCTATTAAGACATGCATTTTCTGTAGTTAAATAGTTTCAAATGTGCCACTTTTACAAATCAAACATAAAATAAGGAAAGGGGAGAAAAATGGAAAATACAAGGACTTCAAAAGTTCAACAGATTTGAAATTTTAGTTTCAAATTTATTTCTGATACCCTACCTGACGTAGATGATGACTCCCACTGACCACATATCCAGAGAACGGTTATAACCTTTATTTCTCAGGACTTCAGGAGCAAGATATGCCGGTGTGCCAACCACTGATCGTCGAAATGACTTCTCACCAATGATCCGAGCAAATCCAAAGTCACAAAGCTTTACCTGCAGCAGGACGAGGAGGGTTGATTAGCAAAATTCCACTGCTCAATTTGCTTTCCCTGTGACAAGTGACAGGCCATGACAGGTGCTTTCCAGTCCTGGTTCTCAGAGCACAGTGTCATGAGTAGCATTAAATCAGACCTGGTATTCTGAACAACATACATTCACCATGGGGAAAAATATTAATGTTTGGCTTTCAATTATGTATATGAAGCATTCTCCTGGCTCAATCTTTGACAACAGCTCTTATGAGAAATAATGCACATTACTTAAATTATTTGGAAAATGGAAATTATTTTATGTTCACATAAAAGACAGGCCTTCAGTCCAAAGAGTACAATAAGTGTTTCCTCTATACCTGTTGCAGTATAGTTCTCAATTATGGTTATTTTAATTAAGAATAAAAGCAGGACTTTTTTTTATTAAGAAACACAGACAGTTCTACTAAAACTAAATATGCTTAGAAACAAAGACTTTGAATATATTATATTGCCATGCACCATCCATCCCCGAACTTGTAAAACAAAAACAGTGGATTTGTGTAATTATATTGCCTCCATATATTCTCCCCATCACAGTAAAACTTTAATGATGTACACTATTGATATGTTACTTGTAATACATAATTTAATCAGGGTAATTAAAGTGAAATGCAGCCAAAGCATAATTTACATTCATGCAATGTGCACATTGGTGCACATCCACATACTACCTGAGGAAGAGAGTCCGCAGAAGCCAGAAGCACATTTTCCGGCTTCAGATCACAGTGGACAATATTCTTGAAGTGGAGATGACGAAGAGCCACTAGGATCTAATGATGAAGCAGAAAAGTCCTTGTCATCAGCAGAAGTATGACAAGAACAAACTAAAAAGTAGATTGTATTAAAAATGCAACATGAACTCTGCCTACCAAGTTTAGATCAACTATGCCTACCAAGTCAGGTGCAATTTGCACAAATTTTGTTATGTCACATATGGACTTTTTTCAGACTTATCTTTTTTATGTTTTGTTTCCACAAACAAAACAGAAACAGAAGTAATAAAGTTAATTTACTTTGCATACGCACTGCATTTAGGGATGTTGGTGACTGAGAAACTTCTAAACTGAAAGTCTACCACCCCACCTAAATGCACTGACTGGCTCAGCAAGACGTTTTCAGCTGCTCAAAAGTTAAAACCACACTTGCATAAACCCAACATACAGAACTGATTTGAGAGGGCTTCCTAACACAGTGTCCCACATATGTTGGGACACCAGCATGTATGGCCTTACCAGCAGGTATTAGGCTGGTCTCAACTTTTTTACATGGTACTTGTTTTACGTTTACAACTGCATTGTGTCATGGTGCAATTTTGACCTGCCTGCTTCCCCATGAACCTTCTCCTTTCCACCTCTCTGGTAGTTCACTCTCCACTTCCTCATTAGTTCCACCTGCCGTGCCTAATCAGATCTGGACTCATTCCACCTGCAAACCCCTCTATAAAAGCCTACCTCAGTCAACCATTCCCTGCCGCAATCACATGTATCGATCTCACTATAGTATCAGATAGACTGGCAAATTCATGTGTGTGGAATGTGGAGGAAAACACAAGTATTGGAAGTGATCATTATCCAATAATATTTTCTGTTAATTTTAAAATAGATGTACAAGAAAGGCCTATTCATGAGAAATGGAAGTTTGAAAAAGCAGATTGGGAAAAATTCAAAGAATTATGTAACAAATCAGTAGAATCAATTTCAATGAAGGAAGATATTGAGGAATGCTCTTCTAAAATCACTCAGATAATTTTAAATGCAGCATTGAAGAGTATACCGTATAAATAAATTAGTAAATTACAGACCTATATCTAATCTTCTTTTCTTATCTAAAATTCTTGAGAAAGTAGTTGCCAATCAACTTTGTGAACATTTACAAAGTAATGACCTACTTGAGGAGTTTCAGTCAGGCTTCAGAGCTCATCATAGCACTGAAACAGCTCTGGTGAAGGTCACTAATGATATTCTCATGGCCTCAGATAATGGACTTGTGTCTATACTTGTCCTGTTAGATCTCAGTGCTGCGTTTGATACAGTTGATCACAATATTCTCCTACAAAGACTTGAACATACTGTAGGGATTAAGGGGAAAGCATTAGGCTGGTTTAAATCTTATCTGTCAGACAGATTCCAATTTGTTCATGTTAATAATAAATCTTCCTCAAACTCTAGGGTCACCTGTGGAGTACCACAGGGTTCAGTCCTTGGACCAATTCTCTTTACTATATATATGCTTCCGATAGGCAAAATTATCAGACAGCATGGGATTAATTTCCACTGTTATGCTGATGATACTCAGCTATATTTATCCATAAATCCTGATGAATCCAATCAATTACTTCGACTGCAGTCATGTCTTGATGACATCAAAAGCTGGATGACTTTAAATTTCCTGCATCTAAATTCTGACAAGACCGAAGTTTTAATCTTTGGGCCAGAGTCCTCAAAAAATAAACTTCTTAACCAATCACTTAATCTGGGTGGCATTAACCTGGCCTCTGGTAATAAAGTAAAAAATCTTGGTGTTATTTTTGACCAAGACATGTCATTTAAATCCCATATTAAACAGGTTTCCAGAGTTTCCTTTTTTCACCTCCGGAATATCGCCAAAATTAGAAACATTCTGTCCAGGAGTGATGCTGAAAAACTGGTCCATGCATTTGTTACTTCAAGGCTGGACTATTGTAATTCTTTACTATCAGGAATTCCACAAAATGCAGTTCAAAGCCTTCAGCTGATCCAAAATGCTGCAGCAAGAGTTCTGATGAAAATCAACAAGAGGGATCATATTTCTCCAATTTTAGCTTCCCTTCATTGGCTTCCTGTTAAATCAAGAATAGAATTTAAAATTCTTCTTCTAACGTATAAAGCCCTTCATAATCAAACTCCATCATATATCAGAGCTGTAATTACCCCGTATGTTCCTAACAGAGCACTTCGCTCTCAGACCGCAGGTCTGCTGGTGGTTCCTAGAGTCTCTAAAAGTAGAATGGGAGGCAGATCCTTTAGCTATCAGGCTCCTCTCCTGTGGAACCAACTCCCAGTTTTGGTCCGTGAGGCAGACACCCTGTCTACTTTTAAGACTAGGCTTAAAACTTTTCTTTTTGACAAAAATTATAACTAGTGACTCATGTTACTCTCAGCTACCTTTATAGTTTTACTGCTATAGGCTTAGGTTACTGGAGTATATCAGGATCTAATTTTCTCACTATATTGAGTTCTACTGTTCTTCAATTATGCATTATGTGTTGTCATTTCTGCTTTAACTTTCTGTTCTCTCTCTTTTCTCTTCATAGTAGGTACACCTGGTCTGGCGTTCTGTTAACTGTGACATCATCCAGAGAAGACGGCTCACCCGCTACTACCATCTAATGTAGAACAGATTACTAGATCAATGTGTGCTTCTGTGCTTTTTTGTTTCTCTTGTTGTGTCTCTGTTCTGTCTTCTGTAACCCCAGTCGGTCGAGGCAGATGACCGTTCATACTGAGCCCGGTTCTGCCGGAGGTTTTTTTTCCCGTTAATGGGTGGTTTTTCTTCCCACTGTCGCTTCATGCTTGCTCAGTATGAGGGATTGCAGCAAAGCCATGTACAATGCAGATGACTCTTCCTGTGGCTCTACGGTTCCCCAGGAGTGAATGCTGCTTGTCGGGACTTTGATGCAATCAACTGGTTTCCTTATATAGGACATTTTTTACCAATCTGTATAATCTGACCCAATCTGTATAATATGATTGAACTTGACTTTGTAAAGTGCCTTGAGATGACATGTTTCATGATTTGGCGCTATATAAATAAAATTGAATTGAATTGAATTGAATTAAATCAATTGGGAGAAAAGAAAAAAGAATACCTTGGTGGAATGATGAATGTACAAAAGCAATTAAAGAACGTAATAAAGCATTTAGAGTGTTAAAGAAAAATTTGAGTCAAGAAAATTTGATTAATTATCAGAGGAAAAGAGCTCAAGTTCATAGAGTTATAAAGAACAGTAAGAGGAATACATGGAGAAGTTATTGTTCTGCAATAGGAGGTGAAGTTAGAATAGGAGAGGTTTGGTCAATGTTAAAGAAAATGAGTGGGAGTAAAGTATTTGTTAAAATACCAGTATTAGAGGATGATGGAATAATTGCAATAACAGATAAGGAAAAAGCTAATGCTTTGGGAAAGAAGTTTGCTAGTGTGCATAACGGGGACCATTTAGATAATAATCATAAACAGAATATGGAGAAGATACTAGTTGAAAATAGAGATATATTTATTCACAAAGAAAGTGAGGAAAATGCATTAGATACAGAAATCAATATGAATGAATTAAAAATTGTGTTAAAAGGTGTCAGAAATAGTGCAACAGGAGAAGACAAGTTAAGTTATATAATGTTTCAGAAAGTACCTGACAAATTATTTGAGATTATATTATATTTATTTAATAAAATTTGGAAAGAAGGTCAAATGCCAAAAAGGTGGAAAAGTGTGTTGATATTGCCATTTAATAAGCCTGGGAAAAATCCTAATAAAGTTGGAAATTATAGACCTATTGCCTTAACATCGCATTTATGTAAATGGATGGAAAAATACTGGTAAGAAGACTAAATTATACTCTTGAAAAACAAGGAATATACGCACCATATCAATGTGGGTTTAGAAAAGGCCGTTCTACTATGGATGCTGTAGTGAAAGTAAGTAATGAAATGGAAAAAGCATTTAAAATGAAAGAAATAATGAGCATTGTTTTCTTAGATATAGAAAAGGCTTATGATTCAATGTGGAGGGAAGGATTATTAATTAAATTAAATATGATGGGAATTAGTGGTAGATTTTATAATTGGGTTCTAGATTTTTTAACAGAAGAATTAGAGTTAAAGTAGGATCTGAAATCTCAGATCAATTTGAAATAAATAATGGAATTCCACAAGGAAGTGTTATTAGTCCAGTATTGTTTAATATAATGATTAATGATATTTTTATGAAATTAGATAGAAGGATTGGATCAGCTTTGTATGCTGATGACGGGGCCATTTGGACAAGAGGACGAGATCCCATAATAGTAAGAAATAGAATAAAGGAGACAATAGGAGAAATTGAAAAATGGTCATATAAATGAGGTTTTAAGCTATCGTCAAGTAAATCTTGTCATATGATATGTACAAAAAAGAAAAAGATAGATGAACAGAGTTTGGAACTATATGGTCACAATATGGAGACAGTAAGTCATTTTAAATATCTGGGTATATGGCTAGATCAAAAAGGAACATGGAGAACACATATAGAAAAAGTAGAGACGAAATGTAAGAAAATCATAAATCTCATGAGAGCACTATAGCAGGAAAAGATTGGGGAGTAAGTAAGCAAGCATTGGTGCATATTTATAAGGTGTTAATGAGATCCACAATAGATTATGGGTGTTATGTATATGGAGCAGCAGCTAAAACAAATTTAATGAAAATAGAAAGAGTGATTAATAAAGCAATGAGAATTTGTACTGGTGCAATGAGAACAACACCAACTAAAGCAATGCAGGTAGAGCTAGGAGAAGTGCCTTTAGATTTAAGGAAAGATCAACTCATGGTTACATATTGGTGTCGATTATATGGATGTGGAAATGAAAATATAACAAAAAGTGTTATAAATGAGTGTTGGGAATATAATTCTTTTAAAGGTAAAGGTTTTGGATGGATAATAAAAGATAAAATAGAAGAATATAAAATTGGAAATAAATGGTTTAACTCACCTACACCTATAAGTAATATATCTATTTGGTTATTTCCAAATGTCGAGATAGATTTTAATATAAGGGAATTAAAGAAAGAGTGGGTAAACAGTAGGAAAGGTCAAATGGAAAATCATTATATAAAAACCAAATATTATAGCTATTTAGATTTATATACAGATGGATCTAAAGATGATAAAGGAAAAGTAGGTATAGGAATATACATTCCAATGATGGAGATAAGTATTGGGAGGAGATTACCTGATCAGATGTCAGTATATACACAGCAGAAATGATGGAAATAATTATAGGATTACAATGGATAGAGGAAATAAAGCCAGAAAGCTGTTATTAAATATCTTAATATAGGATTATACTATAACATTTAAAAGGTATATAGATGTATGTGTGTGTGTATATATATATATATATATATATATATATATATATATATATATATACATACACATATATATGTGTGTGTGTGTGTGTGTGTGTGTGTGTGTATATATATATATATAGATAGATATATATGGGTATATGGATATATAGATGTATGTATGTATATATATAGATATGTGTATTTATGGATATATATAGATATACATAGATATATGTAAATATAGATAGATTTATAGATATAAATATAGACATGTAGATATATACAGGTATATATGTAGATGTAGATATTAATAAAATAAATATTACATTGATAGGGCCCATGCTACATACTCCGGTACAGTGGGTGGCGGTATGCACCTAAAAGCTAAGGTTGCAATCTGCCAGTAAACAAAAAGAAGAATAAGAGGAACCATTCCCTGCCGGATCGTTTCAGTGTTCTCATGACAGCGTCTGCAGTCTTCACCTGCCAAGCCTCCGCTCCCTGCACCTACCAAGCCTAAGCTCTGCCGTCCAGCTCCAGCCATCATCACACGCCTGCTACAGTTTGGTACAGCCTCCGGTTCTCTATTCCATTTTTCAATCCTTCAATAAAAACTCTTAAAGTCTATGTCTTGTACCGAAAAAATATCCTGAAAACCGTTGAATAACTTCCAGAACAAGGTAAACTTTGAATTTTCATGTATCAAAAGTGTTCAAATGAAGTTTAAATATGAAATATCGCACATTTTTTACACCGATTATGGTATTTCGCGTTTGAGTGCTGCCTCCGTTTACGATCGGCCATTTCCGACAGTGTGACGTCAGTTCAAGAACACCAAGAACGCGCAAACCGAACTTGCATAGAAACACACATTGTTTACATTGTACAACCGGTACGGCGAACCAGGATATATATGGATGTTTTCTGGGATCTTCTTTCACACACCAAATCTGCGGATCAACGTGTACTTTGAGCAAGCGCTTATAAAAATATTGCCGAACTAATCACAAGATAAAATGCCTTCTAGGTGCGTAGTTAGTGGCTGTAGTGTCGCTTATAGGCCTAGTGCAGACCACAGTGAAGTTGGTTTGATATTGACTCCCCGGAGTCAGCGGGATCTAGCTCACGGTTGATCCGGTTGAAGGACTCCGATTTCGGCCAGTGTCTCTCAGCTGCTTCCTCCTCCCATACGTGATGGAACAGTTAGGAACCATCAACAAATCTGATTTGATTTTTGTTTCCCAAGAGTGCTCGGCTGACTCCGCGGAGCTTGAATGTCCAATGTCAAACCAACTTCACCGCTGTCTAGTGCAGGCCAGAAAGTATCGCTACATACTTGGCCGGTGGATCAAAAGTTCCGAAAGAAATGGGATAAAATCATAAAAGAAACGTGAAAGGACTGGATTGCCGGCAGTGTCAAAAGAGTTTTATGCAATTCACACTTCACGAGCGAGGAAGTCGTAGTGTTAGCAGACAGTGTTATTGCCGACGTTGAGGAATGTTCGGGCTCATTTGCATATACAGCAAGTTTTATCGAAATTACTTCCAAACGGCGCACATAATTCACATATAATATACATTTATTTACTCTGGTGACTATTTGAATGCATCTGCGTTAAAATACATTTTATGTGCAACTTAGACTTTAAGACGTGGCTCTGTGTGTGGCTAAATTTGGGTTCAATAGTACGTTTCCTGACACATTTTTCTGTAAGTCAAATTTTGTAAATTTGTAACTGGCAGACTTTTTTATGTTGTGGGTTTGTCTGCTTTTCGGGTAATGTTGTCCACCCTAACCCTAACCACACTACATACAGTTAAAAACTGTAAATAAACCAAAAAACTAAAAAAATAGAGCAATCTGGATCCCATAAGCATATGTTGTGCTATTCATTAATTATATTAATATTTTTTTAATATATAAATATTTTTATTCATATCCACTGTCATTTGATATGTATTTCTTATTTTGCTTTCATCGCCAGGTGTGGAAATACCTGTAAAATTGTGTGTTTTTATAGTTTTCCAATATACTGAAAATCTATCATATACTGACATATTTGGGATGTAATAGTACACAAATATGTATGAAAATTTTGGTACAGCCCTTTGGGTTTGGACTACACATGTATAAAATTAATACAGTGGTATTTTAAAGCTTAACACTTGCAGACTTGCAGTTTATGTGCAGTACTACGCTCTGTGGTGACATCAAAGTGTGGACTCCTAGTTAACACTAAAGTCTGCCATTTAAGCAAAGTTAAGGTTTCTTATTCAGCGACAGTGATGATGGAGAAAGAAGGAAAGACCAGACGAAAGGGTTGTCAGCATTTTTCAACTCTTAATTTAAGTAGTCACCAAAAACAACTTAAAACTGCATGTAAACACCACTGACGCTGTAGAAAAACGTGTCAAGCTCCAAATCATACAGCATAGGTAGCATTCCACCAGACCAAAAGTACTATATACAAATATACCACGAATGTACAGACTTTCAGAATTATGTGAAAATAAAATTAACTACTTGTGTGAAAATATAAGTGTTTGTAAATAAAAGGATGTTTGATTTCCATTTCTGTATTCTGATTGTGTGCTTGCTCACTTACTCACTCTCTTGCTCATTCTCAACAACCATTTTATGTAATACAGACAGCAGTTCTTTACAAAGTTAAAATATTTCTAAATTTATTACTTACTGCGTAAAGCATACGTTGCAAGATCATACGGTGTGTATTTTCACTTTTGAAAAAGTGACTAAATGATTTTAAACAAAGTTTAGATGATCTATTTGAACAAAACATTTGCAAACACATCAAGCACACCTAGAACACTGGATTGGTTTACTGACACGTTTCTTGCAAGAAAGAGGAGATGAAGAGAAAATCTTATGAAATTCTCGGTCCCTGGACTGCACCTATCACCAACAGACTGAGGAAGAGGCTGGCTGTGGGAAATTCAACACCTGTAAACATCGGCTTACGTGGTGTGCAACTACAGTTAAATGGCTGACTTTCTAACATCCTCTATAAAAGGATGTTATAAAACTCTGAGGCAATAATTTTTCATTTATTTCCTTCTACTTGGTACGATTAAGACTAAATAGGGCATGTAAAACCCCCACCATGGGAGCTACACTGAAAAATGGAATGACGTCACTGCTTTTTCTTCATTCACATCAGAGAACAGTGCACAAGAAGCAGAATTTTCAAAATAACAAACTGCAACGCTATCAGCTGTGTTGATGCATTTTTCTTCTGGTAAAACCCAACAACAAGTAGATAGAATGGAAGGAAAAAAAAGGTGGCTTTGGCCTGGAAGGTTCATAACAGCTGTAGGTATGTTTGCAATAGAAATACTTGAGTTTCACCTGTTGATTCGCTTATTTTTTAATGCAGAGCTTTAAAAGACCCCCTTTATTTACAGCTTGTGATTATCATTTTATAAACTATAGCAATAAAAATTACCTGTGTGACAAGGAACTTCGTAATTCTCTCCGGCAACCGGCCTTTCTCACTGGACAGAATCATCTCAAGCATGTCTCCGTGGAGCTTCTCCATCACCACAAATACTCGTTCCAGTGTCTCAAACATGCACTCCAGGTTGACCACGCCTGGGTGGTGCAAACTCTGACAGAAAAGGGGAAAAAAATTCATTTAACTCTCCTTTGGAATTAACACATCATTCTGTAACCCATTCTGTAAGTAACTGGTATGTACTCATAAGCATAACAATTATTTCTCTAACATACATGTAGGATGCTGTCAGCATGTTTTAGACACAGGCCACATAAAGCTATACGCAGTATAAGGACCTGGGTGAATCTTGAAGAATCTTCTTTGCCAAGCTGACTACGAGATGCAGAGGTTGACTTGTGAAGTAGGCAATGTTCTAGGCAGATTCAGATCTGACCAGTTGTAGCAGACAGAACCAGACTTGACCAGGTTTTGCTGACAGAACCAGAACTAACCAGGAGATGAAGGCAGAGGTTGCCGGCAGAGTCAGACTTGACTAGAAGCCCTCGATGTGTTCCCAGAACAAGCAAAGCGAGGCACAAAAAAACCCAGAAGAATCTTTTACCAGGCTGTGCACACAAGCACTAGTTAACCAGAACTAGTGGAGCAGGGCGAGGATAGGTCCAAAGAATCAAACTGGTAGAGTGACAGGAAGACACTGGGAACCAACATGCATGCAGCGACATAAGACGAGACATCCTGGCAAGGACAGGCTGGCTAAGGCTGGTTTAAAAAGACTGTGAGACAGGTGAGCAGAGTGGGCACTAATTAGGTGTAGCAGGTTGAGCTGACCAGGTGCTGAGTGGTAGCTGATTAGATGGTGACTGGTGGATGAAAGATGACAGAGCTGATTGATAAAATCAGTCCAAAATGTTCCAAAACAAAAACAAAAGTCCAAAATCATGATATCAGGGCATTCCTGAAATGATGACAAAGTACTAAATTTAGACACATGCGTCAGGCCACCTTGTGGTCGTACAAACAGAGCAATAACGCTTCAATAGTTTACTTGCATGAGTCAAATTGATAACAGATCTGTCCTGAATAGTGCCTCGATAGACAATAATATGGCAACAACAAAGCTGCTGTGTTGGTATTTGCCCGAGTGACTAGCGATATGATGATCGTGATCATACAAAGGGAGCTTTTAACCGAAAGGAGTTTACTAAATTCAGCCAGACAAGCAGAAAACGTTTTAGACAGTTAATTAATAAAGGCAGGAAATTACGGAACCAGACAGACAGGGAGGGTTACTAGAAGGATGATCAGAGTTCGTAGTCCAGAAACCACAGATGTGCAAGAATTTCCAGAGCAGAATCCGAGAGCAGAGTCAGGGCACAAATCCAGGTCTGGTAACAGGTATGCAAACAGATCAGGTAGGGGTCAGGCAGGCTCAGATAACAGGAGGCAGAAACAGGTCAGGAAAACAGGAAGGGCAATCAGGTATAACAGGGATCAGGCTGGCTCAGATAATCCGCAGGCAAAATCGGGTCAGATCTCAGGTAGGCAGGCAAACACAAAATGCGGGACTAGACTCACCGAATGGCTCAAAATAATCTGGCAATGAAGAGTGGACAGGTATAAATAGGGAAGTGAAAAGTTGAAAACCAATTGCTGGCAACAGGTGGAATTGATCTAAGGAAGGGTGGTGACTGGGAGTGGAACGAACTGATTGGTTAGTGACTGGTGGCTGAGAGGTGAACAGAACTGACCTGCTTACTGGCTGGTGACAGAGGAGTGAACAGGTTAAATAAAGAGAAGTTCAAAACTAAAACCAAACAAAACCCAAACTCTGACAGTCTCTACAGTTCCTCGGTGGTAAGGAGCCAACACTTGAACATCCAGACCTGAAACCAGCGACTGCAGCATCTGTGCAGATAAGCAACATTTTTTTGCGTTTTCGTAGCGGCTTTAAAACTTAATACAATCCATGAGGGGTGTTTATGTAAGTTTTAGTGTTGCATAGTCCACTTAGTATAAGCAGCTTTGGGCTTATTTTTCTCTAAAGTCATTTGTGAGTCGGCGGTTGTGGTTTCCTGCGGCTGTTTTTGAACATGAAGTCACTTTTTTGGGCTTCGCTTTTTTCAAACAGATGCCTTTTTACAAGAAAGCAGGGCTCAACCCACATCCCCCACAACTACTTTACAAGCAAGAAAAGTCCCAGTGTGTATAAATACCAGCTAAATACGTGCATTTGTGATGAATAGAAGTTTCGTGTGGTGGCCTTTTGCTTCTTTTCATGGATAAAGTCGATTCATTCTCACAGTGATCTTGTTTGTGTGTGTGTGTGTGTGTGTGTGTGTGTGTGTGTGTGTGTGTGAAGGTGAGATAGGATCTGAGTCTCTGATTACAGTGTGATGATTGACTATTTTTAATTAAAACATAGGCCTGTAATAATACATATATTTTTTCTTAACATTAGCTGTAATTCTACGCAGATTCAGCGGGTTTCTTCCTTGGGTGTGATCCGTTGTGAGAGAGGAGAGTACAGCTTCTCCTACCTTTAGACTAATACTACTTTCTTTCCCTTCATTTTGAGCCCTATACATTTCAACCTACGTCTAAACTGTTCTATGCTGGGTTGAAAGCAGGTTGAAATGAAGCTACTGAGACTTGGTCATCTTCCAAAATGATTAATATTGAGGTTGTTGCCATTTTAATTAGCACTCTTCCTGTCTGAGCAGCCGGGAAACTAGGCTTTCTCAGGAAAAATGTGACGTCATTTGAGCAATGGCTCACTGATGGAGCTTGAGAGTTGCGCAGCTTTTTGTAACATGCACAAAACTTCTTTAAGGTTTTTTGTCATGGTGGCAACATATCAGTAGTGGCAACCTTTCCATGGCAACTTACCCATATCCATTATCTTTGGCACACACTCACCAGTGTCAATAGGTCATTAGAGAATTTGAAAGAGGACTGGCAATGCTCGCTCTATGTCATTGCTTTGACCTCATCATGCCCACAATAACTGGCAGTGTTACAAGATTATTGATGTAACAACACTTTAGGGATAACAAGGGCTTTACACTGGGTCCTGCTGCTATTCTGGTTGTAACCAAAAATATATTATCATCCAACTGCACAATACATACCAAACCATCCTTTGACCCTTTGCGTATGGATATGGGTAGACTATCACCTTTATGTTTGATAGATCAGGGTTTCCAGTTTAAGAGAAAGGCATACACTTCTAAATAGTGCATAAACTTGGTTTAATTCTTTAAGTCTTTAATTGCAATTTTCACCTGTCAAAAAAGACCTAGCATTTTAATTATTGGTGAGGGGGAAGTATGACGTAGTGGAGGTGAAAGAGGAGGTGCACGAAAAAGCAACCCTATGAGTAGCAACTCATAGGGTTGAAATATTATTTGTTCTGAACATAAAAGCCCCCACAATCTTGTGCTGCTCCTCCATCTAGTGCAAAAGAGCACCTCCCCATGATGCTCATATGCTAATGAAAGCATTATTGGTGTTTGTTCCTCCACAGTACCGATATAAATTATAGTGGGAGTGCTTCCCTTAGGGGACATTCACAATTCCCAACTTTTCACAAGCATTTTCGTTTTTGCAAACACACACAAACACACACAAAATAGAAAGGCAGATTTTAGTAGTCCCAAATTTATTCTAATTTTAGGTTTAGTGGACAAACTTATTGGTCTTTGAGTTCCATATCCATATTATCTATCTATTTTCACAAAAAGTGACCACTATACCTTCAAGATATAGAACTTTGTACATAGGGGGCTATTGTTTGATAAAATTGTTGTCCTGGCACATTTTACAAAAATTAATACATTGGATATTCATACTTTTTTAAAAAGCTAATTCATATCCAAAAAAATATTTGAATATTTTAGTACAGACTACATGTTGGGCAGAAAACTTTTTATCAATACTTTGGCTAGACAGAGGGATGAATATTGTGCCTAGCATCATCTGCGGAGATTGGTGTTATTTATAGTTTGTCTGTGATCTGTCAGGTGTTTGCATATGCAGTGATTTTTCACATCTATGGACTAGTTATATAACATCCCATTGCATTAAACGCACCAATCACCTAGTCGAGGCGCATGCACACTCATATTGATTTTATTTGGCACTTTATGCAAAAAAGAATGTTCTGAAAGCTAGCCACTGGCAATAGCCCTGGGCTCCAGGGGGAGGGTAGAGGAGCAGGGCAAACAGCACTGAGGCTAAAAAGCACAGCACAGTCAGACAGCTCAGAAACCCTTTAAGTCGAGGCGAGGTATATGTGTGTATGAGCACAGATGTTGTTGCTGGCCCTTGCTTTCTGTAACACAGAAGCAGCACAAGTAGGTCACAGCTCTTGTTTTGTGATGCAATAGCCAGGAAAAGAGTTTCTGTTGGGAAAAAAACAAGCCCAAGTAAGCAACTTTACGTTAAAAAATAAGCACAAAAAAAAATCACAACCCGGCACTCGCGGACTTTATAAGCGACCTTCGAACAAAACAAGCCCAAGGTCGCTTATAATAAGCGGACTTGGCAACACTGTGTCCACCTCCCATGATCAAGTTTGCTACACAGGAGCAAGATGTAATAAAATACGGGCTGTATAACAAGTCATGATTTAACCATACACAGGACCTTGATAACCCCCCCTCCCCCCACTGTACGGCTTGTACAATTGAGAAAATCGTTGCTCGTTTTGAGCTTCTTCAAGTCGGGAGTTTCTGAGGAGTTTGAGGGCATCTTTGTTTCACAACCAGACCATGATGGGACCACAGATATTTTTAGTTGCTAAAAAAAGCAGAGTGCAGCTATTCTTGCCCATTTGGATCTGTTTCTATTAGAACATTTTACATCTGCAGCTATATTCTTTTCTGCACATGTGGCATCTGTGTCCAAAGCGCTTCAGCTGTTCTAATGAATTATTTCTAAACATGAGCTCAGTAGATGCAGTCATGGATTCAGAATGCCTGTCTGAAAAGTTACATCTGAACTGTATGTTTTTTTTCCTAATAAGGAAACTATATATATATATATATATATATATATATATATATATATATATATATATATATATATATATATATATATAGAGAGAGAGAGAGAGAGAGAGAGAGAGAGAGAGAGAGAGAGAGATAATGGCATATATATATATCGACAATAAGAAAAGTGTAGTAATAGCAGCCCTTTTTTCAGCCAGCTGACAAACACTGTGCAGCAGTGTCCTAACCCTAGTTTTGTGTCTTTAGGGAAAATATTCCTCACTTTTATCAATATAGCAAGTCTAACTATTGCCATCATGCAGGTTTTACAAATGCACAAGGTTTTATCAAGTGAAAACATTTCAATCTGTTTGTCACTGCTTTTAGATGGACCTATATTGTAGTTTGTTTGACGAGCTTTAGCTCAAAAATGTGTCAACTCCAAGAATCTTACATCTGGAGTAAACATGGAAAGCCTGTAGTCCATGCCAGGAATCACAGTCGACACTGGGGGCTGAGCACCCTCTAAAGATCCTAGAATCGCCCCTGACTCAGATGATTCTGCAGTTGTTGGGTGTAGCAGAGATGGACAAGAATCTGAGTACAGAGAGCTGATGGACCGCTTTGTGGCATAATGTGGAAGCAATCATCTTATCTTGAATGTAAACAAAACAAAGGAGATGATCGTAGATTTGAGGAGAAACGGGATTAGATCAAACCCAATTTCCATCATGGGTGAAGAAGTGGAGGTGGTTGAGGAATATAAATACCTCTGTGTTCATCTAGACAACAGACTGGACTGGAGACTCAACAGTGAAGCCATCCACAAAAAAGGAGCAGACTTTACTTTTTGAGGAAGCTAAGATCCTTCAAGGTTTGCAGCAAGATGCTGCATATCTTCTATAAATCTGTTGTTGAGAACTCCCATCATCTGTTGGCGCAGCAGCATGAGAGCCAGGGACCTAAAAAGGCTCAACAACCCGAGAAGAAGGTTGTTCTGGGGATGATGTTACAAAGAAGTAAATGAAATCAAGAAAATTATGGACAATCCTGAAAATCCTCTTCATGACATTGTTATTGAAAAACAGTCTCTTTAGTCAAAGGCTTCTTCAGATTGGTTGTAAAATGGACCACTAAAGAAGATCTTTCCTGCCCACAACCATCACCATCTATAATAACTCCTTGACAAAATTAATTACATCAACATTTAATTTCCCTTAGGGATAAATAAAGTATTTTTTTCAATTTAAATTTAATTGAATTTCATGTATTTTGGCCCGTTCAAGATATTGCCCAGGGCAGGTTAATGCCAGGTCTGAACTGGTCCATCGAGTCAGTCTGTCTGTCTTTTCTGTTTGTGAGATTACCTGCAGGATGGCCACCTCATTGCGCAATTGGCTTTCCTGCTTTGTAGGGAAGCGAAGTTTATCAATTATCTTGATGGCAACATCTCGACCAGACTTCCGATGTTTACCTGTAAGGCACATAACATTAACAGTGACTTTTTAAAAATAATTACACAAATAAGCACAAAAGAAAATAATAATAAATAAACAGATAAATTAATAAAGCAAATGCTCGGGATGCTTTAAAGTCACCTCTCAAATTTTACGTGTGTAGTATTCCAGAAAGCTGGTTGTTAAATTTTGTAGGCTAAAATTGTGACGAAAGTATTTTGCCAAGGGTCTGTATTTACAGCCAGAAGAATAGACAGAAGCTAAATGAATGAATGAAGAATGACAACATTGTGACAAAAATGTCAATAATTTCTGGCAATAAGTAACAGCTAAGATATTGAAGGTACAAGAAATACAGTCAAATCCAACTTTATTCTGGAGGAAAGGCAGAATTAGTTAGTAAACTAGACAATTTAATCTTGATGAGGACTGGAAGTGACTGTAGCCCCAGTTTCACCGGATCTGTTTGGCCGTGCCCCACACATCACCTCCTGCGAGTCTTATGCTGTCTACATATCCTGGTGATTATTTTTGACAATTTATTGCTTTTGTGTCTAAAACAATCAGTGTGACACCCTCTTAAATGGCGTGAACTTATATAGCGCTTTATGAAGTCCGATGACCCCCATATCACTTTAACCGACAGTCATTCACCCATTCACAGAAACAATCACACCCCGACAGTGGTGAGCTATAATTGTAGCCACAGCTGCCCTGGGGCAGACTGATAGAAGCGAGGCTGCCATACATCAGAGCCACTGGACCCTCTGTGGGTGAAGTGTCTTGTACAAGGACACAACAACTGAGACGGTTGGAGCGGGAGATCAAACTGGCAACCCAGCAGTTACAGGATGACTTCGCTAACTCTTGCGCCACCATCACCCCACAAGCTTCAACTGGTGTCTTGCATTGATTTTCAAATCAGTATTGCAGTTGGTTCAAATGTTTTTGTGACATTGCTTGTAGAAATTGACTTGTAAGTAGCGCTGCTGCTGTGGGGTATTAAAGCAGCTCTTTCTTCTGGCTCTGTAACAAGTTGGTATTTGACCATTACAGATGGAGGAGTTGCATGCCTCTCTGTAGAGCATGCTGGAACTGAGTGCTCCAGGCATTGATGGTCTGAGTGTTGAGTTCTATAAAGGCTTCTCATGTATTCTAGCACCTGACCTTTAAGAGGTGTTTAATGAAAGCTTGGCAAATTTGTGCTCTGTCTTAGATGCTCTATGACATCTTCTATGAAACCCTCCTCTGTAAAATTCACACAAGCTTTGATGGCTTGTGTGAAACCCTGATTATTTGACTTAGCTGTGTTGAAGCAGGTCTACATATAAAATTTGCAAGACACCGGACCTTGAGGACCGGAGCTGAAGATCCCTGGTATATCCCATGATATGCAAAGTAAAACATTTAATGCAGTTTACCCTTTAACAATTACAGATAAAAGTTAAATACACCATTGCATTCAAAGCTTCATATTCAGTCAGTGTCATGATCTGGCCTGTCTGCTGTCTTCATCTTTCCACTCCTCAGTCCTCGGTTGTTAAGGAGACATTACCCCTCAGTTACACATAATCTTTTATCTCACTCCGTTCTCTCCGTTATGTCACAAATAAAAGCAATTCTAGTCGATAAGGCATTTCTCACAGGCTACGTGGTGCTACTGTATGACAGGAAACCCTCCTCTGTTCTCCGCCAGAAATACGGTTCAAGTCTATTTGGGACAGATGATAGAGCGAAATGCGGCACTTTCTAGAAACCAAATGAGCCAGACAGGTTGTCAGATGCAGGGAGTGTATAGCAGAGCCTGTAATAATTCAAAATAAAGGAGGGAGGGTGTCAAGTTCTTTTTTAATGTGTGCAGCTTCCACACTTGAAAAGGGATGGATAAATTGATGTAGACATTCATCAACAGGGTTTTACTCAAAGGACCACGCAGTTTTCTTCCTTTTATCCTCCATTTATTTAGTGAATGTCAGGACATGTGCAAAATTGGTCCAGAAGCAGGTAAAAACCTTTAAACAAGCCCAAAAGAAGAAAAATAAACAATTACTAATCCATAAGTTAATTTACTTAAATTAATTCCACTTAAACTACAAAGGAAATAATAATCTATATAAACAATACAAAGCAAACCACTGTGAATCAAACCCACAAAGTAATCAAAGTTAAATGAAGAAGTAACTAAACTTAAGTTCTTTAACTTTAAATTACATTTCGAATAAATATTAGTCATAAATATTAATTTTATAAATATAAATAGCTTCCAGTTGTAATTCTTTCTCATATGATGCTAAGTTAATTAATAGTTAAACTTAACATCCAAATCCACTATTCAACAACACAACAATCAGTTCAATCATAAAATCAATCAATCAATCAATGCCAAACTTCTCTACCACAATCCACCTCTTCAGTTCAGGTGAGTTATTTGGCAACTCAGGTGTTGCTGTTAATGGGCTGGCAAATCTGGAGGCACTGCTGGAGGAACATGGGTAACCTTGCAGTCTGATTTCAAAGACATTACAGCTTGTCTTACCGGCTGCCTCTCTGCTTGTCTACAGATTTGTCCTCCTCTGCACAAATTGACCAGGATCTCTGATCACAAGAGTCCCCCAAACTTCCGTCCTCTTTGTCTGGCTTACTTTCTTTTCTGCTCTCTCTTCCTTGTTGTCCGTCCCTCTTTTAAGTCCGTGTGAAACACAGTGCATTTATTTATTTATTTATTTATTTTCCCTTTTTTGACTTCACAGAGGGGGCGGGGCTTATTGGCTAGGTGCACAATATGGCGTTCGCTAACCTCTGGTCAAAAGTTGTGAGTTTGAGAACTTCCAGGTAAAGATAGCTTCCCTGCTGATAATGCAGTGTGTCAGCAATGGCTAGCTAAAATCTGGAGAAAAAACTTTAGTCACAGTAGAGACACACGGGTATGTAACCGACATGACATAAGGTAGATACACCGGGGAGGAGGAGATGGATAACAAAGGGTGCTATTCCCATGTTATTTGAGTGGAACAACTATTCGTTGCCTCAGAAAAGACCTGGTGTGTGGGAACTGCCACTGCAGATCCATATGTAGACCCTTCAGAATCCGAGATGGTGTTTGTTGCTCCTGACCACTATTACTGTGTTTCACCGACAACTGGAGTAATGGCCAATGAGTTACATACTGAAAACGAGGCCCTGCACAAAAGAATCGAACTGCTGCAGAGCCAAGTTGAGAGGCTGCAGCTGCGGACCCGATTTGGTCTGGAGCACTTTGCAAGCTCAGATGTTCTATACCAGGTAAGTTTTTTTTTATTTTATGTTAACACACTGTGTATTGTACTGTAGAAATTTAGGATCCAGCCGTATATGCAATATCGTTCATAAACGTGAGATGTTAGAGCCCAAAATTAAATTTAATAAAATGCTACACTTATCCATTTTTTTGTTTAATTTAGTAGGTAATGAAGAAATAAAAAAGGAACTGCTTTCCTTTTTCTTTTTATATATAACTGCAGAAAGCAAGACCACATTAGTTGTAAAGTAGATATGAGCTAAAGCTAGTTAGACAAACAGCGACTGTATGTGTTTAATGCTTACCTTCATAGTTGTCAATGTAATTCGACACAGAATTTGAAGCCCTTTTCTTTTTTGGAATGTGGAGCTGATAAGGCTTGAATTAAGCGGAGAACATCGCTCATTGTAACTTTTGGGAGGGCCTGACAGCGGTTATAAAACAATCAAACAGGAAGTACTGATCCTCACAACTTCAAATTAGCGGATGTCGAGTAGCCACATTGTATATTATAGTATGATCTTCTCCACCAATGTGATGAAGGAAACACTGATATTGTACTGTGCAACGAGCCACGTGGCACATTTTGCATTGAAAGGACGGAGCGCAGAAGGAGGGTAGTCATTGTGTTGCTGTCTTTATGGACCGCTCCTGCAAGCCTGCTTCTCTGCTGCTCTGCAATCAACTTCATTCCACACACCTGATTCATGTTCTATATAAACTCTAAACAGTGTATAATAATTCCACACCAGACTCCATTAGGATTGCTTCACATTCCTGTTCTTGCATGCCTCCACCATAATTATTGTTCTTACAACTGCTGTGGTCTGGCGCCGCTTAAGGATGAGCAGTGGTGCCCTCTTCTGAAACCAGGTCCATCTAAGCCGGCGGTTCCCAAACTTTTTTAGCCGCGCACCCCCTACTGTGTCCCCACTAGGTTGACGCACCCCTAATCCCCACACGTTCAAAAAAACAAACAACAAATGCAACAAGCTTTTTTTATAGCCATATTAACGGCAGCATTATTAATCATGCTCAAATGACCAGAACACATATAACAAAAAGAAATAAAAAAAGAAATAAATAAAAATTGCAGTTGCAGTTACAATAACACAACCATAACACAAGTTATGGAAATAAAATTAGAACAGAATTTTAATTAAATTGAAATAAAGTTACACACAACATCCAACACAGCATCTGAATCTGAGTCTGACTCACAATTTACGCCGCGGACTAGAAACACGAAACAGTTTAATTAGATTTGCGTCCGATGACGAGAGAACACTTTGGTAGAGATTCATAGAGTAACAATAACAGAGCGCTCAATAAAGCTGTTATTAATCAGATAAATAAAAACTTATTTCCTGATTGTTTCACAGTGGTTACATTCAGCAGGACTCGCGCACCCCCGGGGGTTGAATGGTAGTCATCCCTAGTTCAAATAGTAGATAAAAAGCTTGTATATCTTTTGTCATTTAAAATACTTTAATGATTTCACTTTTATAAAATATAAAATGATAGAAAGGCCCTGATTAGGTGTGTATCTTACCTCCATAAACAATACCAAACTGTCCAGAGCCAAGAACTTCATCTGGAAAAATCTGGTAAACTGAATTTATGTCCTAGAGATAAAAAGATAATACAAGATTAGTAATATTTTAAATACTTAAAATTATTTTTTTTATTCATTTATAAAAAATGTAAATGATACAAAGTGTAATCTTTTGGGTGTTGTTTTTGGACTTTTCATTAATTCCCCACTCTTCTCAGTCACCTCCCAGCCACCACTCAACACCATTATCAGATCCACCTGCTGCCACTATTTACCATCAAGTCATTCCACCTGACCTGGACCTGTTCTCATCCTGCCCTCGCTAGTTGACTGAACTAGTGTTTGCATGCACTGCCTGATTCAAGTGGTCCCTGGGGATTCTGTGTTTCGCCCTGCCCTCACTGGGGACATATCGACTGCTTCAGATTAAGTCTATCTCTGCCTGCATCATCTGGTTCGCCTGCCTGATCCTGCAGACATTATCTGGTCATCTGCCCATTCCTACCATCCTCTCCTGTTCTGCAGTCTTCGTCATCTCACGCCATCATCAGTATTTACAACTGTGACCTGTCCTGTCAGTCACCATACTCAATACTGATAAACATTCTAAGTACATTTACGCTCTGTGTCGGCTTGAATCTGGGTTTTCCATGTTAAAGCAATACACAAAAACTTTATTTTAATAAACCCAGCAGCCCTCAGTTCGGGGGGAGGAATTAAATGTTTTTTTCTAAGTTGATCACTCTAGGTTCCCTTTGTTAAACATAGCAAGTTTGGTATCTACAGATGATCTAATATTAAAACAAGATTTAAATGGAGTTTGTAAATGTGGAGCAAAAATTCTGAACAGAGGGGTGGGGGGCTGGTCCTAATGGGATGATGTAGCAGTAGGTTGCAGTGTGAAACTTAATATAAAGTTGGTCTAACTTTAAAACATTTTATTCTTGTCTTTACAAGAAAGTATCAGCACCTAATTACACTGTAATTTTTATTAATCTATTTTATCTATCATCTTCACTAAATTAGAATATGTTAAAATAAGGCTTGTTGCTGATTAAAAGTACACAAGTATTAAAAGTAAACCTTTAAGTAGGTATAAAACATACTTTTTATCAAGCCAACGTTTCCTGTCTAAAAAATGTTTTTGCTGGTCTGATGCTGTAATCTAATCTTAAATGTTTTCATAATATATCAATAACATCCAGTTATTTAATAGGTCTATAGCAGCTGAATAACAAATATACACAGAAAACCAAAGATAAAAAAATTATCAATTATAATTTCTAAAGTAATATTTAAAACAGTTTTCTTTCAAAAAGCCAAATTAGTTAGTCCAGCATTAAAGTGTAAGACTGTTAGCACATATTTCAGTCATTGTGGCTCAAGTAAACAAAAATATGTTGCAGCAGTGCATCAGTGTGGTCAAACCTTTGGTCTGACAGTTTTGTTTAAATCCTGTTTAGTGACTCATTTTTCAGATATGTTTGTCAGTTTAATGTTCTGTTATGGACAATATGTGGTCTTGTTTTTGCAACTGAACTGGTTAAAAAATGCCTTCTACTCTTGGATTTTGTAAAAGAACAGCTACAAAGTTTAAGTGTTCTGGTTTTATTGTTGGAAGAATGATCAGTCCGTCGGCACATCAGAGTCGAACAAAATGCTATATTGATATTTTATTGTTAAAAATTCAAAATGGTATTGGGATATTCATTTTAGCCTATATCTCCCAGCCTAATGACAGCCTCACCCAATTTACTTAGATATCAGATGGGGCCCAAAATCAGCAGTGTGCCTTGCATGGTATCACAACAGAGTATCAAAGATCAATAACAGCGATAATATTTCCTATTTCCTCTGTTCCTAATCACTCCCATTTTAGCTGATGTTCACAGAAATCCTAACATCACACCTCAGGCGAAGAGGAAAGGAATAAAATATTATAAACCTCTCCCTCCTCCTCATAGCTTGTGGTCTAGTTACCATTGTCTCTATGGAAACCATGTAGCTGAGTGAGTAATCACAGTAATCTCCATTCTATGTGTTTGATATTTGCTCACCTTGGAGATGGCAGGGTGCATGTCTGCATAGAGATAGATGTGATGTTCTTGTCAGCTTTTACTCTCTATTGTAATCTTTATCATTTAATTTGATTATATATATTCCCAGTTATATCCACTGATCTAGTCTGTAAAAGCAAACATCTGTTTATTTTTCCCTGACACAACTGTGTCTGGGAAAAACAAAAAACATCACTGATCAAACTCCATTGCAAATGCTTGGATGCAGAACATTTTGTGCACATTTTATGAGTACAGTGAGGACTTTATGTAAAGTGAGAACCTAACTCCTTGGCTAGGGGTTAGGTTTAGAACTAAGTTGTTGATTAGGTTTAGGTTAGGCCATAGAAAGGGTTAAAAATGAATGGAAGTCAATGAAATTCAAGGCAAGGTCCCAACTTTTTTTAACACATCCCCTCGTGTGTGTCTGTGTGTGTGTGTGTGTGTGTGTGTGTGTGTGTGTGTGTGTGTGTGTGTGTGTGTGTGTGTGTGTGTTCTTACCACATTCTCCTGGATCTGGCAGTTGGATACTGAAATACTTATTGAAATTTCCTCTGTTGATACAATCAAAAATGAAACCAAACTGTCAATCTGACTCATTATCAAAGAATATCTATGTCATGGCAAAACCAATTACTTCCACTGATGAAACTTTTAACAGTCACAAATTGAAGTACGACTAAGTACACAACTCCGTGTTAGCTAAAATCCTGAAGTACCACAAATGTTCTAATTTCTGTGGTCTGATGTCAGATCCGTAGGTTAATCTGTGTAAATCATACATTTGAACCCTGAGAAATGGCTGTTACTTTAGTCAGACAAGTGACCACTGTGTGATTCTGTGGAAGCATTAGTCATTGTCAGTTTGACGTCACTGAAGCTTTAAATATCTCTGATGGGCTTTGAGTGGGCATTGTCAGTTTAAGGAGAGCTAAGACCCTGTGGGGGATTCAGCCTGAAAAATAAAACAGTTATATGTAAGCAGGAAATGTGTCGAGAGTCTTTTAAAACAGAAACATTATATATATTTGTGTAACTTCTTTCCAAGTAGAATTTCTGGAGCCCTCAGTGCTACCTTATTTACTTCAATTGCATTCAGCGGATATATTTAATCTACATGTATTTTCTCAAACTTTCTCCCTGACATTTTAGTTTTTGACTTTATTAATTGTTAAAACAACTTTGAGCCCAAACAGCAATTGTTTTTGGCTTTGAATAAAAGTTGGATTCACATCAAAAGTTCAACTGAGACTAGCAAGCATTTTCTACTCTGCTCCATTCCGGCCAGGTTCTGCTCAGCACGCGGCTGCAGAGCAGAACCTGAATGAGTGCTATAATGTTTTGTGAGGAGATGAACCCGGTATTCAGCCAGACACGGTCTCACATGAGTTTAATGGTGTTTATTGGAGGGAAGGTGATGAGAGGGAATCAGACAGGCAAACAGAATCCAACAAGTGGTAAAGCAGACATCCAGACAACAACTTGACAGCGAACAGGGGAACAGAACTGGGTAGAAACAGACAGATTGGGTTACAGACAGACAGGGTCAAGGTGCTGAGAGCTCTTACCAAAAGGACCAAACAGAAGCAACGAATGACAGGATGACAAGTGAAACATAAGCGAAGTCCCGGCAACAAACAGAAAACTGAGGGAGGTTTAAATAGGCGGGCGGACAGGTGAGCAGGAAGGGACTAATTAACCAAAACCAGGTGGAAGTGATTAAGGGCGCAGATAGGGCACTAGAAAATAAACCTAAGATAAAACAAAACAAACAAAGCACAGAACTAAAATCAGAACTAATACAAGGACCAGATAACTAACACAACAAAGAGACTAAACCAGAATCCAAAACAGAAATAAACCAAGAGGCAGAAAAGAGCTACTTAACCAAATAATAAACATAAACCAGAACAGAGCAGAACAGCTTCCAGAGCAGAACAGCAGACACTAAGCAGTGGATATCTGAAAAGCTTGTCCCATAAACCTATACAAGGAAAAGAAATGTCTGTGGCACTTATTTACAAGAGACACACATGGTACTGTGGCTCTAGCTCGTCAGATCATTTCTCCATGGAACAATACCTTCCAATCACTAATGGGATGAGCAACATTACATATATCCACATTAGTCGTGAACTGGTGAACTTAAAAATTGAGATAAAAAAAAATAATTAAAGCCATCCAGGAAAGTGCAGCAACAAATGCAAACATTTCTGGCTTCTACTAAAGATTAAGTTAAGCCAGATGTGCTAAAAATGCTGAAGAGTGATAAGATTATAGATAGTGTGGCAGAAAAGAGCTTGTTTCTGCAGAGGTTACTCATAGACTGAAAAATTTAGGTTTATTAGCTTTCCAGTTCTTTAGTTTGTCCAGTTCAAGTTACCTTTGCAAGTTATGTTGTTGCAAGGAAATTGTGGATTTATACCTTATGGCTGTATACTGTATGCTGTTGCTATATATTATATTGGCCATCTGAAAATAAAAATCACCACATTAGCACTGTAACTAATATATACCTATGTTTTTCATTGCATTTTCAACCCAGCAGTTTAAAGTGGGCCAATCTGTAACTCCCAACTCCCCAGTCCTGCCCTATGGAGGACCAAGTCTTCCATATCTAAAAATAAATACAGAAATAAATAAATGCTCAATAAATAAATAAGCATACAATTAATTGCCACCAAATTAATAAATGTAGGTAGAAATTAAATTATACAGTGAGACATAAATGTATATATCTCTTTTAATTAGCTTATTTATTTATTCGCCTTTGTAATAATTACCTTATTTATTTATTGTGCGTTATAATCTTCATTTTTATTTATTAATTACTTAATCAAGCGAGCTCTGCATAGGGCCCAATGTAATTCACCCAGCACGATGGGAGACTCGTTTTGAGGAAACTATGGTTTTAGCTCACTGTCTGCCTTGCTGTGGTTGCAGAGAGGTGTCTGTTTTGTAGAATAAATCATCCGCCAATGAGTTATTGATCTGGAAAAGCCGAATCTGAAACCACAAAAAACATTCAGATCCCAAATGTACAGCGTTCTTATTCTTCCAGTCTATTAGCAGCTTTCCTAAAAAGGTCGGACACTGAACGTCTGCCTGCTGAGTTTGACATTACTTAACAATGCTTTAGTGCGGGGAAAAGCCATGTAGATTTGACCGACGCAGTAAAATGCTAAGCAACCAATGGGAAGAAGTTGAGCCCTTAAGACACAGCCCCTCCTCATTTGCATAATGAGGCAGAAATGCATACAGAAATGTAAAAAGGACAGGCAGAAATGTAAAAACGACAGGCAGAAATAAATAGCATCACAGAAATATATAGGGTAAAAAAATACAAAGGAAGAATAAAACAGACAAAAATATTATAACATGCACATAAATTAATACTTAAAAAAATAAGTAATTAATAAATAAAGTTGAAGATTATAACGCACACTAAATAAATAAGGTAATTATTACAAAGGCGAATAAAAGAATAAGCTAATTAAACGAGATATATACATTTATGTCTCACTGTATAATTTAATTTCTACCTACATTTATTAATTTGGTGGCAATTCATTGTATGCTTATTTATTTATTGAGCATTTATTTATTTATGTATTTATTTTTAGATATGGAAGACTTACAAAATAAATCATTACCAAAACATTTAGATCAATATTAATATTGAATCGAATGGTGACCCAGAGTATCAAAATCAAATTGAATTGAATTGTGATGTTAGTAATACCCAGCCCTAGTCAGATTCACCGTTTAAATCACAGTAAAAGACTCCATTACTGATGAGTTTTCAAAAGCACCCATTAGCAGCAATAATTTGAGGTAAATATTTTCCCAATCTTTTTTCTCAAATCTCAAATTCTCCTTTTTGAGAATTTGCCTTTTAGTTCAGTGAGGATTGTGAGTTATCTTTAACACACAGCTCTCTTTAGGTCACAGAGGCATTTGAACAAGGTTATGGTTGTGATGGCACGATATATTTCAAATATGTCATTATCACAATATGCGTAGGTGCAATGTTAATGGTTTATAGGACAATATGGAATGCAATACTTTTTAACTATTAATTTCCAAGTGTCATAAAATCCTGCTTTGCTTGCCAACAGCATATTTAGCTATTTGGACTATAATTTACATCATTAAATGCCCTCAACTAATACAGATGATGTTGCCTGTGCAAATTCTCAGTCAGGAAATCACTGCAAGCTTGTGGTTACCCAAAATGGGCATTGTCAAATCAGCCTATAAAGCTGGCAGAAAAAAACAACACTGTATCAAACAGAGGAGAAAACAGAGACACAAAAACATAGTCATTCCATACGTGCCAGGAGTTTCTGAAAAACCCAGGAGATTTTTCTCCAAACACAGCATAGTTGTAAATTTCAAATCAATAACATTCTCAGACAAAAACTGGTTAATCCCAAAAACACAGCTGAGCTGCATTGTGTATGCGGTGCAGTGCAGCAAGGACTGCTCAGACATCGGAAAAATTAAACAGCTACATAAATGCATGGCACAGCACAGGAGAGCCATCAGCTCAGGGAAAGATTCAGCAATCCACTTACATCTCAAGAACAAAGGGCACTCTTTTGATGACAATGATGTCCAGATTTTGGACAGGGAGAACAGATGGTCCAAAGAGGGGTGAAAGAAGCCATCTTTGTCAAAAGATAAAAGCCATCACTAGACAGAGGGGGAGGATTGGGCTTCTAACTCCCCAGTGTTTGCAGCTCAGTTCTCCAACACATTCCATTGAGATTACATCAGTAGTCTATGCCTACTATACATCATGCCTAATGTACAGTACAGTGGCAAAGTACCTGTCTTCCATGTAAAAGATTGGTGGATTGAATCCCAGTGTGGGAGGCTCAGGGTTATCATTTTTGATTATACAATGCTGCACTATAACTGTAACCATAACTGTAATAACTAATGTGCAATAATCTATTTAATACACTGTGCTATAACCCGTGCAATAATCCTAAAGAAGTGACTTCTGCTGCTATCACCACCTGAATATATATATATATATATGTCCTTTAAAAACAGCAGTGCACCAACTGGAGGTTGCTCAACTGCGAGCCACCAAAATTGAAAAAGACTCCTGGACTGAGCGAAAGTCCGGTTGCCTCCGATTTAAGTCTGTTTGCCATTACAGATAATGTTGTCCAAGATGATAATTCCAGATAATACTCTCTATTAAACTGGTTCACACTTTCTATGCTTTTTCTCCATGGTTCCCATTTCACCATGGAAAAAACTAAAAGGATCAGTTGACCCATTTTTAATACACATCAACATTAATGATGTACTTTGCACTGAACATTTATGGTTGAATCTAGGTATGTAGAGGGCAGAGTATGAGGTGGAACCTGGTACACAAACATTCAGGTGCAGCTGTGATTTATAAAGGAAAATTAAGTACTGGTGTGTGTGCGCGCATGGTTTTGGAATACACCATTTTCGTCTTTTTGGCACTTTTAGTATGGATTTGACGCGATATTTTATAAATGAGACCCCAGATTTGGGCCAGATCTGTATGAGGTAAGATCACTGTCAAAAGAAACTTGTACATAAAAGGACAGTTTGTTATGAGCAAGGAGCTGGACCCCAAGTGCAGAGAACCAGGCGTGGGGAAAAAGGTGCAATCAACAGTTTATTTAGTCCTTTAGGGAAGCAGGGAGAGGTGGTGTCTCCGGAAGCTGGGGCTGGTCAAGGAGGAAGGAAGGCTCACGAGGGTAGCAGCTGGAGATGTGGTAGGCAGGTGGTGTGGCTCGGTGGCAGGTGGCTGGTGTGGCTCGGTGGCAGGTGTGGCTCGGTGGCAGGTGGCTGGAGCGGAGTTGAATCCTAGGAAGACAGGACAAAGGTTACTTTGTGGAAAAAACACAGCAGTCTGAAAAAGAACGCTTTCTCTAGAGAATGTTGGTTGATATACCAACTAGCGGTGACCATCTGGCAGTGAGCACACAGGAAGCCAGGCTTTAAATACTGCTCCAGATGAGGATCAGACTCAGGTGTGTGCAGCCAGCTCCTCCCCAAGCCACACCTATCCAAGAGAGAGCACACCTAACCACACCCACACAGTCACAAACACCACAGTACCCCCCGTCTAAACGACGCCTCCAGGCGTCTTTCCAGGCTTGTCAGGGAACTCCTGGTAGAAGTCATCCAATAACTGCTGACTAAGAATGAGACGACGGGAAATCCAGGACCGCTCCTCTGGACCGTAGCCTTCCCAGTCCACGAGGTACTGGAAACCACGACCCCGACGCCTCACATCCAAGATCTTGTGGACAATGAAGGCAGGATGGCCATCAATAGTCAGGGCGGGAGGAGGGGGTTCGGCCGGAGGGCTAAGGGCACTGGAGGACACAGGCTTAAGCAGAGAAACATGGAAGGTCGGGTGAACGTGCATGGAGTCCGGCAATCTCAATCTCACAGCAGAAGGATTGATGATTTTTTCCACCTCAAATGGGCCAATGTAACGGGGGGTGAGCTTCCGGGACTCGACCTGCAGGGGGAGATCCCGTGTGGATAGCCATACCTTCTGACCCGGTTGGTACCGGGGGGCAGGAGAACGATGTTTGTCTGCGAGCACCTTGTTGCGGTGGGCAGAACGGGTGAGGGCTGCTCGGGTGGCTCTCCACACTTCTTGAACTCGGCGAAGATGGGCACGGACCGAAGGCACAGCAACATTACGTTCCTGGGTAGGGAACAGAGGAGGCTGAAAACCATTAGCTGCCATGAATGGGGACATACCTGTGGCCGAGCTGACCAGGGAGTTGTGGGCATATTCAATCCATGGCAACTGGATGCTCCATGAGGAGGGATGCCTGGCAGAAACACACCGGAGAGCGGACTCCAAGTCCTGGTTGGCCCGCTCTGTCTGGCCGTTAGACTGAGGGTGGTATCCGGAGGTTAAGCTGGGGGTAGCACCAATAGCTTGGCAAAAAGCCCGCCACACTTGGGAGGCAAACTGGGGGCCTCGGTCTGAAACAATATCCACAGGAATTCCATGAATCCTAAACACATGTGAGACCAGAAGGTCTGCAGTCTCGAGGGAAGTGGGTAACTTGAGGAGAGGGATGAAATGAACAGACTTCGAGAAACGGTCAACAATAGTGAGGGTGACAGTGTTACCTCTAGAAGGTGGTAGTCCGGTAACAAAATCCACAGCTATGTGTGACCATGGGCGACTGGGGACGGGCAGAGGCTGTAAGAGACCAGCAGGTGGGCGATGTGAAGCCTTACTACGAGCACAGACAGAGCAGGTAGCCACAAACTCCCTAGTGTCCCGAGTCATGCCCGGCCACCAGAAGCTTTGCTGGAGGAACTGAAGGGTACGTTGAAAACCAGGATGACAGGTGAGTGTGGAGGCATGTCCCCACTGCAATACTTGAGAGCGAGCTGTTTCAGGAACATACAGGCGATCAGCCGGACCACCACCAGGATCGGGCGAGGTTTGTTGAGCTGCCCGTACTATGGACTCAATTTCCCACTGCGCTGCTCCCACAAAACACGTAGATGGCAGGATGGGCACTGGTTCAGAAGAGACCGAATCTGGGGAAAATTGCCGTGAAAGAGCATCAGCCTTGAGGTTGCGGGTGCCTGGGCGATAAGAGAGTGTGAAGTTAAAGCGGCTAAGGAATAGGGACCAGCGAGCTTGACGTGAATTTAGGCGTTTGGCAGAATGGAGATAAGCCAGATTTTTATGGTCTGTCCAGATGAGGAACGGATATTTGGATCCTTCCAGCCAGTGCCGCCACTCTTGTAAAGCCAACACAATAGCCAACAGCTCACGATTCCCAACATCATAGTTTTGTTTAGCTGCCGAGAGTCGCCTGGAGAAGAATGCACAGGGGTGAAGCTTGTGAGTTTCTGGATGGCGCTGAGAGAGGACGGCACCCACTCCTGACTCAGAGGCGTCTACTTCCAGCACAAACTGTCTGGAAGAGTCAGGGTGGAGGAGCACTGGAGCACTGGTAAACAGTTTCTTAAGTCTCTGAAAGGCTTGCTCAGCCTCAGTTGGCCACGAGAACGGGATACTGTTGGAGGTGAGTTTGGTAAGAGGGGCAGCTACTCTGCTATAGTTTCGGATAAACCTGCGGTAAAAGTTGGCAAACCCAAGAAAGCGCTGCAGTTGCTTGCGTGAGATGGGGGTAGGCCACTCTACTACAGCTTTGATTTTGACTGGATCTGGTTGAAGTTGACCCTTGGCAACTATATAACCTAGAAAACTGACTGACGGCTGGTGGAAGTCGCATTTCTCTGGTTTTACAAATAACTTGTTCTCTAGAAGGCGCCGCAGCACGAGGCGAACGTGCTGGATGTGCTCCTCTAGTGAGCGTGAAAAGATTAAAATGTCATCCAGGTACACGTACACGAAATGAGTTAGCATGTCTCGGAGAACATCATTTATGAGGGCTTGGAAGACAGCCGGCGCGTTTGTGAGACCAAAAGGCATCACCAGATACTCAAAATGCCCTAAAGGGGTGTTAAATGCGGTCTTCCATTCATCTCCTTCACGTATCCGAACTAAATGGTACGCGTTGCGGAGGTCGAGCTTGGTAAAAACTTGGGCGTGACATAAAGGCTCAAAAGAGGGATCAATAAGGGGCAGTGGATACTTGTTCTTTACTGTAATGTCATTCAATCCTCTGTAATCTATACAAGGGCGAAGAGTCTTGTCCTTCTTCTCAACAAAGAAGAAACCCGCACCTAACGGGGAGGAAGAGGGACGAATTAGGCCTGCTGCCAGGGATGAGTTGATATATTGCTCCATGACCTCTTTCTCAGGCCGGGATATGTTATAAAGACGGCTAACAGGGAATTTGGCACCAGGGAGGAGGTCTATGGCACAATCATATGGTCGATGGGGAGGTAGGGACAGAGCTAGATCTTTGCTAAAGACTGCCGCCAGGTCATGATAAACTGAAGGGACACTAGTAACATCGGGAGGAGAATATGGGGTAGGGGGTAGGGTGCTGGTGGTGGGTAAGGCGGCATGGAGACAGAAAGAGTGGCAGTGTACGCTCCAACCGATGATGGAGGAAGTCTGCCAATCTATATTGGGGTTATGGCGTTTTAACCAAGGGAGACCTAAAACCACTGGAGACACAGGAGAAGGAAGGACATTTAACTGAATCCTCTCCCGGTGGTTACCTGAAATCACTAGAGAAATGGGTTTGGTACGATGAGTTATAGTGGCTAGAAGTCTGCCATCTAGTGCATTTGCATTTAAGGGTTTGGTAAGAGGCTCGAGAGGAATTTGCAGCTGATTCGCTAGTTCTAAGTCAATAAAATTGTCGTCTGCTCCAGAATCCACTAGTGCTAAACAGGGTAAAGTAATCCCTGCAAAAGTAAGAGAGGCAGACACATTAACACGAGGAGGAGAGCTGGACTTAGAGGTGGTTTGGCTCACCAGGGCACTCTCCCCTACTGGTGAGCCCGGTCTTTTGGTATGTGGGAGCAGGTAGCTATAAAATGACCCGTCTGGCCACAGTAAAGGCAGAGTTTTGCTTGCATCCGCCGTTGGCGTTCTTCTGGAGTTAAGCGGGCCCGCCCGACCTGCATGGGTTCCTCCCCTGAGCCAGAAGGAGGTCTACTGGGACTCGGGGGGCTGACAGATGTACTCAGATGCGACTGAGATTGGGAAAAGGTGAGGGGGAAACTAGCAGTAGCTCGAATCTTGCCGGTCTTTTCCCTACTCCTCTCCCTCAAGCGGTTGTCAATACGAATTGACAGTGAAATTAACTCGTCTAATGAGTTAGGCATCTCACGAGAAACTAAATCATCTTTAATCTGGTCAAAGAGACCATTAACAAAAACTGCTCGCAATGCCCTGACGTCCCACCCACTCTCAGCGGCTAAGATGCGAAAATCAACGGAATAGCTAGCAACAGACGCTGTCCCCTGACGCAGAGACAACAACCGTCTTTCTGCATCCTGACCCTGAATAGGATGGTCAAAAACACGGCGTAACTCAGAAGAAAAAGCTTCAAAAGACTGAAGGGCAGCAGATCCCCCCTCCCATAAAGCAGTTGCCCACTGACCCGCCTTACCTCTAAGTAGATTAATAACATAAGCTATTCGAGAGCGGTCATCTGGATAACTGGATGGTTGCTGATCAAAAACCAGGGAACACTGTAACAAAAAACGACTACAGGAGCCTAAATCTCCAGAGTAACATTCAGGTGGTGGAACAAAAGGTTCCTTAGCTGTTTGCAGGGGAAGTACTTGGGCCTGAGGAGGGAGAGGATTACTCACTGCTGCTGGGGCTTCTGATGGACCAGTTTGAGTGGGCAGCTGGGAAGAAATGAGGGCTACCTTGTGACTCAAGTCCCGCAGAAGGCTCATGGCTTCATTGAGTAGCTGGTCATGCTTTCCAATTAAAATCCCTTGGTTGGAGAGGGCTTTCCGGAGATCGTCTGGGTCCGCTGGGTCCATAGTTTGGCCAGATGGTACTGTTATGAGCAAGGAGCTGGACCCCAAGTGCAGAGAACCAGGCGTGGGGAAAAAGGTGCAATCAACAGTTTATTTAGTCCTTTAGGGAAGCAGGGAGAGGTGGTGTCTCCGGAAGCTGGGGCTGGTCAAGGAGGACGGAAGGCTCACGAGGGTAGCAGCTGGAGATGTGGTAGGCAGGTGGTGTGGCTCGGTGGCAGGTGGCTGGTGTGGCTCGGTGGCAGGTGTGGCTCGGTGGCAGGTGGCTGGAGCGGAGTTGAATCCTAGGAAGACAGGACAAAGGTTACTTTGTGGAAAAAACACAGCAGAGTCTGAAAAAGAACGCTTTCTCTAGAGGAGAATGTTGGTTGATCTACCAACTAGCGGTGACCATCTGGCAGTGAACACACAGGAAGCCAGGCTTTAAATACTGCTCCAGATGAGGATCAGACTCAGGTGTGTGCAGCCAGCTCCTCCCCAAGCCACACCTATCCAAGAGAGAGCACACCTAACCACACCCACACAGTCACAAACACCACACAGTTGTGTGCATATTAGTCAGAAGTTGTGAATAACAAAAATTTGTAAACTTATAATAATTGAAATCTCATGCAAAAGATGCAACATACAGTTTAAATAGTTACAACTTCAATAACTAATATATACAAATTTCAAGTATAAATTTGGGCTTTACTCTTCATGAACACAAACAGCAGCGGCTACTTGAGAATACGGATTTTTTTCTTTGAGAATACGAATTCACAACAGCAGTCTGACGTTACAGTTTTTGAGGCGGGTTAATCGAGCACAGAGTGCGAAGACAGGAGCCGTGCACGCGTTCTTCAGACTGACAACTTTCTCAGAATGCACTGCGGCTGCAGCTTGATTCGAGACAGCGCAAACAGAGATCACAGTGGTAAGTTAAACACTCCCTTTTCTGCTGCTGTTCTTCGAAAGTACGTTTTCAGATCATTTGAGGCGAGAACATTATACCTTTAAGCTTCCCTATTTACAGAGTTGGTGCGTAATTTAAAAAAAATGTCAGACATTGAGCGTCTGTGCCAACTGGTAGGCATTTTAAGATTGACAGCCTATTTCCTACTTTTATTTTTAAAAACAACAACATTGTGGATGGTATTAAACATGTGATCACGTTGAAATTGTGACTATTTCTCTGTAAATAATTAAAATGAAAACACAATTTTAATATATTAGTAACAGTAAGGCAGTAGGGTTAAGCTACTTTGTTGCACCTACTGACCTTCACAGCATTGATCATTAATAAAGGAAAAGTTATTTCTGTCCACCCACCTTTACAGTGATTAATCTATAAATTATGTGCAGTTAGTTCAGTTCATGCTTTCAGTGAAATGGTAAAAATACCAGAGAAAGGAAGCCATTTGTTACATTTACTATACAACACTATACATTTTACCTTTTCTTTCTTGAGAACTATATTAATATGCATGTTAACCAGGTATAGTTTTATGATGTGAAAAGGTGAGAATTGAAAAAAACAATTATGGTAACATTTGGCATTTTTTATTTACAGGAAGAAACAGAAACAAAATATGTAAGGATAAACACCTCTGTGCCAATCCTCCAAATATTTTTTTTAATGAAGGGGACCTGAAACCAGCCTTCGGGCTAAACAGGGCCACCGTCGTGGTGGTCCTCTTTCAGCTGCTGCCCATCCAGAAGGTCCAGGATGGCCACAGAAGATAGAGGTGCTGGTGACCCTCTACTGGCTGACCTGCGGTACATCCTATAGGGAAACAGTTTGCCAGTAAGATCTCTTACCTTCTTGTCCTTAAATAGAGCCAACAATGACACACAATTGATACATAGATTATATAAATTGGATAGAAGATTAAGACATATTAGCATATTACCTAAATTACAAGTTATTTTATATTTGGTACAGGTCAAGTGGAGACATGCTACAACAGGCACCACGCCAGGGCGAGAAACATCACTGAGCGTGTCTTTGGTGGTCTAAAGACACAGTGGCGTTCCATCTTCTTAAGGGCGCTGGAGGTCCGCCCGACGTTTGCCCCAAAAGTAGTTGCCGCCTGCTGCATCTTCCACAATATTTGTATAGAGGCAGGTGAACAGCTTGATGTGGAGGACGAGACGGTTGACCCAGAGGAGGACAGCCATCCGGCCATCCGGGAGCTGAAGACTGGGAGCGGCTCCAGTGGGCTGCATGTTTAAGTGGACATGACTACATCTGACCTAACCTAGATCAGTTCTAGTCATGTTCACATGCTGCTTCATTTAATTTTTTTTCACTACCGGTAAAAATACATAAAAACATCAGTAAATTAATTTCCATTCCAACAATTTTTTAATTTTATGATTGTAGGCATTGCCTATTTGTATAAGATGTTAATAGAAGTTATTTCTTTGTTTTAAACCATGTTAGTAACTGTTAATAATTTGTTGAATATGTTACACTGGGAGGAGGCCCAGGGGAAGACCCAGGACACGCTTAGGGCTGGACAATATAGAAAAAAAGCATATCGATAAAAAAAATACATACTGATCGATAATTATCAAAAAGATTTAAAACCTGGTTCTTATGATATTGCTAAATGACTAAACACTAAATCCCAATTAAATCCTTATTTAACCAACATTTTTAACTATAACTGAAAAATAACTCAACTTAAGAGACCTGGGTGATGTCATTAAATACTGACAAAGACTAAACTAGTGACCAGTAAAATTACTAAAATAAATATAACAAATAAATAAACAAATAGAATAGCCTATTTAGATGGGAATGGTACACTAGTTACTCCTCAGGGTCCTTTCTCTTTCTATATAGTCAATCGAGAGGCTGACGCAGGGCTGAGGTCCGAGGTTGTGGCGTGGGAAGACACAGATTGCAGCTCATTTTGCACTGATTCCCTGCACTCGTTGCACAATTTAGGGAGCGCTGTTAGAGAAAAAACAGCGGCCCGGAACTTTATATCGTGGCTCAAGAGTGGCGAGTAGTTGTTTGAACCCAGGTTTTTCAACTGCAGACAACAGCAGCATATCCATCACTATGAAGCACGTTACTGCATGCGTGATGTCCTTATGCCACTTGGACGCTTTGTCATTTTATCACAAAGAAGTGAGCCCAGTTTAGCTGCAATACCTGCTTTGTTTTGGAAGAACTTCCAGAAGATTCCTAAGAAGATGACGCGGAGCCGACACAGCTTGCACTGCTGCGGGTGTGAGTGACTTACGTGATGAAACAAGTTGGTTACGTTACCAGACTTTGTTTTTACTGGTTCCTTGCAAATTTTACAAATCACTGTGGTTTATTGCTGTCAGACTGGCAAACTAGTAAAACCACGTTTTGGGACAGTTTCCTCCGCCCCTTCTTGCTGCAACATATTCACGTGCTCTGTGTTGTGGTTTGAGAGGGCGGCGCTTTGTGACGGCTTTGCCTGGGTCTGCGAATACTATTGGTTGACAGGAAGCTTAAAAGTATAATGCTCTTGATCTGGAAACGTACTTTTGAAGAACAGCAGCAGAAACGGGAATGTTTAACTTACCACTGTGATCTCTGCGCTGTCTCGAATCAAGCTGCGACCGCGGTGCATTCTGGGAAAGTTGTCAGTCTGAAGAACGCATGCACGGCTCCTATCTTCGCACTGTGTGCTCGATCAACCCGCCTCAAAAACTGTAACGTCAGACCGCTGTTGTGAATTCGTATTCTCAAAGAAAAAAATCTGTATTCTCAAGCAGCCGCTGCTGTTTGTGTTCATGAAGAGTAAAGCCCAAATTTAAACTTGAAATTTGTATATATTAGTTATTGAAGTTGTAACTATTTAGACTGTATGTTGTATCTTTTGCATGAGATTTCATTTTTTATAAGTTTACAAATTTTTGTTATCCACAACTTCTGACTAATATGCACACAACTGTATTTTTATGTCAGTTTCTTCTGACAGTGATCTTACCTCATAGATCTGAGCATTCCCTCTTGTACTAAAATGTCTGACCTGGTCAAAATGTTTTGATTTGAACCACATTTGCCTGCAGTGGGAACAGGGTTGATGCTACATCATTTCATGAAAATAAAAATTTTCAACCCAAAGAGGGCTTAATCCAAAGTAAATGAAAATGTGAAACTGAAAAACAGATATAGTAGGTTGGTCCAATTTTTTGAAATGTCATTGCATTATCATTAAGTACTATTTCACAACTCAAAAATGGTAGTCAGTAATCTATACAGCCCCCACATGACTGTATACATGCCTGAGAATGTTGGGGCATGCTACTTATGAGATGACGGATGGTGTCCAGATTCTGACCAGGGCCTCACTGAATTCCTGAACAATCTGATGTGCAACCTGGTGGTGTCGGATGGATCTAAACATGAAGTCCCAGAGATGTTCTATTGGATTTAGGTCAGGGGAGCATGGCTGCCAGTCAATGGCATCAATTCCTTCATTCTCCAGGAACTGCCTGGATACACTTGTTGCATGGGGCCAGGCATTATCATGTACCAGAAGCAACACAGGACCCACTGAAACCAGAAAAGGTTCTAACAATGAGTCTAAGGATTTCATCCCAATACCTAATGGCAGTCAGGAAGCTATTGTTTATCATGTACAGGTCGGTGTGCCTCAATGCTTGATTAACACTGACCCACCACCAAACCAATCATGACATACATTGTAACAGGCAGGTTTAACATTCAGTGCAGCTTCTCCAGACCCTTTCATGTCTGTCACATGAACTAAGACTGAACCTGTTCCCATTCCTGCAAAGAACAGGGCACAAGTGCTGAACCTGTCAATTCTGGTGTTTTTGGGCAAATATTGGTTAAGCTCCCTGGTGCTGGGCAGTGGGCCCTCTGGCCATCTTCATGAAGTCACTAATAGTTTGATAAAATACATTCATGCCAGTGACCTGCTGGAGGTCATTTTGTAGGTCTCTGGCAGTTCCTTCTTGCCCATTGAAGCATATGTCGGTAGGACCGGCATATACTTCTATGGGCATATGTCGGTAGGACCTTTACCGATGGGTTAAGGACATTCAACTTTCAACGGCCCTGCCCAGCTCTTTTAGAGGAAATGTCTGTCTAATGGAATATCATCCATACTCTTGGTACTGTGCCTTGAGACACAGCAGACCTTCTGGCTATAGGTCTCCACCAGTACTGCCTGTGCAAGCTTCTGTAGGGCCCAGGTATCGGCGCATGCTATCACTAGTGACATTGACACTTGTCAAATGCAAAACTATTTAAGAGCAGTTCATAAAAGGAGGAAGAAAAATGTATATTCCAGAAGGTTAACCGACTTTGCATTGTACTCTGATAAAAGTTTTTCTTTCCTTTTAGCCATCTTAATCCTCTTCTGGTTTAAATTCTGAGTTTGTGACATGCAATAATTTCCAATTTGTCCAAACCACATTTGACAAATGGTACTTTGTTAAAAACAAGAATGATGGGGCCTATTTCCAATGACAGAAGAACAAACCCAGACCATAAGCAGTTCACCACTCTGCTTGGCAGTTCGAATGAGTTGTTCAAGCAGATGTTCAGGCAGATGAGCAGTGTTTAATTTTTACCAAAATGGGCATTGTGCAATATGCCCGGGCCTTTCCGAGGTTGGTCTATTCTGATTAAAATATATTTGTCGGTAGGGTTGGGAATTGAAAAGATTTTCACGATTCCGATTCCCTTATCGATTCTGTGAAACTATTTGATTCCTTTTCAATTCTCTTTTCGATTCCAATTTGGGGGAAAAAGGAGAACAAACAGTTTAATGATGAGCATCAACTTTGTTTACTTAACTATCACACAACCTTACAAACTAACAAGGTCAAGATGTCCACAGCAAATGTGCAACTGGAATAACATTTATATTTGTTTAAATAAAAAAAGGAATATAAGAACAAACTTAAATACAGTAGATGAGTTGTTTAGAATACAAGAAAAGTTAGTTGTGACAGTTGCTTATTAATCTCTCTTTAGATAACCTCAGTCATCTAAATCTGATGGAGAAGGCCGCAACTTGCGTAACTTTCGTATAAAACGTGACGTAACTTGCATAAAAAAAACGTTGTGCTAACATTGTGCTGCTCAGAGCAGCGGCACGACGGAATCGAAAAGAGAATCATTTAGCAAGCTGCCAAACGGTGCCAGGGAATTGAAAAACACGGAACCGGTTCTGAACAGGAACCGGTTTTCGATTCCCATCCCTATTTGTCGGAGATGTTTATTTATTGGTTTGTCTTTGTGAACTTGTCAACATGTTTAAGTTTGAGTGTTCTGTGGAGTGATCCTTTCTGGGACATTCTAACTATAGATTGATGGGCTCCAAGTTGTTTTAAATAGCCTTTTTATTATCTATGATGAAAGAAAACCATTGCTTTGCCAGGATAACTGGTAATAAACTGGTAATAAAGACTTCCTGCTTCAGACTTCCACATAAACTTTATAAGGAAGTGTTTACACTAGTTGATGATCTGTTAATGAAGAGCATTTAGTAATCTCTTTGTTTTGAGAGGCAGTGAAGGTAAATCCTAATTTCTCAGACCTGTTTATTTGTTTCTTGGCTGTGTTTTGCTACAGTCCACAACAAAAGTCTTGTCACTTATCCATTTGACAAGCCCAGGTCCGGCAGACCCCTGGGCTCCTCGTGATGGACCATTTGTTGGCTCGAAAATCCAAGGCCAGCCCTTGGTCACCTCAAGTCCCCATGTAAACCAAAAACGCTTGTAGAATTCTGTCTCGAAATGGCCTCCATGATTTAATTAGTGCTGATCAATCAGCACTAAACAAAAGGCAATTAAAAAAACATGTGGCATTTGCCAAGGCCCACAGCCTGCTAAAAGGATGGATGCTCCAAAAGTGGCAGAAGCTGGATTTTTCAGACAAATCTTTGGTTAAATTACATCACAGCCACCGCAAATATTGCAGGAGACCTACTGGAGCCCAAATGGATCCAAGATTCACCCAAAAAACTGTTAAGTTTGGGGGCAGAAAAATCATGATCTGGGGTGACATCCAGTATGGGGGTGTGCAAGAGATTTGCAGGGTGGAAGGCAATATCAATAGCCTAAAATATCAAGAAGTATTAGTTACCTCTTACATACTCAACCACAAAAGGGGTAAAATTTTGCAGCAGGATGGTGCTCCATCACATACTTCCATCTCTACATCAAAATTCCTCAAGGCGAAGAAGGTCAAGGTGCTCCAGGACTGGCAAGCCCAGTCACCAGACATGAACATCATTGAGCATGTCTGGGGCAAATTGAAGGAGGAAGCATGGAAGATGAAACAAAATAATCTTGATGAACTCTGGGAGGCATGTAAGACTGCTTTCTTTGCTTTTCCTAATGACTTCATCAATTAATTGTATGAATCATTGCCGAACCGCATGGATGTAGTCCTTCAAGCTCATGGAAATCAAACAAGATATTGTATATGGATCTCACATCACCACTACTTAATTCACTGATGTTATGTGTTATGGGAATGTTATTTGAAGGTACTATGGCTTCATGTCACTGGGATAAAGGAGGCTTGGAGACATGATGGCTGTGTATGACATCCACTGTCTGCTGATTGCCAAGGCCAAATGCAGCGTAGCTACTGTGCGGGATGATGATTGTCTAGGATAGACTGTCTTTGTTTTGTCTCATGCCAAGGCCACTGTCAAGTATCAGGGAGAGCCGAAAGCGCAGACTGCAGTGGGACTGTGGGGCGCGATTACTTTCCATCTATGTGATCTCTGCTCTGTTTCTCAATAAAAGTGCTGTAACTTCATCACCGTCGTCTCCTTATTCAGTAACTCAGGGAAGTCAGCTAATATTGTTTAGAATTCCATCCACATTATGAAACATATTTTTGTATTTGAAGTAAATTATTTGTTAAATTTTTACATTACTCTTTGCTGACAAAACTTTTGTCTTGCCAAAATCCGACCTTTCTGTGTTTATTAAATGATCAATCTTTCTTCAATGAAGCACATTTATTTTAATATATTGAACATAATTTGGGAGGGTTTTAGCTTAGATATGAGCCATTTTAAAATCAATGGATTGATTAAAAGTCATGTTATTAGCTGTTTCTAAAAAATGGATAAGTGACAAGACAATGTTTCCTAACATTGCTGGAGTCTTCACTTCACCAGATCTTTGACACTCTCCATTCTCCATGGTAGTCAATGAAGTTGGCCAGAAACTTTTAGATCTCTTAGTTTTGTTACATAAATAATGCTACACAGCAAAATGTCATATACAGTCCGTGGTTGAACATCAATTGGATTTGTTTTGCCTTAACAAGAACAACAGAAGTTTTAATCAAGATTGTGAAGTTATCATTGCATTTACTAAATAATTCATAAAATATATGCAGTTGAGAAGATTTGTGAATCAATGCCTTACTGTGCCCACATTGATGGGAATTGTGGCAAATTCCTGTAGAGACAGCAGGCATAAGTGCATGCTGGATGGCCATTTCCCACATTCGAGCCACATCTGGCCCCACTCCGCTGACCTGTAATCAATTTGTAGAAGAGGATATTTTAGATTTAAGAATGTTTATATTTTATCAGTCCAGCCATCCATCCATTCACATTTCTCTCCCTTACTGCATCAAGCCCGCGCTCCATTCCATCCCTCCCTCCATTCACACATCCATCCCTCCACCCATCAATACATCCATATGTCCCTCCCCATAACTAGGTGTCCCTCTCTACAACTACCCGTCGCTCATTACATCCACCTACCTGGATCCACCTTTCCAATTCAACCAGTCAAAAAACACAATGCATAAACAATATCTATATTCACACCCCCTTCAGGACTCTCTTACGGTAGTGATAATATGCAATATATTTTAGATTTTTGAATATATTTTTCATATAAGAATAAGAATCAGAAATACTTTAATAATCCCAGAGGATTGCTGTCAGGGTTCTCTGTGTTGCCTTGCTCTAACTCTGTTCCTCAGGTGGTTCTAGTTGGCTGAGGGGGTGTGGCCCACATCTGCAGCTCGTTGAAGGCGGCTTCCTCTGGCTTCTTAAGCAAAGCTTGGACAGATGAAAGACGCCAGAACCTTAAACCAGTCGTGGTACGACGTGGCCTCTGACCAAGTTCTCGTAAACCTGCTTGTAAGCCTTTTTCTCTTTGACCTTGAACTAATTCTGGCTCTCCTGTTTTTGTCACAGTTTGGTGCTGTAGCACTTACCTGCCTTGACGCTCCGTCCAAAGAATTCACCTCCAGAATCACAAGGCTCAGATTTTGCTCTGGCGCTCCCCCTATTGCTTTCTGGAAGTTACCCAGTCAGGCTCGAGGTTCCCTTCCCGGATTCTGATGGTTCTCGTTTCTCTCTGGTCAATCCATCTGTCACTCGCCTTCGCAGAGGTCTGCTCCGGATCCTTCGCCAGTAAACATCTGCCGTCCTCCAGCCACTAGCCACCAACTAGAGTAGGCTCACAGAGTTACCTTGGCACACCCCTTCCCCCGGTTAGGTCTATCCAGCTAAAGGTAAGCGGCGCACGTTCTGGCTATTTCCTGGTTCTTGCCCTCGAGTAACATTCTTCCCTCTCTCTGCAGTCTCCCCGCTTCGACGTTCAGGCCTCGTCTCGTTACTCGTATCATTGACCTTGCTGTTTGCACACCCTAAATAAACATCGTAAACTGACTGTTGTGTCCCGTTCGTGTCTGCATGTGGGCGAAACACCTTAAAACCATGACAGAAGAAGGTTCTGGCCATCAAAGCCCAGCAGATGCGTTCGGGCGGCAGCTAGCCACGCAACAAGAACAGTTGCACTCGCTCGGGTTAGCCGTTAACTCCACTCAGGAGCAACTCCAGATGATAACCGCGCAGCTTAGCCAGCTGAACAACGCCTTTACTTCCGCGTGTTCACAGCCTGCCAGTCAAGCACCGGTCACCCTGCCTCCAGCCGAGCAGGAAGCGGAGGTTCCCACTCCGTCTTCACCCCCTGAGAACACGTCACCGTGTCCAGAGAAATTCTCCGGGGAAAGCGGAGAGTGTGGTGGTTTTTTATTTCAATGTAAGCTAGTATTTTGTCGTTCCCCCCAGGCTTTCCCCACCGATCAGATTAAGATATCTTATATTCTCCGGCTCTTGTCGGGCAGGGCTCTTGGGTGAGCTGAGGCCTGGTTCCCCAATTGTCAGTCTTTTGGTTGCACTTTTTCAGAGTTTGTTACTGAATTTAAGACAGTGTTTTCAGCTGAGCTGGACTCAGCCCAGCAGTCCTGTAGCCTTCTGGCATTAAAGAAGCGAGGTCACCATGTTTCGGATTTCGCAGTGGAGTTTCGAACTTTGGCCGCAGCCGTAGATTGGTCTGACAAGCCGTTAAAGGCAGTTTTTTATTCAGCACTTGATGACGCATTAAAGGATGAATTGGCTCGGGTCGAGGAGCATTTGAAGATTTGGTGCCGTTAGCCATCCGTCTGGACACCCAGCTACGCAGCCGTAGCCGCGGCCGTGCTGATAAGACCTTACGGCCACCAGGATTTACCCCTCCCAAGAATGGAACGCAGCGACAGGTAGAGACCTCCCCACATCCTCCGCAGCCCATGCAGTTGGGCCAGGTCCGTTTTACCAATGATGAGCAACATCAGCGTTTGACGGGCAACCTGTGTTTCTATTGTGGTAAAGAAGGACATTTTGTTAAGGATTGCTCCGTGCGGCCAAAAGATCGAGTCCACCGCCCGTGAGGGGGAGGACGGCGGACAAGTTTAGAGCTACCCCCCACCATGAAGTCTCAGATTTGTCAGGTTCTCGGTTTTGTTTACCCTTCTATTTAGGTTTTGATCAGGATGGTTTTGATGTTTTGGCTCTCGTAGATTCGGGTTCCGATTTTAATTTGATTGATCAGGAGCTAGTTGATCAGCTTCGTATTTCTACCGAGCCACTCTCTGAAACGCTATAGGTTTCAGCCTTAGATGGCCAGAAACTAACCAGGATTATGCATCGCACCAGACCGCTAGACATAATAGTCTCCGGTAACCATCGGGAGTAGTTGTCCTTTTTTGTGTTTCCTGTTAAACGCTCGCCAATGGTATTGGGTCGGGCTTGGTTAAGGGTCCACAATCCTCAGATTAATTGGGCCGAGTCCCGGCTCGAATCATGGTCTCCTGCTTGTTATTCACGCTGTTTGCAATCAGCTCGCCCGGTTTCTCCTCCTTCGTTTTCCTCCACACAACCTACTAATGACATAGATCTCTCTCGCGTTCCGCAGGAGTACCATGATCTCAGGCAAGTTTTTAGTAAGAGTCAGGCTACTTCACTTCCACCTCATCGCCCGTATGACTGCGCCATTGACCTATTACCGTGAGCACCATTAACCAACAGTCGCCTCTATAACATCTCGAGGTCTGAACGTCAAGCACTTGAAAAGTACATAAATCAATTACTCTCTGCAGGGTTGATCCGTCCATCCTCCTCCCCTTTAGGTGCCGGCTTCTTTTTTGTTGGCAAAAAGGATGGTTCTCTTAGGCCCTGCATCGATTATCGTGGCCTTAATCAAATAACCATCAAGAATAAGTATCCACTTCCCTTACTTTCCTCAGCCCTCGAACCGGTCCAGAACGCAGTCATTTTCACTAAGCTTGATTTGCGCAACGCTTATCATTTAGTTCGGGTCAGACAAGGGGATGAATGGAAGACAGCTTTTAAGACGCCGTTAGGACACTTTGAGTATTTAGTTATGCCCTTTGGTTTATGCAATGCCCCAGCTGTCTTCCAATCTTTAGTTAACGATGTCCTTCGGGACTTTTTGAACGATTTTGTTTTCGTCTACCTAGACGACATTCTCATTTATTCTAGTAATCTCGAGCAGCATAAACATGTCCGCCTTGTCCTGCAACGACTGTTGGAGAATCGTTTATTTGTCAAAGCTGAAAAATGCGATTTCCATCAGTCCTCAGTTCCTTTCCTCGGTCTAGTTTTAGAGGGCGGACAGGTCAGATCCGACCCAAAAAAGATAAGGGCGGTAGTGGAGAGGCTCGTCCCTGAATCTTGGAAACAGCTTCAGCGTTTCCTTGGCTTTGCCAACTTTTATCGTAGGTTCATCAGGAACTACAGCCAAGTAGCCTCTCCCCTACACGCTCTGACCTCAACTAAGGTTCCGTTCGTCTGGGGCCCAGAGGCAGAAGCAGCTTTTAGTCTGCTCAAGTCACGGTTCTCCCAAGCGCCTATCCTTATTCATCCCAACCCACTTAAACAGTTCACCTTAGAAATAGACGCCTCAAACACTGGGGTAGGCGCAGTCTTGTCACAACTTTCAGACTCAGATAATAAACTCCATCCCTGTGCCTTCTTCTCGCGACGTTTTTTCCCCAGCCGAGCGTAATTACGATGTTGGTGATCGTGAGCTGCTAGCGATCAAGTTGGCTTTAGAGGAGTGGCAGCACTGGCTTGAGGGATCCGAGCAACTCATTATTATATGGATGGACCATAAGAACCTCTCATACCTTCAGTCAGCTCGTCGCCTCAATTCTCTACAAGCCCGTTGGTCATTGTTTTTCTCACGATTCAACCTCTCAATAACCTACAGACCTGGTTCAAGAAACATTAAGCCCGATGCTCTTTCACGTCAGTTCGCTCCACCTGAACAAGAGAAGGAGCAGGAACGGATTCTTCCCCCCTCATGTTCTGTCAGAGCACTCCATTGGGACCTACAAGATAGCATCAACCAGGCTCTGCGACTAGACCCAGATCCCGGCACAGGTCCCTTAAGTATGTCCCCCAGTCTGTCCGCCCTGACGTCCTGCAATGGTGCCACGATTCCAAGTTTTCTGCCCACCCAGGTATCTTCAGAACACAGTCCCAAGTCTCACAACGCTTTTGGTTGCCCTCATAGTCTAAGGACGTAAGAGAGTATGTACTAGCCTGCCCAGTTTGTGCTCGTAATAAACCTTCTAATCAGCCACCCTCAGGTCTACTCTGTCCACTTCCTATCCCCAAACGTCCCTGGTCCCACCTAGCCGTTGAATTCATTACCGGACTCCCTACCTCCCAAGGCATGTCCACCATCTTGACCGTCGTGGACCGTTTCTCTAAGTCATGCCACCTTATCACCCTCCGTAAGCTCCCTAACGCTTTTCAGACAGCCCAGCTCCTCATAAGACACATCTTTCGACTTCACGGAATACCCGTCTATATACTCTCTGACCGGGGTCCCCAGTTTGTCTCCCAAGTCTGGCGACACTTCTGCTCTGCCCTCGGGGTCCGCTACACCCTTACCTCCGGTTACCACCCACAAACCAATGGACAAACTGAACGCCTTAATCAACAGTTGGAAACCACCCTCCGCTGCCTCACGTCTTCGTCACCCACAGACCGGAATAAGTTTTTGCCCTGGGTAGAATACGCCTTGAATTCCCACGTCTCCTTATCTACAGGTCACTCTCCCTTTGAAGTGTCCCTTGGCTATCAACCCCCACTTCTCCCTACCGATGAACACAAGATCCCCTTCTCCTCAGTCAATGATTACATCAACCGCTGTCAGGATATCTGGAAGACCACCATTACCACTCTGACTCGCGGCGCGGAGCAGAGCAAGAAGTTCACCGACCGACGCCGCAGACCAGCTCCCCAGTACCACCCCGGTCAGAGGGTTTGACTCTCCTCACGAGATGTCCTGACAAACCCTTCAGCCAAGAAACTCGCCCTTCGATTCTCCGGACCCTATGAGATAGACGCCATCATCAACCCTTCCACTGTTCGTCTTCGTCTGCCACCTCACTCAAGAGTACACCAAACCTTTCATGTCTCGCAAATTAAGCCCGTTTTGGACAGTATCTTGTACCCACCTTCCTGACCCCCTCCATCCTCCCAGGACAGTCAAAATCCTCGCGTCCTCAGGGTTGTGGACGCCCGTCGACGAGGTAAGGGTCATCAGTACCTCGTCGATTGGGAAGGTTGCAGTCCTGAGGAACGTTCATGGGTATCTGCAGCAGCCATCGCCAACAAGGACTTGCTTTGGGACTTGGTCTGCTCAGCCCAGCACCTCCTCGTCTGGACCACCAGGAGGCGGTCGTTGAGGGGGGGGGGGTAGTGTCAGGTTTCTCTGTGTTGCCTTGCTCTAACTCTGTTCCTCAGGTGGTTCTAGTTGGCTGAGGGGGCGTGGCCCACACCTGCAGCTCGTTGAAGGCGGCTTCCTCTGGCTTCTCAAGCAGAGCTCGGACAGATGGAAGACGCCAGAACCTTAAACCAGTTGTGGTACGACGTGGCCTCTGACCAAGTTCTCGGAAACCTGCTTGTAAGCCTTTTTCTCTTTGACCTTGAAATAATTCTGGCTCTCCTGTTTTTGTCACAGTTTGGTGCTGTAGCACTTACCTGCCTTGACGCTCCATCCGAAGAATTCACCTCCAGAATCACAAGGCTCAGATTTTGCTCTGGCGCTCCCCCTCTTGCTTCCTGGAAGTTACCCAGTCAGGCTCAAGGTTCCCTTCCTGGATTCTGATGGTTCTCGTTTCTCTCTGGTCAATCCATCTGTCACTCGCCTTCGCAGAGGTCTGCTCCGGATCCTTCGTCAGTAAACATCTGCCGTCCTCCAGCCACTAGCCACCAACTAGAGTAGGCTCACAGAGTTACCTTGGCACACCCCTTCCCCCGGTTAGGTCTATCCAGCTAAAGGTAAGCGGCGCACGTTCTGGCTATTTCCTGGTTCTTGCCCTCGAGTAACATTCTTCCCTATCTCTGCAGTCTCCCCGCTTCGACATTCAGGCCTCGTCTCATTACTCGTATCATTGACCTTGGTGTTTGCACACCCTAAATAAACATCTTAAACTGACTGTCGTGTCCCGTTCGTGTCTGCATGTGGGCGAAAACACCTTAAAACCATGTCAGTTGCACGCTCCAGATATACAAACAACATATTGCTATACAATTAAATATATATATATATATATAAAAAGGGGGAGCAGACAACCTGCATCTCGTCAAGTCTGGTTCCACCTGCATGAGAGCAAGTCTAGTTCTGCCAGCAATCCTGGTCTGTCGGCTTTGAACATTTTCGAAAACCGCTTTTTAACATGCTCTATATTGGCTAATTCAAGGTTTACACCTCCAAACCTGACAAAAAGGGAACAATGTAAACCTGAAACAGAGCAATGGCGTAAAAAAAACGGAAAACGGGCCGAGTTGATTGAACGGTAAGCTTTGTTTTTTTTTTTCCTGCGCGGCGGTCATGGCGTCGTCGGCCGTTTTTTTGTTTGTAATCACTGTCCAGGGATCGGTATATGTTTAATGTTTGTCTTATTTGAAATGTTTTTGAGTAAGCTATCCTGGTAGCAGGGTATCATGTTAGCGCCTGCTACCATGATAGCCTATATGCTATCATGGTAGCAGGCGCTTCATTATTAACATGTCGGCCACCAAAATACTCTTACCTGTTCACTACTAGATGTCGCTGGAATTGGGTCAGGATGTTCTTCGGTTGGGCCCTTTCCTCCGACAAAATGCTTGCTACATATATAGGTGAATTTGGTAACTTTTTCCGGGTTGAACTGTTGTGTAGGCTGACCGCACCGGTGTACCCAGCGCACACATTTCTCCTTGGCAGTCTTGAAGAAAACATCCTTCATATGCAGCCGATCAGCGTACCTCGAGTCGCTGTTGCACGTTCCATAGCAACAATGTTTAAAAACCATGGTCTTAGATTTGGAAAAAGCAGTCGTTTACCAAGTAAAACCAAGGGTAACGCACGTCTCTTTTACAGCGAAACAGCGGCGGACTATGCAAGCTTGCCCTACTGCGTACCACGTGATGTGACGTCATCGTGACGTTACGTTTCTAAAAATAGCTCGCTCGCGGTACGCCATTAGGGGACCCTCACAATTTCTGGCAATGAAGTGCAAACTAGACCATTGGAGCATGATTGTTAGGGAATACAAGAATCCTGAAATCAAAGCTGCACTGTTGCCCCTTATAGATCTTTCATAGCAAGGATATTTTTGCACTACTCAGATGGTTGAATCTTATGTTTTTTCCTTTTCCCTCCCCTGTTCCCTTACTCAATTTTAGACCTTATGTTTAAAACATGTTTTAGTTATACTTATGATATGGTATTCATTGACAGTAAATAAAGCAGCTTGTAATGGATACCATACTCCCTCCCAAGCATGCCGGAAATGCAACAATACAGTGACTACTATGATTTTTTTTAAAAAAAGCATTAGTGAAATCCACCCAAAGTTATAGAGTGACCAGTCAGCTATACACTGGTGTGAGTACAGTATATATCCATGCATAGACAGCCTATTTCACATTATTTCACATCAAATGAAATTAAATCTGTCTCACCAGAATGGTACTACCAGTCATAGATGAGTCGCCTCTTAACAGATTCTCTCCAACATAGTAAACCAACGATGCTGTAGTGATTTCAAAGCAGTGAGGGTTGGCTCCTTCAGGAAGCAGAGAGAACGTCTGAGCGGGCTCCAGAGACAGGATCTCTGACAGAGGAATCTCCTGTAAACAGATGAAGAGTAGGAAGCAAATGGAGCACAGCTTGGGAAGATCCAGTGTTGTTGGTGGTGTATGATCTTTCCTGACTTTGCTCTTTTGAAGGGCTAATTCAAAAAGGAACTTCTATAATTTTTGGGTTTATCTATGATCTGAGATCACTTACCATAAATTAGACAATGCAGTATCTTGTTGCACAATGTCTGATTTCAATTAATTTAATTCTGAGTATTATGACTAATGAGAGTAAGAATGAGAGCTATACAAAGCCATTGTTAATGAAGCCTTGACACTTTATTCACCATGGCAAACACTGGGGCGAAAATCAAGCTATTCTATCCTGCTGCTTTAGGAGGCTTCAAGGGTTTGTATTCTTTATAGTGATTACATCCTACAAGCCTATATATTACATGATGCCAATAAAATAATCTCCATGTACTGTACCGTATATGCTCACAAGAACTGGCTAGGGTCCTGTTACATAAATTATTGCATCAGCAAAGCACTGGATTGACGTGATCAGGCTGTGCTTATATTGAGAATCAGCTTCTCTATACCTTTTGGCTCTGGTGTCTTTCATCTTCTCTTTGACAAAAGCCCATAGATTGCAAAGGGGTTTGTCAGTACAAATTGCTGGCCAACCAAGCACAGGCAATCAAGCACACGCACCATGGTTATTAAAGCAGGTATTAGTACTTGTGGCTGTGTGGAAAGGTACCAAATCATGTTGGAAAGTGAATTCATATCTTTTGGCAATATAGTGTACATACTAAACATGTTATTAATATGAAGAAGTTATTTCGTTCCCTTTAATAGCTTGGAAAAAACACTGGAGAAGTAGCTCCTCTTACCCTGTAGTATTTACTTCCTGTATCATTTTGAAACAAAGTGATGCATTTACTGTCCAGACGCCAGTAATGTCTTTTTCTCTGAAACATAGCAACAGTGGAGAAAGAAAAGAGATGTTAGTAACCTAACAGGGAAAAGAGCAGACACAATCACCAGTAGCTGAAAAATATTTGCATGAGAAGGCTGTTTTAGTTTCAATAATTTAAATAAAAAAAATATCTAAAGGCAGAGAAAGTCTTGTGTAACCATGTACTGTCCAAAAAGCCTTGGAGCAAAAGATGAAGTTGTTACAATTTTAGTTCAATCAGTACATTTGCCAACAGCCATATATCCACTGATAGGTTGGGTGAAAATGAATGAATGATGTTGGGCCATCATCACAGGAAAAGACTGATTTGCTGTGCTTTTCAGCGTCCATTGCGGCTCTGATGTCACACACCAAAGTTATATAAGGGGCTGAGCCCCACAGATTCACTCTCTCTGCTACCGGTCCAGCCAGAAGACATCAGAGAAGCTCTCCAGCTGTGACTTGGGTGAAGGCAGGCACATTGGAGAGGACCACAAAACTTTCAGGGCTTGTTGTCTGCATATGCTCCGTTTTATCTTTGAAGGAGCACAGCGGAATATGCTGTATAATTACTCGACAGCACTCACTCATTCCTGGATGAAGAATGTGGAATATTATTGTGCCATCCAGTGTCTTTGAATCTGAGCATAGATTCCCCAAGGAATTGCTGTTGAGTGTTATTTGACAGATAATTAAAGCTGTATTCTCACACTGCACTCATTCAACACCCCAAAAAAGAGGGGGGCATTGGTCACGTGTCTAGGTGCAGCCCGACAGACACAAAAACGATGTGGCAACAAATTAAGATGAAGTATGAAATACAGTTTAATCAGGTAAGGTTATGAGGTTGTAAATTATTCTAATGTGTAACTGTAGCCGACTAAACTAGCCTATTTCAACATATGCAATTAATTATAGGATGGTGTAAGTTATTGAACTAACTATGTTAAGTTCTTTGCCAGCATTTGGCTTCATCCATCCTTCAAAAAAATTAGTTCACAAAGTGTAATTTGTGCAAACCTCACTTGGTATTAACTATATAGTTAATGATATTGATATTTTAAGTTGAAGTAAAGGTGCTGAGGTCCTAACAGTCTTGGGAGGGAAACCCCTCAAAAACATTAAATTAAAGAATGTGAGTGCCATACAGCCAATTAAACCTAAAATACATCAATGGAAAATTAGAGCCAGAAGCCTCAAAGTTTGATACAGAATAAATTATTGCTTTCATTCTGTGTAGTTCTTTTAACAATCTTTTGGGTCTCTGACTATGGAACACCATTAAACTCTACAGTAACTGAGTGCAACAGTAACATTCCTGATAGCGCGACATACAGTTGCCGTTGCCATATAAATGAAATGCAGCACAAATAACTGAGAGCGTCCACTCACTGTACTAGAAAAGCGATGTGCGGGCTGATAATATTAAGATAAATATTTGACAGTGGCGAAAAACGATAATGCTTGAAAATATATTAATCCAGAAATGATAAGACATTTAATTATGGTCTGATCAGCCTCTCTCGACAAGGATTTCTGTGAAACATTTGCCCTCTAGCATACAGGCTCCTCCAGAAAATGACACACCTTTTCTAACACTTCCATGTGCAGAACAAAAGAAGGAAAAACTCAGGGTTAACCCTAACAACCTTGTTACCGAGCAGGTTTGTTTCATGGAGTAATTTGTTGTTATAATTTGATTCAGGGTATTGCCTTCTGAGCTTTCTGAAATGGAAAATCCAGGGTATGCAGGAATTTACTCCAGAATTTACTGTGGATATCCACTAACCCCATTTTATAAGCTCTGGAACCTAACTTGGCAACTTAGATTGATAATGTGTAGCACTCTACATTCTGCACAATCAATCTGGATCTGCTACCATCAAAATTGTTCAGGGAAAGAGGGACATTCAACAGAACTTTCTGAGCTGATTGGGCAAAGTAACACTCAGGCTACGTTCACACTGCAGGTCTTGATGCTCAATTCCAATTTTTTGCTGAAATTGGAATTGTTTGAGGTGGCCGCTCATATTACTATCAAATGCGAACGCCATCATACTGCTGTGTGAACGGTTCAGGACTGCAAAGCGACCCACATGCGCAGATAACAGAAGGACACGTCACACAGCAGCACCCCTTTTGTAGAAGTAATGGTGAATGTAATTGTTTCTAGAAGTGTTCAATAAAGTTTACTTTAAAAAAAACATGGATAGAAAGCTGTTTAAAATATGTACTAAATTAATACTATATCACAGCATGACCAAGTAAGGTAAGAAGAAAGCAGCACATCAATTAACAATGGTCTTTTATGGTAGCACTAACTTCTACAACTGTGTGGATATGTAATGAGAGACAGGAGAACAACGCGAAAGACGGATAAAATGCGACATGCGACACACCAATCAGACAGCGGATGCTTTAAAAAAAATCTGCTACATATCTGAATTAGTATCACACATGGAAGTGGCACAGATGGGATTTTTTTGGGGGGTGAAAAGAATTGGGCTGCGTACACTACTATGAAGAAGACGGATATGGGTCACACAGGGGCAGAAAGATCAGATTTAGGTCGCATTTCCCAGCTGTGTGAATGTATCCCTAGTGCCTGCCTACCAAAGGTTGGTTATAGCCAACCATGGTATCAAATGAAAATGTTGTAAGCAGCAGGTGCCATGAAATACTACAACAAGGTAAATTAGTCAAGGCATTGCTGTTCTTCTTTCAAAAGAGAAATGTTGGATTCTGACAAAACAAATGTGATAGCAGCAGCTATGTGTGCGTCCTTCTGCATTGCCATGTTTATTTTGGTTCAGCTGTGGGCTCGGTAGCTCTTGCTTTTGTCACAGTTGTTTGTGCCACCCAAAACCATTATACTGCAACATGATTGGCCTGAACCATTTTTGGTTCGGTCCGGAAAGGTTGAGGCAGGACAAGATGGATTTGCGTGTGTTTGTGAACGCACAAATAGCGTGAGAATTCAGCTTGCACACTAGGTTAATTGGAAGCAAATGCTTTTAAAATGAAACTGCTGCTAAGCACAGCATGTTTTCTGGGGGAAACTCTGTTCAGTTCTCAACTTTGCCTCTTATTGTGATATTTTATTCTTTGGTAGTTTAGTGAATAGTGTGTAGTTGGATCATTTATTGACTTATTCATGTTGACTGTGAAGTTGAACTATTTAGTTGATAAATTCAAACATATATTAAATATAGTTGTTTGTGCTTATTTTGTGCTATTTACTGAAGGTCTGTGCTCATATTCCTTGTTGGTTACGTGTCTGATAATACAGTTTCATCTATGATGATTTAAGTCCATTTTTATACAACAATTAATTACAATTATGATTCATAATCAACCAATCCTAATTAGGCAGTCTATAAACACTATTTCTGCTATATTTGAGGGTTATTTAAAGTGATAACAGTGTTTAAGCTTGAAGACGTTAACTGTCCACAGCTCTAGCTCTTGTGGGATGTTTCTAGTCTTGAGTGTTTAGAACCTACCAGATCTTTTCATGTGAAGTGAAAGAAAAAAAACTATTGCACCTCTGAATGATAAAAGTCTGATTGGGGTTCCAGCAGGAAGCTGTCAGTACACACAGTGGCCATGATTTGAAAGATTACTAACCTTGTATATCCAAATAAGTAGCAAACACTTGCAAAGGTTCACTTGCTACTCAAACTCCGCTTATAAGCAAAACCTGCCTTTTGGTGCAGAAAAACTAAACAGTAATTAACTGAATGAAAAATTCAACAATCTAACAAAAGCATATGGAGGACTAACTCTGACATATTTAAAAAATAAAGACAGAAATAAATAAATGCTCGATAAACAAATAAGTACACAATTAAATGCACAGAAATACATGAAATAAATGTATGCATTAATTAAAATACAGTGAGATTTATACATGGATCTGGTAAGCTGTTCTCTCAATACTATTGATACATTTTTTTGGACGGGTAGGCAGCGGAAGGGGGACCCATCCGGTCCTGATTTGACTTATTTTGTGAGATACACCCTAAATTCCTGGAGGAAAACGGTGTGTCTTTCGACCTTGTCATTCCTGGACGTTTGAAACTTTCACATTTGTATTAAGGATACTGGGATCTCTACTTATTGGTTTTTGTGGATTTTTGAATTATCGGCAAATACAGCAGATGTCGGTAGACATTTGGCCTTGATCAGGCTGCCGGCTGCAAATGACGTGCTTACTATGGCTGTGAACGGACAAACCTGGAAAGTGAATGGAGCAGAGCCGAAAAGCTGGCTGTGCTGGAACGCAGACTGGCTTTGGTGGTTGAACTCAAGGGGAGATGGGATAAAATCTGGAAGTGAAGCGCGAAAAAGCCCAATAATTTGGAAAATTGGATTTACCATTTGGAGCAAGCAAAAGACTTAAAAGCTGACAGGAAAGGCAGTGCAGCTTGTCTCATAACAAATAACATATTTGGATTCCCTCCCTATCTCAACTCCTGGATTGTTATGGTGGAGAGTGCTCAGAAAAGCCCCCGGCTACCCCCCCCCTCCCTTGCGGACACCTGTGGATGCTTTTTCTGAACTGTTGGCCGGCTGATAACATCAAGGACAATGGCCTCTGGAGAGTGTTCACGGAAATATAACACTTTCGCCCAAACACACACGCATAACTGATACTCATAAAACTGATGAATTACGCACACGCGACAGGTCTCAAATGTTTACCTTCTGCATACATGTTGTCTTGTGTTATTTGTGCTTTTCGTGCTATGAGGGTTTTTTTGTCTCGGTTGTTTGTCTCTTGTTTGGTGAGAGCATAAATTGGCAAACATCTGTCTCTTTTTTTCTCCCCCCCCCGTCTTTCCCCCACGTTGTTGTTCTTCCTTCGACAGATTCAAGGGCAGCGCCTCGTGAACTCCGTGTAGGCGGGGTTCAGGGCTGTTTGGAGGAATGCAGCCTTGACGGCTGCGCTGAAATAGCAGCGGCCGACTGGTTGCGTTCCTTGGCAACGCAAGGCCTCAGTCAATCGTTCCCCCAAATGTTTGTTTGTTTAAGTGTATGTGATGGACGGTTGTACTGGAACTGATTTTTCGATTGCAATGCAAATTGTAATTGACAATAAAATTTGATTGATTGATTGATTGAATAAATGTTTATATCTCTTTTAATTAGATTATTGATAAACCTTTATAACAATTACTTTATTATCTGTTATAATTTTCAACGTTAATTACTTTTTCAAATGTATTCGTTTCTGTGTATATTTTAATCTTTTTCTATGTTTTATTCTTCCTTTGTATTTTCTTTACTCTATTTATTTCTGCCTGTCCTTTTTACATTTCTGCATATATGTATGCTTTATTATGCAAATAATATGTCAAAGTTGGTCCTCCATAAAAGAAAAGTGTAGGTGTTAAAAAAGTATATACGAGAGTATCCTTGCTGGTATAATGAACCATCCAGCCTTCCTTCATCACATTGCTGTTCTTCCTCTTGGTGTGTTTGACAGACTGAACAACTCGCATCAGCGGAATGTTGTTGCTGGTGGACGGGCTGCAAGAACACAGGCAAAGCACAGCTTCAAATATTGGTTCTGTTAGCATTTTTGTGGATTAATTGTATAAGTGTTTACCTGATGGCACGGTTAGAGTCATCCAGGTCAGGGTCACGCAAGTCACTAAGGTCACCGGCTCCAGTCTCCAACATCAAACCTCCCTCTAAAGTTAGTGCTTCATCCATGTCATCAAGGAGGCTACCACGTCTGTCAACACCGGGGTCATCAAGACAGCCTTCCCCCATCATAACATCTGACTCTGCTCCAGGGCTCAGAAGCTCTGTAATGCAACAATTAAAGTAAAATAGCCAAATAGAACTTGAAGACATAATTAAACCCAACTGTAATTACAGCAATTTGAAAAGAAAACCTGCAAATTATAAAATCACTAACTTATAAAGGAAAAAATAATAACCATCCATCCATCCATCCATTTTCCAAACCGCTTATCCCTCATGGGGTCGCGGGGTTGCTGGTGCCTATCTCCAGCGTTCACTGGGCGAGAGGCGGGGTACACCCTGGACAGGTCGCCAGTCTGTCGCAGGGCAACACAGAGAGACAAACAGGACAAACAACCATTCACACACACTCACACCTAAGGACAATTTAGGGAAGCCAATTAACCTGACAGTCATGTTTTTGGACTGTGGGAGGAAGCCGGAGTACCCGGAGAGAACCCACGCATGCACAGGGAGAACATGCAAACTCCATGCAGAAAGACCCAGGGGTGTACTCGAACCCAGGACCTTCTTGCTGCAAGGCAACAGTGCTACCCACTGCGCCACTGTGCAGCCCTTAAAAAATAATAACCATAATTTACAATTTTGTAAGAATCAAATTTGGATGTCTAAATAAATAGGTCATGTGGCATTTAAAGTGTAGAATTTGAACCAAATACAAAACCATTGGCTTGGTAAATGGAGACATAGGTAAATATGCAAGGCATTAGAAACAAGTACCGGTTTTGAGCAAACTTTAAAATTTGCAGACAAAAATTGTATTTGAATTATGGAGAAAAAAAAACTTTAACCATCTTTAACAACTCTAAAGGAGACAGGGTGATTTGATAAACACTTTATTCAAGGATATCAAATCCCCATTTGCCACTTAAATGATAAACGGGTGGAATTTTCACATGTTGCAATACTTTGTGCTTTCAAACAACAAGCAGTAGATTTGATTATGTGGAAAGCTTTTCTCTGGGCTTGTCCATCAGTGTTCAATGTGGCATTTTTGAAGTCAGCAGTCGCTTTCACAAAACACTGAAAACTGAGTGTAAGAAGGCATTTTCATCGGGACTGAGGGGCCATGGGAGCTGAAGTCAGCATGTTATTCTCACCCCTTTGAGTCAGCAAATGAGGCTGAGACAGCATCATATCTGTGGACTTGAGACTTCTATCTGCATTTTTATTATTGTAGTTTTCATTATATATATTGTTTTATTGACAGCAGCACTTTGAGAGTTTTTATAAATGTTTTTTTTTCCTTTTCTTGCTGTTTTAAATAAAACTGCACATTTCTCTGTTCTTCTTTAAGACAGATATATAGCTCTGTGGTGTGATGTGTGGTTAGTAAGACCAGTGTTATTAGAAAAAAATTCTCTATGTCTCAACACATTAAGAAGGACAATAGTTTTGTATTAATTTCAACTATACACCAAGTTGATCTGCATTTGGTCACACAATATTGTAATATGACATGTTCAGCCGCATGTCATTATCCAACTGCTGGTTGTCTAGGTGATGTCCTGAAAACAGTGTGGGCTACAATGACAACTGGCAAACTGTCTAGGAAAAACCTTGCTAGTGCCGGTTGATGTAGTCAGGATCCATACAGAGAGAACGTCATACTTGCTTTGGCTTGAACGGACCTCAGCCTCCATGGATATCAGGTCATCGATGTTGATATTTATCAACATCGATGACCTGGTATCCATGGAGGCACCGAGGCAACTTTTCCACTGTGGAGGTTCGCCTTAGTAAAGTCGCATAGCAGAGCCGTGCGCACCAAGTGACGACACAAAATGGTTAAACATGTCCTCGTATGTTATATGAGGCCACTTCTTCATTTCTTCCTCTCAGTCATAAATAGTTTGAGGCTGTGGCACTGACCTGCCACTTCATTCGCTCCGCAATTTTTGGAAGCTAATGTTATCTGGCCTAGGGAAGCGCTGAAACGGAAGTGCCGCACAAATAAAACGAAGTTGGACCAATAGTTACTTCTTTGTTCAAAAATAAGGTGGATATTCAACTGGTTTTGCTCAAAATGTGCATAAACAGAAACACTTTCATACTTTGGACCTTGTACTGACATACAGCAATGATTGCGAAGAATTAACAATATTCCCTCATAACCCTGTCCTATCCGACCATTTTTTAATAACCTTTGAGTTCAACATAACTGAGTTCTCCACCCCAACAACAAGGTTTCATTATAATAGATCCTTATCAGACTGCTGTATCAAAATTTAAAGAGTCTGCCCCCCTTTTAATTTCCTCAGTATCACAGAAACCCAGCAGATGGCAGCAATGTTGTTTTCTTCCCATTCACAATTTGACGCTTTTGTTGTCTGAGTCACTTCCGGGTTGCATTTTGCATTAGACAACGTAGCCCCCTTGAAAAAGCAGGTGATTATTCATAGGAAGCTGGCTCCCTGGATTGATTTAGAGCTCCATTCGTTGAAGCACATTGTTAGGAAATTGGAGAGAAAATGGTGCCCTACACATCTAGAGAAATCCTACCTAATCTGGAAAAACAGTCTACTGTTGTATAAAAAGACCCTTCGCAGAGTTAGAGCAACATGTTGTTCATCATTACTGGAGGAGAAAAAAATCCTCTGATTCTCTTTAGTACAGTTGCCAAACTTACGCAGAGTCATAGCTCTGTTTATCCATCCATCCATTTTTATTGAAAATAAAATAATTTGCATCCCTCCAAACATGATTATCTCGTCCTCACTAAGTGAGGCAGCGTTGGAAGAATATTTAAAACCTGATCGGCTTGAACTGTTTAGACACAGTAGACCATATCTAAAAGTTTAGCTTCAACTAAACCTTCAAGTTGTATGTTAGACCCAATCCCAACCAAGTTATTTAAGGCTGTGTACCCTTTGATTAATGCCCCCATCTTATACATGATTAATCTATCCTTAGTAAATAGATAAGTACCACAGGCTTTTAAAGTAGCTGTTATTAAACCTTTACTTAAGAAATCCTCTCTTGATCAAGATCACTCAATAAATTACAGACCTATATCTAATCTTCTTTTCCGATCTAAAATTCTTGGGAAAGTAATTGCTAATCAAGTATGTGGACATTTATAATTCACTCTGAAAAACTCACGCAGAAAGAAAAGGCAATTAGAAGAATTTTATTGATACAATATTTTAAGAGTTTGGCGCTCAGACCTCGGCAGGAAAAATTCACGCTGAATTATACTTTAATATGCATAATGTTGTGATAGTACCGCCAGGATCATCAAAAGAATTGATCTTAGATTGAATTCTGAACAGTGGAAGGGTCACAAAGGAATTCCACTCTGCCCGTAACACGAGACTCTCAAGGCTTGGACGGCCCTTTCTCCCAGCAGGAGGTCAGCTGTGAGCCCTCCTAACAGATAAGACACAGCACAGACAAAGAGCCCAGATCACTTCAGCATTCTTCTGCAGACCAGTTCAGCTCCACTACAGCTCTCTGGGAGCAGACAAAGGAGGCCAGACCATGAGGGCCTGGTCGGCCCTCACCGACACACCAGCCAGCAGCTGAGGGAGATTCCCGGAGCAGCCACGCTTGATCCAGGGTCTGCTAGACCCGACTGCCTGCTTCAGCAGAGGACCTGACTGAATCCGGACGAACATGTCCGGACAAATACAGAGCTAAGTTGCTGTCTTAACCCACAATCAGATGCAGGAGCAAAGATCCCTGCATGCGAAACAGCTCTGTGTATTTTTCCTCAGCCTGTACAGGGAAGTGAACACCCATGGAGCCGAAGGCTGTATGCTGAGGAAAACCCCTGCTCATCGGACTGCATCCCGGTCAAAGAACGTAGCCTCCAAGCTATCCAGACCAAGCTGTTAGCCACATGCTGCTGCAAGGCTAACGCTAGCCTGCCAAGAAGAAACCAACAACTTCCTCCTTCAACGCCCCTTCCGTGAATGGCCAAACTGAACAGAACTGAAAAGGACAGGTTTGGGCAGCGGTCTGAGGGTGAAGAAAAAGGTTTATTGGGAAATGTTTGTAAACCGTGGTGTTTTGAACAAAAGGGGTAATCGGTAGGTCGCGCTAGCTAACAGGATATTAGCCTTGCTAACATCCGGTTTCGGACCCCTAAAAAGGAGTCTGTTTTAAAGCGTAAAGCGGAACTGTTCTGCTCTGCCATCCTCCGATGGTGTTATAAGCCTTATTCCTGCATCAATATGGTATATTAATGCCGATTTTCAAGGCAATTTCGGCAACATTATGTTGTAACCTATTAGCCAATGAGTTGCCACAGCGACCCCATGCGCCCGGAGGGAGAATCGCATTAACAAACTCGGTCGTAAGGGTTTAAATGATTTTACAGGACAAACCGGTCCTCAGAATATTATTTTAACAAATAATGTTTTGTTCAACTTGGGCTTTGCATTGTGAATGGATTGAAATACATGGCAAATGTTTTAACTCCATTCCACGTTTTTGTTAATCAGATCTGCAGTGAACCAGGATTCACTGAAGTATTCTGATTATGACCAACCACTTTTGTTTGTCTTTTGTTTGTTTTTGCATGTAAATAGTTCCTTAGCTTAGCTTCTTTTTATCTTCATTTTGCTTAGTAGTTTAGTTAAGTTTCACTAGCCTAGTAGAGAGGATTTATTAATCGAAATATTGTGTTAATTCAGGTAAACAGCATTACATAGTGATGTTCTCTGGATGTTCATTTTATTTCTGTTATTAAATTCTTGAACTTGAAAAGAAGCTGTCACTGCTTTATTCTATGTGTGTGCAAGTTTTGCTGTTAAAAGATCGCTAGTGCTCGAATTCATCCCTTTCAACCGTTGTCTTGATATCAGCTTAAGAGCAGATTATCACCAGACAATACTTAACAGACAGAGAGTTATTTATGAAACATTAAATAACTTTTAGCAGTGTATAATTGCACAACAATAAGCTGGCGTATGAGAATAGGGATATTTCCCCCCGGGCCTGAAACTGGTGGTGGAGTGGAGATAAATAAAGTTTGTTCAGTCCATATGATGATCTGTTTGAGCTAGATGTCCAACTTGGATAAACACAGGTTTGCATGAACTGTCCATGAGGAAAAACTCCCCTTTGGGAAGAAACCTCTGGCAGAACCAGGCTCAACATGGCGGTCTTCTGCCGGACCGTTTTAAGGAGTGACTGGGAATTCCATAAGAGTCCAGGAGGAATTATACTGTGATAGGGACGAGGTTGAAGGAGGACCGTAGGAAAGCCAGACAGAGCTTGGTACGATGGTGGAGAAGGGGATGGAGGTGGGTTGAATCCGGTCATCAGAGTCCAAACCAGACACGCGCAGCCACCGCTTGCTCGCTGAGGAGAAGGCCGAGACAAGGATGTGGAGTTCTTTTAAGATGAACCCAGGATGCTGATTGGCTTCGAGGAGGAGCAGTTCAAAGCTGATTGGCTTGCGTCGGAGGCGGATGAGTCTCTGATTGATGGAGGTAGGCAATAGAGTTTCTTCAGTCTGAATTTTTGCTTAAGCTCCATTTCACTCTGAAAAACTCATGCAGAAAGAAAAGGCAATTAGAAAAATTTTATTGATACAATATTTTAAGAGTTTGGCGCTCAGACCTCGGCAGGAAAAATTCACGCTGAATTATACTTCAATATGCATAAGCAGGCGTATGAGAATAGGGATATTTCCCCCAAAAAATTGCCGAGGCCGGTGTGTCTGTATTTTCGAAAGACAATGAGACTTGGATTAAAACTAAAAACAGAGACAAGTAGGATGAGTTATAGAGGAAAAGTGCTGCAAAGGCTTACCAAACAGGGCCGGTTGCCGCAAAGGCCTACCAAAGTTGAGTGAGATGAATGGGGAGATGAGGTGAGGTGTATGGTAAGGTGCATGAATAGAGATGGTCAGTCTCAGGATGATACTTGGAAGTGAAAGGCTCGCAAAGGGGAATGTCTGAATCGAAATACGACATTAGTGCAATGGTTCTCGCGCTTTCCAAAAAGCACGCCGAGAGATGATTTGGAGTTGCTGTTTAAGGTTAACACTGGATGATGATTGGGCTTCGAGGAGGTGTGGCTCGAAGCGATTGCTCCATTGGAGGCGTACAAGCCTCTGATTGAATGGAAGTAAGCAAGAGTTCTTCGGTTGTATTTCCGCCTTTAGCATCATTCAAAGACTCACAAAGAGAAAAGCGATTAGAAGAATTTTTTGATACAATGGTTTAAACTTTGGCGCTTGGACCTTGGCAGGAACATAAACAGTGATTTATAGTTTAACGAAGATAAGCAGATGTATGAGAATAGGGAAATTATCCCCCAAAAAATGCAGAGGTCCAGGCCAGAGCATCAGCAAGTTCAGAAGGCAGAGAGAAGGAGAAGGATGAGTAATGAAGGAGAAAAGATGTGAAAGCTTAGCAGAGAGGGCCATTGCCGCAAAGGCTTACCAAAATTTAAACAAGATGAATGGAAAGATGAGGTGAGGTTGATGGAGAGGTGGAAGGTGAGGTGAATGGTAAGTTTCAGGCTGCTGCATGTGATGAATGAATAATCATGGCAGGGAGCAAGGCGGGAAGCATGCAGGGGACATGGGAGGGAACACACAGGGAGCATGGCCGGAAATATGGCAGGGAACCACAGGGAGCATGGCCGGAAATATGGCAGGGAACCACAGGGAGCATAGCAGGGAACACACAGGGAGCATGTCATAGAATATGCAGGGAGCATGGCAGAGAACGCATGGGGTATGGCAGAGAAGGCAGGAAACACACAGGGCGCATGGCCGAGAACGCAGGGAGTATGGCAGAGAATGCAGGGAACACACAAGGAGCATGGCAGAGAACGCAGGGAGCATGGCAGAGAACGCAGGGAACACACAGGGAGCATGGCAGAGAACGCAGAGAGTATGGCAGAGAACGCAGAGAGTATGGCAGGGCAGGCCGCATGGCAGGGCAAAGGGCATGGCATAGCATGCCGCATGGCAGGGCAGAGGCATTGCAAGCCGCATAGAAGTGAAAATGGTAAGTAGCGTAGAAGGAAACATGGCAAGGAGCATAGAAGGAAACATGGCAGAGGGCATGGCAGGGAGTATGCAGGGAGTATGGCATGGAAGGCCGCATGTGGGAAATATGGCAGGGAACACACAGGGAGCATGCAGGAAGCATAGAAGAGAACATTGCAGGAAGCATGGCAAGGAGTATGCAGGGAACGAACATGGAATATGACATGACAAATGACAGGACAAAGGAGAAGACAATGGACAGGATGCCTTGTCAACAGAACCAATGACAAGACGATTGACAGGATGAATGACAGAAGTTGCTTATAGGTAATGCACATGAATGAATGAATAAATGAATGACCATGAAAGAATGAACAGAATGACAGGACGCCTGCATTACGGGACGCCTGGATGACAGAATAAATGACAGGAGATGCATAAATGAATGACCATAAAGGAATGAACAGGATGATAGGACAACTGCATGGCGGGGCGCCTGGATGACAGGATAAATGACAGAGGATGCTTAGGGATGATGCACATAAATGAATAAGTGACCAAGAAGGAATAAACAAGACAGGACGCGGGCTTAATGAGACTTGAATGAGATTTGAATCCACCACCAATATTCGCAGTTAGATTACCTTGAAGATGAGCATTAGGCGGCTAAGATGAATGAAAAGTCAGAGCAGATATGTGAGGCATGCTGATGATAGCCATCGCCCAGCGATTGGGCTCCACGAGCGTCTGCTGTTGCGCAGCTCACATCCTGAATGCTGAAATAACTCTAGATGAAAGGCCACGAGATTAACGATTTCTTTGACAATTTCACAAATCTGCAAACCAACTGTTTTTAGAATCCTCCAAAACTTACGGATGCACATCCTTAAAATTAAACGTATCTACAGACAAAAGACATCATTATAGAAAGTATATTACAAATCCGGACGAGAAGCATGCCAGACCAGAAGGAAAGTTCAGAACAGCAACTCTTAACCAGAGTATCCTGTTTAAGGAGGGAAGGGAATGGAATTAGTGAGCTCAAGCTGCCTGGAAATAAAAATGTGACTCTTGAAATGATGCACCTGCGAGATTGAGGTGACCGAGCGAGGAGACAGCTGACGCTCAGAAATAACTGATATGAGAATGAAACTGATATCTCGAGAATTCAAGAGCTTGTCTGCAGGCAAAAAGCCATCATGGAACTAGGTTGAGATCAATACTCAATTGCAGACTGACAGGTTTGGTTTGAGAAAAACAATTGGGAATAGTGAAAAGAATATCTATAAGAAGAAAACAACCAGAAAATTAAGGACCATTAAACACGGGTAACACTTCTTAAGACATAATCGATAATGTTTGCTTAGCTCATAAATGCGTAGAATGGCAAACACATACCAAATGCTGTTATGAATTGATTAGCTTATTTAGCTTATTCCATGTTGTTTGGATGAATTTAATAATTTAATTCAGATTCTGCACTGCATCCTGCTAACTGATGATCTCATTGCTTAGTAGCTTTAGTTAGCCTCACGACTGCAGAGAGGATCCGTAATTAAAAATAGTATCAACCAAACAGCACCTTCAGTGATGCTCTCCGGATATTCATCTTGAATGAATTCTTGAACCTAAAAGAAGAAATAGACAATCCCTAAATACATGAGCAAGTTGCTGTTAAAGATCGCCCAATACTCAAACCATCCCCACAGCCATCCCGACATCAGGTCCCAGCTGGCATTCAGACAATACCTATGAACAAAAACCTTAAATAACTTTAACATGTATAATTTCACAACACCTGAAGTAATTGATTGGCAAAACATTGAAATGACAAGAGTGACAGAAGAGGCCTGGTCAGCATGAATGAGAAGTCTGAACCCAATACAGACCAGTCCAATCGATGCCAAATTGCACCATAGTTGCAGTGGTTTAATAACGATTGGTATCAATTGCTGAATTTAAAATGCACGTCATACTCCAACCAGTAGGTGGCAGCAATGCCACCACAAGCCCGCTGGCTACCGGCAACACCAGAAGAAGAAGAAAACGAAAACAAACAGTAATACGTTCGCCTGAATAGAGGACGAACATGGGTGAATACATATTACCTGAGCTGGCTCCGAACACATTAGCGAGTGAATGAGAGAGTAGATCCGGCTGAAAAGTTGCGGCCGGGACGAGCGGCAAGGTGGTGCCGCAAAGCCGATCAAAACCAGAGAAGGTCCCAGATGAGACGGCGGATCTGCGAACCAAGAGCCAGCCCCACGGGATCAGTTTGAGAAAGACCCCGGCGCACTATGAAGCGAAGCTGACTGGAACTTAGGCAGAGTTGGGACGCGTTTGCGTCGCTTGCGAGTTCATTGCGCCAGGAATTGGAGCTGACGAAAACAGAGGTCGGAAAGGAAGATGTGCGGCTAGACGGTATTCCTATGGCAGGAGGATTTCAGGATAAGTTATTGTCTCTTGAATCCGGTCATCAGAGTCCAAACCAGACACGCGCAGCCACCACTTGCTCGCTGAGGAGAAGGCCGAGACAAGGATGTGGAGTTCTTTTGAGATGAACCCAGGATGCTGATTGGCTTCGAGGAGGAGCAGTTCAAAGCTGATTGGCTTGCGTCGGAGGCGGATGAGTCTCTGATTGATGGAGGTAGGCAATAGAGTTTCTTCAGTCTGAATTTTCGCTTAAGCTCCATAATATTGACCTATTTGAAGAGTTTCAGTCAAGCTTCAGAGCTCATCATAGCACTGAAACAGCTCTGGTGAAGGTCACTAATGATATTCTAATGGACTCAGATAATGGACTTTTGTCTTTATTGTCCTGTTAGATCTCAGTGCTGCATTTGATAGAGCTGATCACAATATTCTCCTAGACAGTCTTGAACATACTGCCGGGATTAAGGGAAAAACATTAACCTGGTTTAAATCTTATCTGTCTGACAGATTCCAGTTTGTTCATGTTAATAATAAATCTTCAAACTCTAGGGTCAGCTAGAGTTTGAAGGCATCTAGGCATGTTTTCATGACATCAAAACCTGCATGACTTTAAATATCCTGCTTTTAAATTCTGACAAGACAGAGGTTGTAATTTTTGGACCAGAGTTCTTAAAAAAATAAACTTCTTAATCAATCAATTAATCTGGATGGTATTAAATTGGCCTCTGATAATATAGTTAAAAGCCCTGTCAATTTTTTTGACCAAGACATGTCAGTTAACTCCAGGGTTTCCTTTTTTTCACCTCTGGGACATTGCCAAAATTAGAGCATTTTTTTCCCGTAATGACATGCACAACTAGTCCATGCATTTGTTACTTTAAGGCTGGACTATTGTAATTCTTTACAATCTGGAAGTCCACAAAATGCAATTTGAAGCCTTCAGCTGACCTAAAATGCTGCATCAAGAGTTCTGATGAAAATCAACAATAGAGATCCTATTTCGCCTATTTTAGTTTCCCCTCAATCCTTGCCCTGGGTCTTTCTGCATGGTGTTTGCATGTTCTCCCTGTGCATGTGTGGGTTCTCTCCGGGTACTCCAGCTTCCTCCAACAGTCCAAAAAAACATCACTGTTAGGTTAATTGGCCTCTCTAAATTGTCCTTAGGTGTGAGTGTGTGCGAGAATGGCTGTTTGTCCTGTTTGTCTCTGTGTTGCCCTGCAATAGACTAGCCACCTGACAAGGGTGTACCCGCCTCTCGCCCATTGACAGCTGGAGATAGGCACCAGCACCCCTCGCAACCCCACAAGGGATAGGCGTGTTAGAAAATGGATGGATTGCTAGTTTCCCTTCATTGGCTTTCTGTTAAATCAAAAATAGAATTTAAAATTATCCTTCTGACGGATAAAGCTCTTAATAATCAAGCTCCATCATATTTCAGAGATCTGAATAGCCCATATGTTCCTAATAGAGCACTTTGCTCTTGGACTGCTACTGATGGCTCCTAGAGTCTCTAAAAGTAGAATGGGATCCTTTAGTTATCAGGCCCCTCTCCTGTGGAACCAACTCCCAGTTTTAGTCTGTGAAGCAGACACCATGTGTACTTTTAAGACTGAGCTTAAAACTTTCCTTTTGGACAAAGCTTATAGTTATAGAGTGGCTTAGGCTACCCTGAGCTATCTCTGTAGTTATGCTGCCATAAGCTTAGACTGCTGGAGGACATCAGGGTATATTTCTCTTACTCTGCTGAGTTCTACTGTTCACCAATTTACATTGTTTGTTATTTCAACTTTTAAGTTTTTGTTCTGTCATTTTTCTCTTCATAGTAGGTACACCTGGTCTGGCGTTCTGTTAGGATCATCCAGGGGAGGCAGATTATATTACCATATAACATAGAAAGGATTCCGAAATCCTTCTGTGCTTCTGTGCTTTTTTTGTGTCTCTGCTTTGTCTTCTCTAACCCCCAGTTGGTTGAGGCAGATGACTGTTCACAGTGAGTCTGGTTCTGCTGGAGGTTTTCCTCCCTGTTATAGGGGAGTTTCCCTCTCCAGTGTCGCTTCATGCATGCTCAGTATGAGGGATTCCTGCAAAACCACAGACAAAAACGACGACTGTCCACTGTGGCTCTACGCTCTTTCATGAGGAATGAATGCTGCTTGTCAAGACTTGATAAAATCTACTGGGTTTCTGTAGATAGTTTGGACCAATCTGCATCATTTGATTGAATTTGACTTTGTAAAGGGCCTTGAGATGACATGTGTTGTAAATTGGCGCTATATAAATACATTTTAATTGAATTGAATATTATGCTCATTTATTAACTCTGAGATGTAGCACACTTAATCTGTGATTCACGAATGCCCTGGGACATCTTAAAGTGCATATTTGCATCTATAACAGAACTGCTTTTATATACACAGTTTTTTATATTTAATATTTCCGTGGACCAGTACTTTTAGCTTTTTTGTGTCTGGTCTGTCCTCTCAACCCCCAGTTGGCCTCTCATACTGAACCTGCATCTGCTCAAGGTATCTTTGTGGGATTTGCTCTTTTGCATTGTCACCACATGCTTACTCAGTATAAGGGGTTTCCTGCAAAGTCAATGACTGAAATGAAGTGGAATCTGTCAAACTGAATTAATTCCTGGTGAAAATATCAATCCAGGAAAGATCTTGTGACAATAGCTTAATAAATAATATTACCCAAATATGAAAAATATAGTTTTTAACACACATTTGACATACCTTAACAATGTATGTCAGTCTAATCTGCAAGAGCTGCTAGATTTTTATTATAAGTTCAATATTTTTACTTCTTTCATAATTTTATACACCACTTGTTTTTATTTCTTTTTCTGTTGCTTCCTGCTTTCACACTTCAGCCATGTTTATCAGAGAGGAACTTCTAAACATCAGACACTCTTCTCTGGGCAGCTTCTCTCCATCTTTCCTCTCCATCTTTCCTTGAACCGAAGAGCTTCTTTAACATTCTGGTCAGAAGCTCTCTGGGGTATCTACCAAAGAAGCAGGTGAGGTAAACAGGCAGAAAAACTAGTCAAACTTCAACCACAACTCTTCCATGAAGACCACTCCTGTTGGGTGTTTCAGCGTCCCACTGGCTTCTGCCATTTGTCAGCTGATTACACTGCTGGACCCCTTTTCTTGACTAACCACTGCTTCTATGACAATGCCCATTCCTGTCTGCTCCTTCAAAAGAGCTCGAACAGCAAATCTTCAAACACCAGCCTGTCTTGAAATATTTTTGGGGGAGAGACCTTGCTGATGCATTATAACTGCCTCATGTTTTGTTGCTGTGCTTAGTCTTGCCATAGAGTATGACCTATTCGACCCATTCACAACCTCACCATGGTAGCAGAGTTTGGCTGTTCATCACGCAGTTTTAAGCCTCAAACACAACCGATTTTGTTTCAGTTAATGACTGTGTTTCAAGCTACATTTGAAATTGATAAACATTGGAAGGCATTTGATAAAATTGGTTGATCATTATCCCGTCTACAATCCCACAGAATAATTTTTTACTGGATTATTTAGATGCACCAGGACATTATATAAGATCATTACACATAGATTGATAGACTCCAGTTCTTTGTTTCATGTAATTTTTATGAATATGGCTCACAGATGACGGAAACCCAAAATTCATGGCGTCACACCCTAATCAGCTAATCAACTCAAAACACCTACAAGGCTTCCATGAGCCATTACACAGTCCCTCACTGTGTCAGTAGGCTACACAATCATGGAGAAGACTGTTGACTGGACAGATGTCCAGAAGACAGTCATCAACACCCTTCACAAGGAGGTGAAGCCACTAAAAGTCATTGCTGAAAAAACTGGTTGTTCACAGAGTCCTGTATCCAAGCATGTTAACTGAAAATTTAGTATAAGGAAGAAATATGAAAAGAAAAAGTGCAGCAACAGCAGGGGAAATCAAAGCCTGGAGAAAGGAGAAAAGGAACTGGACACTTGCTCAATTGTCCAAAGCACTGTTTTCAGATGAAAGTAAATTCTGAATTTCATTTGAAAATCAAGATCCCAAAGTCTGGAAGAGTGGAGAGGCACAGAATCCACATTGATGCAAGCCCAGTGTGTTTTCTGAAGTCCACAGACAATAAAGCCAGCCAGCCACCAGGAAATTGTCATGATGTGTCCGGACTAAAAAGAGGTTCCACCCACCTGTTTGCTGCTCAGACATCATTCCTTTATGTAACAAGCTCTGGTTCCCTCTGTAAGTCAAGTCCTGTTTCTTCGACACTGTGAGTACCATGCTTCTATTCTGTGTGTTTCCCCATCTGGTCTCTGGTCCGTACATAACACTGACTCCTCTCTAAGTCATAATTTTGTACCTTGTTTGTTACTAGATCAATTTGCACACCTTCACTTACCCACTGCAGGTTCCTGTGCAGTAGGGTCTAACCGGCATGCAACACTCATTCGCTTATATTTCAATGTACTCGTGTTCATCTTCACAACTGAGAAATTATATATTGTCATGCTTCCCTCTGCTGACAAGCTGTATGGAGATGCAGATTTGATTTTCTGATTGATACCTCCAGGCCTTGACACCTGCCCATACTGCCGAAGGTACTAAAAGCTGATTCAATGACTATGGTATTCTCGTACTTGACTGGCCAGCAAACTCCCCTGACCTGAATCCCATAGCAAATCTATGAGCTGTTGTCAAGAGGAAGATGAGACACCAGACCCTACATGGCTGATGACTGAATCGCGAGTCAAGAATATTTACTGTCACCATGTTAAAATGGTATTTACACACTTAATATATATATATATATATATATATATATATATATATATATATATATATATATATATATATATATATTAGGGCTGGGCAAGTTAACGCGTTAATTTCGCGTTAACTCATTAGACTATTAACGGCGATATTTTCTTTAACGCGCGTTAACGCATGTTGGTCACATGCTTTTATTTTGTGAAGGTCTGTTGCTGCGGTGTAGGGGTTTGAATCAGAACAGTAGGTGGCGATAATGCGCCAATAACCTCGCTGTCAGCCCAGCCTCAGATTCAAAGAGGAAGAAAGGTGCTGGCCGGAAAAAAACACAGCTGAAATGCTGAAAGCGGTGTTTCCCGCAGGTACCGCGAGCGAGCTTAGGCGAGGCGAGGCGGTGAGTTGGCGGCCTGAACAAGTTTTGTGCGGAGCGGAGCGGGGGGGGGGGGGGGGGGGATGGGGGGGGGGGGAGGGTGTCTGCATCGACGCCGTCGGTGAAGTCGCTTCTCGTTTCAAAGTATCCATGTATTTTTGCCTGTTTTCCCCCTGCCATTCACTATATGCGCGCGAGAAAGCAACAACAAAAAACCGCGTGTCAACGTCAAATAAACGCAAGCATATCGAGTTAGCAAGCATTTCAGTTTAAAGTTCTTCCAGCATGGAATATGACAGAAACAAGTTAGTTGGAACCACTGCCAAGTTAAACTTTGGTATTGAACATAAAATGGTAATGCTGCTCCCTGCTGTTACCTCAGAAATTGCCTGTTTTTGGTAGATTTTTTCCCCATAAAGAGAATTCCCTGTCAGTGGCAATAAGCTTTAATTTATTATTATTGCTATTTTTTGTTTTACATGTTTAAGTTGAGCTTTACACTAAATATGTGTTACTGATAAGTGCTACAAATGTTACAACACTTTTGTTCATATGGCAGCAGAACATTAAAATAAAAGTGCTCTTTACACTACTTTTGAATTCATTCTTGGAGTTTGTAAATACAATGCGATTAATCGCGATTAATCGCGATTAATCAGTGCGATTAATCGCGATTAAATATTTTAATCGTTGCCCAGCCCTAATATATATATATATATATATATATTAGGGCTGGGCAAGTTAACGCGTTAGTTTCGCGTTAACTCAGACTATTAACGGCGATATTTTCTGTAACGCGCGTTAACGCATGTTGCTCACATGCTTTTATTTTGTGAAGGTCTGTTGCTGCGGTGTAGGGGTTTGAATCAGAACAGTAGGTGGCGATAATGCGCCAATAACCTCGCTGTCAGCCAAGCCTCGGATTCAGAGTAAGAAAGGTGCTGTTTTTTTCCCCATAAAGAGAATTCCCTGTCAGTGGCAATAAGCTTTAATTTATTATTATTGCTATTTTTTGTTTTACATGTTTAAGTTGAGCTTTACACTAAATATGTGTTACTGATAAGTGCTACAAATGTTACAACACTTTTGTTCATATGGCAGCAGAACATTAAAATAAAAGTGCTCTTTACACTACTTTTGAATTCATTCTTGGAGTTTGTAAATACAATGCGATTAATCGCGATTAATCAGGGCGATTAATCAGGGCGATTAATCGCGATTAAATATTTTAATCGTTGCCCAGCCCTAATATATATATATATATAAAACTTAAGTCAGTTGACTGCACTGGCCAAATACCGTTCCTGAGACGCTTAAGCGTGCAAAATACTCTATAGGGTCTGTTAAGACTCGTACCGAGTTCTGAAAGTCTGATATCAGTCACTTTTTTGAAGGATATGAACAATATAAATTACTGTGTTGTTGCATATATTAATCCCTCAATGCTCCTTCAATAATACGCTCATGCCCGCAGTAAAGGGAGGCAGCTATCAAAGCAATCTGGGGTTCCATTAGACCTACGCAGTGCCTTAGGCTGATTACCTCTATGTAATGGTACATTGATGCAGTATTTCCTGCAAGAGGAGGCCCAACCAAATGTTGAGTGCACAGAAATGGACATGCTTTTCAGAAACCTAATATTTCTACTTAAATATCTTTTTTTTTTTTATCTAATGTCACATCAAATTTTTCTGAAACACTTACATTTTGGGTTTTCTTTACCTGTAAGCAGTAATCGTCACAATTTTAAGAAATAAAAGCTTTAAATATTTTGTTCTATGTGTAATGAATAACCATTTCACTTTCTGAGATGATTAGAAAAACATATTGCACTTTTACACAATAATCTATTTTTTGATATGTAACTGTATATTTAGCAAAATAATCTATTCAACTATTCATTTTAAATGTATGTTCTCTGTCTTTTTTCCTTTCATACTAAGTACACCTGATTAGCTGTAACATCATCCTGTGGAAGCAGATTATATTACCATATAACATAGAAAGGATTCCTAAATCAATGTGTGCTTTTTGTGTCTCTGCTCTGTCTTCTTTAACCCCCAGTCGGTTGAGGCAGATGGCCATTCACACTGAGCCTGGTTCTGCAGGAAGGTTTTCCTTCCTGTTAAAGAGGAGTTTTGCTCTCCACTGTCGCTTCATGCATGCTAAGTATGAGGGATTGCTGCAAAGCCATGAACAATGCAGATGACTGTCCACTGTGGCTCCACGCTCTTTCAGGAGCCATGAATGCTGCTTGTCAAGACTCAATACAATCTGGTGGATTTGCTTATATAGGAAACCTTTTGTATGCTGGCCGGGAAGTGCAAAACAAAAATACAAAATCTGAAACACTTTTACAAATATTTAAACAAATTTACATTTCAGAAAACAACTTTACAAAACACGAAACACTTTTACAAAACTTGAAACAAATTTACATTTCAGAAAACAACTTTACAAAACACGAAACACTTTTACAAATCCTGAAACACATTTACATTTCAGAAAACACATTTACAAAAGACAAAATCAAACGGAAAAGGAGGGACTGTCTTCAAAGTTTACCCGGAAGTGATAATGGGAGCCTTCATGATGAACCAAGATGGACGCCAATCGAGTTGCGTTTTACCCGTTTTTCGGCACACAGATGACCAGATTATTGCGTTTTTGTTTTTCGTGTGGTCGGTCCTTGGAGTTTTTAAATTCCACAGAACAGACGGAAGAACCAGATATGCTGCAGCAGTGCATACATTATTTTAATGAGGGTCACTTGTACGCTGTAATCGTAAACATGTCATGTTTACACGGAGTACACATCAGAGGCCTGTTCTTCGTACGTCGCTTACTCAGTTAGCTGGATTTGATTGTTGATGATTTGGCATGATCTTGGATTATTTGGTTCTTTGAAAGACATCCCGCACTTGTTGTCATAGCAACAAGTGCTGCAGCTTAAACCTGCTCGAGAGCAGGCTTATTTCATGTAAACAGGATTTGATTGCAGCTTTATAAGCAGAGGAGATAGGGAAGTCTGTCGTAGCCATGTCTATTTTTATGACTGCAATCTGTTGCGGAAGGTGCAAGAATAATTTGCAGAGTTTTTGGAATGAATCACGTATTGCGCAATAGACAGGATCCTTTAGCGCAGCGCAACAGTGTAATTGTAGAGAGATTTTTCTTGGTGGCTGTTATAAACAGACAAGCACATCATTTAACAGTGGCTTTTAAAGAGGAAAAAGTGGTGTTAGAGCCAGAAATAGAAAATATTTAAGTTATTTGTATGATGGTTTTATTTTTTATTTTTATCATATTCTGTAAGAAGATTTGTTCAGGCCATTTTATTGTGAAGTTTAGTTTTACTTTGCAAGGCTTGCTTTCTGTCAAGCCGTATGTTGTATTAGAAAATTGATGGATTATCTAGACACGGAGCAATACAGTTTTACCGTGTAAACTGTGTATGACTTGGAAAAGGAAGAACTTCATTTTTTATAGATAAATAATTTTTTTCGTTAAAATTCCCAGTTTGCACGCGTCCTTTACTTCCAGTGTCTAAGGAATGACACCGAAATTTGGATCTCTTGACATAACAAGTGCCTTTTTAAAATAAAGTATAATAATTAAAGGCTATCATTTTGTAGAATATTCTTGTACTTCACTTTTTTCCCCATGTTCTAGTGGCTCCCTTGGAGGCTCTGACATTAAAGAACAAAGTAAATATGAAATTATTAAAATGCAACAATACATACTGTAGAAAGTGATAGAAACATCTAACATGGACAGTATTTACGTATTAAATTGTCTGCTACTTTTTGCCAGCCCTCTCTCCTGGCTTTAGCAGGCTTTGAGGTGTTCCCTGTCATTTTAATTAATGACTCAAATTTCGGCATAACCTTCCATTAAAAGCTCTTGTTCTGCTTGGGAGAAAAACTGTGGGCGTTCTTTGGCCATGCTGAACAGCCAATAGCAGCGTTGCTGATCATTGTTTCTACTATCGATACATTTCCCCGCATGAACGCGCAGTTATCTCAGATAACTCAATCCAGCCATACTAATCATAAACAACAGGTGTGTTCGAAGAACCCAATTAGCCAGATTATGATTAGCCGGATGAAATAATCTTGGATGTCTCATTTGATCTCGGATATTTTAAGCAATGTACGAAGAACGGACCCCCGTTCTTCGTACACACCTCCAGATGTGATCTCTTGTTCATTGATGCTGCTGGGTCATTCAAGTTTGGCTAATATTCTGTCAGCACACCACCTCTTCCTTTCTGTAAAGGTAAGTCCTCCATTCTAATTCATAACAGCCTAATATTTAATGGCAATTTGGACATATATCAGGGAGGTAAGTAGAAAAATATGGACAGTTTATAGTCGTTACTACAAACTATCCATATTTTTATATAAATGTGACGGCAAGGACTGTAATATAAATAAAAAGTAACCGTGACTTTGTTTAAAGTTGCAGTTTGCTGTGGCCAAAGGTCTGACCGGATTCTCCTGAACAGATGAGCATCGCCGTCCCCAAAGGCAGAATGATGGATGTTTCCTGCACCACAAAGAATTACATGGCCTACAAATAGGCTATAAGTGAAATGTTAAAACTTAACAAGGTTTTACCATTTTAAAAGTTAAATGTAATTACATTTAGTGTAAACAGATTGCATAAACTCAATAATGGAAGAACTGTATCTTCCTGCCAGTTTATGTACATAAGATACACTTTTAGACATACACTTGATCTAAATATGAATAAATGCAAATTACATTAGCATGTGAAATGGATTGCAAAATTTAATAATACACATGTTAGTTGGACACAATTTTTGTATAAGTAAACATTTAAATAGTCTGGAAATATGGATATACAATGATTAAAGTTATTAAAAATGAAAAGTAATTCCAAAATGTAAAACCTCAAGGTGCTAAATAAAGAAACATTTAAAAGCAGAAATTCAAAACACATTCTTGTGTATAATAATTCCTCTGGTTTACAGTAGAATATAACTAATCAGGATCTTTTTGACATGTAAACTTCTCTGCTTCCTCACGTATGATTCCCCCTGCATGCTCACAGGAGCTGCACAGATTCTAAAGACTTGGTCTATTTTATAAACCAAGTTGATAGTTACAGTCTGGGAGATTATTGTGAAAACTTTGAGCCTCCCGATAACTTTTTCCACATGTACGTGGACATTTGCAATCCTTGTGGCAGTTACATCCTCATCAGAGGACTGTTCTCCTTTATAAGTGAATACGGGTAGAACAAGGTTAAATCTGCTCTCAAACAGCAGATCTTCAACGGTAAAGCTTCTGTCTGCCGTCACTTCATTGCCAAGACGAAGATACTCCTGGAAGCCAGCGTGTTCCCTGCCACATATATTTTTCTTCTTCTTCTTTTCTCCTAGGTGTGATCCTTCGGTGCCTGTAGTATCAGCATATTTCTTCATAGGTGACTCTGATTATGGAGCGATCTGGTCAGCCTCTGCATCAGAGCGGCTGTCATCTGTCAAACACAAGACGACAATCAGTTTATTAAAGAGCACAAAACATACCAACACCAGGCTAATAGAGCACCACCTGCATCATAACTAATTCAAATATTCATATCACACACGTTCCTTCCAGTTTTTACAAACAGCCTGTGTTAGTATCTGGGATGCCATTTGTAAGGTTACACAGTTGAAATCTAACAGCAATATTTTGGGTTCTTTACTGTGATTAGAGGATTAAAATGTTCAGTTTGTAAACCAAGCATTTAGTTTTCAGATTAAATATTTACCTCCAAATTAAATGTTTAGTTTACAAACTAAACGTTTACCTTGGAGCTAAATATTAAGCTTGTTATTTAAATATTTAACTTGGAACTGTGACTTATTTATAGATTTATGAATAACAAAAATATGAAAAACGAACCCTGCCTTTTATCTCTGATAGGGCTTGGGCGTCATGACGTATTACTTTGTGTGGCCGCCATGTTGATTGCCTCCGCCGCCGCTACTCAGACTACTGCCTATGACTACCGCGTACTGTACTCCCTCTCTCAGCCATGTTTTAATTTGATTAATTTTACATTAACTTGATTTCAACCATGGTAAACCGTTGCTGTATTGTGGGCTGTAAAAGTGCAACACATGATCGCCATGGGAAAAACATAGAAAATGGGTTAACTTTCCACCGCTTTCCTGCCTGGAGGCGCAACTACGGAGTCGTCGGCTCGCTTGGATCGGGGCTTTAAAGGCATACTATGCAACATTTTTCAGTTAATTAATGTGTTCCACACCGTTTTGGATGATTAAATGAGTCATTTCAGGTCAAACAAAGGTTTTCTCAGCCGCCCTGGTGGTCTGTGGGGGAAATACCATACTTGCAATTGCAAGAGCCCTCGGCCCGCACCAACAGGCTCAGAAGTCTCGTGCAAGACCGCGAGAATCGGTCTTGCTTTACGGCAAGAACTCCATGTGTTTTTGCCCTGCCATTCACTATATGCACGCGCGAAAGCAACAACAAAGAACCGCGTGTTAACGTGAAATAAACATGCAAGCATATTGAGTTTTTTTTTATTATTATTATTATTATTATTTTTTTTTTTTTTTTTGAATGTTGGCGAGTCGGTAGCGTGAGATAGCGCTGCGGGAAACCCTGATGTTCATACTTTCACTGTGTTAGTCATTGTTTGCACTGCCGTTTTTTCGACTTTTCGTTGTGTTCGCCTGTCTGCTAAGCTCAAAACAACCGCGCCTGGCTTGACGGAGAAACCAGGAGAACAGCTGAGCATCTTTATGACAGTGCACTTTTACTTTCGCCCTCTGGGGGGAGCCTCGCTGGAAAATCAACCCCGGTTGCATAGTATACCTTTAAGACGACCGAATATAACTTTCCACAGTAGCCCGATGTCAATGAGCGTGTGTTCCCTGCATTTTCATTCTGGTAAGCTAAACATGCACGGTTTTATTTTATAGCCTACATTGTTTCTTTCCTTCAACCGCGACACCACATACATGCACATAAATACTAAAACGGCAGCGGGAAAAGGCTCAAATACGTGAGAAACCAGGAGGGTTTAGGGAGGGTTGGCAATTAACGTTACTAACTACACGTTTGAAACACATAGCAGCTAGTTAAAAGTACATTAAATGCGTGAGTGGTTGTTAGCACTAACGGTTAGCAGGTGCCAGAGCCCGTCTGAGCACAGCTTACCTTTGTACGAATTACTGTGTTCCCACTGTTTGCTGGCTTATGAGCTGCAGCTCCTGAACCCATCCATTCGTAAACTGCACATGAGACTCCAAGGACTTGTAGCTTTGGAACTGTTATGAAGTATAGGCGCTCACACCACAAACAAGGTAGCCGAAGACGTCTGATGTGCAAAACAGTGGCAACAAGTCGTCGTTGGCGCTCCACTCATTGTTTGGATCCAAATTATTATTAATGCTGATTTTGTCAACATACCGGTCCCTGGCTTCTGTATTTAATGTGTCCCGGTAAATTTCAGATCCTTTTCGGGATTTTAACATCATTTTTCTATCTATTCTTTCTCAACTCTACTTCTACGTCTCTTCATTCAACAACGTTATGTCAGAGGTATTTTTACGTTCGCGTTGCCATCAACATGGCCGCCACGTCCCATAATGCAAGGCGGATCCCAAGCCCTATAGTATAACTTTACAAACGGAACCCCATAGACCTACCAGCAGGGATGTAAAAATATCCAGATAATTTACATAGGGAACAAAGCTAAAAGACGTCTGTCTTCATGTGAAAGCATACGTTTTATCAAGAGCGACACAAACTAAGGAATAAGAGTTAAACATGGCTAACGTAAACATATATTAGCTTACCTGTTTCCTCTTTGTCTCCTTGATTTAGTTTTTAATGGAACTTCGTAGCCCAGCCACTTTTCTGGCGTCGTGGGTCATCTGTCGGTCTTTTGTCCACAAAATGAAAACAAAAAGCATACGGTCGCTTCGGTGGTTTCTTCAAATTTACACCGTGTATACCGTGTAAGCATGACATGTTTACGATTACAGCGTATGAGTGACCCTCATTAAAATAATGTATGCACTGCTGCAGCATATCTGGTTCTTTCGTCTGTTCTGTGGAATTTAAAAACTCCAAGGACCGACCACACGAAAAACAAAAACGCGTTAATCTGGTCATCTGTGTGCCGAAAAACGGGTAAAACGCAACTCGATTGGCGTCCATCTTGGTTAATCATGAAGGCTCCCGTTATCACTTCTGGGTAAACTTCGAAGACAGTCCCTCCCTTTCCGTTTCATTTTGTCTTTTGTAAATGTGTTTTCTGAAATGTAAATTTGTTTCAAGTTTTGTAAAAGTGTTTCGTGTTTTGTAAAGTTGTTTTCTGAAATGTAAATTTGTTTCAATATTTGTAAAAGTGTTTCAGATTTTGTATTTTTGTTTTGCACTTCCCGGCCACCATACTTTTGACCAATCTGTCTGGATGATTTGATTGAGTTTGACTTTGTAAAGTGCTTTTGAGATAACATGTGTTGTTAATAGCGTGCCGCGCACGTGACGTCACCGTCTCAAGAGCAATGCCCCTTTTGCCGCTTAGGTAGGACATACAGGTAGAGAACGCCCGTAACAACCAGCTATTACACGCGCAACAGAACCAGCGATATGGCCGACTTTACAGCCATTAAACTTTCCCAAGACGATGTCCCAGGCGCACGGATCACTGGTTGAACTGTCGAAGAACACACCAACATTCAGCTCAAACGATGGCTTGAATGTCGAGGGCTTAAAAAGACCGGAAAACGGGCCGAGTTGATCAAACGGTAAGCTTTTTTTTTTTTCCTGCGCAGCAGTCATGGTGTCGTCGGCCGTTTTTTGTTTGTAATCACCGTCCAGGGATCGGTATATGTTTAATGTTTGTCTTATTTGAAATGTTTTTGAGTAAGCTATCCTGGTAGCAGGGTATCATGTTAGCGCCTGCTACTATGATAGCCTATATGCTATCATGGTAGCAGGCGCTTCATTATTAACATGTCGGCCACCACAAAACTCTTACCTGTTCAATACTTGATGTCGCTGAAATTGGGTCAGGATGTTCTTCGGTTGTGCCCTTTCCTCCAACAAAATGCTTGCTACATATGTAGGTGAATTTGGTAACTTTTTCCGGGTTGAACTGTGTGTAGGCTGACCGCAACGGTGAACCCAGGGCACACATTTCTCCTTGGCAGTCTTGAAGAAAACATCCTTCATATGCGGCCGATCAGCGTACCTCAAGTCGCTGTTGCAGGTTCCATAGCAACAATGTTTAAAAACCATGATCTTAGATTTGGAAAAAGCAGTCGTTTACCGAGTAAAACCAAGGGTAACGCACGTCTCTTTTACAGCGAAACAGCGGCGGACTATGCAAGCTTGCCCTACTGCGTACCACGTGATGTGACGTCATCGTGACGTTACGTTTCTAAAAATAGCTCGCTCGCGGTACGCTATTGGCGCTATATAAATACAATTTTATTGATTTAATTAACTTTGTATGCTATAAGTAATAAGGAATTTGTTTGTTGTAACTTGCCTTCATTTCTGGAAACCTCTCCGAGGCAGTTGTTTGGCACTTTCAGCGCACATCTTTTATGACAATTAAATTTACAATCTGAGAAAGACAAGAAAGAAGGTCAGTTTGAGAAAATTATTTCCTAAACATAACAGTTTTATTATGATTCATGTTCTGCTGATTAGCCTGATGTGATGTGAATCCAAGACAGCAAAGAAGAAGACCATTAAGTAACTCAGCTACCGAACCAGGTAGCAACTGTTATCCTACCTCCACTGTACCAAGTATTCTTTGTTAGGAACAAGTACATCTGTTGATTTAAGAGTAAGAATAAAGGTAAAGATGTAAAGAATCCTTAATGTACACACCTTTGCATTGGAGACCTTGTCTGAAAAGGCCTTTCAGCAGCTTCTTGCAGTGTTGGCATATAGTGGGTCGAGTATATGAGTGGATTAGGAATGTGTGAGGAACCTTCACTTTAGACAGTAAGATTTTGTCCAGCTCAATGGGGCGTCCAATGTATGACTGGGTGCTAGCTCGCCGCTCCCTGCCAGGGTAATATTCTAATTGGTTCTTCTGTAGCAAAGAGAAAAAAACAAGAAGTTGTCTTGTGATGTGCCATACAAAAAATAGAATTGATGCACACTTAAGGAAACAAATGTGAAGGTGCTTTATGATCCAGGGCAAAAGGGATGTATTCTATGGAATGGCATTTTATCTGTTCTCTGGTTAACTTTTAATTCAATAGATCCAACATGTCAGGGTTCAGTTTTACCCACTTCTCTCTGGACAGTTCCAGCACCTTCCACATCACATGCAGCCCAGTCTCTCCACTCCATGCCTTATCAGTTTCACCTGTCAGAATAATCAAGCCGGACTCACTACACCTGTCAATCACCCTACTTAAGAACTCCTCAGCCAGCTCTTCATCGCTGGAACGTCTCCATTCCTTCCCCGAATGCTGTGTGACAAGTCACTCATGCCTAGCCTCTCATTCCAAGCCTCCACTCACCTGATGCTCCAGTTTTGCCTTACATCCTTCACCGCCTTCCTCGCTGTCTCCCTCGCCGCACTCCCCCCTCTCGTGTCTGTCAGCTCTTCATCCGTTCCAAGAACTTTCGCTGCTGTGCTGCTGGGTAACCCGGAGCTTCTGCGCTCTCCCTGCAGCCCAGAAGGCTACCCGACTCTCTGCACCTGCCTTAGCTCCTTTGGTCCGCCAGCTCCAGTTCCGCTGAGTCTGCCAGCTCCTGCCATCATCTCCACCACTGCAGTCTGTAACTGTTCACCGGTCTCCTCCTCCACTATACATCTTCTTCAATAAACTGCTGAGACTGAAGCTCTGTGTATGGCTGAATTCGGTTTCCAAAAATCTGTTTCATGACAGTATGTTCCAGCTACACGACCCGTCGCCCACACGTACGTGCAGGAACCGGCTGAATGGACCCAGCCCCTTTTGATGTAAGTGCTGCAGTGGTGTCCATTCATGACACCACTGCGGCACTGGTTGCTTAAAGACTGTGGGTTCGCTGAGTCTGCCGTCACTGCGGGAGGAAGCAGCAGCCCAGCGCGACTTCTGGGAGGACCAGCTAGCGATGTTGGCCCGGAGGTTTCCAGGCCATCCTGGTATAATCGGCCTTTTTGAAAAGATCGATTGGGCAGCAGCCTTCCAGCCCACCGATGGTCCACTATCCACCTGCCTGACCGCCTCATCCACTGCATCTGCCGGCCATCTCCCTGGTGAGTTGGCCCGCCGACATCGTTGCTGCTCGGGGAGGAGTCTCAGCAGCCTGGATCCTGCCAGAGCGCCCCGGATCCATGAGACCCAGCTGTCTTTTACGGGGACAGGGATGACCTGCTCCCCTATTGGCCCACTCCTGCGTCTGACGCCGGGGGCCTGGTTGATGCCTCGCTGCCACCGGCCGCATCAGAGGGTCCTGCCTCACCGCCGCCGGCCACTGAGGGTCCTGCTTCACCGCCACCAGCTGCATCAGAGGGTCCTGCTTCGCCGTCGCCAGCCGCTGAGGTACCTGCTTCACCTCCCGTCTACGCTCCCCAGTCCTGTGAGGGGAACCAGGGGGACCCGCCTCCAGCCGTCGCTCCTCTGTCTGGCGAGGCGGTCCAGGGGGACCCACCTCCAGCCATCGCTCCCCAGTCCAACGAGGCGGTCCAGCAGGACCCGCCTCTAGCCGTCGCTCCCCAGTCCAGCAAGGCGGTCCAGCAGGACCCGCCTCTATCCGTCGCTCCCCAGTCCGACAAGGTGGTCCAGGGGGACCCGCCTGCAGCCGTCGCTCCCCAGTCCGGCGGTCCGCCTCCGGTCTCAGTCCCAGAAGACGTCAAGTAGGGCGTCCAGGTGGACCCGCCTCTGGTCTTAGCTCCTGGGACTGCAGAGGGTCTGGCTCTGAAGCTTTACCTCAGTAGGACCCTGGTGAAGTCCCGTTGCCTGCCTTCGGTGGTCGTCCTCTGCTGCCAGCTGCCTGAGACCCTGCTGCTCTGCTGGCATCTGACTCGCTGGGGTCGCCAGCCGCGACACCCGCCTCTGACCCAGCCACGTCGGCGTCATCCTCCCCGATGCCCGCCTCTCACCCAGCCACGTCGGGGTCGCCCTCCTCAAACCCCTCACTAAACTCTGCTGCTCCACTGTCAGGGTCGCCCTCCGCGACACCTACACCAGACTCTACGTCATCGGGGTCGTCCACCGCGACACCCTCCTCTGTCTCTGCCATGCCCGGGCCGTCCTCCGCCAGCCCCACATGGTCACCTGTCGCTGGCTGGGCACTCCACCGCACCCAAGTAGCCGCCGGGGCCCTCCACTGCAACCAAGTGGTCGCTCGGGCCCTCCAGCGCACTCAAGCCGTCGGTTGAGCAGCCTCCTGGCCTCCGGTTGCCAGCCAAGCAGCCGCCCAGTGCACCCAAGTCGCCGGCCAAGCCACCGCGCAGTGCACCCAAGTTGCCAGCCGAGCTGTGGCCCTGCACACTTAAGTTCCCCAGCACTCTCAAGTTCCCCAGCGCACTCAAGTTCCCCAGCGCACTCAAGTTCCCCAGAGCTCTCAAGTTCCCCAGTGCTCTCAAGTTCCCTAGCGCCCCTAAGCCGCAGCTCGTGGTCTTCAGCACTCCCCAGTGGTTTCTAGAACCACTCGGTGGTCGTCAACCCCCTGGTCGGCCACCTGAAATCACTTTTGTTTTGACTCTGGCTTGCCGTCCTAAGTCTTTCTACGTTCGCCCTGTTGGGGTTGTTTTTGTTGGACTCTAGCCTGCCGTCCCGAGTCTCCCTCCGCTCACCCTGGGTGGGTTGTCTTGATTTTGTGGATTTATTTTGGTCATCTGGGAACCGACCTTGAGGGGGGAGGGGTGATGTGAGGGTTCAGTTTTACCCACTTCTCCCTGGACAGTTCCAGCACCTTCCACCTCACATGCAGCCCAGTCTGTCCACTCCATGCCTGATCAGTTTCACCTGTCAGAATAATCAAGCCGTACTCACTACACCTGTCAATCTCCCTACTTAAGAACTCCTCAGCCGGCCCTTCATCACTGGAGCATCTTCATTCCTTCCCCGAATGCTGTGTGACAAGTCACTCATGCCTAGCCTCTCATTCCAAGCCTTCGCTCACCTGATGTTCCAGCCTTCACCTTACGTCCTTCACCGCCTTCCTCGCTGTCTCCCTCGCAGCATGTCAGCTGCACTCCCCCCTCTCGTGTCTGCAAACTCTTGCTGCTGTGCTTCTGGGTAACCCGGAGCTTCTGCGCTCTCCCTGCAGCCCAATAGGCTACCTGACTCTCTGCGCCTGCCTTAGCTCCTTTCGTCCGCCAGCTCCAGTTCCGCCGAGTCTGCCAGCTCCTGCCTTCATCTACACCACTCCAGTCTGTAACTATTCACCGGTCTCCTCTACTATCCATCTCCTTCAATAAACTGCTGAAACTGAAGCTCTGTGTGTGGCTGAATTTGGGTTCCGCAAATCAGTTTCATGACACAACATTACAAAGAAACTTGAAACTTACTCCTTTATTTGAAAAATCAAACATTTACACTTTTATTCTGGTTAGGAATTATAAACCTTAACATTGTAAAATGAAATTCCAAATCATTCATAGTGAAGCTTAAAGCTTCATATCCAACCATATTTTAAGTCAGTGGTCTGAAACATCAGTCCTTGTTGACTGGTGTCCTGCCACTTTTAAATGCATCTCTGCTTCAACACACCTGACTCCAATATGAGTTTGTTAGCAGTGCACTGCAGAGCTTGACTGCATTTGATTGAGGTGTGATGGGCAAGGGACACATCTGAAAGCTGCAGGACAGTGGCCCTTGAGGAGTTGAGTTTGAGACCACTGCTTTAATGCTATTATGTCACAATGAAGAAATTTATTTTGTACTTAGCAAATGTAACTCAGCTTTAATACATTTTATTGTAATTATTGAAATTATATACCTAATTTGCTACCTTACTGAAAAATCCCTATTAGAATAAAGATATTACACTGAAAATGTCAATAGCTTAAAATATGTCCCCTTTTGTTAAATACAATGTAGGCACATGGTAGGTTTAGGTAGAACCAAGGTAATCTGGACAGAGAAATACAGAATATATCCATTACAGCATTTTACAGGAATCTTTATGAGTAAATTTAGAAGGACTTACCTCAACATTGGGACTTACAGGGGACTGCATCAAAAAGAAAACAAACAATAAACATGCTGTGAGCTATACCTTTCTAAATGATGTTCACACTAATTGTTTTCTTTATTTCTTATAATAACAGACCAGTAAAGCATCCTCTGTGTAGTGAGGAGGCGAAGGTTCAGCAGAGAGGGGGCGGCCCACATTAACTATTCCTCCTGTCAGGGAAACATTTGAAAGACGACGCCTTCTTACCCCGGTGCAGTTGTTGGGAATTTTAAATGCACAGCGTTTGTGATAATTGAGCCCACATCCTGAGAACAAGAGTCCAAATGTTTACTTTTTTACTCATTATGCACACACATTTTGCCTTGTTTTCATAAATATATAGTACAGAGCTTTTTCATTTTAAACCGTCTTACCTTCACATTTGAGCCCCTGCCGTACAAGTCCCCACAGCATCTCACCGCAGTGGTCACAGAAAGTTGGAGCTCTGTACGAATGAACAAACAAGCTGTGTGGACGTATTTGGAAGTCCTCCGTTGTGGCTGAAGCTGCAGAAGATCATATCGTATTAGGACACAAATAAAAATTGTAATCTAATGTGTGTTGTCAGATAACACAGATTGGGTAACATTACTAACAGAAACACCAATTCAGTACTTGTGCCAAGGTTACTTTGATATTTGAAAGAGCTTATGATTGAAACACAAACCCTCCCAGATATGAACAGCTGCGATTCCAGTACTATCAGTTAAGCCAGGAGTACAGCTTCTAGATGTAAATAGCGCACACAGATGAGATAATCCAATTTTAGGGAAAAACTAAAAATATCTTCACTAAAAGCTTAAAATCTGTGTTCTATAAAGCTTTCATGAACAATTTTTGAGCAAGCATATTTTTTAGAGTTTACTGAAAGAGTAACTATTATAAGGAAATGTTTCCATAGCGCGTCAAGTCAATGTCCATCTATGTTCAGTTAAAGCAGCATCCATATTAATGGCAAGACTCTTGACTTTTCAGCAGAAACTATCCAAAAACATTACTTTCCAATATTATTACGTCTCCCACAAACAACAACAAAATAAATATGTATCAGTTGGCGTCAAAAAAATGGAGCCAATTTTTTTTTATAAGCTTGGATACCTTTGAGCAGTGGTTCTTTGGGTCATGGATGACTTGCAGAGAGACTTGACGTACTTTGCCTTTTCCCCATGATTGTTAATAATAACACACAAAAACTACAAGTCTGACAAGGCCTTAATGTTTTGCTTAAGTATAGTTGGCAGTCATTACTTATATAAAGGTTTTGCAGTTTTTGTCACCCAAGGTGACATGAAACTTCCCTTCCACAATACGGATAACAAAAGCATGCCAAAGCAGGTTCTGAAAGCTGCTTTTGCTATTTGATGTTTTATTTGTTAGTATATTATCCATAAAGTGACTATGAAAATACAGTGATGAATTATCCACAATGATGATGTACTCTCATGAAAGATCCAAATTGTTAGAAAATGCCACAATATAGAAAGATCTTTGCAAAATGGGATATGCAGAGAACATGAACTTTGTGTACTTAGACTGCATCAGAAATCCGCATAGAATTTCCAGTTTACTCTCTCACGACACGCACAGTGTACTTAAAACAGCTTAGAAGAGCTAAAAGTGCCACTGTCAACACAATCCCAAGTTGAAAATGCAGCATTTTCTTCAAGTCGGACCAGGTCAAATGAAAGTCAAATGTGTTATTAAACACAAATCTCAGAAATATATATTTTAAAATTGTGACAGGTGCATGTATTCACACCAATACAGAATTTGTTACGTAGAAAGTCATTGGATGGAGAAATGGCATTAAAAAATTCTAAAATGGTTTTCTTTTGCTTTGGATGGAAGTAGAAAAGAAAGATACTGCATCAGAAACATTGGGTTATAGGGTTACTCCTCAAAATTCATTTTAATTTTGTCAGGGTGCAATTCTGCCTGCTGCACCCTAAACCTTCCAGAACCTTCCATCTTCCAGCCAGCTCTGTCTCCACTTCACTAATGATCCTCACCTGTTCAGCCTCCAATCAGCCCGGACTCATTTCACCTGCCTGCCTCTCCATAATAACCCTCCTCAGTTACCATCTCACCGCCGGTCCGTCTGCAGTCTTCCTTTGTCCCTCAGCCGAAGATCATCCCAAGTTCAGCTGAGTATCAACTACCCCGAGTATGGCTACCCGAGATCTTTCTACGTCTGGTTGTCAGAGTTTCCCTGCATCTATCTGCACCTCCTACTGCACTCCTGGCTGTCCCGCTGTCCTCAGTGCTCCAAGAACTCTCTCTATGCTGCTGGATTTTGGCGCTACACCAGCAGCTCTCCCACGTCCTCCGGTTCTCCAGCTCTCTCCAGTCCTCCAGCGTTCCTCTTCCATCTTCACCACCCTGGTACAGACTCTGGTTCTCCACCTTCACAATCCATCCATCCTTCAATAAACTTTCTCAAACTAAGCTCCGTGTGTGGTGTGAGTTCGGGTTTGTCAGGACAAATCCTGACAAATTTAGATGGGAAATATTTTTAAATAATATTTGTCCTGAATTTGTTGTTACACCCTTTCCCCTTAAATTGGGATCCTTCAATTAAAAGAGATGATTCCCTAATAGACCACCGAATAGCAAACGTCAGTAAAGATGCCTTAAAATTTCCCCAAAAAACACTACAAAAAAAATGGCATGTTTTGACTAGTCAGAATGATAATTCAAGATATCTTAAATACAAAGGCCATCTAGATAAAAAAAATGCCCAAGATGTCTTTAATTCTTTTTGAGATATCTTCAAAGTAATTTTACTTGACAAAGATACTTTTCTAGATATCAATAACATATTTTTGCCCAATAATTGCTTTCAAGATATCTGCAGTTCAGTTTGCACTAGTCGAATCTTACTTTAAGATTGTCAGGGTTTTGTTTACCGATGAACTCAGGACGCACACACGGGACTAAAAGTTTGAGTTTTTATTGAAGGAAGTATGCTGGGTGGTGAGTGATGAAGACCGGAGGTTCAGGACTGCAGAAGGTCAGGGATGAATGTGATGGCAGGAGCTGACGACTATCCAGGCAGCCGGGAATGCTCAGAACTGCTCGGCTAGCAGCCCCAGTAGCCACAGCAGGTTAGCAGTTCGTTTGCAGACACCAGGACACAGAGCTGAGCTTCTCGAGGGCGGCTAGTCAGGTTAGCAGAACTTGAGAGACACCAGGACACAGAGCTGAGCTTCTCCAGGGCGGCTAGTCAGGTTAGCAGAACTTGAGAGACACCAGGGCACAGAGCTGAGCTTCTCCAGGGCGGCTAGTCAGGTTAGCAGAACTTAGGAGACACCAGGGGACAGAGCTGAGCTTCTCCAGGGCGGCTAGTCAGGTTAGCAAAACTTAGGAGACACCAGAGCACAGAGCAGAGCCTTTCCAGGATGGCTAGTCCAGTTAGCAGTTCTCTGGAGACACCAGGACACAGAGCAGAACTTCTCCAGGGACAAACAGCAAAGTAAGAGTCTAAAGAAAACTGGCAGGACTAACCTTAAACAAGAAAAACAAATCTTCCAAGGCAAAAACAGGGACTGGCATGGAGAGGTGTGGAATGATGACGGCCCAGTCCTGAACTGAAGGCAGAGGCAGGTTAAATAGAACACTTCACAGGTGGAACCAGGGTCTGGCTAATTGACTGGTAAATGATATCAGGTGTGACTGACTGCTGAGGAGGTGAAGTAAAAATTGACAGAAAATAACTGATGACTGAAAACTAACAATAAATAAAGTCAAACCTAACCCAAAAGAGATGAAAAAATTAAAATAACAGAAAAACAAAGCCAAACCAAAACTCAACCATGACAAAGATATCTTAAAACACATTCAAGATATTTTAAATAACCAGGTAATTTGAGATGTCTTTAATTGGAATGATGACTAGTCAGAACAAAAACCGAGATATCTCATATTTGCTTCATGAATAGTCATAATTTAATTGTTGATATCCGAAATGTACATTTCAGATATAGTAAGTAATGTATTGAAGATATATTAAATTGGAGCCCCCATACAAACTAATGGTATAACTGACATCATTTAGACTAGTCGGAATGTAATTAGAGATACCTGAAATTGGTATTTTGCCTAGTCAAAATATAAATATAGATCTCAATTAACTATTATGTCTAGTCAAAAAATGTATTTAAAATATTTGGAATGTAAGTGAGGTGAAGTCGATTCTGTTATTTCGGCCTGCCATACTGTCCAACACATGATCCGAAGCCTCGGCTCATCTCAACGTCCTTAATATTAGCTGTTCTGTTCTGGTTTTCCCTGCATCGCTCTCGTCAGCATCACAGATTGGTTTTGATGTGAGTGGTTGAAGTAGCACCTCAGTAAAGATGACAGACAAGTCATATCCAAAGATTTTTTTATAAGGCCCCTCTTGTTGAAATACATCTTGAAATAGCGTGATTCCAGATGGATGTGTGGAGATGTGTGGAGCTCGGTGGAACTACATTCATCTGGCGAGAGTGAGGTTACAAAACACAATGAACAACAATAATCAACCGCAAAGAAATTCAAAGACAATACAAATAGTTTAACATTTTACAAATCACAGTAGAATTCTGAACACTACAACCCTCACAACCTTAATTTCATAATACTATTCCAAAGACTAACTGACAACATAATGTGGAACCGAGACGCCCAGAAGTTTCTTTACTTGTCACCCATGGCAGTCGTTGGAAAATGTGGAAGCTATGGCTAGACTGGACTCTTTTGAAAAAGTTAAGTTTTGCAGAAGCAGAGAGAGTTTATTTATAAAATAGTGGCGATTAAATCAGTAAAATGGGAGTGTGTTAAGGAATGTTGTTACTGCAGAGATATTCTGTCTAAATGAAGGTTGAGATAGCTACAGCTGAAAAAGGGAGAGGAGCAGATGCAAATCAGCAAGAAAGAAGCTAGATAATTCCACAGAAATTCTATATAACATTCTGTGAGAAAAGTCAGAATCATCTTCGCTCGAGTCCCCAGCTGTTGGTGGAAGTGAGCAAGATCCATGTATCGATACATTTTGTACTATTCATATCTTTTAATAAAGTTTGATTAACTTAGAATTCTGTATGTTTGATTTAAGGTTGTCAATATGTGTCCTTAATTTCCAGAATAAACAAATATGCAGTTAGATGGTATATTTCCCTAACAACTGTTGCTTCCAGATTTGTAAATGTTTAAAATCAACATAAAATAAACATTAGTCTTCCAATAATCAATTTGTCATTTTTGAGTGTACAATACCTGGTCCAAAAAGGTTTTGGTACTTCACAAAGTCACCCTCATAGTGTCCTTGGTTGAAAACTGTTAATTGAAATGTAACATTCTAAATAATCATAAATATGTTGTGATTGCATCTAAATAAAAAAATAAAACAATGTTTTGTTTTTGTCATTTAATGTCGCTATCCAGTTTATCATCTGTTTATCTGTTTAGGCTCACAGGCATTGGTTTTAAGGCTTTAAGCCTTAATATACGTGCCGTACAATGCCTGGTGCACTTTGTGCCATGTGCAGTTGCCCTAAAATGGATTTTATAGGCTTTAACGGTGACAGAAAAAAAAAACACAATTGCAAGGCTCCACCAAGTTCACCCAAAGACAGAAAGAAGAAAAGCGGTTATAAACTGTTTACTCTTCACAATTTCCTTGCAGAAAAGAAAGAACTAGACGGATGTAAAAGGTGGACTAAACATGTAAGTTTTTTGCACACAAAACATAGGAAACTGTCACAGTGAGTGCAGCTGCCCAGTAGGCAATAGCCGACAGAGGAAGAGAGTAGAGAGAACATGGAATCAGCCCAACAGAAATTTTATTTTGCTCACTTTAATAATTAATTCAAATGCAGCCAGGAATGACAAAAGTTGATAAATATAGTAGATGAATGCTGTGTGTCTAAATTAGCGGCACCATATCACTTCACTCACGTTAATATGGCCAAAACAACACTATAGGGTAATTGGGTTTCGTTGGCACTGTTGGGAGTAACGCATTACAAACGTAGCGGATTACAGAAGTATAAATCTCACAGTAATACATTTTAGTGCTTTAAAAACTACAACAATATATTCCTCTTTATCATCACAGTAAGGAGTGCTGTGCAAAAGCATTTTATCACGGTCTGATGTTAGAGCTGTCAGCATATATCCCTGTGCCCTGGCGCATCTCGAGACGGTGCTCTGGGTCGCCGAGATGAACCTCGGTCATGGACCTAGAACTTGCTTCTAGGCCCTTCAACACTCACTGAAGAAATACCTATCTCTCCATCACATCAGTGGCTGCATGCTGCACCCTGAGCATTTCCTGGCTCCTTCTTCCCCAGTGCAGCCCTGATTAGACTATGATCAGTCTTCTTCTCATAGACATCATATACGTAGACGCGTCGTTGGGCGCAGGTTAGCACGTCAACGTCACCTCCGTATTGTATGTGGCAGAAAAAAGTTGAGTTCTGTTGTAGTGAACATGGATCAGAGAAGATGCCTCATTCCTGTGCTGCATGGAAATGTATTTGGGCTGATTTCACTACTTGTATCTGCCTTCTATAAACTAAGGCTGCACCATGTTGCAAAACTGGACACACTAAAGCTGCAGAGTGGCAACACTAGGAAAAATGTGTGTGTGTGTGTGTGTGTGTGTGTGTGTGTGTGTGTGTATTTGTGTGTGTATATGTTATGAATATAAGGATCAATTTGTTAAATCTAAACATTGTGGTGTTCATTATTTCATAAAACTGTGTCACATGTGAAACTTTAGGAACAAACTTTTTGGGGGAGTATTAAAGGCATACTATGCAACATTTTTCAGTTAATTAATGTGTTCCATACCGTTTTGGATGATAAAATGAGTCATTTCAGGTCGAACAAAGGTTTTCTCGGCCGCCCTGGGGGTCTGTGGGGGAAATACCGCACTTGCAATGGCGTACCGCGCACGTGACGTCACCGACTCAAGAGCAACGCCCCTTTTGCCGCTTAGGTAGGACATACGGGTAGAGAACGCCCGTAGCAACCAGCTATTACACGCACAACAGAACCAGCGATATGACCGACTTTGCAGCCGTTAAACTTTCCCAAGACGATGTTCCAGGCGCACGGTTTACTGGTCGCACTGTCGAAGAACACACCAACCTTCAGCTCAAACGATGGTTTGAGTGTCGAGGGCTTAAAAAAACGGAAAACGGGCCGAGTTGATCGAACGGTAAGCTTTGGTTTTTTTTCCTGCGCGGCGGTCATGGCGTCGTCGGCCGTTTTTTTGTTTGTAATCACCGTCCAGGGATCGGTATATGTTTAATGTTTGTCTTATTTGAAATGTTTTTGAGTAAGCCATCCTGGTAGCAGGGTATCATGTTAGCGCCTGCTACTATGATAGCCTATATGCTATCATGGTAGCAGGCGCTTCATTATTAACATGTCGGCCACCAAAATACTCTTACCTGTTCACTACTTGATGTCGCTGGAATTGGGTCAGGATGTTCTTCGGTTGGGCCCTTTCCTCCAACAAAATGCTTGCTACATATGTAGGTGAATTTGGTAACTTTTTCCGGGTTGAACTGTTGTGTAGGCTGACCGCACTGGTGTACCCAGCGCACACATTTCTCCTTGGCTGTCTTGAAGAAAACATCCTTCATATGCGGCCGATCAGCGTACCTCGAGTCGCTGTTGCACGTTCCATAGCAACAATGTTTAAAAACCATGGTCTTAGATGTGGAAAAAGCAGTCGTTTACCGAGTAAAACCAAGGGTAACGCACGGCTCTTTTACAGCGACACAGCGGCGGACTATGCAAGCTTGCCCTACTGCGTACCACGTGATGTGACGTCATCGTGACGTTACGTTTCTAAAAATAGCTCGCTCGCGGTACGCCATTGCAAGAGCTCACGGCCCGCACACACAGAAGTCTCGCTTTACGGCGAGAACTCCATGTGTTTTTGCCCTGCCATTCACTATATGCACGCGCGAAAGCAACAACAAAGAACCGCATGTTAACGTCAAATAAACATGCAAGCATATTGAGTTTTATTATTATTATTATTATTTGTTTTTTTTATGTTGGGGAGACGCTACCGCGGCGGCGAGGCGGCGGCCGTGGCTTGGCGAGGCGGTGGCGTCTCGCCAACATAAAAAAAAAAAAAATAATAATAATAATAATAATAAAACTGGCGAGGCGGCGGCGGCGGCGGCTGCGGCTTGGGAGGCGGCGGCCGCCGCGCCCGCCTCGCCAAGATAGCACTGCGGGAAGCTTGATGTTCATACCTTCACTGTGTTAGTCATTGTTTGTTCTGCCGTTTTTTCCACTTTTCGTTGCGTTCGCCTGTCTGCTAAGCTCAAAACAACCGCACCTGGCTAGACGGAGAAACCAGAACAGCTGAGCATTTTTACGACAGTGCACTTTTACTTTCGCCCTCTGGGGGGAGCCTCGTTGGAAAATCAACCCCGGTTGCATAGTATACCTTTAAACAGGTAAAATTACTAATATAAGAAAAAATACCTAGGAGAATAGAGTAAAAAACAAAACAAAAAAACATAAAAGTGGTAATGTTATGAGAAAAACGTCATAATATGAGAATTAAGAGGGAACATTTCCAGAATAGTCACAGTTTGCAGAATTATTACACTCCTGGAGTAATAGGGCAAAGTTAAATTATTTTTATTATTTTTATTCTTCAGGAGAATAAATTCAGGAGAATGAAGCTAAAGGGATACGAAAATAAACTTGTAATATTACAAAAATAAAAATATTACAAATATAAAGTATATTCTGAGATATATATTCTTTTCACTATACCTGTAACCAATAAATAATGAAACATAATTCTTGAATCTTAAGGGTTTTTCCTTAAAATATTTATTATGCAATACTGCTATTTTTCCTTTTCAAGACTCCTTATCAGCTGTGTTCTTTGTCTTTGATATTTCCTACAATTATACATAACATGTTCTATTGTTTCCAATTCCCCACATGCATTGCAACTTCCTGTTTCATGTTTTCCCATTAACTGTAATGTTGAATTTCTTTCTTATTCAGCTGTATGTCCCAACCGCAGTCTTGTTATTATCCTTTCCTGTATTCTGTTCCTCCCAATTTTCCCTCGAACTTCCCCTACCTTCCTTTGTATTCTGTAAAGCCATCTTCCTTTTATATCCTCTTCCCACTGTTTTTGCTGTTTTTCTTGAATCTTCCTTTTAATAATACTTTTAACCTCTGATTTACCCATGTCTATTCTTATATCTCTCTTACTTTTATTTATCGACTCTTTAGCTTTCTTATCAGCCATTTCATTAACTTTCACTCCTATATGTGCAGGAACCCAAAGAAACACTACTGATAACCCCATCATCTTAATATGATATAATATTTGCTGAATTTCTAATACAGATATTTGGACGGCTTTCTGAGTGATTTCTTTGTAAACTGATCAATGAAGAACTTTAATCTGAACATATGACAGTTTTTAATGGTCTCACTTCCTCAATCCATTCTACAGCAACCAATAATGCAATCATTTCTGCCGTATAAACAGATAATCCTTAATTTAATTTCTTCCCTATGCAGTTTAAACTCTGGAATTATTACACCTACTCCAGTTTGTCCTAATTGATTTTTTGATGCATCCCTATACATTTTTACATAATTATAAAACTGTTCTATATATTTCTCCACTATTATAGAACTACATATTGTGACGGTTTTGATTGATTTTTCTAGGTTTGTAGGTGTTTTTTTTATACCTATAGGGGTGCCATTCAGGTATCCCTCCTGACAAGTAGGATTTTAATTATTTTGGGATTTTTTACCAGTCACATACACTTCAAGGTGTAGACCCTTAAGTACAATGAATGACAAGCAATTGTTTTACATATAACACCAACAACAGAAATGTTTGTTCCACGGTTTTGTTTTTTTTGTATTTTTTAAATGTCCATTCAAAAATAAACAAAAATTCCTTCCCCACAATTTTTTTCCCTTGTTTCCTCCCAAGTAGGCAGGCTCCAACACAAATTGCCCCACAGCCCCACTGTGAATAAACAGAAAATACATAAGAACCCATACAAAATGTAAATTCTACAATACACCAGCAATATCACAACACCACAAATAAAACATACAAAAAAATAGACTTACAGATCAGTAGATGGAAATCTGGCACACAGCACAAGCAGGAACAGGTTTTTCTTTTGTTGCTTTCACTAGACAAATATATTTACATTTATTTTAACTTCTTTTAAGGAGCACTGTGATTAATTTAGCTTAATTTTAGGTTTTTGAATAATTCTAAAACTTACAGGAGATTTTGTATCTGTGACGTCATCAGCTTCAGGTGACACGTTGGCAGGGCAGGAGCACAGAAGTGGATGTATTATTTATTGTTTGGCTTATATTTAAAGGATCCGTGAAAGAAAAATCTATCCACCAAAAAGAACTCAAAAAATATAGCCTGAGGGATTAAACAGTCTCGGATTAATTATTTTTAAAGCCTCTGTCTGGTCACGGTTGTCTATGTCTCTTGTCTGTTGAGACACTGACATTTTTGAAACTGCAGTCGGGAGCCATCTTGAACTGCGGACAAATCAGGTGATTGTATGTGGTTGGGGGCGTAGCCAGGGCGGGTCTTGGGCTGTCAGAGGACAGGGGGTTAGAGGGAGAGAGGAAAACGGTGCAGCCAGCTCTGTGCAACAAGCAGGTTGTAACAATATATACATTTTATCTCTATTTTTCTTTTCCAATATTGTGTAAATCTACTATTGTTTCAGGTAAAATCCGTGGTGGTGTTATTGATAATGGTACTGTTGGACTAATGTTTAAAAGATTTAATCCTAAATCATTTAATCCTAATTCTGTTGCTTTCTGAATAATTTTCCAACCAAATTACTTATTATGAACCCTTTCTTTTTCACTGCAGGAATGTAATGGATTTGATTGTGTCCTTGCAAATTAACCCAGTAATTTAATGACAGTTGTATTTTTCTCAGTCCTAACGGCATTTCACCCACTTCCACCTGTAAAGCTGATGTTGAAGTTGTCCTTATTGCACCTGTTATTAAACGCAATGCTTGATATTGTATGATATCCAATTTTGTAAGTACTGTCTCCAATGCTGATCCATAAACTATACTTCCATAATCAATTGTAGATCTAATTAAATTTATATAAACTAATCTTATAGCTTTCCTATCTGCTCTTCATTCATACCCAACTAAACATCTCATTATATCAATTACATTACATTTTTCAATAACCTTATCTATGTGCACTTTCCAGGATAGTTTTTCATCAAACCACACTCCTAAGAATTTAAATTGCTTTACTCTCTCTAGATCTTGATTATATAACTTCAGTTGTACTTCTTGATTTCTTGTCTGTGTAAAAAGCAATACTTTTGTTTTATCTACCGAAAATTTAAAACTCCATTTGTAAGACCATTGTTCAATCTTATGAATTGCTTTTTGGATTTTCCCTACAATAAATTTAACATTCCTTCCACGTTTCCAAATAGCTCCGTCATCAGCAAACAATGAACAACCCAATTAATTTTCTATTTCTTTAAATGCATCATTTATCACAGCTGAAAATAATAAAAGACTTATAATACTGCGTTGTGGAGTTCCATTTTCTATTTATTTTCTCCTTGAAAGACTCTTACCAACTCTTACCTGTATTATCCGATCTGTTAAAAAGTTCTCTATCCAATGATAAATTCTTCCACAAATGCCCATTTTCCTCAATTTGATCAATAATCCCTCTTTCCACATCATATCATAAGCCTTTCTATATCTAAGAACACTGCCAAAACACTTTCTTTATTAACTTTTGCTTTTACTACCTCATGTTGTAAACACAAAATTGGATCCATAGTATTCCTTCCTCTTCTGAAACCACTTTGATAATTTGATAAGTACCCTTTTGATTCAACAAAATAAATTAATCTTTCATTTATCATTTTCTCCATAATTTTACTTAAAAATAATGTTAAATCAATAGGTCTATAATTTTCTGCTTTTGAGCTATCATTACCCAGTTTTAGAATTGGAACCACAATAGCCTCTTTCCAACTTCTAGGTAATTTCCCATATTCTATTATAGATATCTAATAATATTAATTATGAGTATTCACTTAGCTTATTTATCATTATATAACATATTTGATCATTCCCTGGGGTTGACATCTTAACTTTCCTCATGGCTTGTCTTAACTACGCTATAGAAAAACTGATATTAATAACACTATTTCCTTCGACTGTGATCAGTCACACTTGTCAGGCTGCAATCAACCACGGACTCGCTCCACCTGCTCACCCTGCTATAAAAGCCTACCTCAGTTTGTTCTTCGTGGCCGGATCGTCTTCAGTCCTCACTTACACCACGCCTGTCAAGTCCAGTACTCTCTTTTGCTGCGCTGCTGGATCTCTGCCCCATGTCCTGCAAACTCTCTCGTCCACACCTCTGGTTCTACAGCAGCCCAGCCCCTCCAGAGAGAGTTCTCTGTTGCCCTGTGGATTTACTGCAGCCTCTGTGTCCAAGGAACTCTCTCTGTCGCTCATTTGGATTTACTGCAGCCCTTGCATCCAAGGAACTCTCTCGTTGTTGCACCCCCAGGTTCTTCAGCAGCCCCGGCACCTCCAAGAACTCTTCTCGAGATCCGGCTCAGATTCCTATCTGATATTCTCCAGTGTCCTCCCGTCAGTCTGCTCCTGCACTCAACTAAAGTCCGGTAACTGACTCTGGTTTTCACCACCCACAACTCATTCCTTGCAATAAACTTTCAAAACAAGTTATGTGTGTGTGTGCTTTGTCTGGGTTCATGAAGAAAAATCATGACAGGAACTTCTAATAAAATGTCATCAAGAACAAAAAGGACCACAGAGTAGTAAATTTCTATAAAAATACAAATCTCTTTCAAAAGAAAAGGCAGAGAAAACATGTCTGCTCCACTTATGTTTGTCCTGTACACAGCTATTGCTATGATTCTGTTCCTGCTGTTGCCTCTGCACTCTGACAAGTTCTCCTGATTGCATGCACCTGTTTCTGTCTGGTTGCTGTTTGTGTTTCATCTGTGTGAAACTATTTAAGCCTTCCTCCTTCTGAGCTCTGGTGCCAGATTCTTGAAAACCTTTGTGTGAGTAGACCATCCAGCATTCCAAGCCTGCCTTACCTGTGAGTGACTCTGTTCATGTTTTTGGATTTCTGCCTGTTTCCCTCGCCCTTGTCGGATTCTCCAGTTGGTTCTCGGTACCTGGACAAGACCAGTCGTCTGACTCTGCCTCTCTGCCAAGCCCTTCTGTACTTCTCTCTGTCGGATTGTTTTGGATTACTGACCTTGGACTAGATTCTGGACTCTGCCTGTTGGATTGCCCCACTGGTGCCTCTTCCTTTCTCTGTCAGCCTGTGTTTGACATTGGACAATCTCAGGACTGCCACTCCACTGACTAACTGCTCCTGGGGTGAACTTCTGTATCTGCATCACGCTCACACATTGGATTCAGTGTCCATTATGGATCCTATTAAGGTTAGTGGCTATCTGGACTCACTACATTCCCTCCTGAGCAAATTATCAGCCACCAATCTGTCTCTCTCCTCTGCAGAGCTGTCGGTACCAGTTCCCATACTTTCCTGCTCTGATCTCCTATTTAAATAAAATCGTTACCCAACATGCTTTGGTGTTTGAATTATTGGGTCCAGTTCCTGAGTCCTTAACAATGTTAGCTCAGAGGCTACTTTTGCGCTAACAACCATACACACTTGACACATTATTGAATGTTATCATTTTTACCCCAATATATCAGCAAATTAGTCCGCAATCCGCGGGTCCGGCCGAACAGGAAAGTCAAAAGCGGGTGCCGTGGTGGACGGCCCCGACGAGGCACGGTCAGACGGCCCGAATGCCGCAGTCAGCGGGTCCGGCCGAGCAGAACAGTCAAAAGCGGGCACCGTGGTGGACGGCCCCCACGAGGTGAAGTCAAAAGGACCGGAGACCGCAGTCGGCGGCTCCGGCCGAACAGGTCAGTAAGAGGCGGGCGCCGTGGAGGACGGCCCCGACAAGACAAAGTCAAATGGCCCGGAGACTGCAGTCGGCGTCTCCGGCCGAACAGGTAAGTCAGAGGCGGGCGGCGTGGTGGATGGCCCCGACGAGGCAAGGTCAGATGGCCCGGAGACCGCAGTCGGTGGCTCCGGCCAAACAGCTCAGTCAGAGGGGCTGCCGGGCTACAGGTTTCAGCGGAAGCCGAGGTTGGAGGCAGATCCTCCTGGACCCCCTCTTGGGACTTGGACAGAGGCGAGTCCTCCTGGACCCGCTCATGGGACCTGGACGGAGGTAGGACCTCTTGGACACTCTCTTGAGGCTTGGACGGAAGCGAGTCCTCCTGAACCCCCTCTTGAGGCTTGGACAGAGTCGGGTCCACCTGGACCCCCTCTTGAGGCGTGGACAGAGGCAGGTCCTCCTGGACCCCCTCGTGGGATGTGGACAGAGGCAGGTCCTCCTGGACCCCCTCGTGGGACGTGGACAGAGGTAGGTCCTCCTGGACCCCCTCATGGGACGTGGACAGAGGCAGGTCCTCCTGGACCCCCCCCTTGGGATGTGGACGGAGGCAGGTCCTCCTGGACCTCCTCTTGAGGCTTGAATGGAGGCAGGTCCTCCTGGACCTCCTCTTGAGGCTTAAATGGAGGCAGGTCCTCCTGGACCTTCTCTTGAGGCTTGGATGGAGGCATATCCTCCTGAACCCCCTCTTGGGACCTAGACATGGGCGGAGCTATCTCTTCGGCGATTTCAGGCGGAGGCGGATCTATCCCCACGGCGACTTCAGGCGGAACCCTCTCCTCAGCGACCTCGGGTGGAGACGGAGCCACTCTCTTGATGGCCTCAGACGGAGACGGAAGCGCATCCTTGACGGACTTTCCGTACCGGCGTGCCCGGCGTCTTCGTGGGGAGGAGGCAGATGGGGAATCCGGGGCTGTCTTGGGGGTAGCAGCTGGCCAGCAGGGCAGAAGGTCGTCTCAGTCACCGTAGTAGAAGTCCCACAACTAGTCCTCCTCGATGTGTGCAGCTCTGGTTGATGGGATGGTGAGCCTCACTCAGGGGACCAGCTGACAGTCACGAAGATGGTGACCGAGACGACGAGTTTCTGGGCGGCGTCTTTCCCTGTGTTCCTGGACAGCCGAAACGAACCCTGAGTGGACCACCAGGGGAGTGGAGTCGGCCTTGATCGGTTGTGCAGCCTTTTGGCCAGAAGCCATCCTGGCCCGCCGCTCCTTCATCTGGCGTTCACACATCTCAATGTATGCGAGGATCTCCGGGTCGTCAACCCCTGAAGGTAAGCCCCGCATGGCGCCTGAGTTCATCCTTTGACTGGGCCGTTCTGTCAAGGTTTGTTTACTGATGAACTCAGGACGCTCACACGGAACTTAAAGTCTGAGAGTTTTTAATTGAAGGATGTATGCTGGATGGTGGGTGATGAAGCTGGAAGATCAGTATTGCAGAAGGTCAGAGGTGCAAATGAAGGCAGGAGTTGAAGGCAAGAGTTGACGGCCCGGAGCAAGAGTCCATAATTATCAAGGTGGCCGGGAATGCTCAGTGCTGCTCGGCTAGCAGGCCCCCATAGCAACACCAGGGCACAGATCAGAGTACTTCAGGACGACTAGTCAGCTAGCACTTCTCTGGAGACATCAGAGTCAGGTTAGCAGTTCTTTGGCAACATACAGCAAAGTTCAGAGTCGATCAGAGAGTCAGACAGGACTAACCTTAAACGAGAGAGCAGAAACAAAACTTCCAAGGCAAAAACGAGGACTGGCATGGAGAGGTGGATGACTGAAGACGGCCCAGTGAGGAACTGAAGGCAGAGGGAAGTTTAAATAGGAAGACTAACAGGTGGAAAAGGATCTGACTAATTGATTACTAAATGCTACCAGGTGTGACTGAGTGCAGAGGAGATGAAGTGAAGGCTGACTGAAAATAAGTGATGACTAAAGAAAACTAACAATAAATAAGGTCAAAACCTAACTAAAAACCCAAGTGAGGCGAAAAATTTAAATGAAAGAAAAACCAAAGCCAAACCAAAACTCAACCATGACACTTTCAAGTTTCCGCCCTTTGGCTTTCATGCGACGGAGACTGGGGGTGAACCAGGGGGCGTGAACGGAGAAAGAAACAAATCTGTTTTTTAGTGGAGCAAGTGAGTCAAGAATATTATGGAGACCAATGTTGTAGTGAGATACCAGATCATCAGGGGTGGAAAGATTATTGAAGTCAAGCACGCAGGAAGAGTTGATATTAGAAATGAGGGTGGAGGGATCAATGTTCTTTATGTTCCGGAAAGATATGAGGCGGGATATTTTAGAGATAGAGAGAGTAAGATTCACTGCAAATGAGAGGAGAAAATGGTCACAGGAAAGAGCATAATCAGTAAAATAACCAATACTAAAATGGTAAAGACAGACAGAATAAGTTGCCGAATACCAAATTCATGTCATATAGCCTATGTTACATGTATTAATATCTTGGGCACATCTGAATTAAAACTTTTTGTTTTGTTAAACTACAGCAAAAGAGAAAATCACTTTGCTGTTTTTAAAAATGGCATACTCAAATTAAATGACAAATGTTGAATTTAAAAAGAAAGAAACAGCAGCAAAAATGGGAAAAATTGCAAATACCAGCATGGTTGTAGAACAGTGTTTTCAAACTTAAATCCATGAGGAATAATGTACAACTTTTACTTTATTTACAAAGCACTTTAAAAAACACAGCTGTGACAAAGTGCTGCATATATAAGCTTGGAGCAGCAAAACTAAAAGTGTTGTCCCCTCTGAGTTTCATTTTAAACCTAGGCACCTCCAGGAGCAGTTGGTCAGTTGACCTGAAATATCGAGCAGGAGAATATAGATGGAGCAGCTCAGAGGGTTAAGAGGAAGCAAGACCACGTAAACAAATAAGAGAATATTAAAATAGAATCTAAAATGCCAAGGCTGCAGGTGGAGGGAAACTGGGGTGGAGATGTCCTCCATCTTACCAACTCTTGTTTAGATGTGTCCTTTACCCCACACAACTTCATCAACTGGCTTAACGTACTCAATAGGGTACAGACAGGCTCCCTAGAGCTCTGTTAATGTGCTAATATTTAATCTAAATGTAACTGAGTAAATGCTGTAATCACGTGATGTCCAGTCCAGTAATATATGTCAATGATAGACACTGACATACAACCACACCGCCGTCCACCCAATATAAATCCAAACTTGTTAGGTAGTGTAAGGGGAAAAGTCTGTGAAAACAAACATGTAAAAAACAGTTAAAAAAAAGATCGTAACTAATTTAGGATTATTCACATTCACACAGTAGACTGCATGTTTTGTCTGTAATTCTTACTCTTGCCGAGCATCATTTGCACCTTTGATTCACCTCGCAGTTGTGAAGGCAATGGACATTTTCCTATAAATGAACAATATATTTTATTTATTTATTTTTATCAAATTTGATGTATTTATTTTATTTTATCTCTAATAGTTATAGCATCTGAAAGTTACGCAAAAAATTCATATTAGTTAGCTAGCCATACATTTTAATTGGCCAAAATTCAGAAACCATAAAAAATTCTAACATATCCTTCATAATCCTAATTACAAATATACTGTAATTGTGAGGAAATTTAATGAGTTTGGCAAACCTCCATCTCTAGGGGGCAGCGGAATATTAAGAGGTTTATTACTCAAAAACAGCTGATCATATTTTCACCAACCATTTCACGAACCATCAAGGCATAGCCCTAAATATGGTTATGACATGCATAAATTGGCTTTTAATAAAAGTTTGTAAGTTCCCAAATCTGACTCAAAACATTTCAGAAAAACCCTTTGTCCTAAAGAGCTGTTTTTTTCCCCCAGGATAAATTCCTTGGATAATTTATTCCTTGGATAAAAAACATTTTATGCACTAGATTTAGCTTCATTTTAAACTTCATCACTCAAATGTTTCTGATATTTGTCTAACCAAGATCATATTCCCACAGTCCTTTTGAAAATCCTAACCAATTTGGGTACACTGGTTTAACACAACATGGCTTGTATTCTTTGGTACAATTTTGTACAAATGAGGGCTTTTTTTAAAGCACACCAACTAACATAGAATTTTCCAACTTTGTGACAGTAAAGTTTTAAATTTGTTTTTTTTTTTTTTTACATATTCTTTGATAAAGCAGCATTGGAAAAAAAAAAATCAGCGTTTATCTGTCATTTTGTATTATTTTGAGGATTTTAGCACAAACTATTGCTTTCTGATGAATATTTAATGTGTGCACAGAGCCATGTAACCTACAGAACATTCTACATGTAAGTGAATAGGATGGCAGAGTTTTCTATGCTGCACTGTTGGCTTAGTGGCTTAGACATCAGCCAATGGAGTTTGAGGACTGTGGTTCAAATTCTCATTGTGACATTGTTTCTTTTGTTTTTGGATTTTTCTCACACATATGCCAAGCTATAAGACTCTATATTGTGTATTACACATTTAAATAATACAGCCCTTGTCATTTTGTGATGCCTTGAATGCCTTTAGATGATACGTTGTGAATTGGCAGCATATAATTTGGTGTGATGTGTGATATGGCGTACAGGGAGTGGTGGGGCAAGGGGTTGAATTTCTGGGTTGGGCTTGGATGCCATTCATTACTGCTTGCAGTTCTAGTTTCATTCATAATGGTCTTAAAAAGGTTTTAAATGTAACTTAATGAAACCTGCTCGAACCCTGTTAATGGTCCTGAGCAAAACGACGTGAGCGCAGCGTAGACATAATCCACAGCAGACATAGTTTGTGAAAACAAACATGTGATTACAGTTATATTTATTCTAAGAGGAGGCTACTTCGTCTTTAATTCTTACCTGAGTGGATGATCATAGTGCGTATGATTTGCCTTATTGTGTGGACCATTTCCTATAAAATAAGGCAAAACAAAAAGTTTCTTTGTGAAAATACTTATTGTGAACATGCAGTAATTGTTGGTGTTTTACTTTAAAAAAGATTACAAATTCTTACCGCAATTTTCTGACTGTTCAGGCATCTTTTTCTCTTGCATTCTTGTTCTGCACTTATCCATTGACGTTGGCTAGCCATTGTGCAAAGGCAGCATCCTTCTTACCCCCTGTTTCTTTCTTGAGGTTTACGGCAGTTGTAAAAAAAAAAAAACTAAGCTGTGCATTACCACCCTCTATAGGTATGGAGTGTGGAACAAAATGTATTTTCTTTAAAGGAGCAATAAGGGAAATTTCACCACTAGGTGTTGAGCACTGTCTCTAAACAGAGACAAGATGCGTGGCAAGCCAGGCCTCATTCCACTTCCAAAATCTAAGTACCAGACCACCTCTCCGTTTCAATTTGAAAAATTTTTGCAGGAAAAGAATGCCCTGAATGTATGCAAAGATCATGGTGGACAACTGACAAGCCCACCGGGCTGCATTAAATGGTAACTAGCTGAGCTGCCGGCTACTTGCCTCACATAACAGTAACACCTGGCACATTATGGTGTAACTTTAAGCACAATGTTGACAATTTTATCATATAATTTTTTTCTAAAAATATATTGTTTTTTCCAATTTGTCCAAATTTTACTCTTGTTAATAATTTATCTTCTTCAATGTTTCTCTATTTCTACTGATCCAATAAACTGTACTGTAATTAATCACTGCTGTATTTCTAATCAAATCTCTGGCATTCTTTTTGAATAGCTGTACTGTAAAATGAGGAGAGCTAAAATTTAATCTGAGACAACTATTGTTCTTAACTGTCTTATGTCCTGTATCCACTGTACTGCTAATAATGATCCTAGTATTTGTAAAGTGACAACCCAATTGTGATTTGTTTTGCTTGAACTACCTTGTACTTCTGGTAGAGTGATGGCTCTTATCTTTCCAGCTGAATTATTTGAGGCATCTATATCAATCTGAATGCAATCATAATAGCTGTTTATTTTTTCCTGTTTTGCCTCACATGTGATCTGTTTTGTCCGATCACAGGTGAGGTCATTGAAATTTTACAATAAATAAAAATATCAGAAGCTGTACTCTTGGCTGTCCTCATGTTTTTTCCCAAACAGACAGTTAATTACTGTTTGAATACTGGCTGGATGATTACAGACAGACATGGGGAGTAGTCCGTGGGCCAAAATCTGTAGGACGAGTTTTCGTATGAACTGTCAGGGGGCAACTTTCTTCCACCGGGATAAGTTGCTACACATAGCAGTGATCTCAAAACACCAATGTTCCCACGTTTAAAAAAATCTATTTTATTTTATTAGAATGCGATGTTTAAAAATATTTAGACTTCACAAAGCTGAAGGTTAAAAGTTTTATTGATTTCAAACACTCTCCCGATGCAGGGGATAAAAAATTCTGGCAGGCATAAGTCATTTGGCACAACGACACCTGTGCTATCCTAGCGCAGCAGGTCTTGGTGATACCACAATAAAATGGGCCAAAGACTGGACAATTTCTGCCCTGTGATGGACTGGCGACCTGTCCAGGTTGTACCCCACCTCTCGCCCATTGACAGCTGGAGATTGGCACCGGCACCCCTCACGAACCAAGCAGGGATAAGCATGTTAGAAAATGAATGATGAATGGTCTGGGCTATTTCTTTTTCCTTGCCATAAAGATCTTTGCCAACTTCCGCCAGAAAAGTTGGCAAAATGCTATTATTGGGCTTTCTTCATCTGGAAACAAATGTTTACAACCCTTTATGGGCGCAGCCATGATGAACTTGTTGAACTCACTCATCTGACAATACAGCGATCTGATTGGCTGAGCAGCAAAAATCGAATCACGTGACCTCTTGGACCGGAGCGCAACAGTTTAGATTTTTTATCGGCTTTAACTTATTAATGTGCAAGTGAAAACGTGGGAACATTGGTGTTTTGAGATCACTGCTATGTGTAGCAACTTATCCAAGTAAAAGAAAGTTGCCTCCTGACAGTTCATGCAAAACTTCTTAAGGAGATGTCCTACAGATTCTGGCCCACAGACTAGAGCTAAAACCAGCTGCTGGTGGAGTTGTAGCTACTTTTACAGCTCTTTTACTAAGAAAACTATTGAAATGTATGACAAACAAACCCATTGTTAGTAAAGATCTAGAGTTTGATTGCAAAATAATGTGCAAGACATATAATATGATTTTGCAACTCTGTGTTAAAAAATATCCTAAATTTTTTGGATGTTTGTAGACTGACACATGTAGACCATTTCTCTACTTTTCTCACCTGACAGAATGGCCTCTAACAGGTCACCCTCCTGGATCTGTGAGGCAGAACGCAGCAGTTGTAGCATGTTGTCTGATGTCTGGTCATGACGAAACAGCAGAATCTTTTCATACATCCCATAGAATCCACACTCTGGCAACTGGCAGAGAAGAAAATGTGCTTTTTAGTTGAAAAATATCAATCAGCTGTTTAAGGGGTTGAAGTTTGTTGGTTAGTATCTAATGTAATTGCTGTAGCCTCGTATTGTAGATCCTGATGTCCAAATTCTGGGGATTGAGAGGTTAGCAAACTGAACAAACGAACCTAAATTCAATATTGACAGACACTGTTTCAGATATTAAGATAAAAATTCCTGTATTGTCCTGCAACGGGGAAATTTGGGTGTGACAGTGGCAAACTCACAAACAGTTAAACACAAATATTAGCAATGAAAAAGAAGAAGAAAAAAGAGAGAACAAACCAGTCTAATCTAAAGTTAGCTCTAAAGAAACACCAAGAGTGGTAGATAAAAGTAAATTCTAGAGTAAATATTGCACAGTGGAAAATATTTGACAATGTGGAAATAGACACCAGCCTATTTACATAAAGTGGTAATAGAATATGCAATTTGCATAATAGTGCAGCAGCATCCCTAGTTATGGCTTATCCAAGTTTCCTTAGCATCTGGGAACAGTGTAAACAATTAATGGTCAGATCAGACCCTGTGCAATGATTAGCATGATGTAAACAGTTATTATGTCTGTTGGGAGTCTGTAGTCAGAACAGACATAATAACGACCTGCAAAAACGTTCCTTAGAGCATCTGGGATGCAGTGGTCTGTCACTAAAAGAGCTCTCCAGCTCTGCAACAGCTCCATGAGTAGGATGGGAGACATTGTCCATCAGTGATGTGATTAAGTCAAGTCTATGCATAGTACAGATTTAGACATATTTTATCTACAATTAGACCAAACAAACTGATAGGGGATCAGTGGGTAGAATGGTCGTCTGGTCGTTTGATTGCTGCTTTCTCCTACAACATGTCAATGAACCCTGGGCACCCAAGTTTCTTACCCATCAATGCCTACAGTTTATGAATGTGTGCTTGTTAGTTGGGTGTAAAATGGTTTGAGTAGTCAGAATGACTAGATGAGCACTATATAAATTAAGTTCATGAATCATTAGCTTTCCAAGATGGCTGCACACGGTCCCACAGACACCCAAGACTCTTGGCTCATTATATTCATCCTTGTGCTTTTGTTCGTATTCCATTCCAAGCATTAATTCAATAGAGGAGAGCTGAGCTGCTAGAACTGGGGAAAACTCCCAGAGTTTATGGATCCTATGGACTGCTCAAAAACTGAATTTATTCTGACTGAACTGCAGCAGACAAAAGAGTCTGTGATCAACTCGCTTCCAAGGCCTATAAGGCAGCGAAATTGTACGGGAAAAAAGGGGCAAACCAGGCAGACTGCATGACTTGTTTGACAATCTTCATGGAGACATGGTTGGATAACTGTTATCACCATGGGAGTCTACATACATCCTAAGGATGCTAAGGAACTCTGTTGTTTCATGCTGGTGAAGATTCTCAGTCATCCAGGTCATGGTCATTCCAAAAAAAAAGTAAACAACAAAGCAACTGGACTTGTTTTCCGTAGTTGAAGACGTTTCGCTTCCTCTCCCGGAAGCTTTCTCAATTCAAAAAGTCTGGAGTAATGTGGAGTAACAAGCTTTATACCATTGCCCAACAAAGGCATTGCAATGGCTTAGATAACATGCAAATTCAATCAAAACAGGTCCACCCCTTAGCAGTGTTGTAGTACTCGAGTCCGAGACTCGAACTCAAGTTCGCGTCATTAGCTAAATTTAGAGATTCGTGACTTGACTTGGACTTGAGCACTGATGACTCGAACTTGGACTCGGACTCCTACATTCAGATCATTCTGACTCAGAAATTGAGAAAAAGACTGAACTTTTTTTTAATATCATTAGGCTATAATTTTAATATGTCATTAGAATATTATTTGGTGTATGATTTTAATATCTAAATGGCGTACCGCGCACGTGACGTCACCATCTCATGAGCAACGCCCCTTGCCGCTAAGGTAGGGCAAACAGTGTGAGAGCGCACGTAGCAACCAGCCATTACACATGCAACAGATACAACGATATGATCGACTTTTCCGCTGTTAAACTTTCACAAAAGAATGTCCAGGTGCCCATTTTACAGGTAGAACTGTGGAACAACATACCAATGTTCAGCTCAAACGATGGCTTGAGGAAAAGGACACTTTTGTGTGAACATTTCTAAAAAAATTTGTTTATCAAAGAGCTCTTTTTGTTCGGGGTTTTTCTCCGAACAAAATTATTTTTTTTTTAAATACTTGTGCAATAAATGATCATTGTTCAACTTCCACTCAGAGTCCAACTTTCTGAACCTAGAGAATGTGGTTTCTTCCTAACATGGAGGTTAAAAGTGCTATAGTGCATTTAATGAAAACAAACTGCTTGCCTTGGAAAAGACTGGAGCTGGCCAACCGCCTGAGTTCCTGGGTGAAGGAACGGGGAAATAAATGTCCACCCTCTGTTTCTGATCAGCTCCTGGAGAAGATGGAAACGGTTTGCTGGGAAGCCATAGCAGATATTCACAAGTCAAGTCACCAGCAGTCAACCCCAGCACATCTGATCTCATGGCTCAGCCATACATCGCAGCAACGCTACCTCCCTCTTCCGAGTCAGCCCTTGTTTCCTGTTTGCCTGTTGCTGCTGCATCTCCAGTCTACAGATCCCACCGTTGACAAGGAGCTTTCGCATCCAAGGTGGTGGACCTTCCTATGCTTGCTCTCATGATGGAAGCTGCACTGAGTTCCTCCATGGCAGATCTCTCTGCCTCATCAGCCGCAGCAGAGATTTCTATGCCAAAAACCCAACCAAAAATTACAACATATATATATATATATATATATATATACTCTCAAGGTTTGTGATGACTGTGGAAGGAATTCTAAATGGTGGAGTGATGAAGTTCCAGCACTTTTATTGAGAAACAGAGCAGAGATCACATAGATGGAAAGTAATCGCACCCCACGGTCCCGCTGCAGTCTGCATCTGTCTGTTTCTGCCGCTCTTCCTCCCCGGCTTCCCCTAAATATCCCACAGCCGTACTGTGAGATAGCAACAGAGATAGTCATATCCCATACATTCATTATCTGCTTAGTAACACCAGAGCATTTGGCCTTGGCAATAAGCAGAGCTGAGGAGCTGAAGTGCAGCGCCTTGTGTGTGTCCTTGTGTCTCTAGTCCGAGTTGGGGTCAGGCCATAGTGATTTCAGAATAATATTCCCATAACAATGACTGGGTTAGTAAGACTTAATAATCAATTAATAATTGGAATTGAAAATTAATTATCAATAACTAAAATTATGGGAAGCATTTGGATGTTAAAACTTCAGGTGGAATTTTGGAGTTGTTTGGGCCTAGTAACTGTTAATGATTGCAAGTTATTAATTGCAGATTGCAGTTACAATTATTAACCAAATCACTGTACAATGTCTTATCAACTGTTAACTTGAAAGGGATAATACAAGAGCTAACCTCGGATAGCAAATTTCTTTATATAAAAATAAACACAAACAAGTATCTCTCCACCTATGAGTTTATTAACAAAATCAACCTGATACAACCAAACTATTTAGACTCACTAGAGACACACATCCACTAACTTATAATCAAAGGTAAAATGCAAAACAAATGAGATTGAGTAAGCAAGTGAAAAATTATACATTTGGACCAGCACTTTCTAGACAATTGAAAAGGCAATCCTAAAGCTTCCCTTTGATTACAGCATGTAATTGTCAACCACCACCAGCATATTGTGCGAAATAAGCAATCTTTGGATCAACTTGGAGTGCATAAGCAGAAATGGAACATTCATAGGGCAATTAATGTTTTGATCACTGTAAAGGGGCAAGACAGAGGAAGAGAGAGAGCTAGATTGCGTTCATAGGAACGTGAGTATAGCAGTTAGCTGCTATTGAGCTCCCAGAACATCCTATCCTGTTATAAAACAGAAATGTGTTCATAGGAAGGCAAGCATGTTCTAGCCTCGAGTAGGCTGACCACCCGTCCCGCACAGCGTTTGAAGCACAATTCATGCGTCCCGCAAATTGAGACCGTGTCACGCATAATCAAGGCTTTCTCAAAAAAAAGTTGGTCGCTCTATCCTGGAGCCCCAGGCAGCCAAACGAACATTACTTGACAGTTCAGTAGGCCACACCCACCTCTCAGTTGAACTGCTGACTAGGTTGTCAACTTTTTCGTTGTTGTCATGACTACTATGCACGCACGTGCATACCAGACACACTAGGAAGAAACGTTTAGAGGTGCGCTTTCCAATTAGAAAATGGAGAAAGAGACTGAGTCTGAGGAATCGCCACCAGCAATTAAAAAGAGAAGGTGTGGGTACAAGAAAGACTGGGAAAATGAATATTTGTGGCTGAAAGGTGTTGAGAGGGATACCGAGAGGGCTTTTTGTGACATTTGCAAAACGTCCTTCTCAATCGGACATGGAGGGGAATACGATGTCAAACTACACAGACTCACGGAAACTCACAAGAAACGTGTCCAACAGAAAGAAATCCAAATCTATGGATGCTGTCCTCCGACCTAAAAACGACTTTATAGCTGACAAAGTGACTGCTGCAGAGGTGACGAGTGTGTATCACACTGTCCAACACGCTACATCATATCGAGCAGGAGATTGTGACACAAAGCTAGCCCCAACGATTTATCTGGACTCGGACATTGCCAAGAGGATGGCCTGTGGTCGGACGAAGGCAGAAGCCATTATCACGGATGTACTTGCCCCTGCCTCCGTCGAAGCTTGCTTGAAAGTCCTCAGAAGACCACTCAATGAGCAACGAGAGGCCACAACCAAAGGTAAATTCAAAGTTATGTTCATGGATATAACTGTAACATTGTTATGTGTTAGCTATTTGTGTAACATTAGCTAGCTAATGTTAAGTAATCATGTTCTTCTGCTGGTATGTTAAAAGTCAACTTTTCCTTCAGTTCACATTGCATCAGTAGCTAACATTAGCTAACATAATGCTGCTCATCCGTGCCTTCATAAAACCAGGCTCTGTGTATCCTTACATGATTGTGAGCAACATTTCACTATTAGTTATCTCCCAAACTAAACAAACAAAAGCAACTATAATTTTTGAAAAGGTATAAATATTTCTATAGATAATATTTATATAAAATCAATAATGATGAATGAATTCTGATTCTGATTTCAAACCCTTCTAGAAATGACTCCACATCTTAATTCTTTAGTCAACATTACAGCATTTTTGGCTGTTACAACAGCAGTTACTGTCACATCGCTGCTCTGACAGGGAGCTTATTCTCGGTCAAGTAGTGGTAAAAGAGCTATTGACCACAGAGTGGCAGTGGCAGTCTGGAAATAAATTCAATTCAACTTTATTTACATAGCTCCAATTCACACATGCCATCCAAGGACCCTTAACAAAGCCCACCCATGACCCCCAAATGTGATCTGCATGAGTTCATTTACTTTTTTATAAAAGTTAAATTTCACCTAGCCACCCTTAAGGTGACCAAGATTAAAGATACACTCACAAGGTAAATAAGATATTTTTCAAACCCAAGGGGCTCCACCATTATGTCTCCATGTTATTTATACATGTTAATGGTATCTAAATAATGTGCTTGTGCTGCAGAATGTTCCATTAATTCAGATGTTTGAGATAAATTTTAACCCTTGTGTGGTGTTCATACTGTTGTTACTCAGCCAATGTTTGTGGGTCTGGTGGACCCGTTGCATTTTGGGCTTTTTAATGCCTCACAATCAAACACTTTAATGTAAAAATACTGAACATATGTTACTTCATCCCAATTTCAAGTTGTATAAACAAAATATTTGGTTATATAAAACATAATAAAGCAAATGAATTATACTAAAAGTCATGCAAGCAAGGTTTTTCCAAAACTACTGACTTTTAGTTCTTTGAACTCAGAAATTTAACCCATTCAGGTGCACAACACAAGCTATATGAACACAGAGTATACCTATCAGTCAAGACAACGCATCAGCCCTATGACCTTCAGCCAATGGCCTGTACAACACATGAGGGGCAGAGTTTTACAATGTGTAGTCATTAAAATTGTTTTCTGATATATGTTCTTCACACAAAATGAGCCAAGGCCAGTGAATCTGAGTTTGAAAAATTAATCGATTGTATAATTTTTCTTTCAGTAAAAAATTAAAACGGGTCCCACAGACCCGAACACCACATATTAATACAAGCAGTTTATTTTATTAGTATACTACTCTTTTAAGTTCATCCCATCTGTGTGTGTGTCTCCACAGCCCACACACCATTCTTCTCAGTTGCTTCAGATGCCTCCAATCATGGGACCACCAAGCTCTTCCCACTGTCAGTGCGTTACTGGAATCCAGACTTGGGAGTACAGATGAAGGTCCTTGATTTCTATGATGACAGTGATGAAACATCTGCCGCGATCTACAACCAGATAGTCACCAAGTTGGAGGAAAACGGACTGGGACTAGACATGATATCTGCGTATTTCGCTGACAATGCTAGTGTGAATTACGGGAGATACAACTCTGTCTTCCAGAAACTGAAAGAGAACAACAATTGCATTTTGAAGGTAAACTGTGTGGCCCACATTGTTCACAACAGTGCAAAACACGCAGGAGATCGGCTACATATCACCTTTAGCCACTTCTCCTCATCTGCCAAACGCATTGAGGAGCTTAAATCAATTCACACCTTTGTGGAGACAGAGTACCAGTCCCTGCTTAGACATGTGCCCACAAGATGGCTGAGCTTGTGGCCTGCAGTGAAGAGGCTTCACGACAACTGGGCTCCAATAAAGACCTACTTTCTCTCATTGGGAGAGGACGAGTGCCCAAAGTCACTATGGCGGCTGTTCAAGGATGACCAGGATGGTGAGGGCAACCCCCTTGATCTACAGGTAATTAATTTTAATTGCACTTAACTTTTTTAGTATTATTACATGAAACAGGGATTAGAGAAATTATGATAATGCAAAAAGTGTCAGCACACAGGATCATTGACTCTCCTTACGTCTTTTAGGTTTACCTGTCCTTCCTCAGCAATGCGCTGAAGATTTTCCACGTCACTGTGCTGGTGCTGGATCGAGAAGATGGGACTATCTGTGAGCTCTACGATATGATGTTTACCCTAAAAACCAAGCTACAGCAACGACAGAGTGATGGTTTCTTTGGGGCCCAGACGGGTGTACTCCTCCAGCAGTTTCCAGACAGACAGGCAGCTGTGCTCAGGGAGGACATGTGCAACTTCTACCAGTCCTCCCTGACCTACCTGGAGCAGCGCTATGACTTCTCAGACTCCAACTACCAGAAGAAATTGGCTAGCCTGGCACTAAAGAAAAGCCCATTTAACTTCTCCCATCTCTGTGAAGCTGTAGAGGTCCTGCAGCTAAGCAAGAAGCTGGACATGGATGCGCTATATGATGAGTATTGTGTCGTTCTGCCGCACCAACAGGCCATTGTGCAGTCTGGAGCTCCAGTTGTGGAGAAGTAGGCCACCTTACTCAAGCACACACACACACCAAACATGACAGCATTAGCTTCTTTCCTCTTGAGTGTACCAATCACCAATGCTTCAGTGGAGAGGGTCTTTTCACTGATGACAGGATGCTGGACGGACACAAGGAACAGATGTTCGGTAAACCTCATCAAGTCAGAAATTCAGGTGAAGAGCAACTTCACATTCAGTAGCAAGGACTTTTACACTTATGTAGTGAAAGAGAAGGTTCTCCTCAATGCTGCACGCTCCAACAAGAAATACAACTTCAAGAAGAAACCTGAAGGTAAGAAACCTAGATATGTAAGACCCCATTTGTCTAAGATGAAGTTTGATTGATTTTGAACATTGGTGGGCTGTCTACAGGGGTGCAAATGTGTCACTTTTAGGAAACAGTAGCCTTTTAGGTCAAAATATGTCATTGTTTTGCATAGGATTATATCTTGGCACCTTTTTGTATTGTTGTCACCTTGTGATGGTGATGGATTTGCACTCCTCTGTCTATACTGGAAAACCATTTGGAAGCTTATCATAAATTAATTCTGTCTCCTATCTTTCTTTCTTATTTGATTCAGATGCTGGTGAAATGGTTTGAGTCCTAAAGGTGACCCCAAAGTCCTAAAGGTGTCCCCAGAATACTGAACAGTTGTTTTTTCCTGCGCCTGCCTTTACCAACATCCAAGTTCACCATCCTTCCTCCCCCTTCTCGTTCTGTGAACCTCTGGAGTCGTGAGTTAAGACTTTTTTTTTTTTAACAGTTCCTGTAGTGTAGAGCAACTACAATTCCTGTTAATCCTTTAATTTAAAATCATAATTTATTTAAAGTGAACAAATTGTAATGAAAAATAAATAAAATTAAATAGCTAAAGTAAATCGGAATTGGAAGTGCATCTGTTCATTGAATGTTCAAAGTATTATGGATCTTTATTTAGAAAGAAATACACATTGGTTGGCCTATTTGTGAGCATACATCAGCAATTACACATGTTTATGGAAATAGGGCATTATTAATATACCATGTAAGGTGGTATGTGCTAGAAATGTGTAAACCACTGTGAGTCTGAGTGAGGTGGGGGGCACCGCCGCGCCAAGCAGTGTCCCACTTTGTCCCTCAGAAACATACCCTTTGTCCACCCTTGGGCTTATTAGCAGGTGGTCACCCTAGCCTCGAGCTGCCCCCACAGTCAAGGCAAGGAAGACACATGATTTGTAACACTAAAGACCTTGGATTGCTTATGGACTATTTCAGACACTGAAAAAAAACACATAACCAATCCTTGCAAGAAAACTCAGCCCTTAGCAACAGTTCAATATTTCAAAAGCACACTGACAGTTTAGGACAGTCCTATTTCTAACACCTATGTTATTCTGCCCATGCAATAAAGTAAATAAACAAAATAAAACAGTTATTTGTTGCTGTCTTCTGCAGCTGGAAAACAGTTTCTGTGGTCAGATTTGGAGATACAATGCGTCCGCTGATGTCAGGGCAACACAGTTTTACTTCAGTTCAGGAAGCAAAAATGATGACAAACGCAGTTAGCTGACTGAAAGAAAGAATAAAACAAGGATGTCTTTGTCTCCTGGGAAAACCTCTTCTGGATTTTCTAGCACCCGGGTCCACTTGGAGTCATGTCTTCAATGGAAATAAAGATGGAAATCAGCTTCTTTCACACAGCTGATTTCAAAGCTGCACAGACATTTCTTTTTCGAAGGAGTGAAGCTAAAACCTGCCCCCCTTCACCCCTCACCTTCTCACCTGTTGCCACTTATGTGCATATTTGGGAAGGATAAATGCACAGCAAAACAGCATCACCTTTCTGAAAAACATGTCTAGTGACGAAGTAAGTAATTCATAACTTTATAATGTTAAAGTTATGAATGTAACGGATTTTGTTTTTCAGTTTTGCTGGGCTGCCTCCAGCACAATGTCCAATCCCCTATTCGCACGGATCTTGTTTTACCTAGGGATTACATGTAATTAATATGCTGCGCCGCAGCTGCGTGACAGAAGCAGAGCTGTCAACTCCACGTCTGGGCTTGCTTTTTTTCTAAAGTTGCTGGTAAATTTCGTGAGTTGCGTTTTTCTAGCTCGATTTTTGAACATGCAGTCACATATCTGGGCTATTTCTGCAATATAACCCCTAACCCTGACAGGACAGGATAATCCTGTCTATCGCACTGTACAACAACAGTCCTCGCGCTATTGCTTTTTCCTGACTGTGCGAGCTGGTTAATATTGGTCTGCATACAGCGCCGTAATTATTACAAATAATAAACACAAATACTGTGAAGCAACACTTTTTGACTTTTCATTGATTTTGTCCTATTCAGCTGCACAAATATCACATTTAAACCAATCAAAGTTGTACTATAAATGGGAGTAAACCAGAGTCCTATGTACATCGTAGTGATTTATTGATATTCAATTCAATTCAATTTTATTTATATAGCGCCAAATCATGAAACATGTCATCTCAAGGCACTTTACAAAGTCAAGTTCAATCATATTATACAGATTGGGTCAGATTATACAGATTGGTCAAAAATGTCCTATATAAGGAAACCAGTTGATTGCATCAAAGTCCCGACAAGCAGCATTCACTCCTGGGGAAGCGTAGAGCCACGGAAGAGTCATCTGCATTGTACATGGCTTTGCTGCAATCCCTCATACTGAGCAAGCATGAAGCGACAGTGGGAAGAAAAACCAACCATTAACGGGAAGGAAAAACCTCCGGCAGAACCGGGCTCAGTATGAACGGTCATCTGCCTCGACCGACTGGGGTTACAGAAGACAGAACAGAGACACAACAAGAGAAACAAAAAAGCACAGAAGCACACATTGATCTAGTAATCTGTTCTACATTAGATGGAAGTAGCGGGTGAGCCGTCTTCTCTGGATGATGTCACAGTTAACAGAACGCCAGACCAGGTGTACCTACTATGAAGAAAAAGACAGAGATATGCCGCATAATGTTCTCCTTTTTGGTGTTACAGAAATGGTCACCCCAGATTACAGTGACAAGAACAATAAGGAACTTAAAAGGGATTGGGGCAAGTAACTAAAATAAAAGATATTTAGACATATTTGTGGATTTTTTTTAATATTTTTTTGCAGATGCAGATTTAACAAGTTTCAGCGAGGAGTAATTCAATTTGAAATTATTAAAGAAAATATCAAAACAAGGGGGAGAGTCTTTCCACTTAAAGATTGCATGCATCATTTGCAACTGATTAGGCATATTTACTTACTTTAATGCAATTGTTTCATGTCCTACCCTGCTAAAATGAGACAATTGTGTTAAAGTAACTATGCTTAAGTAGATGGAAATGTGCATATATTTTTTTCAGTGTACAGCAGTGTATGTAATACTTAGCTAGCAAGAAAATAATATTTACCACATCAGATGTTTGATTATCAAGACCATCAACATAGTAAACAATATGGTTTATTGAAAACTGTTTAATATTTGTCATTTTCAACCATTCTTTGATGTCTCTCTAGAATGTACTTGAGATAGAACGAGTAAAAAAGGTGATCAAGGGAATCAGCAGGACAGAAGGCAAATCCAGCGAGACTGAAGAAGATGGAGGGAAAAATATAAGTATTGAAGTGGGTAAATCAACGAACCAATAATTGTTTGCGCGAACAACATGCCCACACTATCAGACCTCCCACAGGGGCGTGTGTGAGCGTTCCTACTGGGTGGGCGTTCCCACAGCGGCTTGTTTGCTGCTGGCTGGGCCTGCAGTTATACCCTTCTCAAAATAATGAATTATTGCTAATTTCTCCATTAAGGAACCAAAGGGGCTAGTTTTCCTTCTGGATAGGTAAGTTAAATGTTTATTGTTTAATGCTAACCATAGGACCTGGCAACCGGCTGGCAAACAGTACAGCTGAAAGTTGGGACAACTTTGATTGGAATAAAGTTCCACTTTGCATTGATGTTGGACAAGAAGGCCTGGCTGACCATCTTCTATGCATGTCATTTCATTTGTGTTCTATTGAGTTGAGGTCAGGACTCTGTGCAGGCCAATCAAATTATTTTACACAAAGGTGGCTCATCCATGGCTTCATATTCCTACAAGTTTGTCAAAATCCATGTTTTGCTGAAGCATTAAGACCTGGAACTGGAACTAGGGTCTAAACCCAACTCATGCCCCACTTCATAATAACCCTAAACCTACGAATCAAACCGTACTATTGACAAAATGTAGTCAGGGAAGTGTAGTTCACTTGGCTACTACCAAATCAACACTTATCCTTTGCATTGACAAAAATAGAGGTAGGAGTCATCACTAGAGGTCATGACCCAAAGCTTATGACCATAGATGAGGGTAGGAACATAGATCGACCGGTAAATCGAGAGCTTTGCCTTTTGGCTCAGCTCTCTCTTTACCACAATGGACCGGTACAGTGCACACTTCACAGCAGACACCGCACCAATCCGCCTGTCGAACTCCTGCTCCATCTTCCCCTCATTCGTGAACAAGACCCTAAGATACTTAAACTCCACGAGGGGTAGCACATCCTCCCCAACCCGGAGAAGGCACTCTGCCCTTTTCCGGCTCAAGACCAAGGTCTTGGTTGTGGAGGCACTGATTCTCATCCCGGCCGCTTCACACTAGGCAGCGAACCACTCTAGTGAGAGCTGTAGATCACGCCTTGATGAAGCCAATAGGACCACGTCATCTGGAAATACCTGAGACGCAATCCTAAGGCCACCAAAACGGATCCCCTCAACACCTTGACTGTGCCTAGAAATTCTGTCCATAAATGTTATGAACAGAATCAGTGACAAAGTGCAACCTTGGTGGAGTCCAACTCTCACTGGAAACGAGTCCGACTTATTGCCGGCAATGCGGACCAGACTCTGACACCAGTCATACAGAGACCGAACAGCCCTTGTTAAAGGGCCCGGTACTCCATACTCCCGGAGGAGTAGAGGGAAATAGGGGCACCACCACCCCAGTCTGCAAATCCAGGGGCACTGCCCCCGATGTCCACGGAATGCTGCAGAGCTGCGTTAACCAACACAGCCCCGCAACATCCAGAGCCTTAAGGTACTCAGGGCGAATCTCACCACCCCCAGGGCCTTGCCACAGAGGAGCTTTTTAACCACCTCAGCAACCTCAGCACCAGAGATGGGAGAACCCAACCCAGAGTCCTCAGGCTCTGCTTCCTCAATGGAAGACGTGTTGGTGGGATTAAGGATGTCTTCGAATTACTCCGCCCACCGATGCGCGACGTCCCAAGTCGAGGTCAGCAGCATACCACCCCACTATAAACAGTGTTGGTACTGCACCGCTTCCCCCTCCTGAAACGCCGGAGAGTGGACCAGAATCGCTTCAAAGCCGTACAGAAGTCTTTCTCCATGGCCTCTCCGAACTCTTCCCACGCCCGAGTTTTTGCCTCAGCGACCAGCCGAGCAGCCTGCCGCTTCGACTGCCGGTACACATCAGCTGCTTCCGGAGTCCCACAGGCCAATAAAGCCCAACAGGACTCCTTCTTCAGCTTGACAGCTTCCCTCACCGCTGGTGGTTGCCGCTGCGACATGCACCGTCAACCTTGCGGCCACAGCTCTGACTAGCCGCCTCAACAATAGAGGGGCGGAACATGGTTCACTCAGACTCAATATCCCCCGCCTCCCTCGGGACGTGTTCCAAGCTCTCCCGGAGTGGGAGTTAAAGCTCCGTCTCACGGGGGACTCTGTCAGATGTTTCCAGCAAACCCTCACAATATGTTTGGGCCTGCCAGGTCTAACCAGTGTCCTCCCCCACCATCAGAGCCAGCTCACCACCAGGTAGTGGTCAGTGGAGAGCTCCAACCCTCTCTTCACCCGACTGTCCAAGACATGGGGCCGGCGGTCAGATGAATCAACAACAAAGTCGATCATTGAACTACGGCCTAGGGTGTCCTGGTGCCGGGAGCACATATGGACACCCTTATGCTTGAACATGGTGTTTGTTTTGGACGATCCATGGCAAGCACAGAAGCCCATCAACAGAACACCACTTGAGTTCAGATCAGGTGGGCCGTTCCTCCTAACCACGCCCCTCCAGGTCCCATTGTCATTGCCCACATGAGCGTTGAAGTGACCCTACTAGGGGCATAAATTCCCTGAAAGCATAGTTCCTAGGGTCATTGGGACACTCAAACCCCTTCACCACGGTAAGGTGGAAGCCCAGGGAGGGGTCATTCTCAATCACTTCCAGATTGTTGTGATACAGGGCTCCCAGGTGTGATCAATTTGATTGAATGTTGAATGTACTTCAACTACTTGAAGTACATTCTACTTGGCTGTTGTCTGGAATGGTGTGACCCCTAGTTAATGTTTCTATTATTTAGTATTATATTTTGTTATATTGTTTTACAATCATTGTTTTTGATTGTTTTGCCCATTTTGTAGCCAGTGGTAGCCTATTAATGAGCAATAATTATGAAGTTCTAAAACATCTAGTTCATTGTGCTTTTATTAAGTTATTTAAAGTCATCTAGATTAATTTATATTTTTTATCATAAGAAGTAACTGCACAGCTACTTTGCTTAGTAATTAGTTACTCTTTGATAGAGCAGTAACCGAGTTAGTAACTCAATTAATTTTTGTTGTTAAGTAAATAGTAACTATAACTAGTTACTTTTTTAATCAACTTGCCCAACACTGCTTGTTTAAACTTAAAACAGGCTCATTTTTTATTCAAACAACAATCTCTCTGTGACAATGAAAATGGTGTAGTGACATGAACGCTTTCTTACCATTTTGGCTAAATTTAAGTAATTTCCCTCTGGGATTATTAAAGCATCTCTGATTCTGAAATAATGCTAGAATTAAGCAAAAAAAGTCAGAATGGATTTTGTTTGATCATTAATGTCTTTTGGATAGCTTATAATGTATCACATTCAGTTAAGTATTTTACCATTACAAATATTTAGCTTTTTGTGTTCTGTTGATACTAAGTCTTTTTTTTTTTACTTTTTTAAGCATAAAATTTCACTATACCCAATATAAAAAAGTATAAAAATAACATTTATATGCAAAATGTCTTACTATAACCAGAGAGGAGAATATAAAATGCAGGAGCAGAGGAGATGAAGTGACATGAGCAGAAAATTATGACAAAAAGAAAGTACATGAGGTTGAGCACCCTCATTGTTTAGACCTTCACCTGCCTCTCTATTCAGCTCCTCAATGATACACTTCATAGATACATTTTTATGTGTGCTGTCACCATAGCAGCAGTGCAGCTCTTGTTGTCATGGAGACAAAACAAGGCTAAATCCTCTCCATCTTTCCAATCTCTCTTTATTATATTCAGGTTCAAGACTTTGTGTGCTGGACATTCTGCACTGTATGCTGAACTGCAGTTTCCTGAATGCTCTATTTCGTCTACTTTCTTTAATACTAATACCCCCAAGATTGAAGTTATAAAGTTTATGACTGTACTGTTATCAAACAGATATAGCTAATTCATAATAATTAATTACACTCCTCATAAGCGTTAGTAATTGAAAACAAAAAAGTGATCACTGTAAACAATAACCATTGCAACAAAAGCAAGTGTAATATTGTTACAACCTATATATAATAAGTCATTTTAATAAGGGCTGCACAGTTGGTAGCACTGTTACCTTACAGCAAGTAGATTCTAGGTTTAAACACTAGCCTGGGATCTTTCCGCATGGAGTTTGCATTATCTTGTTGTGCTTGTATGAGTTCTCTCTGGGTACTTCAGCTTCTTCCCACAGTACCAAAACCATGACTGTTAGGTTAATTGATCTCTCTCAATTGTACTTAAATGTGAGTTTGTGTGTGTATGGATGTTTGTCTTATATCGCCATGTGATGGACCGGAGATTTGTCTAGGGTGGACCTCACCTCTCGCCCAATGTGCGTTGGAGATAGGCACCAGCCTCATCACAATCCTGCACAGATAATCGGGTATAGCTAAACGATGGATGGATGATTTTTATAAATAGAGGCAAATGTCAAGACGTTTTCTGAGGAATGTTTTGAATGATTTAAAGGTTAAACTAACTAAACTAAGCCCATTTAGTTTAGTTCCTGTGATGTACAGGTTCAAAGTGCATAATTAACAGGTTGCAAGCAGAAAATTAAGTTATCCAGGCTTTTAGATGTTTAAAACAAGTTTGTAATTTGTATACCTGTATTCATCTGGCTTCAGAGAATAATATAGCCCAGTGTCACAACAATAAAACAGTTTCTGCTGTCAAATAATTTTACAGTGTTTTTCTTGTGAACTATGTCAAGGATCCGCTTAAAGCCCAATGGATGGATCCTTGACATAGCTCACAAGAAAAACACAACAGTTACTCATGTTTTACAGAGTTCTTCAGGGTACTGTTAGTCTTTACATATATAATCCCATACAGTAAAATTATTACAGCTTCAGCATCTGGTCAGGATGCCTCCTGGACGCCTCCCTGGTGAGACCCAGAGGAAGACCCAGGGCACGCTGGAGGGACTATGTTTCTCGGCTGGCCTGGGAACACCTTGGGATTCCACCAGAGGAGCTGGCCCAAGTGGCTGGGAAAAGGGAAGTCTGGGCCTTCCTACTAAACCTGCTACCCCCACGATCAGATCCCGGATAGGCAAAAGAAGATGAATGGATGGATGGATGGATGGATGGATGGATGGATGGATGGATGGATAGATGGATGAATCATCTTACTTGGTTTATTGTTGCTAGTGTGTAATCCGGGCGCAGGCTACCTTACATGAATGCACTTTTGGTTTGGACATTACAGTCAGGCAATCTTGTAGATTGCTCTGGGGTCCGATTAGGTGACAGAGTGAACCGCAGTGCTCCGAATATCCATTGAGTGGAGCGGCTTTGTTATTAACCATAGTCGTACTCACAGATTTTAACATTTTTTAGCACATTGTACCACATAAAATCATTCAGTGAGTGCACAAGGAATGTAGTCAGTGTGAAGCCAGCTTTAGACAATCACCAGACTCTGCTAATGTGGGTAGTTGTCCCTTGTACTGCCAGTGGTAGGCCCTTCCTAACTTAAAACATAATTGACAATATAATGAAAATTACTTAAGAATAAGAACACTTTTAAACAAATCTAAAACTGAAAATTTTTTTAATGGTTTAAATGTGAGCTGTACCGTGGACAGTTGGTAGCACTTTTGCCTCGCAGCAAGAAGTTCCTTGGTTCAAATGCCCTGCCTGGGATTGTTCGGCGTGGAGTTAACATCTTCCCCCTGTACATGCAGGGATGCTTCTGGTTACTCCGGCTTCCTCCCTCATCCAAAAACATGATGTCATCAAGACATCCCTGTCTTGATGACATCAAAATATGGATCACTTTAAATTTCCTGCTTTTAAATTCTGACAAGAGAGAAGTTGTAATCTTTGGACCAGACTCCTCAAAAAATAAACTTCTTAATCAGTCACTTAATCTGGATGCCATTAAATCGTCCTCTGGTAATAAAGTAACAAAAACTTGGTTATTTTTTACCAAGACATGTCATTTAAATCCCATTTTAAGCGAGACCCGGCTCTGTGCTGTTGAAAAACCAGCTGATAGCCGCCCCTTTGCTAGCGTGAAGCCACATAGAGTAACATCACGTAGCGGTCCTCCAGCAGCAGTACACGAGCAGCCGGGTAACCAGGCCGGCTGGATGATGGTTCGTAGGAAGACACCAGGGACCATAGTCAAATGCCTGACAGGGGTCAGAACGGCGACATCGAATCCTACCTGAAACTGCTGGCTAAGGATAAACGTAAATACAGTAAGATTGTTATTCATGCTGGCGGTAATGACACCCGGTCATGCTGATCGGAGGTCACTAAAGTTGGTTTTGCTTTGGTGTGTAAGTTTGTTAAAATAATGTCGGACTCCGTAATTTTCTCTGGTCCCCTGCCTGATCTGACCAGTGATGACATGTTTAGCCGCATGTCATCATTCAACCGCTGGTTGTCTAGGTGGTGTCCTGAAAACGATGTGGGCTACATTGATAACTGGCAAACTTTCTGGGGAAAACCTGGTCTTATCCAGAGAGACAGCATCCATCCCACTTAGTTCTCCTAAATGCTGACAACCCAGGGCCCAGACCAGGAAGCAGAGCCGTAGTTTAACACACCTCTCAGCAGCTTCTGTACTGTTACCCACCCATTACCCTATTGAGACGGTGTCTTCCCCACAGCCAAAACTGAATAGATCAACCATCTTTCAGTCTGATTTATTAATTAGTCCCAGGCCAATTAATAACTACAGTTCTTTTGAACATTTAACCCTCAGTTTCCTTCATCCAAATTGCAAAGCAATAAAACCTCTTCTGTTTGTTGTTTTGTATCGTCCACCAGGCCCTTCCTCTCAGTTTTTGGATCAGTTGTCAGACTTCTTATCTGATTTGGTGATAAACACTAACAAGGTTATTATAGTGGGTGATTTTAACATTCATGTTGACGCAGAATGTGATAACCTTAGTGTAGCCTTTAAAACTATCCTAGATTCAATTGGTTTTGCTCAAAATGTGCATAAACCGACGCACTCTTGGCTCCATACTTTAGACCTTGTGCTGACATATGGCATTGATTGTGAAGAATTAACAGTATTTCCTCACAACCCTGTCCTATCTGATCATTTTTTAATAACATTTGAATTTAATCTAACTGGGTTCTCCACCCCAAAAGAGGTTTCCATTATAGTACATCTTTATTGGATGTATCAAACTTTAAAGAGTCTGTCCCCCTTTTAATAACGTCAGTATTGCAGAAATATCCTGCATATGGCAGCAATGTTGTTTCCCATTCACAAATAGATGTCTTTGTTAACGGTGTGACTTTGTCATTGTACTCTGCATTAAACAATGTAGCTCCATTGAAAAAGAAGGTGATTATTCACAGGAAGCTGGATCTCTGGTTTAATTCAGAACTGCGTTCCTTGAAGCACAATGTTAGGAAATTGGAGAGGAAATGGCGCTCTACACACTAAGAGGAAACCTACCTAATCTGGAGGGACAGTCTATTGTTGTATAACAAGACCCTTCGTAGAGTTAGAGCAGCATATTTTTCATCATTAATTGAGGAGAACAAAAAAAATCCTAGATTTCTCTTCAGTACAGTTCCCCGACTTACTTAGAGACACAGCTCTGTTGATCCATCCATTCCCTTAGCTCTTAGAAGTAATGACTTTATGGGATTTTTCATAAATAAAATTGATTCCATTAAAAAATAAATAATTGGCATCCTCCCAAACATGATTACCTCGTTCTCAGTAAGTGAGGCAGCGCTGGAGGAATCTTTAGAACCTGCGCAGTGTCTGAACTGTTTAGAAGCAGTAGAGCTTTCTGAGCTATCTAAAATTTTAGCTTCATCTAAACCTTCTACCTGTATGTTAGACCCAATACCAACCAAGTTGTTTAAAGAGATATTCCCTTTGATCAGTGGCACTATTTTAGACATGATTAATTTATCCTTAGTAAATGGATATGTACCACAGGCTTTTAAAGTAGCTGTTATTAAACCTTTACTTAAGAAACCATCTTTTGATCAAGATGAGTTAGTAAATTACAGACCTATACCTAATCTTCTTTTCTTATCTAAAATTCTTGAGAAAGTAGTTGCTAATCAACTTTGTGAACATTTACAAAGTAATGACCTACTTGTGGAGTTTCAGCCAGGCTTCAGAGCTCATCATAGCACTGAAACAGCTCTGGTGAAGGTCACTAATGATATTCTCATGGCCTCAGATAATAGACTTGTGTCTGTACTTGTCCTGTTAGATCTCAGTGCTGCATTTGATACAGTTGATCACAATATTCTCCTACAAAGACTTGAGCATACTGTAGGGATTAAGGGGAAAGCATGAGGCTGGTTTAAATCCTATCTGTCGGACAGATTTCAGTTTGTTCATGTTAATAATAAATATTCTTCAAACTCTAGGGTCACCTGTGGAGTACCACAGGGTTAAGTCCTTGGACCAATTCTCTTTACTATATATATGTTTCCGATTGGCAAAATTATCAGACAGCATGGGATTAATTTCCACTGTTATGCTGATGACACTCAGCTATATTTATGCATAAATACTGATGAATCTTTTTTTCCCTTTTTTCCTTTTTTTAAAGGGAATAAAAGAGAGAAAAAAAGGAAAAAAGAAAAAAATCCTGATGAATCCAATCAATTACTTCGACTGCAGTCATGTCTTGACATCAAAAGCTGGGTGACTTTAAATGTCCTGCACTTAAATTCTGACAAGACAGAAGTTGTACTCTTTGGACCAGAGTCCTCAAAAAATAAACTTCTTAATCAGTCACTTAATCTGGATGGCATTAACTTGGCCTCTGGTAATAAAGTAAAAAATCTTGGTGTTATTTTTGACCAAGACATGTCATTTAAATCCTATATTAAACAGATTTCCAGAGTTGCCTTTTTTCACCTCAGGAATGTTGTCAAAACTAGAAACATTATGTCCAGGGGTGATGCTGAAAAACTAGTCCATGCATTTGTTACTTCAAGGCTGGATTATTTTAATTTTTTTACAATCAGGAAGTCCACAAAATGCAGTTCAAAGTCTTCAGCTGATCCAAAATGCTGCAGCACGAGTTCTGATGAAAATCAACAAGAGGAATCATATTTCTCATATTTACTTCCCTTCATTGGCTTCCTGTTAAATCAAGAATGGCTCTCTCCATCCATCTGGAGAGAGCCTCTCGTCGCCCGGAGAACATGTCCGGGCAGATCAGAGTTAAGTTTGCTGTCTTAACCTCATAATCAGATGCAGGAAGAAGTATCCTGCATGCCAAAAACAGTTATGTTGCATTTCTCCTCAGCACACAGGGAAGAGAACCCCAGATTCCACTGAAAGCCATTAGCAGAGCACATGTTGAATGCTCACGAGGGAAATCTGCTTAAATAGGACTGCAATGGAGACAAACACTGCCTCCAGGACATCAGGCATCCGACCTGACCACATGGCTGCAGAACTAAACGCTAGCCTGCCAAGAAGAAACCAACGGTTCTCCCTGCTTTTCCGTCCTTCCTGGAACGGCCAAAATGGACAAAGCTCGCACATGAGGCCCCAACAGATTGGACAGGGAGCTGAGGATGAAGTAAAATGTTTATTGGGAAATGTTTTGTAAACCGTTGGACACATGGTGTTTAGAACAAAAGGGCTAACAGGTAGCTCATGCTAGCCTTGATGCTATTAGTCTTGCTAACATCTGGTTTCGGACATTTCAAAAGGAGTTTGTTTAAAGCATCAAAGCTTAATCGTTCGGCTCCGCCATCCTTCAATGGTGCTATGAGCCTTATCCCCGCATTACTATCGAATATTAATGTTGGTAAAGGCAATTTTGATAACTTTATGTTGTAACCTCTTAGCCACCGACTTGCTACAGCGACCCCTAGAGCCCGGAGGTAGAATCGCATAAACAAAGGCAAGCGATTCTGAATTAAATGATTTTACAGGACAAACCGGTCCTCAGAATATTATTTCATAAAATAATGTTCTGGTTAACTTGTGCTTTGCATTGTGAATGGGTTGAAACACATGTCTGTCATGTTTGTGTCACGATGAACCCGAACTCAGACCACACACACGGAGCTCAGTTTAGGAATGTTTATTGCAGGGAGGACAGGAGGAACAGAATGACTGGAGGTCGCTGAAACGCTGCGGTCGCTGTGTCGCAGAAACGGGAAACCTCCAGAGCAGGCTGAGAATCCTGGCACAGCGGAGACAGGATTAATCCAACAAATGGAGGAAGGGCTTATCTGACGCTGGAAAGTAGCGGGCAGACACGGGAAAGTCAAGAGCTCAGCCAAACGTGGGATGATCCTTGGCTGACGAGGAACAGGAGGTTGACACCCAGGAAGATGTGGAGATATCTTTCTAGACATCAGATAAGTGAAGGACAAGTGAAGATGAACCAGCGAGGAACTGAAGGTAGAGTGAGGCTTAAATAGAGAAACTAACAGGTGGAGTTGATTCTGTCTGATTGCAGACCTAAAGGGTGTAACTGATTACAAGAGGGTAGGCAACGTGAGAGGAACTGAACTCAGACAACAAGAAACAAAACCAAAACTCAACCCTGACAATGTCAAATGTTGTTCTGAATTAGTTAAGCTAATTTAACCACAATTCACATTCTTTAAGGGGAACTCTGGTTCTTTAACTTAAACAAATATTATTTCATCAAATAATGTTTTGTTTAACTTGGGCTTTGCATTGTGAATGGGTTGAAACACATGCCAAATGTTTTTCTATTCCATTCCATGCTTTTTGGAATCAGACCTTCAGTGAACAAAGATTCACTGAAGTATTCTGATTATGATCAACCACTCTTATTTTGTCTTTTGTTTTTTGCATGTAAATAGTTCCTTAGCTTAGCTTCTTTTTATCTTCATTTTGCCTAGTAGTTTAGTTAAGTTTCACTAGCCTAGTAGAGAGGATTTACTGATTGAAATATTGTGTTAATTCAGATAAACAGCATTACACAGTGATGTCCGCTATTACCATCTAATGTAAAACAGATTACTGGATCAATGTGTGCTTCTGTGCTTTTTTGTCTGCCTTGTTGTGTCCCTGCTCTGTCTTCTCTAAACCCCAGTCGGTCGAGGCAGATGACCGTTCATACTGAGCCTGGTTCTGCTGGAGGTTAATGGGGAGTTTTTCTTTCCACTGTCGCTTCATGCTTGCTCAGTATGAGGGATTGCTGCAAAGCCATGGACAATGCAGACGACTTTCCCTGTGGCTCTACGCTTCTCCGGGAGTGAATGCTGCTTGTCGGGACTTTGATACAATCAACTGGTTCCCTTATATAGGAAATGTTTGACCAATCTGTATAATATGACCCAATCTGTATAATATGATTGAATTTCACTTTGGAAAGTTTCTTGAGATGACATGTTTTATCAATTGGCGCTATATAAATAAAATTGAATTGTATTTTAAACAGGTTTCAGTCCACAAAATGCTGTTCGAAGCCTTCAGCTGATCCAAAATGCTGCAGCAAGAGTTCTGATGAAAATCAACAAGAGGGATCATATTTCTCCATTTTTAGCTTCCCTTCATTTGCTTCCTGTTAAATCGAGAATAGAATTTAAAATTCTCCTTCTCACATATAAAGTCCTTAGTAATCAAGCTCCATCATATATCAGAGATCTGATTTCCCCATTTGCTCCTAACAGAGCACTTTGCTCTCAGACTGCAGGTCTACTGGTGGTTACCGGAGTCTCAAAAAGTAAAATGAGAGGCAGATGTTTTAGCTATCCGGCTCGTCTCCTGTGGAACCAACTCCCAGTTTTGGTCTGTGAGGCACCCTGTCTACTTTTAAGAATAGACTTAAAACTCTCCTTTTTGACAAAGCTTATAGTGGCTTCCTATCCTAAGCTATATTTTTAGTTTAGTGCTGCTATAGGCTTAGGCTGGAGGACATTAAGATCTATTTCTCTCACTCGGCTGAGTTCTCCTACTGTTCTCTAATTTGCATTGTTAGTTCATATTTCAACTTTTAACATTATGTTCTCCCTGTCATTTTCTCTTCATAGTAGGTACACCTGGTCTGGGCGGTAGATGACATAGAAAAGATCCTTGGATCAATGTGTGCTTCTATGCATTTGCGTCTCTGCTCTGTCTTATCCAACCCCCAGTCAGTCAAGGCAGATGACTGTTCACACTGAGCCTGGTTCTGCTGGAGGTTTTTCCTTCCCGTTATTGGGGAGTTATCCTCTCCACTCTCACTTCATGCATGCTCAGTATGAGGGATTGCTGCAAAGCATGGACAATGCAGACGAGTGTCCACTGTCATGAGGAGTGAATGCTGCTTGTCAAGACTTCATGCAATTTGCTGGGTTTCCTTAGATAGAAAACTTTTTGACCAATCTGTATGATTTTATTTAATTTGGCTTTGTAAAGTGCTTTGAGATGACCTGTGTTGTGAATTGGTGCTATATAAATAAAATTTAATTGAATTAAATTGGTTACTCCATATAGGCCTTGAGTGTGATTGTTAGTGTGCTTTATTGTTTGTCCTGTGTCCCTGTGATGGACTGGTGATCTGTTCAAGATGTACCCCACCTCTAGCCCAATAACTGCTGGAGAAAGGCATCAGCCCCCTCGCGACCCTGCACATATAAGTGGGTATAGATAATAGATGGGTGGAAAAACAAGTAGCGCCACAATTATTACTAATAGCATTCAAGGGTGATAAATGGAGAGGGAGATCAATTAAATTTAATTCAGTTTATTTAGATATAGCTGATTCACAACACAGGTTGAAAAAGGGTTAAAAAAAGCCATGAATGGAGTGAGGACATGAAAACAAACTGGAAAAAGACATGACTATGAGATGGACCAAAGACACACATGTGCTTATCTTTCGCAATTTTTCAGAAAGCAATGGTCTGTCTGTATATGTGTCTCTAATAATGGCCCTCACAAGAACACCTCACAGTCCCAATCATCATCAGTTGCCAGGCAACAAAGAGAAAGCACTACGGACTGATATACAGTACACATCGTTCCATTAATACTGTTGTAGAGGGGTAAAGGTGTGAATATGTGTTTATATCATATGTGAATTTGTTACCAGATTAGAATAGAATTAGAATTCAATTTTATTGTCATTGTACTGTCACAAGCACGAGCAACAAAATGTGGTATCTCTGCTTTTAACCCATCCTCTAGGGGAGCAGTGGGCTGCCACTGTGCGGCGCCCGGGACGCATTCGGGGGTTAAGGGTCTTGCTCAGGGACCCAGAGTGCAGGCACTGGGGATCGTACCGGGTACTTGCATCCTTCTCTGAGTGCAAGCGCGCTGCTCTAACCACTAGGCCAGCCCTCCCCTTACTGTTTGATTTAAAATTGTTTCAGTTATGATGTAACATATCTATCTGCCCCAAGATCTCTTCTTTGTGAGATGTGTCATGAAAACCTTCCTAAGGCAAAAGTTCAGATAGCATCAATGATGATGAGCACCGAGAGAAGTCAGAGCACCTAATGGAAGATGGAGTTCCTCACCTTATCTTTAACTCTAAACATGGCTATTCTGCTACTGCTTTGCCTGAACACCCTTAATTGAAGTTGCTTGAAGTGTGTCCAGTATGTAGATCCATCAGTTGTAACCATATCTAATGACTATAGATGAGGATGGGAACCATGATATACAAGTAAATAAGGAAACTTTCACGATGGACTCAAATTATGCATACATCATACTCAGCTGCAAACTGCTTCACAGCACATGGTAAATTGTCTGTTTAAGTCATCTACCGAAATACATTATTTGCAAAAAGTGTAAGTGAGACCCTGAGGTTCCCAAACAAGACAAACACCTTTACTACACTTTGAGATCCTGTCCATGAAAAGCACAAATATTGTCAATGACAACGGACAGTACAAGCTGGCCTGTTTCATGCTGTAAACAAACTTGATTACACTAGAATTCCTCTGTTTTTGCAAAAGCACCATATAGTTCGAAGAACATGACAAACCCCAGTCGGTCGAGGCAGATGACCGTTCATACTGAGCCCGATTCTGCCGGAGGTTTTCCTTCCCGTTAATGGGGAGTTTTTCTTCCCACTGTCGCTTCATGCTTGCTCAGTATGAGGGATTGCAGCAAAGCCATGTACAATGCAGACGACTCTCCCTGTGGCTCTACGGTTCCCCAGGAGTGAATGCTGCTTGTCGGGACTTTGATGCAATCAACTGGTTTCTTTATATAGGACATTTTTGACCAATCTGTATAATCTGACCCAATCTGTATAATATGATTGAACTTGATTTTGTAAAGTGCCTTGAGATGACATGTTTCATGATTTGTCGCAATATAAATAAAATTGAATTGAAATTGAATTGAAACTATTTTCCTCCAGTACCCACCACAAATGGATCATGTGACATGTATTAAGCATTCACTAAGTTTACACAGGACCTTTTTTAAACATAGTTATCAGCCTCAGCCTTTTCCAAGCTTAACAGGATAACGATTAGATAACAAATATTTTAGAATTCTAAAATGTTGAACACATCAACAGTGAGTAAGCCACTGTTCACTGCTATTCACTGCCAGATCTCCTGCAGAGAATCTCGGATCAATTCTCTTTTTAATAAACCCCTTTTAACACAACACTATGTCCGGCTTGAATTTCTGGCCTCGTGCCTGTATGGGATCATTACAGAAATGAATTATAAATCGAAAAAAGGCTCAGCGTGTGAAGAGGCTGAATACCCAGCACAGTCACTTAGGTCACTTGCTCAACATCATAGCCAAAAATTAGAACTTCATAACATCTGCTCAGATCTGGGATGTTAACAGTGATTAGAGACGACAACTTAAAACAATATGTGACAGTCTAGGAAAAAGAACTATATATAACAAGAGAAATATATAAGCATTTGAATGTTGGCACTCTACAAAGATTAGGGATAAAACAGACCTCAAAATTTCCTTAGAATCACTGGGCAGCCAGCTGGGCATTAACAAAAGCTGTTAATTACTTTGCATACCTTGCTACAACATCTCCCACTCAGCCCTGCCCGTCAATGGAAGGCCCCTGTCAGTTCATTGTACTGTGAAGTGAACAAGCAGCACTGTTGTCTTTGTAAAAATAATTTACAGCACTGCATTACAATATTTGTGTTAAATCTGTGTATCTAACAGACAAACATCTTTCAACTGTCCAAAAAAAGAAATGCTCCAAAGACACTAAAATCACACATTCCACTCAGTACCCCACATAATAAAGGTAATGATGAATAAGACAGAGGGCTGCAGCTGTGAGGGAGTCTCCATGACAACGCTGCTAGCCAGAGGCTCCTAGGAGGTCAGGGACATGCTCCACTGACTTAACATGGCACCTTTCAACGGCCACTTCGGGGGCTATGAAGACCGTAGGAACCTGAAATTCGCAGTGTTACTTCCTGTTAATATTTTTGATGGTACAGTACGCACCACGAGGCAGGCCCCTCTCTAAATTTCTTCAGAAATGTTCTAGTTCCCACTGTTATGCTGATGACACTCAGCTATATTTATCCATAAATCCTGATGAATCCAATCAATTACTTCAACTACAGTCATGTCTTGATGACATCAAAAGCTGAATGACTAAATTTCCTGCATTTAAATTCTGACCAGACAGAGGTTGTAATCTTTGGACCTCAAAAAATAAACTTCTTAATCAATCACTTAATCTGGATGGCATTAACTTGGCCTCTGGTAATAAAGTAAAAAATCTTGGTGTTATTTTTGAACAAGACATGCCATTTAATTCCATATTAAACACAGGTTTCCAGAGTTTCATTTTTTCACCTCCAGAATATCGCCAAAATTAGAAACATTCTGTCCAGGGGTGATGCTGAAAAACTAGTCCACGCATTTGTTACTTAAAGGCTGGACTATTGCAATTCTTTACTATCAGGAAGTCTACAAAATGCAGTTCAAAGTCTTCAGCTGATCCAAAATGCTGCAGCAAGAGGTCTGATGAAAATCAACAAGAGGAATCATATTTCTCATATTTACTTCCCTTCATTGGCTTCCTGTTAAATCAAGAATGGAATATAAAATTCTCCTTCTCACGTATAAAGCCCTTAATAATCAAGCTCCATCATATATCGGAGCTCTGATTACCCCGTATGTTCCTAACAGAGCACTTCACTCTCAGACTGCAGAACTGCTGGTGGTTCCTAGAGTCTCTAAAAATAGAATGGGAGGCAGATTCTTTAGTTATCAGGCTCCTCTCCTGTGGAACCAACTCCCAGTTTTGGTCCGTGAGGCAGACACCCTGTTTACTTTTAAGACTAATCCTACTCTACCTATAAGCTTTGAGAAAAAGCTTATAGGTAGAGTGGCTGTTACCCTGAGCTATCTCTATAGTTATGCTGCTATAGGCTTAGGGTACTGGAGGACATCAAGGTCTATTTTTCTCACTCTATTGAGTTCTACTTTTCTCCAATTTTGCATTGCCGTCGTCATTTCACCTTTTAACTTTTTGTTCTCTCTCTTTTTTTCTTCATAGTAGGTACACCTGGTCTGGCGTTCTGTTAGCTGTGAGATCATCCAGGGAAGACAGATCACCTATTACCATCTAATGTAGAACAGATTCCTAGATCAATGTCTGCTTGTTTGTCTCTTGTTGTGTCTCTGCTCTGTCTTCTCTAACCCCCAGTCGGTCGACAGATGACCGTTCATACTGAGCCTGGTTGTACTGGAGGTTTTTCCTTCCTGTTAATGGGGAGTTTTTATTTCTGCTGTCGCTTCATGCTTGCTCAGTATGAGGAATTGCTGCAAAGCCATGGACAATGCAGATGACTCCCTGTGGCTCTACGCTTCTTCAGGAGTGAATGCTACTTCTTAAGACTTTGAAGCAATCAACTGGGTTCCTTTATAAAGGAAAAAGTTTGACCAATCTGCATAATCTTACCCAATCTGTATAATCTGATTGAATTTGACTTTGTAAAGTGCCTTGAGATGACATGTATATAATGCTGTTTATCAGAATTAACACTCTATTTCAATCAACACATCCTCTGTCCTAGAAACTTAACTAAACTGCTAAGTAAAATGAAGATAAAAGGAAGCTAAACTATGTACATGCGAAAGAACACACAAGACAAAACAGAGTTGTTGATTATCATCAGAATAATTTAATGAATGCTGGTTCACTGCAGATCTGATTTAGAGAACATGGAATGAGCTTAAATTAGCTCAACTAATTCAGAACAACATTTGGAATTGGTTTCAACCCATTCACAACGCAAATCCCAAGTTACACAAAACATTATTTGAGGAAATAACATTTTAAAGACTGATTTTATCGGTAAGAATCTGTAAACATTAGGAACGCTCAATTTTATTAATGCGATTATACCTCTGGGAGGCTAGGGGTCGCTGTAGCGATTGGCTCCTAAAATCAGTTACTTCTAAAGTTATACAAACGCCTTTAAAACCATTAATATTCCATATTAATGCTGTAATCATAGCACTATCGAACGATGGCGTAGCGAAATGCAGCAAACCTTATGCTTGAAGGAGCCGTAGCTGAATAACTGGAAACCGGAAGTTGTCAGGAGCTGATAGCATTTAGGCTAGCGGGCTTTCGGCACTAACTTTAAAAAAAACTTTGGCTTTATTAGTCACAATGATTGGACCGGATAACATGAACAGTAATATCCCATCGATGTTTGAAACCCTTGTGCTTATAACGTTTGTTTTAACCATGAAAAACACACTCGAATCATATGCCTGATATCAAGATTCTAGTGGGGAGCTACTCGGTGGCTCCATGTGTTTAAAAACACAATGTACCCGTGTCATGGTTGAGTTTTGGTTTGGCTTTGTTTTTCTGTTATTTTCATTTTTTCATCTCTTTTGGGTTAGGTTTGACTTTATTTATTGTTAGTTTTCAGTCATCAGTTATTTTCTGTCAATTTTCACTTCACCTCCTCAGCAGTCAGTCACACCTGATAATCATTTACCAGTTAATTAGTCAGACCCTTGTTTCACCTGTTAGTGCTCTATTTAAACCTCCCTCTGTCTGCAGTTCAGCACTGGGCCGTCATCATTCCACACCTCTCCATGCCAGTCCCTGTTTTGCCTTGGAAGCTTTGTTTTGCTCCTGTTGTTAAGGTTAGTCCTGTCAGTCACTCTAAAGACTGTTTGTTCCTGGAGAGGTTCTGCTCTGTGTCCTGGTGTCTCCAGAGAACTGCTAACTGGACTAGCCATCCTGGAAAGGCTCTGCTCTGTGCCCTGGTGTCTCTCAAGTTCTGCTAACCTGACTAGCCGCCCTGGAGAAGCTCAGCTCTGAGCCCTGGTGTCTCTCAAGTTCTGCTAACCTGACTAGCCGCCCTGGAGAAGCTCAGCTCTGTGCCCTGGTGTCTCTCAAGTTCTGCTAACCTGACTAGCTGCCCTGGTGAAGCTCAACGCTGTGCCCTGGTGTCTCCAATGAACTGCTAACCTGAGTGCTATGAGGCCTGCTAGCCGAGCAGCACCTAGCAAGTGTGGACTCTGTCTCCGGGCCGTCAGCTCCTGCCATCATCTACATCCCTGACTTTCTGCAGTCCTGAACCTCCGGTCTTCATCATCCGCCATCCAGCACACTTCCTTTAAATAAAAACTCTTAAACTTTAGTCCTGTGTGCGCGTCCTGAGTTCATCGGTAAACAAAACCCTGACAACCCGCATCACACAAGCTTTCCAAACAAACCATGTAACTTTCCCTATGGTTTCTCTGCCGAACCTGTCGGTGCCTCATGTGAGTTCAGTTCAATTTGGCCATCCAAGGAAGAGAGCAGTGGAAAACGGGGGATACGTTGGTTCTTTCGGCAGCCGGCTAGCATGCGGCTCTGCGGCCCAGCCGAAACGTGGTTGGAACAGGAGTGGGCCAGTCCAACGTACTGCATGCAATCTCTGACCTGATTTCAGCTCCCTTTTTCTCTCAGCTTGGGAAGTGGGTAAAGGAGGCCTATCCTTGCTGTCTAAAGTCAGCTTTCCTGTAATAGCTGAGGAGAAATAAACAAAGCTGTTTCTGGCATGGAGGGATTCTTTCCTCCGCCGTCTGATGCTGAAGTTAAGACAGCAGACTTAACTCTGATTTTCCTGGTCAGGTCCTCCGGGCAAAGAGATATTTCTCCCCTGTGCTGGCTTGTCGGTTTTTAGAGGCCCATGTGGCCCCATGCATGGCTGGCTGGGCCCCAGTCCTCTCCTTCAAATGTCCCAGGCAAAAGTGGAGAGAAGCGGGTGTGCCGCTCCTGGCACACCCGGAGAAGAACACCACCCACGTGCGGATGCTTTTACTGGACTTCAGTTTAACATCAACATGATCCCACAGCGTCTGGTGGGAAAACTTGAACATCTGGGCTTCCGCATAGACAAAAGGAGGAGAGGGAGGCTGGCTGAACCATGAGGCCACATGGTGCCCTCTGCTGGGACATCTGAAGGAATGTAGCTGGGCCAGCCATGCCTGATCCAGGGTCTGCTCAACCCGTTTGCCTGCTTCGATGGAGGACCTCCCTGGCATCAGAGGAACTGCTGGGACAGAGCCAAGTTGCACTCTGACTCCTGCGCAAACCAGGCGCAAAGGGATGCCGAAACAGCTTTGTTCATTTTGTCAACTGTTGCAGGAAAGCAGACCCGAGACGGTGGATGCCTTTCCTCACCAGACAAGCTGAGCGATCAGACTATAAATGGACATTGATCCCGACCACACATGCGTGCTCCTGCTAGGCCGCAGAATCCCAAGCTGCCCGACCACGCTGTTGGTTAGCTCATAGCTGCAGAGCTAAACGCTAGCCTGCCAAGACAAACCAACAACCTTCCTGCTTTCCGGTGCTCCTTCCTGGAGCAGTTCCTGGAGCAGTTTTGTCCAAAGTGGACAAAACTCACATGAGGCAAAAGACAGGTTTGGCAGAGGGAACCAAAAGGGACATCCGTTTCTGGACATTCACAAGGAGCTTGTTTTAAAGCATAATGCTTGTCTTTTCTGCTCCGTTGGTAGATAGAGCTATGACCCTTATTCCCGCGTTAATATGGAATATTAATGCCGGTTTTAAAGGCAATTTTGATAACTTTAGACTCTAGCCAATTTTGGGACCGACCACACAGCGACCCCAGGCGCTCGAAGGGAGAATCGCAATAATAAGATTGGCCATAAGGTTTAAACGATTTTACTGAGCAAATCAGTCTTTAGAATATTATTTACTCAAAATGATGTTCTGGTTAACTTGTGCTTTGCATTGTGAATGGGTTGAAACACATGTCAAATGTTGTTCTGAATTAGTCAAGCAAATTCACCCCAATTCCACCTTCATTAAGTTGTGCTTTGATTCTTTAACTTAAACAAAATATTATTTCATGAAATAATGTTTTGTTTAACTTAGGATTCACATTGTGAATGGATTGAAACACATACCAATTTTTTTTTAACTCCATTCCATGCTTTTTGGAATCAGATCTGCAGTGAACAAGGATTCACCGAATTATTCTGATTATGATCAAACCACTTTGTTTGTCCATTGTTTGTTTTTGGCATGTAAATAGTTCCTTAGCTTAAGTTCTTTTTATATTCATTTTGTAGTTTAGTTAAGTTTCACTAGCCTAGTAGAGAGGATTTACTGATTAAAATATTCTGTTAATTCAGATAAACAGCATTACATGGTGATGTTCTCTGGATGTTCATTTTATTTCTGTTATTAAATTATTTCACTTGAAAATAAGTTGTCACTACTTTATTCTATGTGTGTGCTGGTTCTGCTGTTAAAAGATCGCTAGTGCATAAATTCATCCCTTTCAACCATTGTCTTGATATCAGCTTAAGAGCTGATTATCATCAGACAATACTTAACAGACAGAGGGTTATTTAATAACTTTAAACAGTGTATAATTGCACAACAATCTCAAAAACCAAAGTAGCAAAGCATTTTTAATGGCACAAACCTGCACAAATAAGGCACTAAAAAAGTATACCACTTGGGTTCAATTCGGAGCAAGATGGGGGATGGTAAGGTCATTGGCCCAAATCAAAAGGTATATCTCAAAAAACAAAGCAGCACAAACGACAAATTTAACGGCACAAACAAGGCACTACAAAAGTAGACCACTTTGGTTCAATTCGGAGCAAGGGGGGGGGGGGGGGGGTGGGGTAGTGAACTCTGGATGATTAAAGAACTAATCTTTAATATTTCAGAAACCAAAGCAGCACAAACGACAATTTTAACTGCAAACCTGCACAAATGAGGCACTAACCATTCACTGGAGATTTTACAAGGGTGGGATGTCAGCTTCACGCAGCTCTGTACGATCTTTTGTCCTTTTTTGACCTGTTCTTCAGGCATGCGAGAATTTTTTGGATCGGGCCGAGTTTCAGCTGCATCGTGTGTCCTGTAACTAGGGGCGATTAGACTCCCACAACCACCTCCCGATCACGAATCGTACATGTTTGAAATTCAGTTGGCCCTTATGAGGTGATTGTGAGTGCATCCTGCTGTTGAAGCAGAGCTACGAACGTCTACGAGCCGATTTCCCCCAACCTCGTGCACTGGGTATGTGCAGACGATGGAATTCTTCTTCTTCTTAGACAAAATCGCAGGAGTGGAGAAATAAGTATGGCGGTGGTATATGCGACATGGAGTCAAACTACAGAGGAACAACTCGTAGAATTGCCAAGCCAGTTCGTAATGATGGGTCGATGAGGCGTCATGAAGCGTTTTGACACATTGCCAAACTGTATTGATACTGTGCCACTGAATACTGATACCTGCTGGACCTTAAAAATCCCTACAGGCAACCTGGTTGACAGAGTTAACTGACACTGATTTGATGTATACACAATACAATTTAAATCATTGTATGTTGCATTGTGTTATTTTATATTTTTATTTGGATTAAACATATATTAGATTTTTTTAGATACAGTCAATAAATAATGTGAACGAGGATGCTCGTGGACTGGCTTTTTTATTTATTTTTTACATGTTTTTGCTGCCATGTCCTTTCAAACGACGCTCAGAACAAAGACGCACAGCGCAACCCGCCCAACCATAAAGGCGTCTGCCCCACCCATCCATCAGTGGTGCGCTCCGATCAGCACCTGGCGCTCACAGAGCGAGACTGTGGTACACCATCACACCAGAGTTGCAAAATGGTTAAAAATTAACCATTATTAACCGTTATTTTGTTTACAGTTCAGCTTGGATTTTATTTACTGCGCAGCATAGCTTTGCTGTGCGCGCTGCTGTGCGCGAATGCACACGCATGCAGTAGAATGAACAGAAACAGTTTGGTGCATCAGTCAGTTCGAAACAGTTCCTGTATCGGTCACGTGACTTTCCCGTGTCGATACGCGCATCGACATGGGTTTTGCTCTATGAGCTCGACACATGCACCGACGCATCGGTGTTGCCGGACCCATCACTACCAGTGCGTTTCGTTCTAGTGAGTCTCCTATTTAACAGTGAGCATTGACACATTTGTCTTTTTCTTCTTCTGTTTACAATTGGCTTCCGGATAGACAAGCCAGACAAGCGTTATCTCTCTACAGCACGTGTGGTTTTTGGATGTACAGCGTGAGCAGTCAGATCGTGTCAGAGCATCGGGCAGTACAGTGTAAGAACAGATATGGTGAGCTGTGAACTGTTAAACCCTGCAGTTTCAGTGTACAGTTTGAGCTTTAGCTGAGTACAACGACAAATAATATTGTATAGTGTATGCCCACCATACTCCGCTCGCTCGGCTCTGTGCTCATGACTTCAAAAATTGTCCACACTACGACAGTTTTTTATCCAATCAGAGTAATACTTATAAATATGATTGCTTATTTTTTTTTTTTAAAGAAAAAAAAAACATTTTAATATTTTAGCCTAAAAATATTTAGTCTAAAATATTTAGTGTCATGGTTTTGCCACATGTCTGACCCACATGCAGAACACTCTCAGGAAACAAAGAAAGTTTTTGAATGTTTATTAAAGAGATTTAGAATCTTCTGCGACGTGCTCCAGTTATGGGTGATGGAGGGGAACTTAGCCAGGAGGTCTGTAAAGATATTCAGTGTTACCGCAGGAAGGATTGTCTCGGGAAGGTGCAAGAATAGTTTGCTTACTGGGTAATGGGTGGAGTTGCGCCAGGGGGTGAGTTAGTTGGAACACGGTGGAGGATGGGCGGTCTCGATCCAGGAGTGGAGGTGGTAGTGGTTATCCAGAAGCTGCCAGCCAGGTATTAGTCCAGAACTGAATCCTTGTAAGGTGCAGATGGTCCACAAATAGGCTGAGGAACTGGAGAGGAATCCAGGGCACAGGGCCAGATCAGAGGGAAAAACAAAGTTAAATCTTCAGGGCTTCCAAAAGCTGCACTGAGCAACAGAGGGCTAGAGTCATACCACACAGGTAGAACACTTGAAGGGCTGGCAGCAGGCTTCTTAAATACTCCACTCCTGATGATGTAGATGGAAAACACCTGTTCCACCACCAAACCACCACGCTCCCTGATGCCATCTAGAGGAGTGAAAGAGTAAAGCAGAAAGGAAAAAGGAGACCAAGTCTCCCAGACTCCAACATTTAGATTAAAATATGAATTAATACTTTCCTTGAGTGACCAAATGAGGTGTGAAAAAATATGTCTTATTTATTTATTTATTTATTTTTCCAGCTTCTGGAAGTGCTTTCTTTGGTTTACATTAAAGGAATTCCTAAACTATATCCAGAATAAACATTTCATTATTTTACTGTAGATTTCTCAATATAGACCTAGATGAAAATCACATGCAGGTTAAAAATTTAATGTTATAGAGAATCTTTAAAAAAAGTATTTTAAAATTAGCACCGAATGTCTGCTAGCATAGTGCTATTGGTCTCCAGGATCATTTACTAATAACACCGTAGTAAAAAATAACTACAATTTGTTTTAAACATAATGTTATTTCCTTGAATGATGTTTTATACAACTCAGATTTGCATTGTGAATCGGTTGATCATACTAAATGTTGCTCTAAATTAATTTAAGATAATTTAACCCCATTCCATATTCTATAATATTCCATATTGTTAGTGAACTTTGGTTCACTAACTTGGATCTGCAGTGTGTTATGCCATGAGAGTGATCTCAGATTGGATCCTGAACAGTAAGGAAGAGGTGACAAAAAGAATTCTGTCCTGCTGCAGACATGGCCGGAAGGACGGCCTCTATCCTCTCTTTCTCTCCTCCTGAGGGCCCTTTTTCCCAGCAGGAGGTCAGCTGTGAGCCCTCCTAACAGATAAGACACAGCACAGACAAAGAGTTCCCAGATCACTTCAGCCACTTCTCCAGACCTCTTCAGCAGCTGCACAGATCACCTCTCCAGGACAAGGGAGAAGGCCTGAACCATGGGGCCATATGGCCTCATCTGCTGGAACATCTGAAAGATTGCCTGGACCAACCACGCTTGATCCAGGGTCTGCTAGATTCGACTGCCTGCTTCAGCAGAGGACCTGACTGAATCCGGACAAACAACATGTCCGGGCAAATACAGAGCTAAGTTGCAGTCGTAACTTCACAATCAGATGCAGGGGAAAAGATCCTGCATCTGAAACAGCTCTGTGTATTTTTCCTCAGCCTGTACAGGAAGGTGAACACCAATGGAGCTGAAGGCTGGATGCTGAGGAAAACCCCTACTCATTGGACTGCATCCCGGTCAAAGAACGTGGCCTCCAAGCCATCCAGACCACGCCGTTAGCCACATGCTGCTGCAAGGCTAACGCTAGCCTGCCAAGAAGCAAACCAGCAACTTCCCTCCTTCAACGCTCCTCCCGTGAATGGCCAAAACTGGACAGGACTGACACGAATCAAAGGACAGAGGTTTGGGCAGCGGTCTGAGGGTGAAGTTAAAAAGGTTTATTGGGAAATGTCTTGTAAATCGTGGTGTTTAGAACAGAAGGGCTAACCGGTAGCTCGCGCTAGCCAAAAATGCTATTAGCCTTGCTAACATCCGGTCTCGGACATTTTCAAAAGGAGTTCGTTTAAAGCATAAAGCGTAACTGTTCTGCCCCGCCATCCTCCGATGAAGTTATGAGCCTTATTCCCGCATCAATATGGTATATTAATGCCGGTTTTCAAGACAATTTTGATAACTATAGATTTTAACCAGGTTAGCGATGATCGCTGTAGCAACCCCTAGCGGCCGGAGGTAGAATCGCATAAACAAAGGCAAGCGATTCTGATTTAAATTATTTCACAGGACAAAACGGTCCTCAGAATATTATTTCAACAAATAATGTTTTGTTTGACTTGGGCTTTGCATTGTGAATGGATTGAAATACATGGCAAATGTTTTAACTCCATTCCATGTTTTTGTTAATCAGATCTGCAGTGAACCAGGATTCACTGAAGTATTCTGATTATGACCAACCACTTTTGTTTTGTCTTTTGTTTGTTTTTGCTTGTAAATAGTTAGCTTAGCTTCTTTTTATCTTCATTTTGCTTAGTAGTTTATTAAGTTCACTAGCCTAGTAGAGAGGATTTGTTAATCGAAATATTGTGCTAATTCAGGTAAACAGCATTACATAGTGATGTTCTCTGGATGTTCATTTTATTTCTGTTATTAAATTCTTGGACTTGAAAAGAAGTTGTCACTCCTTTTATTATATGTGTGTGCAGGTTTTGCTTTTAAAAGATCGCTAGTGCTCAAATTCATCCCTTTCAACCATTGTCTTGATATCAGCTTAAGAGCTGATCATCACCAGACAATATTTAACAGACAGAGGGTTATTTATGAAACATTAAATAACTTTAAACAGTGTATAATTGCACAACATTTATGGCGTCCCAGAGGCGAGCCTTCGTGAACACAGCTTAAACTGCGCACACATCAGAATATAACCTGTGATGTTTTTAGACTTTTAGGAAAATAAAAGTTAACTAAAAAACTTCTCAGCTAGTGATAATATACTTTACTACAAAGAGCTTAAACTCAGATGCTTGAGTCAATCAAGGTATCTGTCATAACCAACAGTCCCAGAGTGGATTTAACTGTAATGTTAAGCTTACTAACTGAACCAAAATTTGTCTCCAGATGATGTGACTTATCCTCATGTTTGCTTAAACCACAAGTCTTAAATGAAAGTCCACAGTTATGCGCTTTCAAAATTAACTGCCAGTCCAGGAAAGTTAGATGCTCAAATGTCTAACCTAAGATGCCTTGCATATTTGTTTAACAACACATTTTGAAAGCTTACTTGTGTTGTGTAGAACGTATTCGTCTCCAGATTTAACTCCTAGTTAATCTGAGGTGTCACCCTATTTATGTGGAAAGGGGGGTGATGCTCTTAAAGCTAAAAGTGCTAATTTCCCTTAAAAGAAAGGTGAGAAGCACAAGCTAAAAAGCTAGTAATTCCTTAAAAGGTGATGCCTTGCGCAAAAGCTAGTAATTCCGAAAGAAAGGTAAGCAGTCGCTACAGAGCTCGTAAGTCCTAAAGGTATAGCGTTCTTAACACTGAAAGAATAGTGTCGTCATAAGTCGCACGTTTAACAGTCAACATGCGCACCTGTTTCTACACACACAGATAAGTATTTACAAAATGTATGTTTAAACATAAAAGCATAGCTAAGCGTGCACCGACTGGATCTTATGTTATTTTGAAAGTTTTGTCATAACTTTTGTTTGTTTTGTGTTAGCAAGATGGAGCCAGAACGTCTCACATCTGAAGCTACACCTGTGGTGGACCAAGCAGACATAGAGAGGCAGAAGGTTGTCGTTGCTGATCTCATCAACCTATCTGCAGATGAGTTGAATAACCTAAATAGTTTTAACCTTGTTGAATGCGATAGAAAGATTAAGGAACTAATTAACTTCATTCCGAATCCGACCAAAAGGACTCAGATTCAAGAGGTTGTGGGACAATTTACATTGTTATATCAACGTAAGTCACAGCTAGAAGATGAACAGTTTCTTCAGTTACAGGTTGAGCATCAGATCGTTTTAGACAGAGTGAGTGCTGCCAGATGTGAGCCCCCAAAGACCGAGGTGAGGATGGAGGAAGCTGACGCTGAGACCAAGGACCTCAAAGCTTCTGATGTCAGCGAGGCTGCATCCCACCAGAGAAGTGAGTCCTCCACCCCTCAGGTGATATCTTCACACGATCAACCTCAGCAGGTTGAATCATTGCAGGAGCTGGAATTACAGGACAGCTCTGCAGTTTCCAATGCAGCACCTAGAACAGAACCAGTCTCGCCAAAGTTTAGAACAGAACCTGTAAATTTTGAGTTTACAGGAAGTACTTCCACAGACTCCATGGGAGATGCTGGAAGTCAGACTGTCCATGATGAAGCCCCGCTTCATCCTGCTGCAGTGGACAGCCCCAAAGAGTACCAGGTAAACAACTCTGCAGACACAGGTGGTTTAGATTGGAGGGATGAGCAGACATCACACCTGACTCATACCACCACCTGTTCTGGCCCCCTAAGGGCCAGTAGAGTCACACAGGTGGTCCACACCAACCTAAACCCCCACCACATGTCAGAGTTCACACCTTGGAAAACTCTCAATTAGATCCGGAACATTCTTCCTTACATCAAAAGTTAGTTCACAGACCTCCATCAGGTCACGAACATAAACGATTTGACTTCCCAGGTGGTCCAGGGCCACCTTATAATTACGGTCTCCGTTCTCTGGATGTTCATTTTATTTCTGTTATTAAATTCTTGGACTTGAAAAGGAGTTGTCACTCTGTTTATTATATGTGTGTGCAGGTTTTGCTGTTAAAAGATCGCTAGTGCTCGAATTCATCCCTTTCAACCGTTGTCTTGATATCAGCTTAAGAGCTAATCATCACCAGACAATATTTAACAGACAGAGGGTTATTTATGAAACATTAAATAACTTTAAACAGTGTATAATTGCCCAACAAGTGAACCAGGATTCACTGAATCATTCTGATTATGCTTTTAAACTATTTTATTGTCATTTTGGTTTCTTTTGTGTGTACATACAGTAGTTCCTTAGCTTCTTATATCTTAATTTTGATTAGTAGTTTTAGTCAAGTTTCACTAGCCTAGTAGAGAGGATTTGTTGATTGAAAGATATGGTTACTTCAGATAAACAATATTATATAGTGGTGTTCACTGATCATTTTATTTATGCTAGTAAATTCTTGAACTTTAAGAGAAGTTGTCACTGATTTATTCTATATGTTTGCTGCAGAGTTTGCTGTTAAAACAATGCCAGTGCTCCAATCACCTTTTCAACTATTCTCCCAATATTAGCTGTTTGGGCTGATATTCACCGGACAATACCTAACAGACTGAGAGTTATTCACTAAACATTAAATAACTTAAAACTGTGCATAATGGCACATGTTTTTTTTCTGAATATAGTATAGGAATTCCTTTAATATGAACCAAAGAAACTTTTGCATCAAAAATCTTAAATAAAAGATGAGACAACAGCATTCTCACACCTCACCTCCAAGAAAGTCTAATTAATATAGACCAAACACAATATTTAGACAAAATATTTTTAGGCTAACATATTCAATTGTTTATTCTTTTCTTAAATCCCACCATTTGTTTAGTCATTTCTGCCAAAGGGAAGAGCATTTTGATTTGAATACTCAGATTGGATGAAAAAGACCTGTCTGTGATTGGCTAGTGAGGAGGACAGTTTTTGAAGTTGCGAGCGCAGAGACAGCCGTGCGACTAGAGAAACAGCTGAGTGCACAGCTGGTGTTGAGAGTGAAAGGAGCAGGTCGTGCGTGCCAAGTACGCACAGAGATGGAACCGAGTGCGAGGACAGTTCCAGACAGGTATTGAGCATGATTGTGTGAGATTTAAACACTGAATACCTGTGTCACTGCATGCTCAGATTGGTGCCTGCACGCTCAAGTCAATGGCATAAATATTAAGCCATAGCCTTCCAGCAGTGCCAATTAATCCACTGCGCAGCATTACAAATGACTGTTTAAAGCAAATAATGTAATTGCTTCATACATGTCACAATTTATCTGTTAATATCACCATGGTGATCCTCAGGTAGAGGAATGGGATGGTAAAAATCTCAGATGAAATGTTGTGGCAACTTTAATTTCAGATTTTAGATGGCTTATAGGCATTTTTTTTTGAAGGGTGCCTATGTGTAGTCATGTGTCACCAGCGCAAACATGCATCGCACTGCGGTTTTGAATGCTTATGATGAAGTCGATCTATGACATGGGTTAAAGCAAAAATAATCAGTTTGACTGAAAAAAATTTCGAGTCAGCCCATATATTCCCGGGACCGTGGAAATAATGCCACATTTGTTCCCTCACTTGCTTATTGTGTAAAGTAAACTTTAACCAAATCTGGTAGTTTTACAATATGCAATGACCATCCCTGTCTCTGTCCCACGTTTCAGCTTCAGAGCCTTGGTATCATCCTGGACAGCCCTCTCCATCATCTGCTTCACTTTCCACATCCATAACATCACATCACCTGGTTAACTTTCATATTTGCAGCCAAACTGGTCCACAGTCCACTTTACAGTTTCAGTTCCTGTCCCTCCCTGTCCTCCAGAAAACCTCCATAAACTTCAACTAGTACAACAGACAGCAGCTTCATCATCACATCATTTACTTCACACCCGAACATTAACTCCACTGGCTCCCTGTCACATTCAGTATAAATCAATCCTATGATCATAAAAGGCCAACCACAACCTGGACAATGCAGAACACATAAGTCATATATTTTAGTTTAACACAGATCGCACATTACAATAATCAGTCTCTGCTTTGCCCGTTATTGCTTAACAATTAATTTTCACAACTCATGAGTTTATAAAAAGGCATTATTTAGCTTTTTTGAAATTTAATAAAGCTGTTAAATCTTAGCCCAGTGACTGGAGACCTGTCCAGGATGGACAGCCCCCACCCCCCAGCACCCTGTATGATGTCGAGCTGCGTTTCCCCATCACATACGGCTTGACGTCACACCTGTAGGGAAAAGCCGGTACAGAAAATCGATAAAGGATGGGATGTTACATTTTTAAAAAGTTTAATAAAATTACTCAAGGTTTATCAGAAAAAAACATTACTTGCTTTTAAATATAAACATTTTAATTAGCGAAATGTTATTAATGTATTTCGTAAAGTTAAATATTGTTGAAGGTAATCTTGGCTGCAGTACTGTCTGTCTGGCAGGTGTTTTGGGGTCGAAGTAAAATGAGTCCATAGATCCACAGAAAGCAAGCTTTCTCAGCTGTTTCTAGTACGACTTGCTTCTACAGTGAAGCTTCACATCGCCCTCTACTCTGTGTAAAAATAAAAAAAATTACTTAATAAAAGCTCTCTGAGAAACTGAGAATCACCTCTGACCTCACCCAGTTACAACCCGCTCCCCAGTCCATGTTGTAGCTGCAGTTTATTTTTTTGATGTAGTTTCCTTAATAATCAAAATCCTTTATAAAGAGTGTCCTGGTGCGCAGCGGCTCATTAGATGGACGCTGCTGTATGTTGACTGATAGCGGCTCTGCCTTCTTTGGTTCAGAAAAGCGCAGGTGAAATTATTTATTTTATTTTATTACTTTTTCCTAAACGGACCCAGTCGAATGCAGGAAATTGTTTTACATTCCGACCCTTCTTCAAAAAAAAAGCGCATCATGCTAAATGAGCCTGAGCCAACGCTTTACTCTTTGAGTTTTAAATAAAACATAACAGCAAATAATGAGGAGGTCCCTGGTTGGTCACCGCATTTATCAGCCAAATTGCTGGAAGCCAGGCAATAAACGCTGAAAAGTGATATGGCCACAGATGGAAATAATTCATTAATTAACTGCAGGAGAAACGATAGCCCCCTTACCGATGGAAGTTGTTGTCAGATGGTCAATCCGCTCCACTTCCTGACTTGCTGGTTTGCATAAACCCAAAGAAAACCTTTGACCACCACTACTTTCATTCATGCATCTGTGGCCAGTTTGAGATGTTCTTCCAAAAGTTATAATGATGAATGATGAACACCAATGAAGCTCAGTCTGGCAATGTTCGCTTTGCAAAGACCCGCCCTACTCTTTCTGATTGGCTAATGTCCCGGCTCTGCCAGGTTTCATTGGTTGAGAGCAGCTTCAGAGTAAAACCTTGAATAAAAAGTGTAGACGGAACAATTTGCACTTCCATTTCCAAATTTTCCAAATGACGGAAATCCGTCGCAGGGACGGAAAACTTTAACCCCTGATCTATGATTAAAGTCTGATTAGTCTGAAATTGAGCGTCTGAGAGAAATCGTCAAGGAGTTTGGCTGCAATTCACCACTTTACCATCTGCGTCGCCAATTTCCCGTTTACAAAATGAGCATACACATAGACCAGAGTTGCCATGAGGACTGCAGATTTCCCCATCAATTTTTTTAAAAGATCCCAATTTTTGCATGGAAACTGACATACTCAAGTTTCAGGCCCCATTTTGTGCATATGCAAGCTTTATAAATGGGACCCTAATCTTTGAATAAAGATATACCCGCCTGTCCATGGATTAGATCAAAGAAAAGCTGTGTGTTGTTAAAGCAGTCTAATGTTTGTACTTTTTGAACAAGGTGAAAATGACACTGCTGCTCCTTGATTGTTGCACTCTTCCTCTACTCTTGAAGGTTTGCACTTATTAGCTAGTCGTTATTCTGTTAGCACTGCCAGTAGAGATCCGTGTGTGTCCTACAGCTCCTTATGTGTGGGACTAGTTGGGTCCAAAGCACCTTGAAGCTTGATTTGCAAATTGCTTGCTCTCTTGAAAAACAATCACAGGGTTTTGGTTTTTGATTGCCAGCAAAGTTTTAAATTACTGATCATTAGAAGGATTTCACTGTTCATAACAATCTATTTTTATACATACCAAGCTCCTTGGCAGAGTTAATATAAAGATGCCACTATGAGGCCTTGGACATGTGTGTTGACAGTGACATGCTAATCCCTATGCCCAGGATGATGACCAGGCAGCATGATGACGTGGTCTTCAGCGTAGTTCTTTATAAACTCCAGAACTCTTTTGATTTGCTCACGGCTGATAAAATGGGGCGCCTGTCTAATGATGTCAGTCAGTGTGGCTCTGCAAATTCTAAACAGGGAACATAAAGGAAATATTTCTTTCTACTTATGGTTTATATCGACAATTGCTACATAATAAAATATTGTCATGACAAGACACTAAGTTTTTTCTGCATATGGGTCTGTTTATAGAAATGAAGACCTAACACAAAAAACACAAAGCATTTGTTTTTCCTATTTCAACCTTAAGCTCAGGTTAAGAATACGATATCAATAAATGGCCCACAGCAGTTAATTTGATTTTAATATAGTCAGGTTGCTGCTGCGTTCTACTTCAACACCAGCCCCGGCTAATTTCACCTTCCTGGAGCTTTACTTTCCTGGGGCTTTGGTCTTTCAAGCGACCCAGTACTTTGCTCTGCTTTCCTGAGGCTTGTTGAGGGGGTGGGGTGCGTGCAGCAAGAAAAACTGCCCACCATAAGGGGGAAGTAAGGAACACTAAGGAATTGACTAGATTACAAACCTAGCAATTTCTCACAAAAAGTATTTTTTAAATGTTTTAGACGATAAAGTACACTACCAAACTTCATCTGTGCAGTCAGTTCATCGGGATTATGAGCCAGAGACCCGATGACAGTCTGGTCTCTCCGGGAAGGCTTCAGGTTCAGACAGTCTGTAATTTCTTGCAGATTGGATCTGTTTTTTACAGCTGAAAAGTTAATATAAAACATTTCCTTTGTGGTGAATATCTGCAAGTAGGCGTGGGCGATATGAAGAAAATCTAATATCACGATATCTTTGAACATATTGTGATATATATCCTGTATTGTGATATAGCCCAAATAACCTTGAAAAACAAATGTTTTTAGCCACATAGTGCCTAAAGTTGCATTGGTATATTTTAAATTAACGTGTTAATTTTCTTTTGTTTGAAAAATTGATTGCAAAATAAAAATTAATTTAAAATGTTTTATTTTAGCCATTTTTTTAACCACTGCTGCACATAGAAGCTTTTCACAAATTATAATATTGTCACATTAGAGCTCTTTCGTGGTCAACACTGGACCTTAAAAAACAGAACATCCCAGCGGCCAGAAGGAACACCAAGGAAAAATCTGACACAAAATAAACCTGAAATAAAAGGTGCTCTTTTGTGCTTAGGACATAACAATTTGTATAATAAAAATGTGAAAATCCCAAACACAAAAGGTTGTATTGTGACTATAAAATCAACTGACCAGTCACAGATGGCTAGTTCATTAAAGTTTCCTTCGGTTTGTGGGGGGGGGGGGGGGGGGGGGGGGGTGTCAACATGCGGAGTTTACAATAGTCTTCATTTTGCACTGGATGACTTTTTAGGTGCAACAAATTTGTGCTACTGCTACCTTTTGTGGTAATGGTGTTACGGCATGTTTTGCTTACCGCATTTTGTTCGACATCGTTCTTGTGAAATCCAAACCACTGCCATGTTATTGACCCAGAGATGTTTCTCTTCAGACTCATGTTCTTGTTTACCTGAAACACCCGCTGTCGCCAAAGTTCTCGCTTTCTCGTCAACATAAGTAAGTGCACGGGTTCGTTGTTGTGTGTGCGCTAGAACTCTGTTTTGTTTGTAAGAGGAGCAAGTGATGCGTTTGTAGCATGTGTGAAAAACTAAACACAGTGAATTAAATACAACGGCTCAATCTTCCCATGAAAATTTACACTCAATGGTCGCAATAAAGTAATTTTAACCAATTTTAAGGAGCAACCAAGGAACCGAGATAAGCTTTGTGTGCAAACGGGTCGGCTTGTCTTGGATAACTGATCCAAGCTCGGACTGGTCTCGGCATGGCTCGGTTTTTAGGTGTAGAGTAAACGGGCCTAAGAGCTTTGCTTTTTGCCTCAGCTCTTTCTTTACCACAACAGACCAGAGCAGCACCCGCTTTACTCCAGATGCAGCGCCAATCTGTCTGTCCATCTCGCTCTCCATCTTAATATTACTAGTTAACAAGACACCAAGATACTTAAACTCCTCTGCTTGAGGAAAAACCAGAGGGGGCAATCTGCTTTCTTCTGTTCAAGGACCATAGCCTGACTAAGATGAGCTGACTGTCATTCCAGCTACTTCACATTCAGCAGTGAACTGCTCCAGTGCACCCTAGAGGTCATGGCTTGATAAAGCCAAAAGAACTGCATCATGTGCAAAAATCGAAGATGCGTTCCAGAGGTTTCTTAACCATATACTTTTCTCTCCACACCTTGAGATCCTGTCCATGAACACCACAAGCAGGATTGGTGACAAGGGCCAGCACTGGCGGAGTTCAACGCGCACTGGGAGTCGGCCTGACTTTGTGCCCAGAACGCTATGGGTATAAAAGCAAAAAAGCTAAATCTCAAAAGATGTCAAGTTACCCTTGACTCCCGCAGAAATTCAGGCATGTCAGTTTTCATTTAATTTCTTAAACTATCTTTTCTATTCTTGAAATGTTGTCATCATAAGGCAGTGTTTCCCACAGGAATTTGCTTAGGCGAGGTGGTTAGTTGGGGGGGGGGGGGGTTGAGACACTCGACGACAAGTTTTGTGCGGACCGACTGGCAGTCCAAGTGTTTCAAGTGTATCCAAGTGTTTTTTTCTATATGCACGCGCAACAACAAAAAACTGCGTGTTAACGTCAAATAAACATGCAAGCATATCGAATTATTTTTTTATTTATTTTCTTTTGGAATGTTGGCGAGGCGGTAGCGTGAGATAGCGCTGCGGGAAACCCTGTAAGGTGATGGTTAGGGGGATTAGCACCATGACTATTTCTTGGGGGGCGGTTTCTTTATTACTGCTTAAGGTCTTGGTAATCAACCCTCTTTTCAGGTGCCTTTCAAATTCTGCCCTTTTTATTTTTCTAAATTCTTTTCATAAATCAACATTAAGGTAAACAAGTTTCCATGTTTGTTAATCCATTGGAAAATTGTTCATGTTTGCATCTCAGTTCATCAGAGAAATACATTTGATACAAACACTGCTAGAGATCCCATTTATTGATCTTACCTTACAAAATACAACCTGCTTAACTTGTAGAATCAAGAAATAGTTAAATAGATATGGCATCAAAACTGGAACAACTTGCTTCAAGGAATCAAAAAATTACTTCTGCTCCTGTGTTTTCCCTACCATTCTACAATTTTTCCAACAACCACCCCTCCCTCCCCCACCCCAAAAGAAGGTTCATGACAGGCTCCCTCATACTTGGCGGACATGAGCAGAAAGGTATGTGCCAAGAAATTGCAGTCACTCTTGTAAGAGCCTTATATGTTGGAAACCACAGACATCATATACGTAGACGCGTCATAGGGCACAGGTTCGCACGTCAACGTCACCGCCATATTGTATGTGGCAGAAAAAAGTTGAGTTCTGTTATTGTGAACATGGATCAGAGAAGATGCCTCATTCCTGTGCTGCAATAAATACACACACACACACGCATATATATATATATATATATATATATATATATATGTATGTGAGTGTGTGTGTGTGTGTGTGTGTGTGTGTGTGTGTGTGTGTGTGTGTTATGAATATAAGGATCAATTTGTTAAATCTAAACATTGTGGTCTTCATTATTTCATAAAACCGTGTCACATGTGAACCTTTAGGAACAGACTTTTTGGGTGAGTATTAAAGAGGTAAAATTAATAATATGAGAAAAAAAAGTCCTAAAGTAAAAATAAACTAACAAACACAGAAGTGATAATGTTATGATAAAAACATCATATTATGAGAATTAAGGGGGAACATTTCCAGAATAATCACAGTTTGCAGAATTATTTCACTCCTGGAGTAATAGGGCCAGGTTAGATTATTTTAATTATTTTTATTCTTTAGGAGAATAAATTCAGGAGAATGTAGCTAAAGGGATACGAAAATAAACTTGTAATATTACAAAAAAGAAATACTACGAATACAAAGTATATTCAGAGATTAAAGTCCCTCTGATACTGTTTAAGTGACTGAGTAACTGCAGATTTGCCACATTTAAGATGGCGGACGCTCTGATGCATCGCAGCATAGGCAGAACCCGCCCAATGACGCGTCTACTCTTATATTATGTCTATGTTGGAAACAACCGTGTTTTCTACTTCTCCATGTAGTGGGGTGTAGTACGCTTGGTGTAGAATCACAACGGTGCCCTCTAGAGTCTAGAATTGTGCTACCTTCGAGGAAAAGCCGCACAGAGCATAAATGCTGTAGATCATTTTTGCACGGAATGTATTTGCGTCAAGCATAACTTAGCCTCTAGCCAGTTTAGCGATACCTCTGTTGCCTAGCAACTGATTGTGTGAAGTAGCAGTGAAGCCAAACAAACAGATCCCAAAGTTTAATCCCACTATCTCCTCTGTAAATAACTGTAGTCCTAAATGGTTTTTTTATTTTCCATTTTACATATTCAGTATGGCTCACAGTCATTTCTTTAAAATGTTGCTTTATCATCTTTCCTTTTATTTTCATTTATTAATCAGCCAAATGTTTAATTTTTTGGTTGATACCGAAATACACCAATAAAGAGTTCTCATAACTTAGAATTATTAGTTTATATACTAATTATCGGTGCACCCACTTGGAGGTGCAATGTTGCGTCACTAGTAGCTAAAAAGGGTGAAACTTGTCAGCCATTAGCGTTTTCCCTATCTGTCTTCTATTTTAAGATGGGCTGTCGGTGGAGGAAAAATATAACAGGGTTTCCCGCAGCGCTGTCTTGGCGAGGCGGCCAACTCACTCTACCGCCTCGCCAACATTCCACAAAAAAAAAAAAAAAAACTCGATATGCTTGCATGTTTATTTGATGTTAACACGCGTTTTTTTGTAGCTGACCACACATGGATACGCACCCCCCCCCCGCCCCCCCCCCCCCCCGCTCCGGCAGTCGGTCCGCGCAAAACTTGACCCTCCAACTCACCGCCTCACCTAAGCAAATTCCTGCGGGAAACACTGTATAAGCAAGCAAAGGCGACCATAGATCATTCTATTTGACGTTTTCTGTTAAAATGGAGGACTATCCACACTCATTGCCCAGCGACAGGGAAGAGAAAGCAACCTTAGCAAGCATAGCGGAATAGCGAGCTTCGACCATCCGGTCAGCTGGAAGCCGACGAGGCGAGCCGGCTGCGGTCCGAGCATTTTCAAAATCAGGTGAAATGTCAACCGAGCAGATATTTTGAGTTAAAATAGCTGACTTACTTTAATGTCACAGGAAGCGTAATATATCCATATTTCATCACAGCTTTTCACTTCTCTCCACCATTGCTGTTTCCAGTTAAAAACAATTATCTTCAACTCACAATGAATCATATGAAGGATACACTGGACCCATCCTTCAAATCGGGGAAAAGGACACATTCATCAGCCACATTTGAAGGAGACTTCGAAGGATTCGTCAACTGGGACGGCCTACTTCGTTGTGCTGTGATGTAATCGACATACAAAATACAACCTTCGAAGGATGCAGCCCTTAAATTGGGACACGCTCAGAGCGATAGGTTATGCACTTATAGTTTCTATATAATGGCTATCTGTGTTTTATACAGCTGGAATTATTCACAAACAACCAAATGTGTCTTTCTTATGTGACAGTTAATATGCAGAGCCCTATTTCAGCCAGCTTTTGTCAGCATGCTCTTAACACTATTTGCTTTCTGCTTTTGATTTCTTTAGCTGTTTATTTTATTATGGCAAATTTGTCTCTCACATTTAGCTGCCTCTAAATACCCTTTAATTTTGGTGGTCCAAAATGTTCCAACTGCACTGTTATCAGTATCAGATTAGAATTATTTGTATGATTACTGGGACATATGAAATGACAACTTTTCTTCTTCTACATCTTCAAGACTGAGACGTTTTAAAAGAATGATTCCATCTGCAACTGCATTGCTGTGGTTATGACTTTTTTTTATCTTGCATTTACTAGATTTCGAAACATCGGCAAATACCGATAAAGATGATAGGAACGAGGATGGTGAAAAAAAAAGTAAATACAAAGTGGATCAGAATTTTCATTATATATGAATATGAAAAACGTTTCCATGTTACACTGATGTAACCTACCTTCTATGAATTGTGATAATTAAAAGCTGCATGCGTGCGTGTAAACTTCTAAGCATCTGCGAAACTGCTGGTTACCTTCTGGTTGATAATGGAGCAGGCCACCTCCCGGACCTGACTGAGGTTGAGCTCCGCGGCATCTAGCAGCACCGGCTCCCGGCTCATGCCTATCTGGATCTGGAAGGAGATTACACCGCCTCCCCCTTCCCCATCTCCTCCGTCGGTATTGGGGCTGCTCGTCCATCCCAAAAACGGCAGCGGGCTGGGAGCCCGTATCAACGGGGGAGCGCTCATGGACGCGTTCTCCTCTGAGGTTTCCAACTTTGCCAAGAAACGATTAGAATTCACCACAGCGAAAGACAATCGCCTAGCGTTTGACAGGACGAATAAAAGGAAGGTACCGAGGGAGCAATAAGAGAGGAGATTTAAAGCGTAGAATACACGGAACACCCGAAAGCGCCGGGAAAGCGTAAAAAGAGTTCAAGATTCACACACACTCACCAAAAGATAAAAATAAATATATATATATATATATATATTAATCAACTACAAGAAAACGTAATAGTCTCAAAAGGCACAGGCACGGCACGTTCACAAAGAGGACGGATGTGAACGGAGAGGAGTAAGAATGACTACATGACTGGACCAGAGACCTGCCTAGAAACCCGTGAGGCGGGTGACAGTCATATAGACGTCAACACTGGATGGAGAAGAGGAGGAGGGCGAAGGAAACAAGGGAAGGAAGAATCATTTGTGCAGATGGATAGTGATATTAGTTCAGAAGTGTTTAGACACATATGGAAGTAATTTTTTAAATAAATGTTATTGATGTGGAAAGTTTTTTTTTTTTTAAACAAAGAAAACTTAAAAATACGGGGGGAAAAAGAAACAACAAGCCCATAAGCTGATCAGTCCCCAAGCACATTCATGAAAAACAAGCATTAGCTCTTTGGTTTTAAAATGAAAGCACATTAATGTATATAAACACCCTAAGCCTAAACCCAGGCAATTAAAACTACAAACCAAACCCTAATCCAAACCTAACTGACTCCTTACCTAACCCCTAGCCCAAATTTTAAGTCATGATCAAAAGTATTTCCTCACTTTTCATCAAAGTCCTCACTTGACAAGTAAAAAGCGCAAAAAAAATTCTGCTCAACTGCAAGTACACATACACGAACACCTCCTTTCTTTTTCTGTGGTGCGTTTGAAATCGCCACTGTCCACTTCTGAAGCCAGGTGGACAGTCTGGGATTTGTTCACTTAGCCAAGTCTGGGTGAAATAGTGGGGTCCACACTAGTCAAAGGCTTTGATGAAATTAATTGAATGTTAATGAATATCCTCCAGGTTTATAGAACAAGATCCAAAATGAAGGGCAGAGAGTAGAGCTGTACACTATGTATCGAGTCTGGCCTGGGAACCTTGGGATCCCCCAGAATGAGCTGGAGACCAGATCTAGGATAAAGATGGACACAAAGGATGGTTAGTTATCTGATTTATTATTATCAGTATTTTCAATTATCGACAATTGTTATGGGTCTAAGGAAGCAACTTAAATCTGCCACGCCGACGACCAGTGTTAAGTGCTGTCCTGTATAATAATTTGCTTTGCACAGTGAATTTCTCCACTGTGAGATCAATAAAGCTTATCTTATCTTATCTTATCTTCAAATGACTTGTCAGAGACACACTCATGTGGACTTCCAATTTGCTGGCTAGCCCGAATGACAGTCACACAACTGTTATGGATTATCAGATAAGCAATGCTGTTGCTACGAAAGATAGTTACCAGGGAAACGAGCCCAAGGACGTTTGGCATGCATAAACACACGGACAGTTATCTTACCTGATGCCAAGCTCTCAGTCTAATGGTGACATGTACCCCGTTTACACTACCCTTTTTTAACCGTGCAGAGGCCGGTCCCAGCTGGGTAACTGAGATAGCTTTCAAGTGTAAATGGATCGCAAACTGAACTGAACCGTGCCAGACACAACCGGACAGCCCTAAATCTAGACCAGTTTGAGGTACGGGCTTTGGCCGGTTTTTCAATTGCACGGTTCTCAGATAACAAAGAGCGCATGAGCAGACCGCATCATCTCCTTTCAGTTAGCTGACTAGTTTTGCGGTTTCAGACATTCATAAAAATACTAGCTTCCTTACCATGCCACACGGTTTCCAGTGATGATTCTGCTTAGCAGTGTGATGAACCTCAATATCTGTTGTTGTTTCCTGCGTCTGTAAGCCCTGATTAGACGTTTGTTTGTCTTATCCACTTCCCAAAAGCCTTCTCCGTCAAGTAAATTCACCAAAGGTTGCCTTCTTCGCCTGACTCTCTGCAAAGAACGAAATATCACAATTATAACCAAACATAACTTCCTGAATGTTACGAGCGCCACCATTTTGATTTGCTTGAGTCTCTCCTTCAATCCTAGAGAGCAGTAGTCCCATAGATCGTCACTAGGAGGTGAGGAACCATGCTAGCGTGATGTGTAAATTGTCGTCAGAACCAAGCTCAGCATGGTTAACTGATCCAAGCTCGGTCCGAGCTCGGCATGGATCAGTTTAACAGGGGTAGTGTAAATGGGGCTATAAATCCCGGAAGACAACACGGGATAACCAATCAATCCTGAGCAGGCTTTGCTCACCCATATAAATTGAAGTGGCCTAGAGTTGGACACTCTCTGGTATCCGGAAATCTACCCGTCTTGCATTATTATGTATGAGAATCCCATACTGAACTGTAAACATCCCTCTGGCTTTTAGAATAAATATGTTAAAATATAGTATCTCTTTCAAGAGTATTTTTATTACTACAGAAGTCTACAATAGAAACACCACATATTTCAGGCAAAGAACCTGGGAGAACCGCAACTGGATGCTGTCAATTCTTAACAAAATGGTGATTCCTCCTACCTGAGTGGTTGTTTTTATTTATTTGTTTTTATTTTAGGTGAGGCACAACAGATAGATGGCATCTCAGCCAGCAGTTGCAAAGAAAATAAAGTGATATTTCCTTTTTAAATCTCTAGAGGCTATAATGTCTCGTCCTATGTGAGCAGATATTTTTGTAACTTTGAGAGCAGAGGTAATTTCAGAATTATTAATAGTTGAGAAGAATAGCACTCAGTTGTATAAGGTTTGAACCCGGGAGGGCACAGCTGACCCTCTGAAATGGTAGGTTGTGACTGATTTAAAATGTCGGTTGTTATATTCAGAGAAGCGTTTCTCCTTTTAATATAGCATAAAAGCTACCAGTTCATTACTAGAGGCATGCCAATGTCGGTTTATGTTTTAAAGCCCATCGAGTGCCTTAAGCGGTTGTAAAAGGTCAAGTTTTATGGTTTCGATGGCTCCAAAATCTCTCTTAAAGAGACTTAAAACTGGCTAAACTCCATTACATGTGAAAGTAAAAATAAAAACAATAAAAAACAAGCAAAGAGAGAAGAAACTGGCCAGTAAAGGGTGTAAAACAGAAACAAAAACATAAATAGGGTAAATTAATGATTATGTGATGTAGAGGAACTAAAAGAGCGCAGCGTTGTGGGTGAACGTGTTTTAGTGAACACTTACTCAATTCCTCAGTGGGTAAACTTGAATTCACTGTGGAAATTGATGTAAATTTGTTTAAAAGGGAGACGGGTCCAAGTGTCTGCAAGATAAAGAAATGGATCCTTACGGAGACGAAGCGTAAAACTGCATGAGTTGAATAATGACCAAGAATCGAGATCGAAATATTCGCCTCCCACCCCTTCTTGAAGTAGGCTTAAGATATTAAAAAATCCACCATGGACAACACCTTCCACCCCCTGCACCAGACTGTAGAGGAGCTGAGCAGCTCTTTTAGTGCCAGACTAAAACACCCTGTCTGTAAAAAGGAGCGCTACCGTAGGTCATTCATCCCTGCTGCAACCAGATTATACAATGCTGCACTGTAACTGTGACCATAACCGTTATTAGTAATATGCAATAACTAATGTACAATAATATGCAACTCATGTAAATTTAATCTCTGGACTATACATATAACTGTATAACAGTTACAATTACTGTAACAAGTGTTTTGCAGTAACTACGTGCAATAATGTGCTGTGTTTATTATTATTATTATTATTATTATTATTATTATTATGGTGTTATATTATTATGTTATAAAGGTCACTCATTCCTGCTGCTACCTGATCATAGCTTTATAAGTGTAACTATTAGAGTAACGACTGCAACCATGCACCATAGCTGCAACAATAACTGTAATAACTATGTGCAATAAGCTATTTAAACAAGGTGCTATAATCCGTGCATTAAGCCTGTGCAATAATCCTGTATAAACTGTTTAAACTGTGCAATAAGCCTGTGCAATAGTCCTGTATAAACTGTATAATAACATATGTGCAATAACATATTTATACATAGGAGTGTACAGAATTGTATATTGTATATAGCTGTATAACTGTATCTAACTGATTCTACTTACCTACTTTGACACCTTCTTCTGACTTTTGACTATTGAGCCGATGGGACAAGTGAATTTCTCCACTGTGAGATCAATAAAGCTTATCTTATCTTATCTTACCTTATTTGGTCAGACGAGGGCAAGATAAGAAGTGCAACAAGTAAAAAGACGAAATAAATAAAAGTCCAAGGAGTCAAAAGCAAACAGAGCAAAGTTGGGAGGAAGAATGGAATGCAGTTGTTGAGTTTCAAAGAGGAGGGGGACATTTCCATCCACTTAAATTAACCAAAGCAATCGAGAAGGAAATTGGCAGGATCAAGCTAGCAAGACTCATGAACAGTAGGAACTTATGATTCATGCAATTGCCAAATCACAGCAAGGACACATGACAAAATTGACAACATTACCTGGGGAAAGGATAAAAGCATATTTTCCATGATCATTCGCAAGATTAAGAGGAGTCATTTCAGGAGTGTCCTTGGATATGACAATGGAAGATGTCAAACAAGAAATAAAAGTAAGGATTGTGTCAGAGGAAAAAAGATTAAAGAGCAAAAGAGAAGAAATTGTTAAAAATTCAATCATGTTACAGTTTGAAAATGAGATGCCAGAATCAGTTTAACTCGGTTTTGTGAAGTTCAAAGTAACTAGTCCAACTACATGCTTCATATGTCAACGAATGGGTCACATTGCAAAAGGATGTAAGGATGAAGCTAGATGTGCAAGATGTGGAGGTCCTCATGAGTATGGGAAGTGTGATAAAGATGCTAAAATAAAATGTAACTGGAGGGGAACACTGCAGCAGATAGAGGATGCATAGTGCAGAGGGAGGCACATGAAGCTCAGAAAATCAAGATAACAGAACAACTTTCATATGCTGAAGCACTAAGGAGAGTGATAAAGGAAGGTTCAAGAGAAATGAGAATTGGAAAAACAAAAACAATCTCAAGTCAGGAAGTTAAGTATAATCAGAACAGACGAAGTTAAATCCTTAGTTTTTCAGCCGCTGGACATATTGCTTGTACTCATCAGTGTAAAGTGGATGAAAATACAATGACTGTAAAAAGGAATATTTTATTGCATTTATTTGTCATATTGTGAATGTAACGGTACAAATGAAAAAGAAAAGTGATAAGTAGTTACAGCAGCAGGAAAGTTTCTAAATATGAAGGAAATACAAGCATATATATATATATATATATATATATATATATATATATATATATATATATATATATATATATAGTGCAACTCATCAAGAGCCAATCCTTGGACTACTGGATCTTCACCCCCTGCCACACTTTACAAAAAAAATCAGTTGAACTTTCCCCTGGTCTGTGACTGTCGCTGCTTATTAGTCTCTGCCAACCATGACACCTACATAGTGATACATTCAATAAAAATTCAGGAGAGAAATATGATGTGGTGATTTTAATGCAAACAACAGTCTTTGGGGAAGCAGTCAAGAAATCATGGATGAAATGCCATTAGGGGTACAAGAACTAATATAAACAAAGTTTTGTTATCATGTATTGATCTCACTTTAGTTGCAAGTTGTATAGCAAAATCTTGTGAATGGAGAGTAAGGGGAGATTCATTATTAGAGAGTGATCATTTACCAATAAGTATTTGTCATGATTTGGCTTGGGTGAACCCAGACACAGCACGCACACACAGAGCTGGTTTTGAGAGTTGCAAACAGTGGATGATGGATGACAAGAACCAGAGTCAGTTACCAGATGGAGTTTTAGGGTGCAGGAGCTGGCTGACAAGAACGGAGCAGAGATGATTGTCAGAAGTCGGAGGAGCTGGGCTGCTTCAGAACCAGGACTGTAGACCAGAGAACACGAAGACGGAGACGAAGGAGCAGAATCCAGCGCAGCAAACAGGTACTTAACTGAACAGACGGGGAGCACGACGTGAAGGACAAGGACTGGAACTGACAGGCGAGGTGTTGGATGACTGAATACGAGCCAGCGACCTAGAGCAAACTGAAGGGAACTTATGTAGGGAGGCTGCCAGGTGGAGAGAGTTCTGACTGATTAGGGCCTAACAGGTGTGACTGATTGCTAATGCCATTATGTTAGCTCTAGAATGGTTGGTTGATGATAATGTTGGAGAAGGAAGTAAATATATAATTGCATCAGATAGTCAAGCTGCATTATTAAGTATAAAATCTGGCAAATCTTGTAGATTAGATTTATTATTAGGCATATATCAATTATTAGTTCAGCTACATAATAAGAAATGTTTTGTTTGTTTTGTTTGGTGTCCCGCTCATGTAGGTATAGAAGGAAATGAAGAAGTGGATATATTAGCTAAACAGGCCCTGAAATTTGATGTTATTAACTTAAGTATTCCGTTAAGCAAAGGTGAAGGTAAATCTATCATTCAAAATAAAATCAGTAAGGTTTGACAGGAGCAATGGGATAGTCATGACACTGGTAGAGATTTATGTAAAATTCAAAAGAATGTGGGGGGTAATAGTTGTATGAATGGAAGGAGGAAGGAAGAGGTAGTCATATCTTGACTTAGAATTGGACACACTGGACTTAATAGATGTCGTTTCAGAATAGGGAAACATGAAACAGGCACTTGTAATTACTGTAATCACATGGAAACAGTGGAACATGTGTTATTTGAATGTAATAAGTATTCAGAGGAACGTCAGCGCTTAAAGTTGGTACTAAATGGAGAGAAAATAGGATTTTCGATGATAAATCTTTTAGGAAATAAATCAAATTTTGTTAGAATTCAATTAATTAGATTTTTTAAAAACACTGTGTTATTTAATAGTATTTAGAGTGCGTATGTGTGTGTATGGATGTTAATTTGAGCATTCTAGCATACCATTGAGGTATGTATTAATATTTCCCTCTGGGATCATTGAAGACCACACTCCAATATGGTAGGTGGCGGTAAATGCACCTTGAGTTGGTTGCCATCCGCCAATAAATAACAAAAGAAGAATAAGAAGACGACTGATTGCTAAGGGAGTGGAGGGGGAGCTGAGTGACAGGAGGAGGAACTGAAAAATAACAGAGAAAAAGCCGGACCAAAACTAAACCATGACATTATTATTAAGAACAATGTATCTAGAGAAGGAGAGTTTAAAGTTGCAAGATAGTGTTTTAATAAAGTAAATTGGGAACATTTAAAAAGAAATTGTGAGAATATGAGTCAGAATGTAATAATGGAACACATTAGAAATGCTGCAGAACTAAGTATTTACCACTAAGTACTGTAAAAATTACAGCAAAAGAAAAGACGAAAGTAGTACCGTGGTGGAATAATAAATGCAGCAAAGCAGTTAAAGATCGCAATAAAGCACTTGAAACCATACAGAAAAATATGACTGTGTCAGGATCCCATGAGCTGTGGACTTAATTAGTTGATTTGCCCCACCTGTTGTTGTTTAGTTCCCAGCCGGTATTAAAGTTCCCTCTGTTTGTTTCCCCATTGTCGGGTCATTCTGTGTTTCTGTGTTGCATCCTCTGTCGCCTCTGCGTTGAAGTTGGACCTAGGTGGCAACTTCCGCCTCGTTGCCACCTAGGTCCTCACCCCCACCAAGCCATGACAGACTGGAGAAAATATAATAAAATACAAAAAGAAAAGGGCATTAACTCGAAAAGTTATTAAAGAGGCAAAAAAGAAAACTTGGAGAGATTATTGTTCTGCCATATGTTGTGCAATTACACACTGTTTTAAAGTTATTCAGTGTTTAAATACCTCTGTCTGTTAGGTATTGTCCGGTGAATATCAGCTCTAGAGCTGATATCAGGACAATAGTTGAAAGGGATGATTCGAGCACTGGCGATCTTTTAACAGCAAAGTTCATCTTAAAGAACATGGAATGGAGTTAAATTAGCTTAACTAACTCAGAACAACATTTGGTATGTGTTTCAACCCATTCACAATGCAAATCCCGAGCCAAACAAAACATTATTTGATAACATAATTTAAAGAATGATTTTCTCTGTAAGAATCTGTAAACTTTAGGAACGCTTGATTTTACTAATGCAATTATACCTCCTGGAGGCTAGGGATCGCTGTAGCGATTGGTCGCTAAAATTGGTTATTTCTAAAGTTCACTTTTTTCTAAAGTTCGGTTCACTTTGGCCATCCAAGGGAGAGCAGTACTCTAAGGGAACGTTGGTTATTTCAGCAGCGTGCATGCGGCTCAGTAGCTAGCCGAAACGTGGTCAGGGTAGGCCGGTCTGGGGACCTGTAGCGGCGACTCCAGATCGGCTTTTTGCTCTCAGCATTCATAGTGTATGGTCATTGTTCAATAAAATCAGTCGGAAAAGGAATCTAGTTAAAATTCCAGTTTTAGTAAGAAATCAAGAAATAATAGTCTCTGGTCAAAACAGGCTGATGTTTTGGGTGAAGCATTCACAGCAGTTCATAGAGGAGAACTTCTTACTAATATACATAATATTCAGAAGAAACACAAGATCTAAGTATTTAGTCATTTAGGAGAGAAGTAGTTTTAGTTCAGCAATAGATGACGATATGACAATGGAAGAACTTAAAAAAGCAGTTAAAGGGACATGGTATTCAGCACAGACATATATACGTAGACGCCTCATTGGGTGCAGGTTTGCACGTCGACGTCACCGCCATAATGTATGTGGCAGAAAGCAGTGAACGTCTATCTTCTCTGTGTATATGGTTTAAGTATTCACATAGAAAGATATAGATGGAGCTTACATATACTAGTAAAAAAAAATATATAGAGATTAAATGATCGAGATTGGCAGCCAGATTGGCTTTTGATCAATGTGCATATATAGATTTTGAAGAATTCTAAATAAATAGGTATGTTTATATAAGTATATGTCCAGATTATAGATGTATGTATACTAGAGCATGTATGTAGCGGTCCTCTGTGGGCATCGTAGCGAATGAAAACATAATCAGCCGTCTGAAGCCCAGTGGGAATGTGCGACTGAGGGAGGCCGTGACGGGAAGTAGGGACAGGTGCGAAAAGCCTCGCATTGTCCAATAGAGTTGACTGCTGGAGAGTAGCAGACCAAGGAACCGTGGTGTTAGGGACAAAATCCCCTGGGACCCGCAGCGGCTGTCCATAAACAAGTTCGGCGGATGAGGACTGTAAGTCCTCCTTTGGTGCGGTCCTGATGCCCAGCATCACCCACGGGAGTTTGTCGACCCAGTTGCTGTCCTGGAGGCTGGCACGCAGGGCAGCCTTCATTGACCTATGAAAACGTTCACAGAGTCCGTTAGCCTGTGGGTGATACACAGTCGTGCGGTGGAGTTCCACCCCGAGGCTCTGTGTGACAGCATTCCACAGCTCAGACGTGAACTGCACGCCTCGGTCAGAGGATATATCCGAAGGGGTGCCGAAACGAGCAACCCAGGATCCGATAAAGGCCCATGTCATCTCAACAGTTGCCGCCGACGTCAGTGGCACAGCCTCAGGCCAGCGGATGGTCCTGTCAACCATGGTCAACAGGTATGTGAAACCGTGAGAAGATGGCAGAGGGCCGACCAGATCTACATTCACATGGTCAAAACGTCTCTCTGAGACAATTTCTCACGTTGAGCACACGAAATGCGTGTGTTGTTTATTTTGATACGAAAAACACTGAGCCTCTAAAATAGCGCTGCCCAGCAACAACACAAACATGGGGCTACACGTCATCACACCTTCCTAACATTTAAAGGGACTAACTACAGACAGAACAAAGTGCTGTGTTTAATTTAAATGGTATGTAGAACCACACTTAATAACGAAGGTGAATTATGCCGGTCGCATATATATATATATATATATATATATATATATATATATATATATATATATATATATATATATATATATATGAGAGACAGAGAAAGAGAGACAGAGAAAGACAGAGAGAGAAATATACATGGGCATGTGTTATGAATATAAAATCAATTGGTTAAATCCAAACATTGTGGTCTTCATTATTTCATAACACTGTGTGAACCTTTTAAGATCAGGTATAGACACAGATTAGCAACAGACTTTTTGGGGGAGTATTAAAAAGATAAAATTACTAATATGAGAAAAAAGTAAAAGGAGAATTTTTTTATTTTTTTATTTATTTAATCAGGACAGTGCACATTAATGAACAATCATATACTCTTGTACAGATTGTAAATTAGCCAGATTATAGCATATATGCTAATTTACATCTGTCGTCCTGAGGCAACATCTGTCGTCCTGAGGCAATAAATAAGAATAAAGTAAAAGAAAAGACAAAAGTGGCAATATTATGAGAAAAACGTCATATTATGACAATTAAAGGGGAACATTTCCAAAATAGTCACAGTTTGCAGAACTATCTTAGCCCTGGAGTAATAGGGCCAGGTTAGATTCTTGTAATTATTTTTATTCCTTACGAGAATAAAGTCAGGAGAATGAAGCCAAAGGAATATGAATATAAACTCGTAATATTACAAAAATAAAAAATATTACGAATATTAAGTATATTCTGAGATTAAACTCCCTCTGATACTGTTTAAGTGACTGAGTCTAACTGCAGATTTGCCACATTCAACATGGCGGGCGGTCTGACGCATCCGCAACATAGGCAGAACCCGCCCAACGAGGCGTCTACGTATATAATGTGTACGGTATTCAGCTCCACGGGAGGATAATGTGCTACGCTATGTTCAGACAACTTTTTACAATTTACTTTTAACAATTTAGTGTTAAAATTATTTAATAAAATTTGGACAGAAGGACTTATTCCTAGAAGTTGGAAAAAAAGATAAGATAAGATAGGCTTTATTTATCTCACATTGGAGAAATTCACGTCACATCGGCTCAGTAATCAGAAGAACGTGCCAAAAGTAGGACAAGGTTCATCAGGTATATACAGTGTGTCCTTGTTTATACAGTGGATCAAAAAGAAGTAGATAAGAAAATAAGAATAAAAATACAAAATAGAAATAAGGCAGAGGATGTCTTATGTACATTCACGGTGACTTATTGTGTGTTGACATATATTCAGGTGTAATAGCAGCAGAAGTCACTTCTTTCAGGATTATTGCACAGTATATTAAATAGAATTGCACATTAGTTATTGCACGTTGGTTATTACAGTTACAGTTACAGTTGTGGTTACAGTTATAATTACAGTTATGGTTACAGTTATAGTGCAGCATTGTATAATCTGATGGCAGCAGGAATGAATGACCTGCGGTAGCACTCCTTTTTACAGACAGGATGTCTAAGTCTGTCACTAAAGGAGCTGCTCAGCTCATCTACATTCTGGTGCGGGGGTGGAAGGTGTTGTCCATGATGGATGTGAGCTTGGACAACACCCTCCTCTCCGCTACTTCCTTCACAGAGTCCAGAGTGCAGCCCAGTACAGAAATGGCCTTCCTCACTATCTTATTTAGCCTCTTTCTTTCCCACTCTGCGCTGCCAGTGGCCCAGCAGACGACAGCGTAGAGGAGGGCTGAGGCCATGCCATGTTGTAAAAGGTAGGAGAAAAGGCTGCTCTGAGAAAGACGATTAAAACTAGCGTTAAAACAAGGTAAAAACAGTAGAACACAAAGAAAGTTTGCTCTTAAACTGATGTAGAACACCCATGGAAAATATGGTTAAGAAAGGAAAGAATACAGAAATGACAGGCGCAAAAGAAGAGAGTACCGGAGCGGGGAAAGCACAGAGCCAAGAAGCGGAACATTCCAACCCCCTGAATGAGGACCGTGATACGGCCATACTTCTCGAGCTACGGGGTGCTGTGAAAAGAACATGCGGAAGTGGTGTCAGACAACAAGAAAGCACTGGCTAGACTTGAAACGAGCATTGGGGAGCTTATGGTCAGGACAACGTCTCTGGAGCAGAAGGTAGCCCATGCGGAGGAAAGATTGGGAACTAATGAAGACAAGATGACGCAAATGTAGCGGGCGGCGTCATTTCTGCTCCGGGAAACTACCAAACTTTCAGAGAAATGCAATGACTTGGAATTGAGGATGAGGCGCAACAATATAAGAATCCATGGCATTCCTGAGGGTGCAGAAAAAAATGACACCATTAGCTTTATTACACAATTTATTAAATCCCAGATTCAAGTCCCAGACGGGATGGATTTGTGTATTGAAAGAGAACACCGCTCACTGGTGAATAAACCAAAGGACAGCACGGTCCCCCCGAGAGCGATCATCGTACGCTTCGTGGATTATAAGATGAACGAACAAGTGATAAAACAGGCCTGGAAACAGAAGATCTGCTATGAAGGACAGACTGTTTATTTCAACCAAGACTACACAATGGAGGTCCAAAAGAAAAGAAAGCAGGTGAGGGAAGTCATAAAACAACTGAAGGAGAGGAATGTGAAGGTGCAGTCCCCCTATCCAGCCCAACTCAAAGTGCTTCTGGACACGGGAACAAAGATATTCAGCACAGTGGAAGAAGCGGCGCCTATGCTGAAAGAGATGGGCATCAAGGTGAAGGAGGACAGACTAGAGAGAATTCAACATGTGATGCCGCAGACGGCAAAGGGGACCAGACACAGGGGTAAGCAGAGGCAGACTGAAATCACAGAGGCAGACCTGAGGGCACTCCTGGAGTGATGACGCCATCTACAGCGGCATCCTGACAACGGGTAACATATGTATGGTTACATACAGTACATGCATGTCTCTGCAGAGAGATTAATTGTCACGAACTGCAAAAAAAAAAAAAAAAAAAAACGAAAAAAAAAACGCTAGTTGTAAAATAAATTACTAAATTAAAAGATAAACGTGTTCGCTAGACAGTGGTATTGAGGAATTTGAGTCTTTAGGGCTTTAGACAACTACTAGGAAGTTGTCAATGTATATAGTGCTTGTTCATCAGAGAAGGTCACAGCACTCTGTTGGGACTCTTGGAAAATTTTTGTTCATGTTCCAGTCATTGTTCTTAGGTTACTGTTCCAATAAGTGTGTGTATATATTGTTTTCGATTCTCCCTTTCAGTTAAGGTTATGTTACATGTAAGATACTCTTCTTTTCAAAGAGGTGTCAGGTACAGCACAACTTCAGAAAAGGTAGTAATATGAGTGAGCTAAATGTAGTATCCTACAATGTTTATGGTCTGAACCACCCTGTTAAACGAACGAAGATTTTGACTCAACTAAAAAATCTACAATGCTCAATAGCTTTATTACAGGAGACACACCTAACAGAGAATGAACACAAAAAACTGAAAGGGGAGTGGGTAAGTCAGGCATTTTATGCCTCATTTGGAAAAAGGAGGGGGGTAGCAATCTTGATCAAAAAAGGGATATTGTTTGAAGTTGAAAAAGAGGTTAAAGATAAAGAAGGAAGATATGTAATGATTATAGGAAGTATAGGAGATGTGACAATTTCAGTAATAAATGTATATTTCCCAAATGAGGAGAAAGACGCTTTCTTGAACCAAATAGTCAAAATAATAACTGATGAGGCAAAAGGGTTGATACTGATGGGGGGAGACTTTAATACGGTTCAAAATAATATATTAGATAGATACCCCTCTGACTATGGACCACAGACAACAAAATCTAGAAGGTTGAATAATATTACTAAAGAGCTTGGCCTCATTGATGCTTGGAGAAATACTAAACCCAAGAAAAAAGACTACACATTCTATTCAAACCCACACAAAAGCTATTCTCGAATTGACTATCTATACATATCTCAGCAACATATACATAAGGTATTAAAATGTAACATAGAAAATATAACTATAAGTGACCATGCACCTGTTATGTTGACTTTAAGTATAAGGAAGGAACCTTGTTTTAGATATTGGAGAATGAATGTATCAATCACATCAAACAGAAAAATTGTTAAAGTAATCAAGGAGTCATTGAAGGAATACTTTGAAATAAATGATAATGGGGAAGTTTCACCAACAATATTATGTGAGGGAGGAAAAGCAGTAATAAGAGGGAAAATAATAGAAATATTATTCAATTCAGTTTCAATTCAATTTTATTTATATAGCGCCAATTTAGCCCTGCGACAGACTGGCGACCTGTCCAGGGTGTACCCCGCCTCTCGCCCGGTGAACGCTGGAGATAGGCACCAGCACCCCCGGGACCCCATGAGGGATTAAGCGGATCAGAAAATGGATGGATGGATGGATGGATAGCGCCAATTCATGAAACATGCCATCTTGAGGCAATTTACAAAGTCAAAATCAATCATATTATACAGATTGGTCAAAAATGTCCTATTTAAGGGAACCAGTTGATTGCTCAAAGTCCCGACAAGCAGCATTCACTCCTGGAGAAGTGTAGAGCTACAGGGAGAGTCGTCTGCATTGTCCATGGCTTTGCAGCAATCCCTCATACTGAGCAAGCATGAAGCGACAGTGGAAAGAAAAAACACCCATTAGCGGGAAGGAAAGAACTCCAGCAGAACCGGGCTCAGTATGAACGGTCATCTGCCTCGACCGACTGGGGGTTACAGAAGACAGAACAGAGACACAACAAGACAGACAAAAAAAACACAGAAGCACACATTGATCCAGTGATCTATTCTACATTAGATGGTAATAGCGGGTGATCTGTCCTCTCTGCATGATGTCACAGTTAACAGAACGTCAGACCAGGTGTACCTACTATGAAGAAAAAGAGAGAGCAAAAAGTTAAACGCTGAAACGACAACAGTCATTTCAATGTAATCAATGCAAAACTGGAGAACAGTAGACTGGAGAACAGTAGAAATCAGTAGAGTGAGAAAAATAGGCCCTGATGTCTATAGCAGCATAACTATAGAGGTAGCTCAGGGTAACATGAGCCACTCTAACTATAAGCTTTGTCAAAAAGGAAAGTTTTAAGATTAGTCTTAAAAGTAGAAAGGGTGTCAGCCTCATGGACCAAAACTGGGAGTTGGTTCTACAGGAGAGGAGCCTGATAGCTAAAGGATCTGCCTCCCTTTCTACTTTTAGAGACTCTAGGAACATCCAGCAGACCTGCAGTCTGAAAGCGAAGTGCTCTGTTAGGAACATACAGGGTAATCAGAGCTCTGATATATGATGGAGCTTGATTATTAAGGGCTTTATACGTTAGAAGAAGAATTTTAAATTCTATTCTTGATTTAACAGGAAGCCAATGAACGGAAGTAAATATGAGAAATATGATCCCTCTTGTTGATTTTCATCAGACCTCTTGCTGCAGCATTTTGGATCAGCTGAAGACTTTGAACTGCATTTTGTGGACTTCCTGATAGTAAAGAATTACAATAGTCCAGTCTTGAAGTAACAAATGCATGGACTAGTTTTTCAGCATCACCCCTGGACAGAATGTTTCTAATTTTGGCAATATTCCTGAGGTGAAAAAAGGAAACTCTGGAAACCTGTTTAATATAGGATTTAAATGACATGTCTTGGTCGAAAACAACAAAAAGATTTTTTACTTTATTACCAGAGGCCAAGTTAATGCCATTCAGATTAAGTGATTGATTAAGAACTTTATTTTTTGAAGACTCTGGCCCAAAGATTACAACTTCTGTCTTGTCAGAATTTAAATGCAGGAAATTTAAAGTCATCCAGCTTTTGATGTCATCAAGACATGACTGCAGTCGAAGTAACTGATTGGATTCATCAGGATTTATGGATAAATATAGCTGAGTGTCATCAGCATAACAGATGAAATTAATCCCATGCTGCATATATATAGTAAATAGAATTGGTCCAAGGACTGAACCCTGTGGTACTCCACAAGTGACCCTAGAGTTTGAGGAAGATTTATTATTAACATGAACAAACTGGAATCTGTCCGACAGATAAGATTTAAACCAGCCTAATGCTTTTCCCTTATTCCCTACAGTATGCCCAAGTCTTTGTAGGAGAATATTGTGATCAACTGTATCAAATGCAGCACTGAGATCTAACAGGACAAGTATAGACACAAGTCCATTATCTGAGGCCATGAGAATGTCATTAGTGACCTTCACCAGAGCTGTTTCATTGCTATGATGAGCTCTAAAGCATGACTGAAACTCCTCAAGTAGGTCATTACTTTGTAAATGTTCACATAAGTAAGTAAGTAAAATTTATTTATATAGCACTTTTCTCAGATAAAAATCACAAAGTGCTTCACAGTAAAATACAAATACAAAAAACAGTATACAGCAATACTAAACAGCATTTTAAAACAAAATGGAAAAAAACATACAAACGAAACCATAAAACCCACACGTCTAATTAAAAGCCTGCTTGAATAGCAGCGTCTTTAGTTGCTTTTTAAAAGAAGCAACAGAATTCATGCAGCGTAAAGAGAGAGGCAAAACATTCCACAGCCTTGGAGCCACTGCCTGGAATGAGCGATCCCCTCTAGTTTTAAAATAAGTGCGTGGGACCACTAACAATAATTGGCCCAGTGACCTCAGACTATGGGTCGGAGTATGGAGCTGTATCAGCTCAGAAATGTAGGGAGGAGCTAGACCATGCAGGGCTTTAAAAGTAAGGACAATAATTTTGAACTGGATTCTATACTGGACCGGTAACCAGTGCAAAGCTGCTAATACTGGGGTAATGTGATCTCTTTTGTTTATGTGTGTTAAAAGCCTTGCAGCAGAGTTCTGGACAACCTGAAGACGGTTTAGCTCCTTCTTGCTCAAGCATGTAAAAAGACTGTTGCAATAGTCCAACCGTGAGGAGATAAAAGCATGAATAATCATTTCCAACTCACCCTTTGAAACCAATGGTCTTAATTTGGAGATATTTCTTAGTTGGAAATAACAGTTTCTAACTAGTTGTTTGGAATGGTTCTCCAAGGACATTGCTGTATCGAACACAACACCTAAGCTCCTGAGGCTCGGCTGAACAGAAGAGCCTAAGTCGGCAATATATTGCTTTATGTGAGGGATTTTACATTCAGGTGCGATAATTAGTGTTTCTGTTTTCTCTGAATTTAGAAGCAAGAAGTTGTCACTTAACCACTGTTTAATACTAGCCAGACAGTTAGTTAAGGAAGACAATTTATGAAATTCAGTGTCCTTAAATGAGCAATAAAGTTGAATATCATCAGCATACAGATGGTAAGATATGTCACTGAATTTACTGATTATCTGACCTAGTGGAAGTATGTATAAAAGGAACAAGATGGGTCCCAAAACAGAACCCTGAGGTACCCCACACGACAACTGCGTTGTTTCCGACATGATTTGGTTTACGTAAACACTAAAACTTCTACCAGAAAGGTAAGATGAAAACCATTTTAAAACTGAACCTGACATCCCAACCGAATCATGGAGTCTATTTATCATTATTGTATGGTCAACAGTGTCAAAAGCTAATGAAAGGTCCAGGAGAACCAGAACTGTATATTTCTTAGAGTCAGCTGACATCAGAATGTCACTCGAGACTTTCAGCAATGCAGTTTCTGTGGAATGTTTTTTACGGAAACCGGACTGATAGTTGTCAAACAGCCCATGGTTCTCTAGGAAAGTAGTGAGTTGTTCAGCTACAACCTTTTCTAAAATTTTTGAAATAAATGGAAGTTTGGATATTGGCCTGAAGCTCCTAGGTTGTAATGGGTCCAAACTGGGCTTTTTCAGTACAGGTTTAACAACAGCATGTTTAAAAAAGGTAGGAACGACACCAGTTAAAAGTGAGGTATTTAGCATATCCACAATACAGGGGCCAATAGAATCAAATACTTGCATAAATAGCACAGTTGGGAGGACATCCATAGGACAGGATGAAGGTTTTAGTTTATGTAGAAGAGAGGTAATGTCCTGTAAAGTCACCGGTTTAAAGTGTGACCAAGAATGAACTGAAGACAAATCACATGCAGAGTTCTGAGTAAGTGAAGGAGAGATGTTTGCCCTAACATCTCTGGTCTTACTTACAAAGAAGTGAAGGAATTTGTTACAGTCTGATTTTGAGGAAACTAATGGTTCGGGGGCAGGAGGAGAGACTATTGCATTTATAGTCTCAAACAAGATTTTAAGGTTTTGCTTCTTAGAGGATATAAGCTGAGAAAAGAAATGAGTTCTCGCATTTCTTAGCATCTCATTTAGGGTAGCTATTTGTTCCCTCAGCTGCAGCCTATGAACCTCAAGTTTAGAGGACTTCCACAAACGTTCAACTTTTCTACAGTTTCTCCTAAAACACTGTACAGTTTCATCAACCCAAGGACATGGTTTTTTACGGGAAACAATGTTTGATTTCACTGGTGCCACTTTATCTAGCTGGTTGCTAATCAGCCATAGTTGATTAGCAACTACTTTCTCAAGAATTGTAGATAAGAAAAGAAGATTAGATATAGGTCTGTAATTTACTAACTCATCTTGATCAAGAGATGGTTTCTTAAGTAAAGGTTTAATAACAGCTACTTTAAAAGCCTGTGGTACATATCCATTTACCAAGGATAGATTAATCATGTCTAAAATAGGACCACTGATCAGAGGTAATACCTCCTTAAACAACTTGGTTGGTATTGGGTCTAACATACAGGTAGAAGGTTTAGATGAAGCTAAAATTTTAGATAGCTCAGAAAGCTCTACTGCTTTTAAACAGTTCAGACACTGCGCAGGTTCTAAGGATTCCTCCAATGCTGCCTCACTTACTGAGGACGAGGTAATCATGTTTGGGAGGATGCCAATTATTTTATTTTTAATGGAATCAATTTTATTTATGAAGAATCCCATAAAATCATTACTGCTAAGAGCTAAGGGAATGGATGGATCGACAGAGCTGTGGCTCTGGGTAAGTTTGGCAACTGTACTGAAGAGAAATCTAGGATTATTCTTATTCTCCTCAATTAATGATGAAAAATATGCTGCTCTAACTCTGCGAAGGGTCTTGTTATACAACAATAGACTGTCCCTCCAGTTTAGGTAGGATTCCTCTTGGTGTGTAGAGCGCCATTTTCTCTCCAATTTCCTAACATTGTGCTTCAAGGAACGCAGCTCTGAATTAAACCAAGGAGCCAGCTTCCTGTGAATAATCACCTTCTTTTTCAAGAGAGCTACATTGTCTAATGCAGAACGCAATGATGAAGTCATACCGTTTACAAAGACATCTATTTGTGAATTGGAAGAAACAACATTGCTGCCATCTACAGGGCATTTCTGCAATACGGAGGATATTAAAAAGGGGACAGACTCTTTAAGTTTTGATACAGCATTATCCGATAAAGATCTACTATAATGGAACACTCTTTTGGGGGTGGAGAACTCAGTTAGATTAAACTCAAATGTTATTAAAAAATGATCAGATAGGACAGGGATGTGAGGAAATACTGTTAATTCTTCACAATCAATGACATATGTCAGCACAAGGTCTAAAGTATGGAGCCAAGAGTGTATCGGTTTATGCACATTTTGAGCAAAACCAATTGAATCTAGGATAGTTTTAAAGGCTACACTAAGGTTATCACATTCTGTAATATGGATATGGATGTTAAAATTACCCACTATAATAACCTTATCAGTATTTAACACCAAATCAGATAAGAAATCTGACAACTCATCCAAAAATTGAGTGTAAGGGCCTGGTGGACGATACAAAACAACAAACAGAAGAGGTTTTATTACTTTGCAGTTTGAATGAGGGAAACTGAGGGTTAAATGTTGAAAAGAACTGTAGTTATTAATTGGCCTGGGACTAATTAATAAATCAGACTGAAAGATGGTTGCCACTCCTCCTCCTCTTCCCACAGATCTTAGAATGTGGAAATTTGAATAATTGGAGGGAATTGACTCATTTATACTAACGTAGTCCTCTTGTAGCCAGGTTTCTGTGAGACAAAATAAATCAATCTGTTTATCAGAAATCAATTCGTTAACTAACAAAAGCTTTGGAGGGAGAGACCTTATACTTAATAGACCACATTTAATTGTTTTATTTTTAGGTTCAAGGTGAACCGTATTGATTTTTATTAGGTTTTTATGATTTGTTCCTTTTAGATAATGTCAGGGTTCTCTGTGTTGTTCTGCTCTAATTCTACTCCTCAGGTGTGCCTAGTTGGCTGAGGGGGCGTGGCCCACACCTGCAGCTCGTTGCAGGCGGCTTCCTCTGGCTTCTTAAGCAGAGCGCTGACAGATGGAAGACGCCAGAGCCTTAACCAGTCGTGGTACGACGTGGCCTGTGACCCAACTCCTGAAAACCTGCTCGTGAGTTTTTCGTCTTTGAACTTTGACTAATTTTGGATCTCCCTGTTTTTGTCACAGTTTTTGGTGCTTGGATGCACTCACCTGTCTTGACGTCTTGTCCGAAGAAACGGAGCTACAGAATCCTCCTGCTCAGATTTTGCTCTGGCGCTCCCCTCATACCCCCTGGATGTTACCCAGCGGGGCCCGAGATTCCCCCTTCCGGATTCTGCTGGCTCTTCTCTCACTCTGGTCAATCCATCTGTCACCCACTGCCGAGGAGGCTCGCTCTGGATCCCTCACCAGTAACATCTGCCGCCCTCTGCCACTAGCCGCCTAACAACAACAGAGTAGGATCACAGAGTTCCCTCGGCGCTACTTCTCCCCGGTTAGGTCCGCCCAGCTTTATGGTAAGCAGCGCAGCTTCTAGTAGTTCTCCTGGTTCACCTTTCAGAGTCACTTACTCTTCTTCTCTTTGCAGTCTCTCCAGCCGTGACGTTCTGACCCTGCCGAAGTTGCCTGTAGTCCCGTCCGTTATACCGGCCTGTTTCCTAAATAAACATCTTAAAACTGTGCCTTGCTTCCCGATCGTATCTGCATGTAGACTCGTCATCTGAAAACCATGACAGATAAGTTTTTGATCTGTTAAGTTTTGGCCGTGGGAAAGACACCGTCTCAATAGGATAATGGATGGGTAACAGTACAGAAGCTGCAGAGAGGTGTGTTAAACTACGGCTCTACTTCCTGGTCTGGACCCTGGGTTGTCAGCATTTAGGAGAACTAATAAATCCGGCCAGATTTCTACAAAGAAGAGCAGCACCATCCAAAGTAGGATGGATCCCGTCTCTCCGGATCAGACCAGGTTTTCCCCATAATGGGTCAAATGTTTGCCGGCACCGAATGACACCGCTGTCACCACTGCAGTCCTGCTGCTAAATCGCGTTTTCAGCCGTTGTGGCCTTCCCCTGTCCATCGACTCGGACAGAGGAACGCATTTCACGTCAAACATCATGACCACGCTTTTTGACATGTTGGGCGTGAAAGTTAAATTCCGCATCCCCTACTACCCACGGTCATCGGGACAGGTGGAGCAAATGAACTGCACCATGGTCAGCATGTTAAACGAACATGCCAGCAGCCATGGCAGGGACCGAGACATAAAGCTTCGCCTGGTCCTAATGCTAATCCGCTCTACCTCACCATGCTCCACAGGGGTGACACTTCCAGATGATGACAGGGAGACAAATGACACTTCCTCTGAACCTCATCTACCAGCCCGAAGATGTCAGTTTGATAACCGTCTACACGGCACACCAGTGCGTCGCTGATTTAAAAGACCATCTCCGAACGACTTTCACGTGGCCTCGAAAGAACCTAGAAGCCAGCGTGCAAAGTCCAGAGTACACATGGGTTCATGCGAACCAAACTAAACCGTTCACCAAACTCTCCTCAAAGGGAACGGAGCCTAACTCCGCCCCCGCCGAAGAGAACAATGCATAGCATTAAATAGGACAAGTGCATGTTCAATCAGGACATTTTATACATGCACTAATAAAACAAATGTCCATACATAATTTCACACTCGGCAATAACACCATGCATTGCTTTGGAAACGCTCACAGAAGTGGTAAAGAATGACATGATGTATACTTAGGTGGTTAGAAACTTAACGCAGGGCCTCACTCGAGAGGTTAGTTCATCCGTAAATAGCCTTGCTGAAGGACGGATCCCTCCGTACTTGGTGCCAGTAGATTTGGTTGAAAAGGTTCTCAAATCTGCCTCTAGTGAAACACTGCAACCACCACAAACACACCTGGCTTACAGCCTAGGTAGTGCAATTCCAATATTTGTAAATCCTGACAACTTGGAGATAGGATTTATGCTAAACCTTCCCATCATTGAAAGAGCTAACGTGTATAGGCTTAAATCAGTATTGAATGTCGGTTTTGGCAAGGTGAGACCCACGTACACCTACAAACCCCCTCAATGTTGGCCTATCATGATACTGACCCCAAACTTTATTTAGTCCCTAATTTGGATATGTGTACCAAAACCAAAGACATCCACTGGGTATGTACAAGCAATCCATTTACAGAGACGTTACCAATTACCTGTGTGGTCTAAGGAATGAATCCCCTGAACAAAACTGTCAGGCTAGAATGACCCTTAAAGATGCAGGTGTGGAAACCAAAATTGAGCGGGCAGGTAACCACTGGCTCGTTAGCACCCCAGAGGCAGAAGCCCTGTTATCTTACGAGCAGCACGACACAGTTACTAGACTAAAACTGCCCAACCAAACCATTTTCTTTTCCCCACCTCAAGGTGCTGTAGTCCACATCGGAAACATGGTTCTGCATCACCTTGACGTTGACAAATATGACTCAGAGATTGAAATAATAGATGTCTTTAAGGGATACAATTTCAGCATTGATGTCGGCATTGAAAGACAGCTTTTACTTGCAGGCAGGTACTCTGATGGAGTTTCACTCTGATGGAGTCTCACTCCATCAGAGTTGAGTTCGGTCCCTCTGCTTTGCTTCCCAGAGCTACAGAGTTGACCGACACTGACATTATGACCATTATTGTGGTTCTCCTTGTATTTGGATGGGCCATCACTACTGCGATGGCGTATGCAACATACAAGCAGATCAAACAGTTGCAAACCAGGATTGACACCCTAACCTCCGTCGCCCCCAGGTTCGTAACATCAGCTCCTCAAAGGCCACAAGCTGATTAGACTATGAACCGCTGTCTCTCTCCCCTTTCCCTTTTCTCTCTCTCCTTTCCTTGGTTCAAGGTTCAAACCTGATGACCAATGAATGTATCGACAATGGTGATTGTGAAGTTTGCATTTCTTTTTTTATTACCTTATTGTTTGCCTTATTAGCCAATAGAAATTACTAGCTATAGCTTAGTCCTGCCCAGGCTAGGTCACTGACCCAGGCACAATAAATGCTTTGTTTTTTCCTTCCTCTTGGATGATGAACTGAACTGCATGAATCCCGAAGGACTACTAGAAAGACTATTAGGTTGTTCCACTCATGCACAACAGATTTTCGTCACGCCAGAATGGACTTGGTTGTAGCTTTAAAGACTGTGACCAGCATCCCACTCTTCAAAGCTCAAGGGGGGTATGTAATGCCAACTCAGACGTGACAGAACTGCAGTAATTCAGGACATGACGGACTGCGTTTCCCATCATGCAATGTGATCAAAATGGCCAACAACTCCCATCATGCAATGCAACCCAAAATGGCCACCGACCATAGCAACGAGATAACATTACTATGGAAAGGGATAAAACTTGATCACACACGACAATCTGCCTTCTTCCCTGGCACGACTCCAACCTGAGAAGACACACAGCTGTGCTACTCCAAACTACCCCCCACGCCACATGCTCGAGTTTCTCGCTGGACCGAGACTTTTCGAAGCAACTTTATTCCCTGCGTCAGCAAGGGAAATCAATTCCCTCTGATCAAAAGACTGAGAGCCACTTTATCTCCCAGTGATCTAAAGAGGACCTCGCTTTGTCTGGCCAACAAAGCGACTGTGAGCCCGGAGGAAGAGACGAAGGAGCTTCTTCATCCCGTCCCTGCTACTGCTCGCTTCTACCTACAACCTGCGACCGCCAAGAGCTCCAGGACACTCGGGACTCCGGAGCTGGGATTTCACTCCTGAACCACCTCAAAGTAACGGGGTTCTCCCCCTTTATTTCCTTTTTCACCTTATGGTGATAAAGCTGTGCCTGGGCAGGCGTTAGGGACTTTAAGTTAATGCTTTTTACTCCAAGATGGAGTTGGGTTTATTTTGCTGAATATTTTCCTTGTATGTGCATGCATTTGTGAAAGCGACTGGCTGTGTTTGGTTTTGGGGTTTGTAAAGACCCCGCTTCGGGTCCTGCTGTAACTCTTTTCCGAATTCTTACATCTTTTTCCTCTCTCTCATCATTTCCATCTTTGCCTCCCGCTTATCAGCAGTTCAATCTTTTGTTAGAGATCAGTTCACGGTTTGTTTAACTGTTTAAACCGGCGCTCCCCCTCTGGCCAATTGTTTTGTGTTCAATTCAATTCACAGTTGCCTGGTTATTCAGAATCCAGAGCTACACTCCTTTTGGAGTTAACATCTGATATTAATACAGAGACACTATCATTGGATGGTGATAAGGAATACGGATTTAAACTCTAATTGCAGTTATATAATGGGGTTCTCACAGTCTGCCGGATAAACCTTGTCGGTTAAAATCCGACCAGATCATTTATTCCAGCATAAATGAGTTCATAACAGCTAGTTAATTAATGCATTAGTAGTATAAATCCTTACAAGCTTCTAGCTAACATCACCACCATTTAAACTATATTTTGCTATATCGGAATTCTGAGTTGAATGACTTATTACTTAAATTATAATACAGACGGGTTTCTCGATGTAGGTGAAATTTCTAGAATGATCTGCGTAAAGATGTTAAGATGCAAAATGTGAGATGTGACAAAAGTGGACATATTTATATGTAGATACAAAACAGTGACTGAAAATAAAAAGTAAAAAAAAATAAAGATAGGAAAATAAGAGTGAAAATTTAACAGGACTATTCAAGAGATTTTAAAATACAAAATGGTACACTACAAGGAAGTGTAATCAGTCCAGTACTATTTATATTATGATAAACAACTTTTTTTTAATTAGATGGATGCATTAATCGGCATCATATGCAGATGATGGGGCAATATGGATGAGGGGAAGAAATTGGGCATATGTATTAGGAAGTATTAAAAAAGCAATTAGTCAAATTGAGAAATTGTCTTATGAATGGGGTTTTAAACTTTCAGTAAGCAAATCATGCTACATGGTAATAACTAGTAGGAGAAAGATTAATATTGATAAATTAACACTGTATGGTCAGCAGTTGGAAATAGTGTATGAAATCAAGTATTTAGGAGTGCGAATAGATAGGTGTTATATGTGGAAAACTCACATAAAACATCTAAAAACAAAATGCAAAAAAGTAATAAATTAAATGAAAGCAGTGGCAGGAAGTGACTGGGGTGCAGATAAGTGATCATTATTAAACCTCTACAGGGCTCTAATGAGATCAGCTATAGAATATGGTTGTATAGTGTATATTAGTAATGTTTAATTTTGTTATGTTGAATTAGCAGTAGCAGTAGCTAATTCAACATAACAAAAAATAGACAGATTACACAATAGAGCATTAAGGGTACGTTCAGGAGCAATAAAGACCACTCCTATAAATTCATTATTGATAGAAAATGGCCGCCCGGTGGGTAGCACTTTTGACTTGCAGCAAGAAGGTTCTGGGTTCAAATCTAACCTTGGGCCTTTCTGCATGGAGTTTGCATGTTCTCCCTGTGCATGCGTGGGTTCTCTCGAGGAACTCCGGCCTCCTCCCGCAGTCCAAAAACATGACTGTTAGGTTAATTGGCATCTTAAAATTGTCCTTAGGTGTAAGTGTGTGTGTGTGAATGGTTGTTTGTCCTGTCTGTCTATGTGTTGCCCTGCAACAGACTGGCGACCTGTCCAGGGTGTACCTCGCCTCTCGCCCAGTGAATGCTGGAGATAGGCACCAGCAGATTTAAATCTGTTAAAAACAGAGCCGCATCCAGCTTATTTACACATCTTAAAATGCAGCTGGCCACGTCCCTCCACACTAAGTCAGGGGACATTGCCAGGTATTTCTGAACAAAGCATAATCTAAAAGCTGCTGTTTTCCCGGCCAGGCCCTGGCCCCTCTTTTCTCTGGGTAAAAACAACACACGCACCCAATGAAAACCGTTCCAAAAAAGGTTGACCATTTTTGCTTGTATGTTGGCCAACAAACCAGACGGTGGGTCTAAGCAGGAAAGTTTGTGCCACAGCTGTGATGCAACAAGGTTATTTAAAACCAAAACTCTTCCCCTGTACGACATGTGGGAGTGTAGCCATCTCCACTTTTCCAGTTTACTTCCTATTTTCTGTTCCATGTTTTCCCAGTTCTTTTTCTCAATGTTTTGATGCCTAAAAACAGACCGAGATATTTAAAACCATATTTTTTCCATAAAAGTCCTTGAGGGAGAACCGGGAGCCCTTCACGCCACTCGCCCACTGCCAGGGCTTCGCTTTACCCCCGGTTCACCCTCGCAGAAGATAAAAAAGAGAAATTATTTGTTATCTTGGTCAGTACGTCGACATATTGCTGGTTTCTTGTAAAAACAACGACGTCATCAGCATAGGCAGATAAAACCACTCTACTATTAAAACCAGGTAAAACCAAACCATGAACACTAGAACGTATCTTTTGAAGCAGGGGTTCCAGGGAGAGCGCGAAGAGCATCCCGGACAGAGCGCAGCCTTGGTGAATGCCTCTACGCACCCTAAAAGGAGCACACAGACCACCGTTGATCTTTAGCATACTCTCAATGCCACTGTACATCACCTGGATCTTGGTGATCAGACCGCTGCCGAACCCAAACCTCTCCATAGTTTTCCACAGGAAGCCGTGTTTGACGCGATCAACCGCCTTTTCTTGACCTAATGCGATCAAGCCCGTTCTTAGACCCAATGAACCGGAGACCTCTAGAACATTCCGAATTAGGTAGATGTTATCTACCATGGACCTGCCGGGGATGCAGTAGGTCTGGTCCCGGTGGATGACCTGCTCCATAGCTTCTCTCAGCCGAGTAGCCAAGGCTTTGGAGAGGATCTTGTAGTCGGTGCAGAGGAGAGACACAGGGTGCCAGTTCTTAATGTCCTGCAGATTCCCTTTCTTGGGCAGGAGGGCGATGACTGCCCTACGGCACGAAAGCGGGAGTGGACTAGTGGACACACTCTCATTATAGACCTCCACCAGGTCTTTTGCCAGGATGTCCCAGTAGGCTTTGTAAAACTCCACCGTGAGACCATTGATGCCTGGGGCCTTCGGGCCTTGCATATTCAGGAGGGCTGTGTGGAGTTCCTGTACCCCCAGGGGGCGCTCCAGCTGTAGGTTGGTCTCCTCAGAGACCTGGGGCAGCCCACTGCAGAACTCCCCAAACAGCTCCTTGTTCTCCTTATACTCGCTCTCAAATAGAGAGGAGTAAAACTCAACAGCCCTCCTCCTAATCTGGCCCGGTTCACTCACCTGCTGCCCTGTGTCGGATAGTAATGAATGGTTCACCTTCCTCTGCCTGCGTTTCCTCTCCAAGCTGAAGAAGTAGCTAGAGGGAGCATCCATCTCTGTGATGTTCTAAACCCGAGACCTGACCAACACGCCTTGGACTTTAGACTCCAGCAGGTTGGCTAAAACTAGCCTTTTGGATTTGAGAGCTTCAATATGCTCTCGATTTCTTGTGGACTTACTTAAATGTTGTAGTTCCACTATGTTCATCTCCAGATCTCTGATAGATCTGGTGATGTCACGAGTGACATTAAGAGTACGCTGCTGACAAAGTTGTTTTATTTGAACTTTTCCATGGTCCCACCACTGCCTTAGACAAGTAAAATCACCCTTTCTTTGTCTAAAAACAGTCCAAAAATAACTTAAAGCTTCTCTAAAACTACGATAGTAAGTTAAAGCCAGATTAAAATGCCAGTAGACGCTTTTAGGTAAAATGTTTGTAATAAAAACATTCCCTAAAAGCAAAGAGTGGTCTGTAAAAGCTACCGGTAAAATCTGACATGTTTTAAACACATTAAAATGATGTTTAAAACATTAAAAACGATCAATACGAGCTAAAGAGATGCAGTTTTCTTTACTGTGGGACCACGTGTACTGTCTGGAGCCTGTGTGCATCCTCCTCCATACATTCACCAGGCCGTGGGAGGAGACCAGCTGCCGCATAGCTTGTTGGGAGGCTGGGTGAGGCTCATTGTGATTTCTATCCAACAATTCGTTTTCTGTACAATTAAAATCCCCACCTAAAAAAACATAATCATCAGACCCGCAATCTCCCAACCTCTCCCCAATTTTCTCTAAAAAACGCTTTCTCTCTGCACCAACGTTAGGAGCATAAATATTGATAAAAACCATGTTAAAATGGTCAAACTGAGCTTTTACTAAAAGACACCTTCCCTGGACGATACTTTCTACATTAAAAGAGTTCGGGGTGAAAGCTGAGGAAAAGAGGAGGCCCACCCCAGAACTCTGGGAGGTGCCGTGGCTAAAAAAAGCTTCTCCCTTCCATTCCTTGCGCCAGTCTGCTTCATTGCTAATATCACTGTGCGTTTCTTGTAAAAATAACACACTGATTCTTTTCTGTTTTGCTGTCTCATGAATCATGGTGCGTTTAACAGCCTCCCTATCTCCACTAACGTTTAATGAAGCTATTTTAAAATTATCCATGTTGGGTAAAAGCCTAAAAACAACACCACAATAAAATATGCATGATAAAAATAATAAGAAGAAGCTAGTGCTCATCATTATATTCAAAATTGTTTTCTCACTTTTCCCATAATTCTCTTTACTCTAAAAACCTCCTGATCAGAAAACCCAGACTCTTCTTCTGATATAATATCTCGCAGAGAAATAAAATATTTTTAAATTGGGAAAATATTTTTCTACTTTTATCCATCTCAATCATTTTGTTACCTGGGGGAAATTATTAAAAGATTCAACAGGATAACGTGCCTCTGCACTGCTACCCTGGGACAGAGACACCTCACTGCTGTCAGACAGCTCACCCTCACTGTCACTGCTGTCTGACACATCTTTTCTCTCTGTGGCCAGCTTGCTGACCTGCTTACTGCTCTGAACAGCAGTCATCACATTTTTCCTCTTACTGCATCTTTTTAAATTTATAGGCGCCTCGTGTTCCATCAACTGCTCTCCCTCGATTTTCTCCTCCACAGGAGCCACCACAGGCTCCTTCACAGGAGCCACCACAGGCTCCTCCACAGGAGCCACCACAGGCTCCTCCACAGGAGCCACCACAGGCTCCTCCACACTCACCTCCCCTCCACCTGCCACCACCTCACCTTTCCCTCCCTGATCTTCACACACACCATCCTGCTCCATCTCCCCCTGATTCTCCACCTCCTCACCAGTCACACAAGTTTCCCCACCACCACACACCACCGTGCTGCGCTCACTCACCAGACAATCACTCCTTTGTGGATCAGATGTTTTATCAACAATTTGCTCCTCCACTAAACTCCCCTGCTGGTCTCCAGCGACCGGAGCAGACGCCACGGCTACGCTGGAGTTCCCCGCAGCGGCAGACTCCTCCGCCGCGGCAGGAGTTCCAGCCTCGCTGGACACACCCACCTGCTGCTGCAGGCTGCTGCTCCGCGGAGCCGACCCGGCTCTGTTTGGGCACGATTTTATCAAATGTGCCTCCTGTCCACAGCCGAAGCACTTCATGCCGGATGAGGTGGCGAACAAGACATAGTCAAATTCGTCCACTCTCACCCAGAAACGCAGGTTTAACTCCTCGTCGCGTATGTTCAGAATCATGAAGAGTTGTCTCCGGTGGGAGACAACATGCTTCAGCAGCGGTGATTTACAATCTTTTTAAAGGGGGAAACCACCTTTCCATGACGAGACAACTCTTTAACGAGGAACTCGTCGCTAATGAAGGGAGGGACATTTGATAAAATGGGTCGCGGACTTGATGGAACCATGTCCTATCACCTCACCCACCGCCAACCAAACGTCCTCCACACTGCACGGAGACCCGGCACCCACCTTGATGCCGTTCCTACATGTCAGCGCGGAGAAGACGCCAGCACCACCACCCACCACCATGGCGTTCAAGACGCCGACCTGCTGCCGGGCAAAAACCCGACGGCCACCAAACCCCACCAAAAAACCCTAACAACCAAAGTAAAACAACTATATACACAATATTTACACTCACCCAGTGAACAAGGACAGAAAAAAGTAAGAAAAACCACTCAGAGTTTTCTCACGCGCTCTCTCTTCCGCTCTTCACACTCACTCCTCCCACACGAAGAAGAAGAAGAAGACTTTTTTTTTTACTTTTAACAAAACTTTATTTACAGAACATCAGAAAACATAAAAACAATTTAGTTAAAACCAAGTGTCATTTATATAAAATACCTAAATAAGGAGCTTGTTAAATTGGAGTTCTCCTTCTTTAGACAGGCCGCATAAAATCTTATTAAAACCCCACAACTGCATAAAATCATCCATGTTTTGTGTGGCTCTGTGGAAGTGAATCTCCAGCCTAATCCTGGCTTTAACGTTGCACTTCCACAGAGCCACAGCATCAAGATGGTGTCCGGCCTGCAACCTGTCCCTCCGAGATATGTAGATTGCCATTTTGGCCTCAGCAATTAAAAAGTTTAACATCTGAGATTTTGCCTTAGTGGCCCTGCTTAAATGCACACCATTGATAAAAACAGCATTTGTAAAAACCACACCAAAAAGGCTAAAACATCTCATCAAAAGCCAAAAAACCCATCAATCTCACACATTCCATAAAAACATGAAAAACACTCTCAGACAAGCTACAGAACGGACACACGTTTAAAACTCCAGGACTGATGACCGATAAAAAAGAGTTTGTGGCAATAGCACCATGGAGGATTCTCCACTGCAGGTCACCAGTCCGTTTCCTCACCGGAGGCTTATAAAAAGTTCTCCATTGGGGCCTCTGTCCTCCGAGCTTGTCTCTCCACACGCTGACAGGTCTGTTTCTCAAAGTCCGTTTATTCATTATTTTTACATTAATCTTGTACATCATCTGTGGGCTCGCACTGCACAAGGTCATCTTGGGGGCCACGTTATATAAGAGAGGGCCACTGTCCTCTGTGAAATCAGGGTCCAGTTGAACGTCTGGAAATGGGTCTGTCGGGTCAGGCTCACATTGTCCAGTGGAATGCAGCTGCAGCAGATGTCTTTCTTTGGCTGTCATCCTCTCTTTCAACCGATCGAGGAAGTGCCGTATCAGCCTGTCGGACCGGACCCCCAGCAGTGAACCCAACGCCTGGATGTTGCTGAAATCCGGTCCAGCTGCTTTCACCAGCCTTCTCACAGTCACCGTGCCGGACCTGCACAACGTCTCTGACAGACCCGGCATAGTACCGTCACAGACGTCCATTCTCGCTCCGCACACCAGAGGTTCTTCTAAAAGCCAATGCAGAGAATTATGCGTTTTGGATCTATGTAATGTATAAAGAGCACATGACTTAAAAACGCTCTGATAAAAACGAGGCAACCCTTTTGACTTTAAAAAGCTAAAATTGGTTAAGAACAGAGCAGCATCTAGCCCCAACCCGCTCACGCGTCTTAAAATGCAGCTGGCCACGTCCCTCCACACAATGTCAGAAGGACTTGCCAGATACTTCTGGAGAACCTGCATGCGGAAAGCAGCTGTTCTGCTGGCCAGGTGGACAAGGCCCTGTCCCCCCTCCTCTCTTGATAAAAACAAGACAGATTGTGGCACGCAATGTAAACCCTTCCAAAAAAACTCCACCATATCAGACTGTATTTTCATCAGCAAGTCCGGCGGTGGGTCTAAAACATGAAGTTTGTGCCACAACTGCGATGCAACAAGATTGTTTAAAATCAACACCCTGCCTCTGTAAGATAGCTGGGAGTGAATCCATCTCCACTTAGCCAGTTTGTTCTTAATTTGCTGCTCGACATTTTCCCAGTTCTTTTGTACCACAGATTGATTCCCTAAAAAGACACCAAGATATTTTAAACCATCCCTCCTCCATGGAAGATTTTGAGGTAGAACTGGGGGCTGTCCAAGCCATTCACCTGTGGCGAAGGCTTCGCTCTTTCTCCAGTTCACCCTCGCGGCCGACAGGACACAAAACTTTTCGGTGACATTATGCAGCAAGTCAGCACCTTTTTGGTCTTTTATTAAAACAACAACATCGTCGGCATAGGCGGATAAAACCAAATTACTGTTAAAACCAGGTAAAACCAGGCCACAAACACTCGAGCGTATTTTCTGGAGGAGGGGTTCTAGGGAGAGTGCGTAGAGCATCCCCGAGAGCGCACAGCCCTGCCGAACGCCTCTACACACTCTAAAAGGAGCACACAGGCTACCGTTGATCTTCAGCACGCTCTCAATGTTACTGTACAGCACCTGGATCTTGGCTATAAAACCAGCACCGAACCCAAACTCTCTCATGGTTTTCCAGAGAAAGCTGTGTTCGACGCAGTCAAAAGCCTTTTCTTGGTCAAGTGAGACCAAGGCTGTTTTCAAACCCAATGAACTGGAGACTTCCAAAACATCCCAAATTAGGTAGATGTTATCTACCATGGACCTGCTGGGGACGTAGTAAGTCTGGTCCCGGTGGATGACCTGTTCCATTGCTCCTCTCATCCTGTTTGCAAGGGCCTTGGATAGGATTTTATAATCCGTACACAGAAGAGACACGGGGCGCCAGTTCTTTATGTCCTGCAAATTGCCTTTTTTTGGCAGGAGGGTGATAACCGCCCTGCGGCACGACAGCGTGAGTAAACCAGAAGTCAGGCTTTCGTTGAGAACATCTAGCAGGTCCCCTGCTAAAATGTCCCAGTATGCCTTGTAAAACTCGACGGTGAGCCCGTCGATGCCTGGGGCCTTCTGGCCCTGCATGCTCTGGAGGGCCGCGTGGAGCTCTTGCACCCCCAAGGGGTGCTCTAGCTGGGCGATGGTCCCGTCAGCAACTTGGGGCAGTCCACTACAGAACTCCCCGAACAGTTCACCATTCTCTTTATACTCGCTACGGAATAGCGAAGAGTAGAACTCCACCGCCCTCCTCCTGATCTGCCCCGGTTCACTTAACTGCTGCCCCGTGTCTGACAGTAGAGAGTGGATCAGCTTCCTCTGACCGCACTTTCTCTCCAAGTTAAAGAAAAAGCTGGAAGGTGCATCCATGTCCGTGATGTTCTGCATCCAGGACCTGACCAATGCGCCTTGAACTTTAGTCTCCAGCAGGTTTGCTAAAACTAGCTTTTTAGATTTGAGAGCTTCAATGTACTCTCGATTTCCTGTGGATTCACTCAAGTGTTCTAACTCCACAATATTTATCTCCAGATCCTTAATACATCTGGTGATGTCACGAGTAACATTGAGAGTGTGCTGCTGACACAGTAGTTTGATTTGAACTTTACCGTGGTCCCACCACTGTTGCAAACAGGTAAAATCGCTCTTTCTCTGTCTAAAACCAGTCCAAAAATAACTCAGAGTTTCTTTAAAACTACGATCATAAGTTAAAACTGAGTTAAAATGCCAGTAAGCACTTTTAGGTAAAATGTTTCTAATAAAAACATTATGGTAAAAAACATTTTACCGTAAAACCTACTGGTAAAATCTGGCAAGTTTTAAACACGTTAAAATGGTGTTTAAAACAATAAAACCGGTCAAGACGAGCTAGTGAAATGTGGTTTTCTTTCATATGGGACCACGTCTACTGCTTGGAGCCTGCGTGCATCCTCCTCCATACGTCCACCAGGCCATGAGACGAGACCAGCTGCCGCAGAGCGCGCTGAGCTGCTACATGCGGCTCTGCATGGTTACGATCTATGGAATCGTCCTCCGTACAATTAAAATCCCCTCCTATAAAAACATAATCCTCCGTCCCACAATCCCCCAACTTCTCCCCAATTTCTTTTAAAAAACGTGTCTTCTCTGCATTGGCACATGGAGCATAAATATTAATAAAAACAACATTAAAATGTTCAAAACCAGCTCGGACTAAAAGACATCGACCCTTAACAATGTGCTGCACTTCAATTGAATTAGGAGTAAAAGCCCTTGAAAAGAGGAGGCCTACTCCAGTGCTCTGGGAGGTACCATGACTTAAAATGACTTCCCCCTTCCATTCCTTTTTCCATTCTGCCTCATTTGAAATATCGCTGTGTGTTTCCTGTAAATAAAGAACATTGATTTTTTTATTGTTCAGTACCTGGTAAACCATTTCTCGTTTAGCAGCCTCTCTAGCCCCATTGAGGTTTAGGGATGCTATTTTAAAGGTATCCATTATGGGTAAAAATTTAAAAGCAGCACACCCAAAAACTATAAATAATAATAATAATACAATGTTGGTGTGTATCATTAGTTCAAAGTTGCTTTCTCACTTTACCCATTATCTTTTTCAGTCTAAAAATCTCTTGATCAGTGAGGCCTGATTCCTCCTGTTTCCTGACATAATATCTTGACAGTTTTAAGTTTGGAAAGTAGCTTTCCACTTTGAGTCCCCTCAGCCCTTTGGTCTGTTGAATAAAGGACAAGAAAGATTCAACAGAATATCTGGATTCGTTACCACCAACTTGCAAAAGTGATACTTCACTAGAGTCGGAAAACTCTTCTTCACTGTCACTGCTATCAAGCTGTTCTTTTCTATCAGCAATCATCTTGCTGGACTGTTTGCTAGCCTGCTCAACAGCTACAACATTTTTTCTTTTGCTTCGCCTCTTTACTATGGCTGAAGCTTCCTGCTCCATCAGCTCCGCCGCCTCCCCCCTCCTTTCTTCTAAGTCTGCTCCCGCACCTCCATCTTCTTCCCGCACATCCTGCTTCCTGACCCGATCTCCACTCGCTAAATGTCCCTCATCATCTGCCTCACCCCTCTGCTCTGCACTCCGCTCACCCCCCTCCTCCACCCCACCGCCATCTGTGATCTGATCCCCTCCACCCCTGCACACTGCAGTGCACCCATCTGTCCCCACACACCCCGCAATCAGCGTCTTCTCTCCATTAACACCTGGCTCCTCCACAACATCGAGAATACAGCCTTCTGTGACACCAACAACGTCGGCTGTCAGGGGCTGACCCTCGGCAGCAGTAGACACCCCTGTCACCTCAGGAGGTTCTTCTGCATCAGCGGCAGGCGCTTCTGCAACCACGCTCTCCACCTGAGCAGCAGCAGAAGTGCACCGCTCCTCTGTCTGAGGTGGGGATGGTCCAGCCCTGTTTGGGCACATTCTAATAATACGCCCCTCTTGGCCACACCCGAAACATTTCAAATTAGAAGAGGTGGCAAACAAAACATATTCAAAATCATCTAGTTTTACATGGAACCTAACATTTAACTCCTCATCTTTCCTATTTAGGATCATGTAAAGCTGTCTCCTATGGGAGACAACATGTTTTAACAATGGTGACTTGCATCCAGACAGCACCTTTTTAATTGGGGACACCACCTTCCCATGTCTGGACAACTCCCTAACTAAAAAATCATCACTAATGAAAGGTAGCACATTGGACAACATGATTTTTGTTGCTGGCAATGTGAGTGGCGACACCTGCAAAAACAAGCCATTAACTGAAATCCTGGCCTCAACCAGCTGTTGAGCCTGCTCTACCTTCTCAACAAACAAGACCACAGCCCCATTCATGCGGGCCGCAGACTTGATGGACCTATGTCCAATCACCTCCCCCACCGCTAAACAAACTTCCTCCACGCTGCACGGAGAGCCAGCACCCACCTTGATGCCATTTCTCCGTGTCAGCGTGGAGAAACCTCCCACACCCACCACCATGGTGCTAGCAGCTGCTAGCCACCCAGGCAGGCCTGACGGCCACGCCCCAAACAAAACCTGTGAACACTCAAACCAAGTAATCCCAAAAGTCAAATAAACCAATAATATAAAAAGCACACCCAGTGAAACAGTGAAGAAAGCCAAAAGATATGAAAAAAAGGTATTTTCACTCTCACGCTCTCTCCCCTCTCCTTCATTCACACTCTTCTCACACAGAAGAAGAAGAAGAAGAAGAAGAAGAAGAAGAAGAAGAAGAAGAATTATGGGTCCAACTTCGATTTTTTGTGCGCCACTTCCATAGACATCATATACGTAGACACGTCGTTGGGCGCGGGTTCGCACGTCAACGTCACCGCCATATTGTATGTGGCAGAAAAAAGTTAAGTTCTGTTGTAGTGAACATTGATCAGAGAAGATGCCTCATTCCTGTGCTGCATGGAAATGTATTCTGGCTGATTTCACTACTTGTGTCTGCCTTCTATAAACTAAGGCTGCACCATGTTGCAAAACTGGACACACTAAAGCTGCAGAGTGGCAACACAGGCTATATATATATATATATACAGGGGTTGGACAATCAAACTGAAACACCTGGTTTTAGACCATAATAATTTATTAGTATGGTGTAGGGCCTCGTTTTGCGGCCAATACAGCGTCAATTCGTCTTGGGAATGACACAGTGGTCAAAGGAATTTTGAGCCATTCTTCTTGCAGCATAGTGGCCAGGTCACGACGTGATGCTGGTGGAGGAAAATGTCATAGTAATGTAATGGAATAGTAATGTCAAACAACCAGACATTGTGATCAATGATAAGCAGCAGAGGACAGCTGTTGTGATCGATGTGGCCAACTTTGGTAATAAGACGACAATTCTTAATGCTACACTGTCAGACAGCACATGTTAAAAAGAAAATAAAAAGTCATTAATAGCTACATATGTAATGATCTTGGCACTGGTGCTGGTCTGATCCTGAACTCAGCACACCTGCTCCACTACACCCTGCATGCAATCATCCTTCACCAGGTTCACCTGTTCTCAACAGCATAAAATCTGCCAACAGACCTGCCACCAGTGCCAGATTGTCTTTCTAGCCATCCCGGTAAGACCTATCCAGCATTCTTTGAACTTTAATCTGCCTGCCTGTTTCCCGACCTGTGTTCTGCCTTCTGTTACCGAGTCTGCCTGATCCTCTTCTGACACTGCCTGCCTGGAATTCGGACCCCATTCTGACTCTGACTGCCCTTCTGGAAACCGGATCGGATCTGCCTCTGGACCCCTGTCTCTGCCAAGCCTGGACTGCCTGCCTGTGTGCCCGACCCTTTCTGCCCGTGAGTAACTGAGCCAGCCTAACCCCTGTGTACCTCTGCATCCAGCCTGTTATCGGACCCGGACCGGACCTTACCTTGCCCTTGGATTGCCCCTCTGTACCGCCGCTGGACCTCTGCCTTCTCGACTCCGACCTCGGACTGCCCTTGGACCACGAACCCGGAAAATCCCCACCATCTCTCGGACCGCTGCCTCCTACTCCGCTCTTCAGCTAAAGCCGGCGCTCAGCATTCCCTCTTAATAAGGGGTTTCCAGTCGTAGCGCGGGCGGAAGCGCTCCGAGTTGCCGTGCTCACGCTTGTAAATAAAACGTTACTTAAAACGTCACTGACTTGTCCTGGTTGAATCTTGGGTCCAGTTCCGGTTCGTGACAGTACAATCTGGCCAAGATATGGATTCCTCACCGGACGGTCAGTGGCGGGCAGGCGTTGAGAAATCAATTTCTATGTTGGAAGCTGGCGTGGCTGAGATTTTAGCCCATCTCCGCGACCAAGCTACCCCTCCCCCCGCCCCGACACTTCCGCAAGCGTCAGTCCCCGTCACCACGACGCGTGCGGTGACGTCAGCTCTTCCTGAGCCACGTCTCACCCCGCCCGAGTTATTCAGGGGCGATCCCGATCAATGCCGGGCGTTTCTTACCCAGTGTGAGATTCATTTTGAATTACAGCCGTCCTCTTACCCTACTGATCGGTCCAAGGTCGCCTACGTTATTTCTCTGCTGGCTGGCAAGGCTAAGTTATGGGGAACTTCCGAGTGGCAGAATGACTCTCCCATCTGCCACTCGTATTATGGCTTCTCCCGTGAGTTAACCAGGGTTTTCAGTCCGGTGCTACCCTGCCGGGAGTCCACTAGGGGGCTCTTATCCATCAGGCAGGGTGATAAGTCTGTCTCTGCATACATTGTTGATTTTCACTTGTTGGCAGCAGAGAGTACTTGGAACGAACCTGCCCTAATGGATGTCTTTATTACTGGACTGAATGACAGAATAAAAGATGAACTTGCCACCCGGGATTTTCCTAAGACTCTAAAACAGCTAGAAGAGCTCGCTACCAGAATTGACCTTCGCCTGATGGAACGACGACGGGAGCGCCGCCTGAGGTCCCCACTCCACACCAGGTCGTTCTCATCTGCCCCAGCTGCTCCGTCACCCCCCCGCAGCATGGCTGATCCCGAACCTATGCAGTTAGGAAGATCTAGCCTAACAAAGGAGGAGCGTCAGCGCAGGCAGCAATTAAATCTGTGCCTCTACTGTGGGGGCGATGGACATCGTGTCAGATCCTGTCCAGTAAAAGGGCAGGCTCAGTAGAGGGGGGGAGTTCTCTGCTGAGCCGCACAAGACTCTCCATCTCCTCAGACTTGTTGTTGCCCGCAACCATAACCTCAGCCGGTAAGACTCTTAACCTGTCCGTTTTTATTGATTCTGGGGCTGACACGGAGTTCATGGACGAGAGATTCGCCAGGAGGCATAACATCAGACTGCGCCCGGGTCCGACTCCTCACTCCGTCCTCGCCTTGGATGGTCACAAGTTGAACCACTCTCACCTCATCACGGAACCTGTGGAGCTGCTAGTTGGAGGTAACCATACTGAGAGACTGTCTTTTATGATTATTGACTCCTTGAGGTTCCTGTTGTCCTGGGTGCTACTTGGCTCAGGAGACATAACCCCCTCATTGATTGGCAGAGGGTGGAGGTAATGGGGTGGTCACCCTCCTGTTCTAAATCCTGTCTGCTCTCTGCTCAGCCTCCCCAGACCTCTGAGAACAAGGTGGAGGAGAGGTACCCAGACCTGTTTAAGGTTCCTCCTGAATACCATGACCTTAAGGAGGTCTTTAATAAGTCTAGAGCCACAAGCCTTCCTCCTCATCGTCCGTATGACTGTGGCATCGACTTATTACCCGGGACGACTCCCCCTAGGGGGCGGCTCTACTCACTGTCTGCTCCTGAGTCTCAAGCTATGCACAACTATATAACTGAGTCACTAAAGGCAGGCATAATTCGCCCCTCTTCCTCTCCTGCTGGAGCAGGCTTCTTCTTTGTGGGTAAGAAGGATGGTTCTCTCCGACCTTGTATTGATTATAGGGGTCTAAATGAGATTTCTGTGAAGAACCGTTACCCTATACCTCTGATGAACTCAGCGTTCGATCAGATCCGGGCGGCCAAAGTGTTCACTAAGCTGGACTTGCGTAATGCCTACCACCTGGTCAGAATAAGGGAGGGGGATGAGTGGAAGACCGCTTTCAACACCCCTACTGGCCATTATGAATATTTGGTCATGCCGTTCGGGCTTACCAATGCTCCAGCAGTGTTCCAGAACCTCGTAAATGAGGTTCTCAGAGACATGATTGGGCAATTTGTGTTTGTCTACCTGGATGACATTTTAATTTACTCTGAGAGCCTTTCAGCCCACACACAACATGTCCGTGCAGTCCTGCTTCGTCTCCTCCAGAACCAACTATTCGTGAAGGCGGAGAAGTGTGAGTTTCACGTCAGCTCTACTTCTTTCCTTGGATTCATGATTTCTCCAGGTCAAATGTCCATGGACCCAGCCAAGGTTCGAGCGGTCACCGAGTGGCCTGCCCCATCTGACAGGAAGCAGCTCCAGAGGTTTCTGGGGTTTGCAAACTTTTACAGGCGGTTCATCCGCAACTACAGCCAAGTTGCAGCTCCCCTTCATGCCCTAACGTCTTGTAAGGTTAAGTTTTTCTGGAATGTTCAAGCAGACAAGGCGTTCAGGCGTCTCAAGGCCTTGTTTACCTCTGCCCCCATTCTAATCTCCCCTGACCCAGAGAAGCAATTTATTGTGGAGGTTGACGCCTCAAGCTCTGGTGTCGGGGCTGTCCTCAGCCAGAAGGCCAGAGATGGCCGTGTTCACCCCTGTGCTTACTTTTCCAGGAAGCTATCCAGCGCTGAACAAAATTATGATGTGGGCAACCGAGAGCTGCTGGCTGTCAAGTTGGCATTGGAGGAATGGAGGCACTGGCTGGAGGGCTCCAGGCTCCCTTTTTTGGTGTGGACGGATCACAAGAACCTGGAGTACCTCAGGACAGCGAAGAGGCTCAACCCCAGACAAGCCAGGTGGGCCTTATTCTTTGGACGGTTCAAGTTCTCTCTGTCTTACAGGCCTGGGTCCAAGAACACTAAGCCAGATGCCCTTTCCAGAATGTTTGCGGCAGAGGAGAGTCTCAGTGAGACTAAGGATTTCATTCTGCCCAACACCGTGAGATGCGCCATCACAAGGCTCGACCTGGAGAGGGAGGTCAGGATGGCCCTGGATGGAGCCCAAATCCCAGTGGCCTGCCCCAAGGACAGGCTATTCGTCCCAGACCCACTGATCAGTAAGGTCCTTAATATCTGCCATTGTTCCCGCCTGTATTGTCATCCAGGGATCTCTAAGTCCATTAGAATCATCCAGTCCCAGTTTTGGTGGCCCACTTTGGCAAGGGATGTCAAGGAGTTTGTTGCAGCCTGCCCCCAATGTAACCAGGCCAAAGTCTCCCGACGACCCCCGTCCGGTCTGCTTCACCCACTTCCTGTGCCCTCTCGGCCCTGGTCCAGTCTCTCCATGGATTTTGTAACAGGTCTGCCGGTCTCTGAGGGTCACTCGGTCATCCTCACCATAGTGGACCGATTTTCGAAGATGGTCCACTTGGTTCCTCTACCCAAGCTCCCCTCAGCCAAGGAGATGGGCACCATCTTAGCCAGGGAGGTTTTCCGTCTGCATGGTCTGCCGTCAGACATTGTGTCTGACCGAGGTCCCCAATTTGTGGCCCGTTACTGGCAGGAGTTCTGCTCTCTGTTGGGGATCTCAGTTAACCTGTCCTCTGGCTTCCACCCTCAGACTGACGGCCAAACTGAGAGGATTAACCAAGAGGTTGAGACCAAGCTTCGTCTCCTCTGTGAGTCTGATCCCACAAAATGGGCTAAGAACCTTCCTTGGGCAGAGCACGCTATAAACTGTACACCTTCCAGCTCCACCGGCCTCTCCCCCTTCTACGTGGTTTATGGGTTCCAGCCACCGGTATTCACCATTGAGGAGAGGGAGTCCAGGGTTCCATCTGCCCGTCTGTCCGCCTTGAGGTGTCAGCGTGCTTGGAGAAGGGCGAGGAGAGCCATTCTCCGCTCATCCCAGGTCCAGGCCCGGGCTGCAAATCGCCGGCGGGTTCCTGCCCCACATTACCAACCTGGTGAAAGGGTCTGGCTCTCCACAAGGGACCTACCATTAAAGGTTGACAGTAAGAAGCTGGCTCCTCGGTTTATTGGGCCCTTCCCCATCTCCAAGGTGGTGAATCCAGTGGCGGTCCGTCTCCGCCTGCCTCCATCGATGAAGATCCACCCCACCTTTCACGTGTCCCGGGTCAAGCCTGTCAAGACCTCAAGTCTTGTGCCCGCCTCCACACCCCCACCTCCCACCCGGCTTGTTGATGGTGCTCCAGCCTTTACTGTAAAACGCATTCTGAAATCCAGAAGATGGGGCAGGGGTGTACAGTACCTCATTGATTGGGAGGGGTATGGACCGGAGGAACGTCAGTGGGTTCCCTCACGGTTTGTCCTGGACAGGTCCCTCATCAGGGACTTCCACAGAGCCCATCCAGACCAGCCTAGGGCGTCTGGAATCCGCCCTTGAGGGGGGGGCTCTGTAATGATCTTGGCACTGGTGCTGGTCTGATCCTGAACTCAGCACACCTGCTCCACTACACCCTGCATGCAATCATCCTTCACCAGGTTCACCTGTTCTCAACAGCATAAAATCTGCCAACAGACCTGCCACCAGTGCCAGATTGTCTTTCTAGCCATCCCGGTAAGACCTATCCAGCATTCTTTGAACTTTAATCTGCCTGCCTGTTTCCCGACCTGTGTTCTGCCTTCTGTTACCGAGTCTGCCTGATCCTCTTCTGACACTGCCTGCCTGGAATTCGGACCCCATTCTGACTCTGACTGCCCTTCTGGAAATGTCCGTGCATTTCCAGAAGGGCAACATAATGTCAATGCAATGAACCTTTTCGTCTGAGGATTACCCTGAATGCCTTGTTACTTGTCCTACTGACTAGAGGTACAGGCCAAACACCAGATGGTGGTGTTGTCCCATTTAGCAAGACTCATCTGTGACCTTTTTAACTCTAACACCTACACTGCATTTTCTGTAATGATCTGGCTTGGAGGTGAATCCAAAGTTCAGCCAAAACGCAGGCGGACAGAACTGGGCAAAACAGACAGAACAGGGTAAATTAAACAGAACCAAGGTGCTGGGAGCTCTTACCAGGAACCAGAAAACAAACAGGGAAGCGGAGGAACTAAATGCGAGCAAGGCATGAGAGACAAACCGACAAGTAGCTGAGGAGGGGGTGAGGCTTAAGTAAACGGACAAACAGGTGAACGGAGTGAAAAGTAATTAACCAAAGGTGGAAGCAATTATGGAACTAACAGGAGCTGTTGAATAAACCAAAATCCAAGAAATATAAAAACAACTCACAGAACAAAAATCAGAACTAATACAGAAAACAGATAACGAAAACAATCAACAGGCAAAACGGAACTCCAGAACCCAAAACACAAATAAACCAAAAGACAGAAAAAAGCTAACTTAACCAAATCATAAACAGTAACCAAGACAGAATATTACATTTTCAGGACAAAAAAGGCATGGGTGTTCTTGAACCCCCAACACCCCAGTTTTTGAGAACCACGAGTTACACTTATGCAATTAATTACTTTTAAAACAAATATAATTTATATTTATATATAATTATATAACATATTTTAATAGAATTCTTACAGAATATAGGCTAACATAAACACTTCAAAACAGGAACTGATGTGCAGGTGTTTCATCAAGATAATTTTATCTGCAGCTGCCTTCTGCTAGTTTCTGTATATTCTCGTTTCTTCATTTGCACACTTACAGGTACAACTAATAGTAAATTTCTGCTCATATAAGCATACATAATATGCTGATTTCACTTTGCAATCATTTATAGGTTTTCATGTGTTTGAGTTTGGTGTGTTTGCCTATATCCATTTTGTGGGGTTGTGACAGCAGTATATATGCCCTATGCCATATGTATTTGGTTTCAAGTGAACCAGAAAACCTACTAATATAGATTATGTATTCATGCTTGTGTTATGTGTGAGTGCCCTCCTCCGATCAAAACTGAAACTGCTTTATGTTCAGCACTCTGTTTATTAATTGATAAGGCACTTTGTCACCCTCAGAAGAATGTTGATATAAATTTGGACCCTGCTCAAAAACTGCAAATTCCAAGCAGATACAAAGCAGTGTCAGGTTTTAGAAGAGCCACAAGTCAAAATGTCAATTACTATTTAATGAGCATATTAATTGGCTGGTAAAGATAAAATATTCAAGTTGTTTTTTCATACCATAAAGCCATAAAATGTCAAGTGGACAGATGCGGTTGTTGTTCTTGAAGTCATTCTATGACACTACCTGTTGGAAAGTTAGTAAGTAAACATATCCATTCTTAAACTAATTATGAGATAAAAATTAAAATACCTTAATTAAAAATCCCCAAAGATAAAAAACAACCATCACAACCACAAAACAAATGACATTTAAGGGTTGTAATGACCAGAGTGAAAAGAAAAACTGCAGAGAATACATCACGACAAGTTTATATCGATCGGTCGAGAGAGAGAGAGAGAGAGAGAGAGAGAGAGAGAGAGAGAGAGAGAGAGAGAGGATGTTGGTTCTCTCTGGATGTATGTATGTATATATGCATTGCATAGCTGTTGGGTTATTTTTTCATCTGCCTTAACTCCGCAAGGCTTGAGTTATAGGTTGTTAACCTTGGACAATGAACAAAGTTACACAAATTAAATTCTAATCTTTCTTTCTGCAAACACTGTTGATAATCTTAATAAGGCTATGAAATGTTTATCTTAACTTTGAAATTTAGCTATACATTTTTTAATACATCTTTATAGAACCCATTTTATGAAGACAGAAATAATACCATATTTATAATACCATAAGCCAAACAACAAAATGAAGCAAACGAAAGGTGTCTGTCTTTCTAAAATCAAACCTACCTGAAGAAGACAAGGTAACAACACCTATTGCTACTGGCACTACACTAGCCACTTGTGTAAAAATAATTTCACAAATTAAAACCAAAAACACAATGAATGAAAATACAACTGCCTTTTTGTGCAACATAACAATAGCCAACTCAGATATTCAACCTGACTTCGGTGCACCTGTTTAAACACCAGTGGTGGGCACAGAAATCCAAAAAGTTAGCTTGAGAAACTTATGTTCTGCTTATGAAAATATTAGCTTCACTACCGTAAAACCTGTGATCAATAAGGAAGTTTGAGGAAGCTGACACCAGCCGCTAACAACTAACCAATTTCTGTCATTCAGTCTGTGTCACACGTCCCAAGATAACATGCACAGTGTGGCATGTTGGAGGAGATAGTTGTTATAGTTTAGGATAAATCATTTGAATTTTAACTTTAATATTCCAGTAGATCCATTTGAGAAAATAATTCTATCTATCCATCTGTACCCAAGCAGTGGTATCTAAAAGAGTAATGGTGTGTGTGGGCTTGAAGCCAGTGTAGCCAGGTCTTGTGAGAGAAACAAGAAAACAGAAAACCCCAACACAAGCCCAACTGGCAATCCATTACACTGGTGTTAAACACAAGAACAGAAAACAAAAGAAAAACATTGTAAATAAAAGTATTTGTCATTTCTCAGGAACATAGCAGCAACCAAGAAAGATATTTTATATGCAAAAATGTTAAGGTAAGAACATATAAATTGTGCAAGGATATGTAGCAGAAATACACAGGACATATGATAATGCAGATATTACAGTTATTCAGTGCAATAGGGTTCACAGTGACCCTATAGTGATATACCGCCCAATGTATGGGGGGTATAGGGAGTTTACAGTCTTATATGTGGAATGAAGCTGTTGTGGAATCTGGTTGTTATCACTATTAATTGAATGTGATTGCCCTCAGACCTCTGACGGCATCGTTCAAGACCCCAATGTGACCTGCATGGCCACAACAAAACAAGGAATATGTCTCCCTGTAATGAATGCTTAGATAGAACCTATATTCAGCCAGACACTGTATCATGTAAACAGGGTTTATTCACAGAGGGGTAAATGGACAAAAGACAAAACTGAATCCATGGGTTAGCCAGACAGGATGAGTAGAGATAACCCTAACCCTAACCCTGGGCTGAGGTGGGTAGAACTCCAGCAGCAGTACTGAACGAGCCGTAGCACAGTCTGGGTCGGGGTAACTGGCTGGACCCCAAAAACATCCGAGAGTTCCACAGGCTCCGGAACACACAATCCGGCAGGTTCAGAATCCAGAACCCAAGTAGGCTGGTTTCAGGCAGGCAGACAGAATCAGATAGGGGTTAGGCAGGCTCAAAAAACGGAGAACAAAGAGAGCAGGTTGGGCAACAAAACAGACATGCAGACAGAAATGCTGGAAGGCTCTTACCGAATAGCTTGAGACGTTCTGGCACTGGAGGCTGATCAGAACGGGGTTTATATGGACGTGAGACCAGGTGAAACCATTATGGGTTGATCGCAGGCAGGGTGGAGACTGAACAGGTGTGCTGAATAGTAATTAGATCAGCTCCAGTGCCAGGAACGTTACACTCCCCAGAATTGTGTTTTTGTTACTTACAGATTGTGAAAGAAATTTATAACAGGGGTCTTCAACTCTGGTCCTCAAGGTTTGTTGTCCTGACCAAACATGCACAACATAATCCTGTGCGGAGCCAAACAATGAATGTATATAAATGACCAATAGTTTTCCCTTCCCAGACATACAGATGCCAGTCGGCTGGATTTTTCGAAGAAAACTGGCTGACTTTAAACACAAAGTTGACCACTTTAAAACTTCCAAAAGGGTAATTTAAAACACTGAGTGGTGTCTTCATATCTTCAACAAGTACATTTTGCAACAAAATTAAAATTATTATCCATCCATCCATCCATCCATTCTCTGATCCGCTTAATCCATCATGGGGTCGCGGGGGTTGCTGGTGCCTATCTCCAGCATTCACTGGGCGAGAGGCGGGGTACACCCTGGACAAGTCTAAATTTTATTTTATTTTTTTCAGAAAATAAAGGTTTTTCTCTGTTATCTCCGTTTGTGCTCAGCCAACTTGTTTCTGGTTTAAGCATGCCGCATCACATATAACAAAAGAAGACATCACATAGCAGCAGATACCAGTGTCTCTGTGTTGATATTAAGCTATTGAGCAATAGGAGCAGACAACATCAAGACCACATCATAACAAGGAGATGAAAGATAAAAAGAAAACAGCATGGCTAACAACAGCCCTTTGTGGAGCCGTGTCTGCTACTGCAGTAGGGAATTCTGTATAGATGTGTAGTGAGAGCCAGGAAAGTGATGTAAACAGCAGATGAATATCTTGTGAACATTGTTAATGTATTTACAGGTATCAAAACCCAATATAGTGGAAACTAACCGATCTGCAAGCATTTTCTAAACTTAGCTCCGCAATGATCTGTTTGTAGATTTGTGCGACTGTGCCCACAACACTCTCACTAAACACATAACACATGGGGGCTCCCTCTGCAGGTCTTAATACTCAAATCCATTTTTTCTGAAATCTGTTTTTTTTTTGGGAGGTTGTTGCCTACATTCCATTGTGAACTGTTTGCAAATCCAAATTGACCCATAAGTTCAAAACAATACTAGCACGCCAACCACAATTTGGTCCAGGAAACAGAAGAAATAGGTCTTATGGTTTAAAGGAGGGATCATCAACTCCAATCCTTGAAGACTGCAGTCCTGGAACCTTTAGATGTGTCTCTGAGTCAACAAACCTGAATCAAATGGGTGAATTACCTACTTAGAATGCAGTCAAATTCTCCAGAGTCCTGTTAATGGCCTGATTATTTGACTCAGTTGTGCTGAAGTAGAGACACCTAAAAGTTGCAGGCTACAAGCCCTCAGGGACTGGAATTGATGATCCCTGGTTTAAGGTGTCAATGGAAGCCACTTATTGTGTCAGTGGGTGCTGAGGATGAAATGCAGGAATAAAAGGAGGGTGAAACTGTATCCTGCCCTTTAAATGGAGCTTTGGGTGCACAGAGGTCTGTTTGGGTGTGGGGACTGTTGTGTAAATTTTAATTGATGTACTCTGATCATATCTTGTCTAGATGCAGCTGCATATTTTTCATGTGTGAAAGAGCTCACAGCTCACAGATTTATTATTGTGTTCTGTTCAACCAAGGGTACAGAGAAGAGTTGTGTTAGATAAGAATTGGTTTGTACCAGCTGTGTGCACTCTGTATCTCAGAAAAAAACTCCCACTTTCTATGGTTATCCTGAATGTATAAAGGTGTAGTGTGATTATTTCTCCCTGACTGCTCAGGGACAGAGACTTTCAAATACTCCATGTCTTTGAATAAATTTGCAAAGACAAAGACACATTTCTTTAATTACTGAGTAGCGTGCTTATCCTGTTTTAAGTAAGATTTAAATGAGAACCAGCAGTAATGGGGATGCAGCAGATCCAGACTGGGTGGAGGGAGAAGCAAACCCTAGAACCAGGAGCAGCGAAGCCGTAGTGGAGCCATGGTGAGGCGCAACTGAGTCGGGACCTGTCGCCTACGTTGCTACGCACATTGGCCGGACGGAGGTGGACCCATCCAAGCCAGGGATGAGGGCAGGATGGAGAAGAGGCTCGGGGGAGATGCTGGCCCAACCGGCTTGACCACTGGATTGATAGCTCGGGGGTGGACTGCAGAAGGATGCCAAGCGAGAACGGCTGATCCTCACTACCCTCTGACTGCTGAGACCACTAGATGTTTCGGTGCTGGACCTTTTGTCATATTTTTTTTTTTTTCCCCAGTGTCCTGTCTAGCAATGTGGCAATAGGAATTGATGTCTCAATGCCAGATAGAGCTCGACAGATTTTGCTTTTACAAGTGGAACGAACAGCTTTCGCCACAGTGCTCCACTTGATTTATGCTTGTAAATAGCTTCATTGTGATTCCTGCAGGGAGAATTTCAAATTATATGGACGTTACAATGGGAGAGTAAAGGAAGAACAAGAAGTGAGAGAGAAAAAAAAGAGTAGTGGTGAAAGAAAGAAGAGATAAAAGGAAGAGAATGATAAAACCTTCTCCGTCTGCTCCATCACCTGGAAAGAGAGATGCAAAAAGAACAGCACAACCAACAGACATAAAGCAACAGATACAATCGAATAACACCTAGATGCCATTGCTAAATCATATATATTATTATGTAAGCTGAAATGTGTAATGTGATACCTGAAAAAAGAAAGTGAAAGAACATAAATAAACTAGAATCGTTCAACTCCTGAAGAAGTTGAAGAAGGCGCCCGCCTGGTGGTGCGCGTAACCGTCAAAGGCAAAGCTTCCGAGTGGTCGTAGGCTTTTATCACTTGGGGATTCTAAATCAAATCTTCTGAGTGTGAAAAGGATTTGTCTTCGTCAAAACCAGCCGACAGGAGAAGGTCTGCATCCAAGCAGCATGGAAATTGGTGTTATTAAAACATGATTAAATACTTCAATGTAGCATGAAAAAATTAAATATGTGAATAAAAATGTTAAAGGCATTACAAACTACTAAAGGAAGTACAAACTCTGTGAAGCAGAAGTTGGTGAGACCTTCCTAGAGCTACTTCCGGTTAGCAACATGCTAAGCGTTAGCCGCTAACATGGTTGTGTCCAGTATCACCGGGTGATTGTACTCTGTTAGTTTGGTCCAAATCCTGTACTGGGAAGTTCCTCAAAAAGGGTGCCAATACTTAATGTCACCAAAGCTCACCAAAGGCCATGTGTCAGATCAGCCTCCTTTAGCAACTAAGCCTCACCAAATCTGGGCCCAGAACTCAACATTTGACAAAAATGGTGTGTAGTGCCATTTCCCACAGGTAGGTGGTGCTGTATTGGCCAGTTGGGTCGTGTCTGGGCATCATGCCAGGTCCTGTTGGAAGCAAAGGCCCAATAGGAAAGCATGTGAAATCCAAAATGGGCCAGAAAAGTGACACATGGCTGAAAGTCACATGAAAATTTTAAAATATCAAGAGGAAGTGACTGTGTGAATTTCAGATTTCTACATTGATCACAGCAACTGCAGTGAGTGTCGAAAGTTGCCATTCTATCTCAATGGAGCCTCTCCCTCTGGCCCTCAGAGTTCCGTCGTCATGGAAACTCACTGACACACCTGCAGCGTGCAGACACTTTGTGTCAGAGACTGCCTATTGGATTATAATGGAGAACTTTGCCTCGAACAACGCTTCATATCTCCTGATCCGTAAATGGTAGAGACGTAATTTTTTCTGTGTTTATTTCTTAACGGATAGGGGAAGAAGACTTGCTATCGGTTTTTGCTGGAAAAAGTTTAATAAAGGCGTAAAAATTATGATCTAAAGGGGATTTTTATGGAATTTCAGAAATCCTCTAAAAAGGGTCCTGAACAAATTGCTGTAACTCAAAAAGTATAAGAGATATCAAAATAATTCTTTCACTGTGAGTATCAGCAGGCTTTTGAGGACCATGAAGCTCATTTTCATATTTTTACAAAAATCGGTATAGGCACAGCGACGATGTAAAAAAGTGGTCGATGTGGGAAAATGCAGCTCCAAAGCGTTTTTAGGATTTTGCACATTCGCTACTCCCGAAAAAAATTGTTCCTGTGGAAAAACCGTAACAGTTATCCACAAAATTCCTTTTTTGTGAGTGACAGAAGGGTTGGGACATTCATGTGTAAAAGTCTCATGCCTGTACATAAAATGGTTTAGGAGTAGCGACGATGCGAAAACATGTGATGTTTTGGATTTTCAGACGTCATTTTTCAAAAGCGCTCCGTAGGAAATGAATGGGGGAGGTTTCAGGTTTGTGTCGGTCTGAGGTGATTTGCGAAAAATCTATAAATGCCACACCAATAAGGGTTACATTATTGGTGTGGCATTTATTTATCAATACCTACGTTTTGATGTATAATTGTTCTACGTAGAGTGAGAATTGAGCGAGTAAGCTCATGTTGTTCGGACTTTTGAAATCTTTAAAAAAGCTAGAGTGGGCCACTCTAGCGGTTGGAGAATTCTGTCATTGACTTTCATTGTAAACAATGATTTTGCTGATTTTTGGACATGAGCTTTGAGGAGTAACTGTGAAGAGACGATAAAAGATATCCACATCCCGTTTTCACTTCTGAGTAGTTCACAGATATATCTACAAACTGGATGTTAAACGGTGTTTATAGGTGAAAGCATGACGACACAGTACAGCTTTGAAAATGGTCATTTTGAGGCTTTTTTGAGGCTTTCTCTCTACCCAACTCCATTGATTAATATGGGTTTATTGGGGGGTGGTTTTTCGCTTATTGCATTGCCGTGGTAACTCGAAACCCCAATAAAAGTAGTAGCACACTATTCCCAACCGAGCCGCACGTTTTGGTACCTATATCGTGGGGGTGCACGCTACGGTTCGGGCCGCATTAATCGTGGAATAATAAAGAATAACTAGAAAAATTTCTGAAGAAATTTAGCAAGGCGCCTGCCACTTGGTGCGTACCGTACCGTCAGAAATAGCAACAGGAATAACACTGCGAATTTCAGGTTCCTACGGTCTTTATAGCCCTCGCAGCGGCCGTTGAAAGGTGCCATGTTAAGTCAATGGACCCCCTAGGAGCCTCTTGCTAGCAGCGTTGTCATGGAGACTCACTGATAGCTGCAGCCCTCTCTGTCTGTAAAGGCAGAAGAACTCTGGCTAAGCAGAAGTTGATAGGACCTTCCTAAAGCTATTTCCGGTTAGCAACATGCTAATGGTTAGCCGCTAGCATGGCTGTGTTCAGTATCACCGGGTGATGTTAGTTTGGTTGAAATCCTGTACTGAGAAGTGCCTAAAAAGGGAGAAAATCCTAAAATTCACCAAATCTGTCAAGCACAAGTTTGTACAGGCTTCCAAGAGCTTCTTCCGGTTAGAGGATTCGTCCCCCTTGTCCCTAGTGTCCCATGCATTTTACGATGGCATGGCGGAGCATGCTCCCTAAATCCAGGGAAAGCATGCACAGCCATTTTGCTATTAATTTGAATGGGCCGCTAGGGCTCATGGAAGACCTGAAGGAGCAGGTGTAATACAGAGCCTTGGCCACTGGATGGCAGCCTTACCTTACGTTTTTGAGAATGTCACTAGGGTTCACTTGGGTGACATGAGGCTATCAAATGGGTTCTATTGGGTTAGGGTTAGTGTTAGTACTGGTAGTCCAGTATGCGTGTGTGTGTGTGTGTGTGTGTGTCCATTAGGGTGTGGAGTGTGACATGTGGTAATTAAATGTGTGTTTTAGGGTTAGAGAATTCGTCCCCCTTGTCCCTAGTGTCCCATGCATTTTACGATGGCATGGCGGAGCATGCTCCCTAAATCCAGGGAAAGCATGCACAGCCATTTCGCTATTAATTTGAATGGGCCGCTAGGGCTCATGGAAGACCTGAAGGAGCAGGTGTAATACAGAGCCTTGGCCACTGGATGGCAGCCTTACCTTACATTTTTGAGAATGTCACTAGGGTTCACTTGGGTGACATGAGGCTATCAAATGGGTTCTATTGGGTTAGGGTTAGTGTTAGTACTGGTAGTCCAGTATGCGTGTGTGTGTGTGTGTGTGTGTGTGTCCATTAGGGTGTGGAGTGTGACTTGTGGTAATTAAATGTGTGTTATTTGGTTAGACCAAGTGTTTTGGTACATGCAGTCCAATGTATCAGTGTGTGCGTTATGGATGTGTGTGTGGGTGTGTGTGTGTCCATTAGGGTGTAGAGTGTGACATGTGGTAATTAAATGTGTGTTATTTGGTTAGACCAAGTGTTTTGGTACATGCAGTCCAATGTATCAGTGTGTGCGTTATGGATGTTGGTTCTCCAGGACCCAGAGTCTGTTCCAGGACCCAGAGTCTGTTCCAGGGAGGGGGTGTTAGCTCCAGGGAGGTTGTTGCGGGCCAGTGGTGCTTCCTTCCTGGACATATGACCTCCGTGGTGCCTCCCCTGTTTCCTCCAGGACCCTGGAGGTTCTTCCAGGACCCTGGAGGTTCCTCCAGGACCCAGAGTCTGTTCCAGGGAGGGGGTGTTAGCTCCAGGGAGGTTGTTGCGGGCTAGTGGTGCTTCCTTCCTGGGTAAATGATCTCCGTGGTGCCTCCCCTGGTTCCTCCAGGACCCTGGAGGTTCCTCCAGGACCCAGAGTCTGTTCCAGGGAGGGGATGTTAGCTCCAGGGAGGTTGTTGCGGGCTAGTGGTGCCTCCTTCCTGGACACATGACCTCTGTGGTGCCTCCCCTGTTTCCTCCAGGACCCTGGAGGTTCTTCCAGGACCCTGGAGGTTCCTCCAGGACCCAGAGTCTGTTCCAGGGAGGGGGTGTTAGCTCCAGGGAGGTTGTTGCGGGCTAGTGGTGCTTCCTTCCTGGACACATGACCTCCGTGGTGCCTCCCCTGGTTCCTCCAGGACCCTGGAGGTTCTTCCAGGACCCAGAGTCTGTTCCAGGGAGGGGGATGTTAGCTCCAGGGAGGTTGTTGCGGGCTAGTGGTGCTTCCTTCCTGGACACATGACCTCCGTGGTGCCTCCCCTGGTTCCTCCAGGACCCTGGAGGTTCTTCCAGGACCCAGAGTCTGTTCCAGGGAGGGGGATGTTAGCTCCAGGGAGGTTGTTGCGGGCTAGTGGTGCTTCCTTCCTGGACACATGACCTCCGTGGTGCCTCCCCTGGTTCCTCCAGGACCCTGGAGGTTCTTCCAGGACCCTGGAGGTTCCTCCAGGACCCAGAGTCTGTTCCAGGGAGGAGGTGGTAGCTCCAGGGAGGTTGTTGCGGGCCAGTGGTGCTTCCTTCCTGGACACATGACCTCCGTGGTGCCCCCCCTGGTTCCTCCATGGTCCCAGATTGAGCCGAGCCAAAAACCCTAGTAATCCCATGTGGAATGTAATGCTTTTCATGTTGGAGTTTGCCCTGTAATGTAAAATGCCGCCCCATGTCCCATATTAAATGCAGCCTTTTGTACATAGTGGTTCCCCTGGTTCCTCCAGGACCCTGGAGGTTCCTCCAGGACCCAGAGTCTGTTCCAGGGAGGGGGGTGTTAGCTCCAGGGAGGTTGTTGCGGGCCAGTGGTGCCTCCTTCCTGGACACATGACCTCCGTGGTGCCCCCCCTGGTTCCTCCATGGTCCCAGATTGAGCCGAGCCAAAAACCCTAGTAATCCCATGTGGAATGTAATGCTTTTCATGTTGGAGTTTGCCCTGTTATGTAAAATGCTGCCCCCTGTCCCATATTAAATGCAGCCTTTTGTACATAGTGGTTCTGTAAGACCATCATAGTGTAGCACTGTCCAGTCCCTGGTCCTCCATGGCCCCACCAGGCCCTGGTTCTGGTTCCCCCCCAGGCCCTGGCCCTGCTCTGGCCGCCCCTGGTCCTCCATGGTTCCAGAATGAGCCAAGGACAATTGCAATCCCATGTGCAATGTATTGTCTTTCATGTTGTAGTTTGCCCTGCAATGTAAAATGCTGCCCTCTGTCCCATATAAAATGCATCCTTTTGTACATAGTGATTCTGTATGATATATCTCCGTGGAAGTGTATGTGGGTGGGGGATGGGCGACAGGCCATGTGCTCACTCCACTTCCATGCAGGGAAAGAGTGGAGCTTTGCCCCGGGTAGAGATGTTCCATTTCCCCCTGTTTCTCTGGAAGATATAATCAACTAAAGAGTAAATTTAAACAAAATTAAAGGGAAAAGAGGACCATGTCAATAATATGGCTCATAGTGCTTATGACTTTGACATTTAAAATGTGAAAATTATGGTCAGTCCCAGCCAGGATTTGAACCCTGTTCTCACGCTTGAGAGGCTGGAGCGTTAACCACAAGACTACCCAGGTCACATGATCAGGCAGGCCGTATCCTGGCTATGTCTTTAACTGTCCACCTGTATAAAGGTACTCTTATAGATATCGGCTTCTCCGTGGAAGTGTATGTGGGTGGGGGATGTGCGACAGGCCATGTATCCATTTCCCCCCCTGTTTCTCTAGAGGATAAAATCAACTAATAGGGGCTTCTCCGTGGAAGTGTATGCAGGCCTACAGTGTTATTTTCCTGGTTACAATAATCTCCATGTTCCCCCTGGTTCTCTAGAGGTCCAAGCGGCTGCTCCATGGAACTTATTGCGGGCCTAAAATGCTTTGTCCCTGGGTACAATAATCTCCATGTTCCCCCTGGTTCTCTGGAGGTCAAAGGGGCCCTCTGGAGGTCCAAGTGGCTGCTCCATGGAACTAATTGCGGGCCTAAAATGCTTCGTCCCTGGGTAGGTAGATTAAAAAAAAAAAAAAGTTGGCAGCCCAAGTGGGAATCGAACCCAGCTATCCCAGGTGGAGGGCGGGTTTCCTAGCCACCAGACTATAACTAAATGGTTATTTGCTTAGCCACACCCCTTAGCCTCCTATTGGTCCATTAATAATTATTCCTACGTCATCTGTGACGTCATTGACCATTGTAAAATTGAGAAAAAGAAACTAGCTAAGGCTGGTTTCAAACCCTGCTCCTTTGGGTGGGAGCCCATGTTGTTAACCACTCTACTACACCCCTTAGGCCCTATATGCAGGGCTTCGATGCTCCTTACATATGTTAAGTGCTGCCATCTGTACCAAAGTGACCCCCTAACCGCGATGCTGCCAAGTGTCCCATTCAGTGTACTGCGGATTGTACATAATGTTAAATGCTGCCCACTGGCCTATGTAAAATCCTGCCTATTGGCCTATGTAAAATACTGCCGATTGGCCTATTGAACTTACTGCTGATTGTACAGTGACATGGCTATCAGTTAACTATCATTTAGCCTAGCACCCTAACCAAAATGCCGCTGATTGGCCTATTCATATTACTGCCTATTGTACAGTGACATGGCTATCAGTTAACTATCATTTAACCTAGCACCCTAACCAAAATGCCGCTGATTGGCCTATTCATATTACTGCCTATTGTACATAATGTAAATGCTGCCTCCTGTCCAATGTAATATTACTGCCTATTGTACATAATGTAAATGCTGCCTCCTGTCCAATGTAATATTACTGCCTATTGTACATAATGTAAACGCTGCCTCCTGTCCAATGTAAAATGCCGCCTATCGTACATAATGCCACCTGGTGACGGTTTAATGGTACTACAACCCCTAACTAAAGTTTTAAGCCATTGGGGACCATTTATTTGTGATTTTGGTGAATTTTGACTTTTTTGGGGGGCTGTACCGGGGTCCTGGTGGGCTTTAAAAATATGGGAACTTGGGTAGATGGGAGACGAGGGATGGGGCTTTCAGGGGATGGCACCCAGATGTCCCTGTGACTTATGGTTAGCCCCCCAGGATTTTTCAAAAATGGCCCTCGAGTGCTGCCTAATGTACAAAAAAAAACCCTCCCCTAATTAGGGTTAGGCGATTTGGCCCCTTTTACCCAAATATCACATCTTAAATCCCATGGATTGTCAAGCATTGCAGCAAAATATCAGGGAGAGCGGATTTTGACATTTTGGTGTAGGATTAGGCTGGATGTGAAGTCTATGGAGGTTGGCGCTCCATGGTCCATGGGTGTGTGTGAGTGCGCTGGTGCCCGGGCTTGGTTGCTGGTAGCAGGGGTGGGTGCAGGGTCTGATGTGGAGACTCAGTGTTTCCCCTGGTTCTCAGGAGGCTTTACTTGGTACACCTGCAGCCACTTGCTGCACTCTTGATTGCATGAGCAGAAGGCAGCTGTGGGTACCTAACATGCCAATCAACGAATGACTGAGGAGCAGTACTTAACAGCCCAGGACCGGAGCGGACTTCTTTCCCCTCCACTGTTCACACGGTAAGTTGTGAAGCTCTTATGCATCACGCTGGGAAATGGGGCTCTGTTCCTGGCTTTGAGATATTAACACAGCTCGTGTTATCTTATCTTATTTTTCAGATTCTCATATCAACATGGCGCCCCCAAAGCATAGTGTTTGTTGCCCACTCTGCCGTTCTGAATTTACCTATATAGGCAGGCACCTAAGAAATAGTCATGGCATTAAAAATTCAAAAGAGCGAGAAATATTGATCAAGTACAGTAGTGGGAGGGTCAATATTAGAAAAATGCCCTGTCCAGTGGAGGGCTGCAGTTATGCTAGCACAAGGCTGGACAGGCATATTGCTCAAGCTCACCCGGAGATGGAGGGGGAGAGGAAAGCCCAGGTGATAACCGATTTGAAGTACCAGGTAACGGTGCACATGCTGCGAGCGTTGAGCGCCACAAACCCGAGCCCTCCGATGGTCTCACGCTTACACATGGACCCAATAGCAAGAGAGGAAGCAAATCGGTATCATCCAACATCAGAACCCCTTGATGACGAACCATCGCCTTCATCCTGCAACTCGTGCAAACAGCTTGAGGCAAAGAACCTGCAGCTTATATCCGACTTGGGGCAACTAAGAAAGAAATTGCTGTACCAGCACAGATGGGCTGAAAGGGCAAAAAAAACAATCAAACGACTGGAAGAGGTATGTAAAATGTTTATTACCTAGCAGCACCTTTACCCAGGACCAGAGCACATGTGCTGGGCAGGATAGCTCCATAGCTTAGGCCTGGTTGTACCGGCAGAACCAGCGGGTAGATGCGGATGACTTTTACCCAGGATCAGAGCACATGTGCTGGGCAGGATAGCTCCATAGCTTAGGCCTGGTTGTACCGGCAGAACCAGAAAACTTAGCACTAAACCTTTATTTAACAGGACCGCCAAAAGGCATCCACAGCCCCGGTTCCAAGTGTGGACGTTGATGCTCTGGTGAGGAGTGAATCTTTCTCTCCTGATGAAGAACAGCAGCACATCAACAGACCTAAGTCAAAGGGGGAAAGCCGGAGCACCCTCTGTTTGGCGAAAGCGTACCCCAAATTCCCACCAAGCATCTGTAAGTAATGTCACTGATTGCTGTATTTATAAAAAAAAATAAATAAAAATTCTAAGTGTTGAGAACCAGGCGCACACAAGGGGGCGCTGTCAGAGAGTAATCCGAGGACAGTGCCTCGGGTCGGGGCTACAGCAGCGGGATCTCCCCCCTGTCCTTCTGGAAGTCTGTGCGAGCTTTTAAAAAAATATTTCTAAGTGTTTATGGATCCAGAGACGCAGAAGGGGGATTTTTAACGTTTGTATCCGAATATAGGGCCCTCTGTCTGGGTTTTAATGAACGAAATTCCCCGGTGTTTTTTCTGGAAGTCTGTGCGAGCTTTTAAAAAATATTTCTAAGTGTTTATGGATCCAGAGACGCAGAAGGGGGATTTTTAACGTTTGTATCCGAATATAGGGCCCTCTGTCTGGGTTTTAATGAACGAAATTCCCCGGTGTTTTTTCTGGAAGTCTGTGCGAGCTTTTAAAAAAATATTTCTAAGTGTTTATGGATCCAGAGACGCAGAAGGGGGATTTTTAACGTTTGTATCCGAATATAGGGCCCTCTGTCTGGGTTTTAATGAACGAAATTCCCCGGTGTTTTTTCTGGAAGTCTGTGCGAGCTTTTAAAAAATATTTCTAAGTGTTTATGGATCCAGAGACGCAGAAGGGGGATTTTTAACGTTTGTATCCGAATATAGGGCCCTCTGTCTGGGTTTTAATGAACGAAATTCCCCGGTGTTTTTTCTGGAAGTCTGTGCGAGCTTTTAAAAAAATATTTCTAAGTGTTTATGGATCCAGAGACGCAGAAGGGGGATTTTTAACGTTTGTATCCGAATATAGGGCCCTCTGTCTGGGTTTTAATGAACGAAATTCCCCGGTGTTTTTTCTGGAAGTCTGTGCGAGCTTTTAAAAAATATTTCTAAGTGTTTATGGATCCAGAGACGCAGAAGTGGGATTTTTAACGTTTGTATCCGAATATAGCGCCCTCTGTCTGGGTTTTAATGAACGAAATTCCCCGGTGTTTTTTCTGGAAGTCTGTGCGAGCTTTTAAAAAATATTTCTAAGTGTTTATGGATCCAGAGACGCAGAAGGGGGATTTTTAACGTTTGTATCCGAATATAGCGCCCTCTGTCTGGGTTTTAATGAACGAAATTCCCCGGTGTTTTTTCTGGAAGTCTGTGCGAGCTTTTAAAAAATATTTCTAAGTGTTTATGGATCCAGAGACGCAGAAGGGGGATTTTTAACGTTTGTATCCGAATATAGCGCCCTCTGTCTGGGTTTTAATGAACGAAATTCCCCGGTGTTCTTTCTGGAAGTCTTTTTTTTTTTTTTTCAGTGGAATACATCGCGGAATATTGGCAGCATCTTAAAGGCTCCCGTGGTCTGAGGAAAAGGATCGAAAATCAAAGATCCAAAGTGGGTAGAATCATGGCTTTCCTTTCGTTTATAACCAAGGGACAGCCAATCCTCCAGAATTGGACTTTCCTTCACAATATGTCCAGGATATACCAGTAAGCATGTCTGTGATGCCTTTTAGTTAAGATAAAATGTCCCCATGTAAAAAAAGATTCAAATTATTTATTTCTGTGCAGGTGGCCAGAGCATCTGCATTCTGCAGATGCAGAATGGTGGAAAAGCGGAGAACACAGTGAAGACCTACCTGGTGAATTTGTCCCAGTTCCTGGGCTACTTCAGGGACACCCCTCCCTCCTCATCCAGGGTTCCAAAAAGAGAAGTGTTTGCCGTGATTCGTGCTATCTCAGAGTGTATTGCAAGCCTGGGTCCACGTGTTGTCATGCGTCAGATACGTGTAAAGAAAAATAAGTTGAGCAGAACCATCTCCAAGGACCAACTTCGCCTCTGCAAAGTCCTGGCCAGGAGACGCATCCCTGAACTTCTTGGTCAGACTTATTAAATTTGCACTATATTAAATTACTTACCTGAGTTACTGACATCCATGTTCTAACCATTTAATTTTATTTTATTTTTTTCTTCAGATGAACTGTCTGAGGACCCCAACCCGGAGGCGCGAAGGAGATATTTTGGGTACCTCAGTGTTTACCTAGCAAGCCTATATGGACACCGCACCGGTGTTCTAAAGAATATGACGGTCTCCGAGGTTGATGAAGCCCAGAAGGAAGCCACAGTCGGGCAAGCGGGCTTCGTGATCAATGCAAGTCTACTAATATTGGAATGACAAACGCTCTCTGTCTTGTCCCAATATGTCCATTAAAACACACTCTCGTTTGCACCACAGGTGAAGGAACACAAAACCAACCGTGCGTTTGGCCCCGCACAGCTCTACTTAACTGTAGAGGAATTCTCATGGGTGGAGCAGTGGATGATCATCAGACAGAAACTAAACCCACCCACAGACCTTCTTCTCTTCACCGAAAACTTCACAAAAATCGAGAAACTCATCGTGCCGATGCAAGCCGCCTGGCGTGACATGGGTTTTCCTGGGCGTCCCACATTCACAGACTTCCGAACATCAATAGCCACATACGTAAGTAATTATATCACTTTTCCACGTAATAAACCTAAAATAAAAAGCATAATATTGAAGAACCATCTGTATTTTTCAAGGCAAGGAATACTTTGTCACCAAGTGACCGGATCAACATTTCAAAGACCATGTGTCATGACACGCGGACAGCAGACAAATTCTACGCGCTCCACCGCACCGCGTCAGAGCTGGCTCGGATCCGTCAGAATTTCGAGGCAGCCGTCAAGCCACCACGTACGACGGTACATGACACTGCCGAACCTTCCCTCCTCTCCATGTCAGAATCATCAGGTAAGGATGTTGAGGAGGAAGCGGACTGCGCGCCTCCCACCCCGCCTGCCGGTCCTTCGCCCGGTGCTGTGCCGTCCTCACCAACATCCAGTCAGGCCACTGGATCAACAAGCCCTGATCACGCTTCTGAGAGCGACGTTGACTACACTGTTGACAGCGAGTCTGACCAAACCTCCGAGAGCGAGTCTGACCAAACCTCCGAGAGCGAGTCTGACCAAACCTCCGAGAGCGAGTCTGACCAAACCTCCGAGAGCGAGTCTGACCAAACCTCCGAGAGCGAGTCTGACCAAACCTCCGAGAGCGAGTCTGACCAAACTTCTGAATACACTTCGGAGAGCGACCCTTCATATGAACCACGTAGAGGGACCCAACAACCCAGAAGAAAGAGACCATTGTTTACCTACACGTTGAGAAAAAGACAACCAGGGCGCAGCCAAAGTGTACGTGTGCTGAGATCCAGAAAAACAGTAAAAAAAATAATAAAAAAATAAATAAATCAATGGTGATGTGTCTGTATTTCCTTTCTGCTACAGTTTGGGTGAAAACAATTATTTATCTTTAACAAATTGTGTTTAAGACATTTCTCCATTCATTATTCCTGGCAAATAAAATAAAAAAATAAAACTTATAAAGTCCCACCTCCAGCATATGGGGGGTCTGTGTCACGCAGCTGTGCCCCAGAATAGTGCGCCTTGGCTGGGCTAGTGACGCGTGAAAGCGCCCCTCCTCTCCTGGAAGTCCAGCATGGGGTGGATACGAAATCAATTGGAGTAGCTCTTCAGCACTTTACCAGGGGAACAATTTTGGGGAAAAAATATTTTCTAAGTCCTCCAGCATGGGGTGGATACGAAATCAACTGGAGTAGCCCAGGGAGATACAAGGGTCTGGAGGGATTCTGGGGCCTTACGCGGAAAAACCCTGTCTGCAGGTTAATATGAAATGCGCCACGCGGACATGCATGCAGCGTTTTTGGGTTAAAATAGCCAGAGTAGGCCGCTGCGTGGAGCTCCATGGTGCCTCTGGTTTAGCTGGGAGATCCGTGGTGCACGCGCAGGTTAAGAGACCCAGAGCGGACTGCTTCTGGTGCGGGGAGATCCATGGTGCAGGCGGAGGTTAGGAGATCCAGAGCTGAAATTAACAAAAGGAATTAATAGTAATAATTATAATATTAATGGTAAACGAAAAAAAATAAAAAAAGTGTCCCACCTCCAGGACAGGGGGGGTCTGTGTCACGCTGCTGTGCCCCAGAATAGTGCGCCTTGGCTGGGCTAGTGACGCGTGAAAGCGCCCCTCCTCTCCTGGAAGTCCAGCATGGGGTGGATACGAAATCAATTGGAGTAGCTCTTCAGCACTATACCAGGGGAACAATTTTGGGGAAAAAATATTTTCTAAGTCCTCCAGCATGGGGTGGATACGAAATCAGCTGGAGTAGCTCAGGGAGATACAAGGGTCTGGAGGGATTCTGGGGCCTTACGCGGAAAAACCCTGTCTGCAGGTTAATATGAAATGCGCCACGCGGACATGCATGTAGCGTTTTTGGGTTAAAATAGCCAGAGTAGGCCGCTGCGTGGAGCTCCATGGTGCCTCTGGTTTAGCTGGGAGATCCGTGGTGCACGCGCAGGTTAAGAGACCCAGAGCGGACTGCTTCTGGTGCGGGGAGATCCATGGTGCAGGCGGAGGTTAGGAGATCCAGAGCTGAAATTAACAAAAGGAATTAATAGTAATAATTATAATATTAATGGTAAACGAAAAAAAAATAAAAAAAGTGTCCCACCTCCAGGATAGGGGGGTCTGTGTCACGCTGCTGTGCCCCAGAATAGTGCGCCTTGGCTGGGCTAGTGACACGTGAAAGCGCCCCTCCTCTCCTGGAAGTCCAGCATGGGGTGGATACGAAATCAATTGGAGTAGCTCTTCAGCACTATACCAGGGGAACAATTTTGGAGAAAAAATATTTTCTAAGTTCTCCAGCATGGGGTGGATACGAAATCAGCTGGAGTAGCTCAGGGAGATACAAGGGTCTGGAGGGATTCTGGGGCCTTACGCGGAAAAACCCTGTCTGCAGGTTAATATGAAATGCGCCACGCGGACATGCATGCAGCGTTTTTGGGTTAAAATAGCCAGAGTAGGCCGCTGCGTGGAGCTCCATGGTGCCTCTGGTTTAGCTGGGAGATCCGTGGTGCACGCGCAGGTTAAGAGACCCAGAGCGGACTGCTTCTGGTGCGGGGAGATCCATGGTGCAGGCGGAGGTTAGGAGATCCAGAGCTGAAATTAACAAAAGGAATTAATAGTAATAATTATAATATTAATGGTAAACGAAAAAAAATAAAAAAAGTGTCCCACCTCCAGGACAGGGGGGGTCTGTGTCACGCTGCTGTGCCCCAGAATAGTGCGCCTTGGCTGGGCTAGTGACGCGTGAAAGCGCCCCTCCTCTCCTGGAAGTCCAGCATGGGGTGGATACGAAATCAATTGGAGTAGCTCTTCAGCACTATACCAGGGGAACAATTTTGGGGAAAAAATATTTTCTAAGTCCTCCAGCATGGGGTGGATACGAAATCAGCTGGAGTAGCTCAGGGAGATACAAGGGTCTGGAGGGATTCTGGGGCCTTACGCGGAAAAACCCTGTCTGCAGGTTAATATGAAATGCGCCACGCGGACATGCATGCAGCGTTTTTGGGTTAAAATAGCCAGAGTAGGCCGCTGCGTGGAGCTCCATGGTGCCTCTGGTTTAGCTGGGAGATCCGTGGTGCACGCGCAGGTTAAGAGACCCAGAGCGGACTGCTTCTGGTGCGGGGAGATCCATGGTGCAGGCGGAGGTTAGGAGATCCAGAGCTGAAATTAACAAAAGGAATTAATAGTAATAATTATAATATTAATGGTAAACGAAAAAAAAAATAAAAAAAAGTGTCCCACCTCCAGGATAGGGGGGTCTGTGTCACGCTGCTGTGCCCCAGAATAGTGCGCCTTGGCTGGGCTAGTGACACGTGAAAGCGCCCCTCCTCTCCTGGAAGTCCAGCATGGGGTGGATACGAAATCAATTGGAGTAGCTCTTCAGCACTTTACCAGGGGAACAATTTTGGGGAAAAAATATTTTCTAAGTTCTCCAGCATGGGGTGGATACGAAATCAACTGGAGTAGCCCAGGGAGATACAAGGGTCTGGAGGGATTCTGGGGCCTTACGCGGAAAAACCCTGTCTGCAGGTTAATATGAAATGCGCCACGCGGACATGCATGCAGCGTTTTTGGGTTAAAATAGCCAGAGTAGGCCGCTGCGTGGAGCTCCATGGTGCCTCTGGTTTAGCTGGGAGATCCGTGGTGCACGCGCAGGTTAAGAGACCCAGAGCGGACTGCTTCTGGTGCGGGGAGATCCATGGTGCAGGCGGAGGTTAGGAGATCCAGAGCTGAAATTAACAAAAGGAATTAATAGTAATAATTATAATATTAATGGTAAACGAAAAAAAATAAAAAAAGTGTCCCACCTCCAGGACAGGGGGGGTCTGTGTCACGCTGCTGTGCCCCAGAATAGTGCGCCTTGGCTGGGCTAGTGACGCGTGAAAGCGCCCCTCCTCTCCTGGAAGTCCAGCATGGGGTGGATACGAAATCAATTGGAGTAGCTCTTCAGCACTATACCAGGGGAACAATTTTGGGGAAAAAATATTTTCTAAGTCCTCCAGCATGGGGTGGATACGAAATCAGCTGGAGTAGCTCAGGGAGATACAAGGGTCTGGAGGGATTCTGGGGCCTTACGCGGAAAAACCCTGTCTGCAGGTTAATATGAAATGCGCCACGCGGACATGCATGCAGCGTTTTTGGGTTAAAATAGCCAGAGTAGGCCGCTGCGTGGAGCTCCATGGTGCCTCTGGTTTAGCTGGGAGATCCGTGGTGCACGCGCAGGTTAAGAGACCCAGAGCGGACTGCTTCTGGTGCGGGGAGATCCATGGTGCAGGCGGAGGTTAGGAGATCCAGAGCTGAAATTAACAAAAGGAATTAATAGTAATAATTATAATATTAATGGTAAACGAAAAAAAAATAAAAAAAGTGTCCCACCTCCAGGATAGGGGGGTCTGTGTCACGCTGCTGTGCCCCAGAATAGTGCGCCTTGGCTGGGCTAGTGACACGTGAAAGCGCCCCTCCTCTCCTGGAAGTCCAGCATGGGGTGGATACGAAATCAATTGGAGTAGCTCTTCAGCACTTTACCAGGGGAACAATTTTGGGGAAAAAATATTTTCTAAGTTCTCCAGCATGGGGTGGATACGAAATCAACTGGAGTAGCCCAGGGAGATACAAGGGTCTGGAGGGATTCTGGGGCCTTACGCGGAAAAACCCTGTCTGCAGGTTAATATGAAATGCGCCACGCGGACATGCATGCAGCGTTTTTGGGTTAAAATAGCCAGAGTAGGCCGCTGCGTGGAGCTCCATGGTGCCTCTGGTTTAGCTGGGAGATCCGTGGTGCACGCGCAGGTTAAGAGACCCAGAGCGGACTGCTTCTGGTGCGGGGAGATCCATGGTGCAGGCGGAGGTTAGGAGATCCAGAGCTGAAATTAACAAAAGGAATTAATAGTAATAATTATAATATTAATGGTAAACGAAAAAAAATAAAAAAAGTGTCCCACCTCCAGGACAGGGGGGGTCTGTGTCACGCTGCTGTGCCCCAGAATAGTGCGCCTTGGCTGGGCTAGTGACGCGTGAAAGCGCCCCTCCTCTCCTGGAAGTCCAGCATGGGGTGGATACGAAATCAATTGGAGTAGCTCTTCAGCACTATACCAGGGGAACAATTTTGGGGAAAAAATATTTTCTAAGTTCTCCAGCATGGGGTGGATACGAAATCAACTGGAGTAGCCCAGGGAGATACAAGGGTCTGGAGGGATTCTGGGGCCTTACGCGGAAAAACCCCATCTGCAGATATGTAGGAGCGAGGTTTTCGGTAACCTATGACGAAAAATATTTCTAAGTCTTTTAACACTTAGTCTCTGGAGTTTGTCAGGGGGACTTCCAGGGCCCATCTTTTTTCACCCAGACCGATCTGCAAACGTGGCCTGCCATAAGAGGGCCTCCGTCAGCATCAGTGCTTCGGCGGTTGGTTCCTTAATCCTGCAGGCTCTACTCCAGACAGCAGCGGAGGTTGCGCGCGACTGTGCTTATTCCCCGTAGCGGGCCGCACGCTCGGAAGCGAGACCGAGCAGAACAGTCTGACCTAGTGGTCCCGCACCAAGCCTCCGCCACCGGGCTCACGTCGCTCACGTCCCCCGGTCCCGGCCTCCTGGCCCGTGCTGGCGGTGCGCTTGGGAAACACGCTGCGGCTGTCCGCCTGAGAGCCAATCGACTAGGGCTCGGGGGGGCTACGGAGGACCAGCACTCCGCCCGGTTCCCACGCCCCCCCCCCATCTCGCTCTGCCTACGGGCCCGGCGCGTGCCGGGTTCTGGAGGGCTAAATAAGCCGTGAAAGTCCAAGTAAACACGGCCCCGGCCCAGACATGGGATGGATTGACAGATGAAAGCGATTTCTCCACTCTGTGGGTTGTGGTGCATGGCTGCGGATCACAAATGTGATTCGCAGGACATAGGGCAAACAGATACCCAAACCCGTCTTGAAAAACAAACCGAAAGAATGGAAACACATCCAAGAAGGGCGCCCCCTCATGGAGATCTGCTGTACCATGGGCACATAATTAAAAATAAAAATTAAATAAAAAGTTCTAAGTGTTGAGAACCAGGTGCACGGAGGGTGGGGGGGGGGGCGGTGTCAGAGTGTAGCCCAGGGAGAGGGCCTCGGGCTGGGGCTGCAGAAGCGGGATGTCCCCCTGTCCTGCTGGAGCTCTGAATTTTTTTTTATTTTATTTTTTAGGGTTAGAGGTAGGGTTATAAAATAGTTCTAAGTGTTGAGAACCAGGTGCACGGAGGGTGGGGGGGCGGTGTCAGAGTGTAGCCCAGGGAGAGGGCCTCGGGCTGGGGCTGCAGAAGCGGGATGTCCCCCTGTCCTGCTGGAGCTCTGAATTTTTTTTTATTTTTTTTTAGGGTTAGAGGTAGGGTTATAAAATAGTTCTAAGTGTTGAGAACCAGGTGCACGGAGGGTGGGGGGGGGCGGTGTCAGAGTGTAGCCCAGGGAGAGGGCCTCGGGCTGGGGCTGCAGAAGCGGGATGTCCCCCTGTCCTGCTGGAGCTCTGAATTTTTTTTTATTTTTTTTTAGGGTTAGAGGTAGGGTTATAAAATAGTTCTAAGTGTTGAGAACCAGGTGCACGGAGGGTGGGGGGGGCGGTGTCAGAGTGTAGCCCAGGGAGAGGGCCTCGGGCTGGTGCTGCAGAAGCGGGATGTCCCCCTGTCCTGCTGGAGCTCTGAATTTTTTTTTATTTTATTTTTTAGGGTTAGAGGTAGGGTTATAAAATAGTTCTAAGTGTTGAGAACCAGGTGCACGGAGGGTGGGGGGGGGGGGGGGGGGCGGTGTCAGAGTGTAGCCCAGGGAGAGGGCCTCGGGCTGGGGCTGCAGAAGCGGGATGTCCCCCTGTCCTGCTGGAGCTCTGAATTTTTTTTTATTTTATTTTTTAGGGTTAGAGGTAGGGTTATAAAATAGTTCTAAGTGTTGAGAACCAGGTGCACGGAGGGTGGGGGGGCGGTGTCAGAGTGTAGCCCAGGGAGAGGGCCTCGGGCTGGGGCTGCAGAAGCGGGATGTCCCCCTGTCCTGCTGGAGCTCTGAATTTTTTAAGGGTTAGAGGTAGGGTTATAAAATAGTTCTAAGTGTTGAGAACCAGGCGCACGGAGGGGAGCGGTGTCAGAGAGCAGTCCGAGGACAGGACCTCGGGCTGGGGCTGCAGCAGCTGGACTCCCCCCTGTCCCGCTGGAGCTCTGCTGTACCATGGGCACGGCTTTGTTCCTGCCTTCCCAGGGGCACGAGTAATTTGGCGGTTGGTTTATTGGTTTATAACCGGGGAGGGGTGCTTAAGAGTGGGTACCACGGTTCGCCTGGAGGTGAAGGTTATGGAGGTTGGTGTTCCAGGGTCCATGGGTGTGTGGTGGTACCCGGGGCTGGTTGCTGGTAGCAGGGGCTGGTGCTGATAGCTCCGTGCTGGGTGTGGAGAGAACCAGCCTGGAGCTCTGGAGAACCAGGCTGGTGCAGCTGCTGATAGCTCCATGCTGGAGCCATGGATCATCCAGGGATCAGAGCACACATTCATGCCCGCTTTGAGTGTGCTGCTTTGGGCATGAAATACCTACATGCTGCTGGAGAACCTCCATGGATCATCCAGGGATCAGAGCACACATTCATGCCCACTTTGAGTGTGTTGCTTTGGGCATGAAGAACCTCCATGCTGCTGGAGAACCTCCGTGCTGCTGGAGAACCTCCATGGATCATCCAGGGATCAGAGCACACATTCATGCCCACTTTGAGTGTGCTGCTTTGGGCATGAAATACCTACATGCTGCTGGAGAACCTCCATGGATCATCCAGGGATCAGAGCACACATTCATGCCCACTTTGAGTGTGCTGCTTTGGGCATGAAGAACCTCCATGCTGCTGGAGAACCTCCGTGCTGCTGGAGAACCTCCATGGATCATCCAGGGATCAGAGCACACATTCATGCCCACTTTGAGTGTGCTGCTTTGGGCATGAAGAACCTCCATGCTGCTGGAGAACCTCCATGGATCATCCAGGGATCAGAGCACACATTCATGCCCACTTTGAGTGTGCTGCTTTGGGCATGAAGAACCTCCATGCTGCTGGAGAACCTCCGTGCTGCTGGAGAACCTCCATGGATCATCCAGGGATCAGAGCACACATTCATGCCCACTTTGAGTGTGCTGCTTTGGGCATGAAATACCTCCATGCTGCTGGAGAACCTCCGTGCTGCTGGAGAACCTCCATGGATCATCCAGGGATCAGAGCACACATTCATGCCCACTTTGAGTGTGCTGCTTTGGGCATGAAATACCTACATGCTGCTGGAGAACCTCCATGGATCATCCAGGGATCAGAGCACACATTCATGCCCACTTTGAGTGTGCTGCTTTGGGCATGAAATACCTACATGCTGCTGGAGAACCTCCGTGCTGCTGGAGAACCTCCATGGATCATCCAGGGATCAGAGCACACATTCATGCCCACTTTGAGTGTGCTGCTTTGGGCATGAAATACCTACATGCTGCTGGAGAACCTCCGTGCTGCTGGAGAACCTCCATGGATCATCCAGGGATCAGAGCACACATTCATGCCCACTTTGAGTGTGCTGCTTTGGGCATGAAATACCTACATGCTGCTGGAGAACCTCCATGGATCATCCAGGGATCAGAGCACACATTCATGCCCACTTTGAGTGTGCTGCTTTGGGCATGAAGAACCTCCATGCTGCTGGAGAACCTCCGTGCTGCTGGAGAACCTCCATGGATCATCCAGGGATCAGAGCACACATTCATGCCCACTTTGAGTGTGCTGCTTTGGGCATGAAGAACCTCCATGCTGCTGGAGAACCTCCATGGATCATCCAGGGATCAGAGCACACATTCATGCCCACTTTGAGTGTGCTGCTTTGGGCATGAAATACCTCCATGCTGCTGGAGAACCTCCGTGCTGCTGGAGAACCTCCATGGATCATCCAGGGATCAGAGCACACATTCATGCCCACTTTGAGTGTGCTGCTTTGGGCATGAAATACCTACATGCTGCTGGAGAACCTCCATGGATCATCCAGGGATCAGAGCACACATTCATGCCCACTTTGAGTGTGCTGCTTTGGGCATGAAATACCTACATGCTGCTGGAGAACCTCCATGGATCATCCAGGGATCAGAGCACACATTCATGCCCACTTTGAGTGTGCTGCTTTGGGCATGAAGAACCTCCATGCTGCTGGAGAACCTCCGTGCTGCTGGAGAACCTCCATGGATCATCCAGGGATCAGAGCACACATTCATGCCCACTTTGAGTGTGCTGCTTTGGGCATGAAGAACCTCCATGCTGCTGGAGAACCTCCATGGATCATCCAGGGATCAGAGCACACATTCATGCCCACTTTGAGTGTGCTGCTTTGGGCATGAAGAACCTCCATGCTGCTGGAGAACCTCCATGCATCATCCAGGGATCAGAGCACACATTCATGCCCACTTTGAGTGTGCTGCTTTGGGCATGAAATACCTACATGCTGCTGGAGAACCTCCGTGCTGCTGGAGAACCTCCGTGCTGCTGGAGAACCTCCATGGATCATCCAGGGATCAGAGCACACATTCATGCCCACTTTGAGTGTGTTGCTTTGGGGATGAAGAACCTACATGCTGCTGGAGAACCTCCGTGCTGGAGCCATGGATCATCCAGGGATCAGAGCACACATTCATGCCCACTTTGAGTGTGCTGCTTTGGGCATGAAATACCTACATGCTGCTGGAGAACCTCCGTGCTGCTGGAGAACCTCCATGGATCATCCAGGGATCAGAGCACACATTCATGCCCGCTTTGAGTGTGCTGCTTTGGGCATGAAGAACCTCCATGCTGCTGGAGAACCTCCGTGCTGCTGGAGAACCTCCATGGATCATCCAGGGATCAGAGCACACATTCATGCCCACTTTGAGTGTGCTGCTTTGGGCATGAAGAACCTCCATGCTGCTGGAGAACCTCCATGGATCATCCAGGGATCAGAGCACACATTCATGCCCACTTTGAGTGTGCTGCTTTGGGCATGAAGAACCTCCATGCTGCTGGAGAACCTCCGTGCTGCTGGAGAACCTCCATGGATCATCCAGGGATCAGAGCACACATTCATGCCCACTTTGAGTGTGCTGCTTTGGGCATGAAGAACCTCCATGCTGCTGGAGAACCTCCATGGATCATCCAGGGATCAGAGCACACATTCATGCCCACTTTGAGTGTGCTGCTTTGGGCATGAAGAACCTCCATGCTGCTGGAGAACCTCCATGGATCATCCAGGGATCAGAGCACACATTCATGCCCACTTTGAGTGTGCTGCTTTGGGCATGAAATACCTACATGCTGCTGGAGAACCTCCGTGCTGCTGGAGAACCTCCGTGCTGCTGGAGAACCTCCATGGATCATCCAGGGATCAGAGCACACATTCATGCCCACTTTGAGTGTGTTGCTTTGGGGATGAAGAACCTACATGCTGCTGGAGAACCTCCGTGCTGGAGCCATGGATCATCCAGGGATCAGAGCACACATTCATGCCCACTTTGAGTGTGCTGCTTTGGGCATGAAATACCTACATGCTGCTGGAGAACCTCCGTGCTGCTGGAGAACCTCCATGGATCATCCAGGGATCAGAGCACACATTCATGCCCGCTCTGCACGGCTTTGTTCCTGCCTTACCAGGGGCACGAGTAATTTGGCGGTTGGTTTATTGGTTTATATCCGAGGAGGGGTGCTTAAGTGTGGGTACCACGGTTCGGCTGGAGGTACAGGTTATGGAGGTGTGTGCTCCAGGGTTTATGAGTGTGTGTCGTTACCCGGAAATGGTTGCTGGTAGCAGGGATGGGTGTATGGTCTGATGCGAGTGTCCTCCTCCATGCTGTATGTGGAGCATAGGAGACCCAGAGCAGGCTGCTGCTTCTGGGCAAAGACCCAGAGCAGACTGCAGCCTCTGCCTGGAGATCCATGCTGGATGAGGATTTTATCAGACCCAGAGCAGGCTCACACTCCTGGGCAAAGACCCAGAGCAGACTGCAGCCTCTGCCTGGAGATCCATGCTGGATGAGGATTTTATCAGACCCAGAGCAGGCTCACACTCCTGGGCAAAGACCCAGAGCAGACTGCAGCCTCTGCCTGGAGATCCATGGTGCATGTGGATTTTATCAGACCCAGGACAGGCTGCTGCTGCTGGGACAAGACCCAGGACAGGCTGCTGCTGCTGGGACATCCATGCAGCATGTGGAGGTTAGGAGAACCAGGACAGGCTGCTGCTGCTGCTGGGACAAGACCCAGGACAGGCTCATGCTGCTGGGACATCCATGCAGCATGTGGAGGTTAGGAGACCCAGGACAGGCTACTGCTGCTGGGACAAGACCCAGGACAGGCTGCTGCTGCTGGGACATCCATGCAGCATGTGGAGGTTAGGAGAACCAGGACAGGCTGCTGCTGCTGCTGGGACAAGACCCAGGACAGGCTCATGCTGCTGGGACATCCATGCAGCATGTGGAGGTTAGGAGACCCAGGACAGGCTACTGCTGCTGGGACAAGACCCAGGACAGGCTGCTGCTGCTGCTGGGACATCCATGCAGCATGTGGAGGATAGGAGACCCAGGGCAGGCTCATGCTGCTGGGACAAGACCCAGGGCAGGCTCATGCTGCTGCCTGGGAGATCCATGCTGGATCTTTTTTGGTTAAGACCCTTTCAAAACCTACCCCCTGTGCTCTGTTTTGGCAAGCCCTCACCCAGTGGTGCCGAAGTGGAGAGCTCACAGCAGCGGGGAGAGGGAGAGAGCCATGGTTCTTCTTCCAGGGATCAGATCGCGCATCCAAGCCGGGTTTGGGTGTGCTGTTGCGGGCTTTGGATTTTCTGCTGCCTGGAGATCCATGCTAGATGTGGAGGATGGGAGGACCAGGACAGGCTCATGCTGCTGGGACAAGACCCAGAGAAGGCTCCTCCTGCTGGGGGGACATCCATGCAGCATGTGGGGGTTAGGAGGACCAGGGCAGGCTGCTGCTGCTGCCTGGAGATCCATGCTGGATGTGGAGGATGGGAGACCCAGGGCAGGCTCATGCTGCTGCGGGGACATCCATGCTGGATGTGGAGGATGGGAGGACCAGGACAGGCTGCTGCTGCTGGGACAAGACCCAGAGCAGACTGCTGCTTCTGCCTGGAGATCCATGCTGGATGAGGATTTTATCAGACCCAGAGCAGGCTCACACTCCTGGGCAAAGACCCAGAGCAGACTGCAGCCTCTGCCTGGAGATCCATGGTGCATGTGGATTTTATCAGACCCAGAGCAGGCTCACACTCCTGGGCAAAGACCCAGAGCAGACTGCAGCCTCTGCCTGGGAGATCCATGCTGCATGTGGAGGTTAGCAGACCCAGAGCAGGCTCATGCTGCTGGCAGGAGATCCATGCTGGCTGTGGAGGTTAGGAGACCCAGGGCAGGCTCATGCTGCTGATGAGAGCTCCATGTTGGGATGGAGAAGGGCCAGGCTGTGCCGCTGGAGAACCAGGATGGCTGGTGCTGAAGTGGAGAGCTCACAGCAGCGGGGAGAGGGAGAGAGAGAGCCATGGTTCTTCTTCCAGGGATCAGATCGCACATCCAAGCCGGGTTTGGGTGTGCTGCTGCGGGCTTTGGATTTTCTGCTGCCTGGAGATCCATGGTGCATGTGGATTTTATCAGACCCAGGGCAGGCTCATGCTGCTGGGCAAAGACCCAGAGCGGGCTGCTGCTGCTGCCTGGAGATCCATGCTGCATGTGGAGGTTAGCAGACCCAGAGCTGGCTCATGCTGCTGGCTGGAGATCCATGCTGCATGTGGAGGTTAGCAGACCCAGAGCAGGCTGCTGCTGCCTGGGAGATCCATGCTGGCTGTGGAGGTTAGGAGAACCAGGGCAGGCTCATGCTGCTTGCTGGAGATCCATGCTGCATGTGGAGGTTAGGAGACCCAGGGCAGGCTGCTCCTGCCTGGGAGATCCATGCTGCATGTGGAGACCCAGAGCAGGTGGATGTCAGGAGAACCAGGGCAGGCTCATGCTGCTGCTGATGAGAGCTCCATGTTGGGATGGAGAACCATTTGTCACAGCTTCCACCTTTTTTTTTTTTACCCTAACCAGGTCTAACCAATGTAAAATCAATGTGTTTTTTCGGGTGAACTTTGCCGTCTTTGGTGGGCTGTCACGGGGTCACGGTGGGTCCTAAAAATCGGGGACCACATGCATCTGGCTGTCAAGGGATGGGGCTATTTTTTGAGCCATGCCCCGTGAACCTGTGAGCTTTGGTTTGGCCTCCAGGAATTTTCAAAGTTGGCCAAAAATTACACCATTTTGTCAAAAAACGGGGCCTGTCCCCTAAGATGGGTTAGCAACATGCTAACTGTTAGCCGATAGCATGGTTGTGTTCAGTATCACCGGGTGATTGTACTCTGTCAGTTTGGTCCAAATCCTGTACTGGGATGTGCCTCAAATAGGGAGAAAATACGTTGTTTATAAAGTTGCCATGGTAACTCAAAATGGCGGGTGGTACAAAAAATACTTCATCTGATCAGCACACATGTTTTAATATACACAATGTGGGGATTATAATACAAAGCTCTAAGTGTCCCGCACCGGGAATCGATCCCATGACCTCTTCGCACAGCACTGCCTCCTCATTGCAAACGCTATGGCAGGCGCCTAATAATATAGAGTCCGTTTAGAGGTGAATAGTAATAGGCCCTGCCCATGCATTTGCATTGCACATGCAAGGCAGGCGCCTAATAATATTAAAGAAACCCTTATTAGGTGCATAGCATAAGGCCTCCGCCATGCATTTTCAATGCATAGGCGGGCGCCTAATAAATAAATTATAAGCTTACTGTATATAAGTGAACATTTAATACGTGGGACCCAGCACCTGTGGGAGTTTGTAAGAGTGCACTAGTTTAGGTGAAAATTATCCAGAAGGAAATAGCTTGATAGTGGTTGTGGAGAACCAAAGGCCTGCCTTCCCCGAGCACAGAGGCAGGAGTCAGGGGACCCATAATCCCGGACTCCCAAAGGGGTCCCTAAAGCAGGGCGCCCAGGAGGGGCCGACAGAGGATATATACAACCCCCCCCCCCCCAAGGAAAGAGTAGAGACGACCCTGAGGAAATCCCCCAGCCACCGCAATGCCGACGCCCCTAAGAGCTGCGGGGACGAGCCCGTGGGCTCCGCCGGCAGCTAGCCCCGCTGAAGTGGTCCCGGCCATGGGCCCTGGGGGCAAGAGGCCCCAGGGGTGCCCCGCCCCCGCGACGGGGGCCCCGAAGAAGCCGCCGGGAGTAGGCCGGCGCACGCCCAGGAACCCACCCCAAACCCGAAGCCCACCAATGCGCCAGAGGGCCCAGGCGCCTGCCAGCGCAGCGGAGGAGGGCAGGACATGGGGGGATGGGCTCCGCACCTAGCGGAGACTTGAGATGTTCTTGGGAGAGGTCCTAGTTGTCATAGTTTTTAAGTGTTTAGCCCACATGCGGATACAGACGGGAGACAGGAATTAATTTAAGATGTTTATTAAAGTCTCGGACAACGGGGAAAGACACAACGTGTGGCTCAAGCGAGGTCTGAATATCAGTGCTGGAACGACTACGGAAAGTAAGAGGAACAAAGTTATGAGAGATCGAAACAGGGGAAAATTCCAGAAGCTGCACCGCTTACCATTTAGTCAAGAAGACCTATCCGGGGAGAGTAATGACAAGGGAACTCTGACCGTAACTCATTGATGGTAACAGGTGGTTGAGTGACTGGAGGGCTGACACATGGTAATGCTGGCGAGGGATCTGAAGCACACCACAGTTGACGGCAGACGGGAGGAGCAGATGGAAGAATCGGAGTATTGTGGGTGAACCAGGTGAATCCAGGGAAGGGGGTCTCACGCCCGGCTTGGTATCACTATGAGAGTATGAGGGGAGCTGCCAGAGCAAAATCTGAGCGGCGGGGATTCTGAGGAGCTGGTTCTTTGAGCACGACATCAAGGCAGGTGAGTAAGTCCAAACACGAAAAACTGAAGAACACCAAGAGAGACAAAAATATTTCCAAACATAGGATTTCCAAGAACTCACAAATAGGAGGCACAGGAGACAGGTCAGAGGCCTAGGCATACCACAAATGGGTTAACACTCTGGCGTCTTCCATCTGTCTGAGCACTCTTTAAGAAGCCAGTGGAAGACACTCCTGATGAGCCGCAGGTGTGGGCCACTCCCCCCAGTCAACTAGAACCACCTGTGGAGAAGAGTTAGGTCACAGAAACCACAGAGAACCCTGACACCTTTTAACCATTTTAATGTGCTTTTGCACTTTTAGTGTAAGTTTTAGGGATCATGCACTATACAGTTTTTAGGGCCTATTTTTATTTTTATAAGGCTGTTAAACTTTTAATCCTGTTTGGTTTCAAATACACTCACCCCTGCGATATTGGACCTGTTTCGTCTGCTAAATCCACAGACTTTGGGGCAGATCACAATGGAGATGTTTGATGATACGGACAAGGCTGTTATGTTACCCACACACGGACAAAAAGGGAAGAGAAGAAGTTACGGGCATTATAAGCATGCCTATAATGTGGCGAAAAAGGCATGGCATAGCGGTGGAGCCATAGCACCCAGTGTAGCCTGCACCCACCATACAACTAATGTATGACAGGCACAGTGTTGTTTTCAGATGAGATATCCCACATACTTTGAGCACTGTATTCTATTACATATAAGGTGAAACAAAATGCTATTCTGTTGTCTTATATGGACATAATGACTATTAAACGGAGAAGACCAAAAGTGGTCCTATACGTACTGTCATATGCTACCTAAACTCAGCAGCTCGCATCATTTCTAGAACCCCCTCTTTTCATCACATCACCCCAGTCCTGCAGCAGCTTCACTGGCTACCTGTGAAGTATAGAATGCAGTTCAAAATCCTCCTACTTACTTTTAAAGTTATTCACAATCTCTCCCCTCCATACCTTTCTGATTTACTTCAAATTTCTACTCCCTCCCGCATACTTAGATCTTCTTCTACCACTCACTTAGTTGTTCCTTCAGCCCGTCTTAAAACCACGGGAAGCAGAGCTTTTTCACGTTCTGCGCCCACACTCTGGAATTCCCTCCCCCCTGACATCTGCAATACCGAGTCTTAACCCTTGTTCAATTCAAAACTCAAAACCCACATGTTCAAGATTGCCTTTTCATTATGATTTTATATTACTTTCCTCTGTGTAATTTGTGTTGTTTCTTTTAATTATGACGACTGCTTTTACCATTTATTGTTTTTACATGTACAGTGACCTTGAGTGTTTTAAAAGGCGCTTGAAGTAAAATGTATTATTATTATTATTATTAATTTTTTATGCTTTACCGTTTCACACTGAACTGTAACTGATTTACTACATTTTGAAATAATTGATATAGTATTATCTTTTTAATATTCTTTTCTGGGTTTTTGATGCACTAGCGGGTCATTTTTACAAGTAGGCTGACAGGAAATGGGGTTTGAGAGAGGGAGAAGAGGAAAAGGACCTCAGGCAGGAATCGAACCCACATGGTTCAACCAAGCCTAATCGAGGACTGAAGGCCTCCACACATGGGTCATGCTCATTACCCCTGCACCATGGGAGCACGGCTAGTATTGCCTTTTTAAATTTAAGTTTTTTATTTATTATTGGAAGTAGCGGATTTCAGTCAAATTTTATTTTATTTCTATATAGAGATACTAGACTTGGGTCATTGTGTTGGGCAATAAGGCTGAATGATTTTGGGAAATAATCTAATTGCGATTTTTCAAAGCAATATTGGGATTACAATTTAATTGGTGATTTTTTTCCCACTGTATTATTACCGCTAACACTAGTGTAGTCTGGCTGCACAATGTTTGAAAAAACATGAAAAATATGGCTGCACAATACTTATGTTGCTTTTGATTGTGATTAGATTTGCAATTTGTGATTTGTGATTCATTTTGCTGCATTTTGCATATATTTTGTTTTATGCAGAGGATATTACACTGTCAAAAAATTGCAGTCCTCGCAATTTGTTAATTGAGACCATTAAAATTGCAATTTCCATTCGATTTTAATCAATTGTTGCAAGCCTATTTATCAATTTTTTTTAAATTTTATTTTATGTAATAGTTTTCAACTGTAGAGCCTTTAGCTATGTTTTGTATAGCTTAGTTTCCTGTTGTTGTTATAAATAGTTTTTCAGTTTGCGTTGCTTGATATAGTCTCATTTGTTCTGTGATTGCAGGCATTAAGAAAGATCGTCTCTGCAACATCGTAAGGTACTGGATGAAGAATGGGGCACATATGCCAGAGCGTTTTGGTGGTGCTCAGAGATCAGACGAAAGAGCAGTCTAGAGGGAGGCCGTGAGAGATCACATAAAGAAATCCACCTGCATAGCCAGTTATTATGCTTGTCGTAGTACACCTGGCAGAAAATACCTTCTTGTAGATTTGAATGTTAAAAAGATGCATAAACTATTCCGCAGACAGAATGAGGAGCAGATTTTCTACGCTTTATATTATAGTATATTTGTGTATGACTTTAACCTTGGCTTTGGACATGCATCTAAAGATGTGTGTAGCACCTGTTGTTTATTAAATTTTGCTACAGGCAACCTTTAAAGACCTAAATATTTTTAGAACCATGTGCCATGTCTGTTTCGCAACCATTAAAGAACTCATTGGGCTCAGTGACTCAATAAATTGAATGTACACAACTTCTAATACAATTTATATACTTCTTTAATTAGTACACTTAAGCAGGGAGCAAATATAAAAATCCATCCATTTTCTGACCCGCTTAATCCCTCATGGGGTCACGGGCGTTGCTGGTACCTGTCTACAGCGTTCACTGGGCGAGAGGCGGGTACACCCTGGACAGGTTGCCAGTCTGTCGTAGGGCAACACATAGACAAGACAAACAACCATTCACGCACACACTCATGTGTGATTTGTAAAAATCACTAATTAAAATATTACTAACTTCCTTTTTTGTGTGTCCGGTCTGGCAATGTTGCAATAAGAATTGTTGTCTTAATGCCAAAAAGAGCCCAACAGATTTTATTTTCACAAGCGGAGCTGCCCTCTCACCATGCAGGTGAGAGGGCAGCTGACGAGGCTTAAACAGAGGAAAGCCTCAGGACCGGACGGCATCCCCCCCGAGCCTGCTGAGGACCTGTGCAGATGAGCTCTGTGAGGTCTTCAGCTATATTTACAACCTGAGCCTCAGCCTGGGGCTCTGATCCTGATCTGATCTGATCCTGGGGCTCTGATCTCATCCCCACTCTGATCATCACATATAAGTCACCGTGAATGTACATAAAATATCCTTTGCCTTATTTCTATTTTGTATTTTTTATTCTTATTTTCTTATCTACTTCTTTTTGATTCACTGTATAAATGAGGACACACTGTATATACCTGATGCACCTTGTCCTACTTTTGGCACCTTCTTCTGATTACTGATTACTGAGCCGATGTGACATGTGAATTTCTCCAATGTGAGATCAATAAAGCCTATCTTATCTTATCTTATCTTATCTTATCTTACTGCTTTCACTGTAGTACTCCGCTTGATTTATATATGCAAGTAGCTTTATTATAATTTATGCAGGGAATATTTCAGGTTATATGGACACAAGGAAAAAAAGGAGAAAAGGTGAAAGAAAGAGGACAACAAAGGGACAGAACGATACATCCTAAGTCTGCTTCTTCACCTGCAAAGAGAGATATAAAAACAACAGCACAACCAGCCGATAAAGTATTAAAGATACACTCAACCAAATCCTTGATACCATCACTGAAGGCTATACTGTATTAATCAATACAATATGTATGAAGTGACAGGAGAAGATAATAATAGTGGTTTTCTGTACGGAATTGAGTCTGAAAGTACCTGAATCCTAGAACCTGTAGGTGTTTGTGAGAGTGCGCTTGTGTATGAAAGGTTTATCCATGAGAAAAATGCTCTATAGTGGTTGAAAGGAGCCAGAGACCCGCCCCCCAGAGCACCTAGGCAGACATCAGGGGAACCAAAACCCCAGATACCCCAAGGGATCCCCAGAGCAAAGGTGGCCAAGAGAGGCCAACCCAGGAAATCTGCCCTCCCAAACCAAGGGAAGAGGAGAGACCGTCCCAAGGAAACCCACCAGCCGCCACAATGCCGAAGCCCCGGGGAGCTTCAGGGATGAGCCCGTGGATTCCACCGGCAGCCAGCTATGGTGGAACAGATCTGGCCATAGGCCCCAGGGATCCGAGGCCCCGGGGGTCAGGCCCTGTGAAGCAACCGCCAGGAGGGAGCCGGCACCCGCCTTGCATCCAGCCCCGTACACTGAGTGTCACTGATGCACCACATGCACCACGAGGCCAGGGAGCTAGCCAGCGGAGGGGAGCAGGACGGCGGTATGGGCTCCACACTTAGTGGAGACCTGAGATGTCATGGGAGAGGGGGCAGTACAAACCCAACCTGACAAATAAACAAACAGAAAGCTACATACACAGTGGCAGTCGTTCCCACTCTAGTGCCCCCACACGCAAACATTCAAAAAATAGGACGCTTTACACACACTTGCACTTACCACACACACCCGATATTCCCAGGTCCAGGTGCTGGCACACCCAGACCCAGTAAATAAACACTAAAATCAAAGTTGAGGGGGGGACCACAACATTCTCTGTCTGGTACATCACATAAAACACAGTGAAAATACACAAGAAGTAAAAATTCTCAAATAGTTTCATCACATACTAACATTCCCTGTTTCTTTTGCCAAACCTCATCTTTTATCGGCCCCTGTTCTGGTGGGTGGGGAACATCCAATTGCAAGGAGTTGTTGCAGGGGTGGAAGCAAAACGCTCTGGCTCACAAGGGGTGCAGGTGCCTATCTCTAGCTGTCAATGGGCAAGAGCGGGGTACACCCTGGACCGGTCGCCAGTCTATCGCAGGGAAATTTTGAGAAACCGTCTGTAATAATTATTGTGTTGAGCTATTTCTATTGTTTTTTATTTGTTGTAGCAGGTATTACTTTTGGTGTAATTGCAGAGAAAAGCCTGCAGGCAATAACCAGGATTGTTTTACCAGTATTTTACAACAATTGTTGATTAATTCAGTTAAGTATAGGGGCAACAGTGACGCAGGAGCTGGTGTGTTCATCCGGTAACTGGTGGGATGCCCCACTCTGACTGTCTCAGTTATTGTGTCCCTGGGAAATACGCTTGGTCAAAGGACAGCTGTGGCTACAGACGTGTGAGTGAATGGGTGAATGACTGAATGTAGTGTACAGTGCTTTGGTGTCCTCAAGACTTGATAAAGCGCTATACAAGTGCAGGCAATCTACCATTTATATAGTGCTGTATCACAACAAATGGTATTTTAAGGCATTTTAAATCCAGTAAGTGCATAAATATATAATCATATCGAAATCATCAAACACAATGACAGACAATTTCAAAGTCAAGTCTATTCATTTAAATTTGATCCTGCTCATACAACAATTCGGTTTTATACCAAATGATCATGTCTTCTATGCAGACGAAGTGAAAAACAAACAATGAAGCTTCAATAAATTGGTTTCATAGACTTGCACTTTGAAATATTTGGTTTGAACCACTTGAGATGTTCCAAACTTTAGGTAAAGCTACAGGTACAACACCTTGTGGAAGAAATACCTGAAAAAATACCCCAAAAACAAAATAGAACTTGCAAAGCCTGGACCATGTGTAAAGCAGCAGGAAGGTTGTGCATCATTATGCCAGTTTTATTTATTTTTATTTTTTAACATGTCCTTTCTGGCAGTGTAGCACATAATTGTTTTCTTATTGCAAACGAGAGCCCAACAGATTTACTTCACAAGTAGAGCATTATTGCTTTTGGTATAGTGCTCTGCTTGAGAAGTATGCAAAAAACCTTATTGTACATTATTTTGGGATTATTTGAAATTGAATTGACACAGAAACAGAAAGGAAAAAGAAAAAAGGAAGGGAAAGGGTTAGGCACAATGATGAAAGGGAGAGATGGTAACAAAAATAGAGTAGAGGAAAAGGAAAATGCAAGGTAACATTCTTGGAGTCTGCTTCTACATCTGCAATGGGACACAGAACAGAACAAACATAAAAAGTACAAACAACCAATGCATATAACATTACTGAAAAAACAGTGTTATTTAGTGTATCTATAAGCACCTGGATCCAAACACCTGTACGTGTTTGTCAGAGTGTAATTATATATGTAAGGTTTCTTCATAGAAAAAAAATACTCAGTAATGTAGTGGTGAGGAGTGAAACACTTGTTACCCCATTGCGCCGAGGCAGACAATAAGGAGACAAGAGCCCCAGACATTCGAAAGGACTTAAAGAGAATGTGAGCCCAAGGATGACCAAGAAAGGTATAGCTTCATCCCCATCCCAGAGGAGAGTACCAGGAAATTCCCAAGCAGCTACAGTGCAGAAGCGCCCAGGGAACTGCAGAGACGAGCCCATAGGCTCCACCAGCAGCCAGCTATGACAGAGCAAATTCAGCAATGGGCCCAAAGACCTAAAACCTAAGGGTATACCAACCAGTAGGTACAGGTCATGCCAAGAAGCTGCCAGGAGTGAGCCAGCACACAGCCGATGTACCGGTTGGCTGGGGCCCCAGCTACTGGCAAGGAACTTGTACCACTCAAAACCATACACTCAATGTAGCACACAAGAATGGACGATGCACACACGCACTTTATAATCCCAAGTACAGATAAGGGATGGATTACGGACCGGGCCAGCGGGGCCAGCGCCCAGGGGCCCGAGACCAAAACTGTTTCAACATATATGATACAATACATTGTTGTTTCATAGGGCATCTGATGAAAACAGGGAGGGAGTGGGGCCCTCTGACATTTGACTACCAAGGGCCCTTTGGGGGTTGGGGTGGGGTGGGGGGGTACTTCCTACCAGGGCCCTCTGACTAACCACAGGCCCTTAGGGTGTTTTTAGCGGGCTACACAGCTGGCCCTGCTAGTCAGCCGTGGGCCCTGACGAAAGCACCCTCACCCTGGGACCTTGGTAAGAGTGGATGTGGTTGTAGAAGGGCCCTTGCCTTGCTTTTGGGTCCCTTATGAAAATGGATGAGGGGTGGGGGTGGAGGATATTTTCAGCAGGCCCTATGACTACCCCCTAGCCCTGCTTTTGCCTTATGACAATGGATGGTGTGGTGGGCCTCTGACTGATTTTGAGGGCCCCTACCAGGGGCCTCTGACTTACCACATGCCCCGGGTAAGGGTGCTTTTAGCGGGCCCCACATGGATCCCAGCTAGTATGCTTAAAAGAGGTGGACTCTAGCTCGATCCACATGTAGTGTCATCGTTAATTGTAACCGAACGGATCTCAGCATTGATCTCAGACATGTCGTCAATGACAAGACTTCAAATAACAAATGTGTCACTTGTGATGTGTTAATTGCAAAATGAGACCAATGTTTTACCATAGTAACAACCGGGGCTAAAAAAGGGGAGAAACAAAGTGCTCTACAAAGTGTGATGTGTAATGAATTGGAGTAAAGCGAGAGCAACGGTCTTAAACTCTGGCATGAATGCAAAAGTGCTGTTTCATACAGATCCGAATTACAAGCAAATTCTACCCAGTAGCACAATTTTAATTTGGTGACAGATGATAAAACAAGTGGTTTTATTGTAGTAGCTGTGGCTGCGTATGTGTGTTTTCTAACCCTGATATTATGTTTATTGGAAAACATGTTTTATTCAGCTTGTTATTCAATGTTTTTTTCCTCATTTCCTCACAATTTGGACGTAACATGTTTCATAAGCCTGCTGTAAAACACTCACACTTAATATGTGTCAGGATGCAGCTTGTAGGCTGCATGCTGAGCCCCCCTTCCACATTTTGTTCTCGTTGCCGGTCCGTAGTGTTCTTCTCCCACTCATCCTCAGCCAGTAATTCCTTGTCAGCTCAGTTGTTTGTTCAGTTACCCCCAGAATCTCCGCTTCAGCTCTGCTCAGCCCGCAGTCTCGGGTTTGCTGGTTCCTGTGTTCCACTGTGGTTCCTGTCTTCGGCTCTTGTGCTCCGTCCTGGCTTCAAGTTCTCGACTCCTGAGCTCCATCCTGATCTCAAGTTCTCAACTCCTGGTGAGCCGTCCTGGTCTCAAGTTCTCGACACATGTGTTCCGTCCTGGCCTCAAGTTCTCAACTCCTGGTGTTCCGTTCTGGCCTCAAGTTCTCAACTCCTGTTCACAACTCCTGGGTTTCTGCCCTGGCCTCAAGTCTTTGGCTCCGGTGCTCCTTCATGGTCATTCCCTCTGCACTCCTCCTGTCGGCCAGCTTCTGCTACATCTCCGTCAGTTAAAAGACTCTGGTTTCTCTCGTCATCATCATCAACAATGTTCAATAAACTCACTTTAAAGAACTTGCTCTGTGTGTGCGTGCTGTGTCCGGGTTCATCCTAAGACAAATCATTACAATATGTATTTACAGTGATAAAACATAATTTAATACTGCAATTAACACAGCATTTTAATTTAGCCAATTCAATACCTTCCCTCATCTCTGTCTTCCTCTCCATGCCTCTGTCACACACATGCACACAGCATGCATTTTTTGTAGTAGATAGTGGCTGCCCCTCCCCCACTCTCTCACTCAGTGTTCAAAATTTTTTACATTGCTCTAAATTCCCATGGGAGAGTGAGAGAGGGGGAGGAGTGGGTGGGGGTAGAAGTCAACTTCATGGATGGGATTAAACTGCCATTCAGCATAAGCTCCTACAGAGCTATTTCATGTAAAAGGTGGCGGATCCGCACAAAGAAATTATTCTAAAAGGTATGTGAGGTGTATTAAATGTCATTAATGCCTATACAGTCAGACTGTCTGTCCAACTTGCATGAAGTGAGGAAAAAGGGGTCTGAATCTATTACATGGACCTGTCCTGTATTCTGTAAATGGTTTGTTTTAATATTTACCGGTGAGGATTTTGATAGTGTCTTGTAAGGGAAACAAATATTTTGGGGTTTTACTCCCAACTGTACAGCTGTGTTAATTTTTTAGCCACACCCCCAGATGAATCTTTATCTCACTCTGATTAGTAAATTTTTGTCAGACCAGTGACATGGACATGAATGAGCCAATCAGGTGTTGTGAGAACTTTTGAAAATCCAAGTGAGAATCCAGTATCGATACAAAACCTCCTGCCAGTATCAAAATTTCTCACATTCTGTAATGAATCACGGCAGCGGACCCAGAATTCAGCCAGACCAGCAGAGGTTCTTAAATAAAAGGAATTTATTAAACAAAAAGCAGAGCAATACCAAAAAGGGACCAAAGAATCAAAAGACTACAGAAAAACATCCAGAGCTTTGTGGGAACAGAAACTGACAAGTAACATGACTAAATAGCTCTGGAACTCAGAAGGGAAAAACAGGGTCAAAAATCCAAAAACAAACACAGACAAGAGATCAGTATATGACTCACCCTTAACCATGATAAGACTACCTGGCACTGAACAACGGAGTGAAGCAGGAATAAATAGGGGACTGAGCAGGTGAACAGAGTAGAAACCAAGGAGGCCATGGACCCCAATTCCTGGTGTGAAACTTTCAATGACCCTGCTTTATGGCCCAGTACTATTACCGATCAAGGCAAGTGGATTCTTGTAAGTAGAGGAGTACCTGCATTTCAAAACAGAAGTGCTAATTACCCAGCCTCAGTCAGGGATAGAAGCATTGGGGGTACCAGTAGGAGCTTTACAAATGCCTTACTTAGTTGCTCTCTTCCCAATGGGCAAACTGTGACTAGGCAATGGCTACTTTACTCCCCTTCAACTGGCTGTGTGTATTGTTTTGCTTGCAAACTGTTTTCCAGTAAGCACAATACTTTTGTTCATGGATTTTCTGACTGGAAACATTCAGAGCGGATTGGTGAGCATGAGAGGAGTGTTGAGCATAGGACATGCATGCTAGCATTACATAATCGCTCCAGAGGAACAACGACAATTGACTCTAACATTGTCAAACAGCTTGATGCAGAAAGACAATACTGGTGGGAAGTTTTGAAAAGAGTTGTTGCAGTCATTCAGTTTTTGTGAGAGAGGGGACACGCTTTCAGGGTGGATGATGGGCTTCTGGGATCAGCCCACAATGGTATTTTTTTGGGCATCATAGAACTGTTAGCCAAGTTTGACCCATTCCTGGCTGAGCACCTCCAAAAGTTTGGAGGTAAGGGAAAAGGCTCTGTGTCCTACTTATCATCAACAGTCTGTGAAGAATTTATCCATTTAATGGAAGAGAGAACAAAGCAGGCAATTGTTAATGAGATCAAAGAGTCAAAATACTTTTCTGTTATTATTGACCCCACTCCAGACCTTGCTCATGTGGACCAACTCACTTTTATTTTCAGGTTTGTTAATAATAACAGATATGTAGTTGAGCGTTTTCTGGCTTTTGAGACTATTAAAAACCATAGTGGGGGTAGTTTGGTTGAGTGTGTTGTTGCTATGGTGGAGAACCTGGGCCTAGACTTATCTAACTGTAGGGGCCAGTCATATGATAATGCAAATAACATGTCGGGAAAGTACAATGGAGTCCAAGCTCATCTTAAACAAAGAAATCCTTTGATTTGCTATGTCCCCTGTGCAGCACATTCATTGAATTTAGTTGGTGTCAATGCTGTTGACAGTAGCCCAGAAGCTGGACGTTTTTTTGACAGGCAATGTACACCTTTTGTGCATCATCTACACACAGGTGGGGAAAGGTTTTCCGTGATACTGATATAAAACTTACACTGAAATCACTTTCAGGTACTCGGTGGAGCACATGGGCTGAGTCGACTAAGGCTCTTTGGAAATATTATGCGCAACTGAGAGAGGCATTGAATGATATGTCTACAGACATGGAGGAGAAACCTGAAACTCGAAGTGAAGCCTCTGCTCTCTGTGACAAAATGGACACACTGGAGATGGCCTTCATGGCACACTTCTGGGACACATTATTTCAGAGATTCCATGCCACCAGCCTGCAGTTGCAGAAGCATGATATTGACATTTATACAGCTACACAACTTCTCTTGTCTTTACAAGACTTTGTGGCAGCACAAAGAGATAATTTTGAGGTGTTTGAAGGGGCAGCTTTACATGTCACCACTTCTGTCTCCCAAGAGTACAGGCATGACCTCCAGCGCACAAAGAAGCGCAAAATTATGTCTGATGATAGTGCAGAGCCAGGTGTAACATTTAAAGGAAAGGATAAGTTTTGGATCGAAATGATGTTGTCATTGACATCGTGCCCTGTCTTGATCACCTTTTGAATGCATACACACATTTAACCAAGCTCTTTGATGTTCTTTTCATGCCTGACAATATGTCCAATAGCGAGCTCTCTATAAAGGCTAACTCACTCGCTGCAGCATACCCCTCAGATTTAAACATGAGCCTGGCAGATGAACTGATACAATACAAATCATTCATATCAGAAAAAGAAAAATGTCCAAGTAAAATGCTCAAAACCATGATTGATTTGGATTTACAGTCAACCTTTCCGAATGTCTACATAGCACTTAAACTTTTTTTGAACGTGCCTATTAGAAACTGTGAAGGGGAGCGTTCATTCTCCAAACTGAGTAATATTAAGAATGAACTCAGGATTAGGATGTGCCAAATCCGCTTGAACTCCCTGTCACTTCTGGCCATTGAATCAGATCTGATTAGACAGCTTAATTTTGATGAATTAGTGGATGACTTTGCAAGAAGAAAAAGTAGAAAAAGTTATATAAAATGGATTATTGACGCCTGGGTTAGGGTTAATTGACTGGTTGTTTATCATTTCCCGTTTTAAACGTCTTGACAATATATCTAATCGGAACTCCATTTATAGGTTCATGGCAAATTAGAATTTTCCAAATGTATCAAAACTCTCCCCTCCTTTAAAACGTGACACATGCAGGCTGATCTATTGGATCACCGGCGCAAAAGCGCGACGGTTTGCCTATTCGTTTTTTTGTTTTAATCTGTTATAGCATGCTTCCTTGCCTTACCAAGTGTAGATGGCAGAAAATAGTGAACAGAAAATGTAATGAACGTACAATTACAGTCGAGGATTTAACATAGTAAGTATAGTATGGGTGGCAAGAAGACAAATGGATCATACAGCTAATAGCAAGATTTAATGCAGCCACAATGATTTCAGGTAGGACAATATGGTTTCCTTTATCATATGCCCGCCGTGGCAGCACTAGTTAACAATAAAGTCTCTAGAAATATGATTTTGACTGCGTCCGGTAGTGTGTGTCGTTATATCTTAGGTTAGATTTCATAGCTTCATAGCTTTCATAACTTGTCTCTCTGACAAGCTAAGGCACACTTTTTACAACTTGTCTCTATGACAAGCTAACGCACGTCCACCTTCCAACAACATTTTAGGCTACACAGTGCACTTCAGCTAACACCCCACGTCTAAACCTTAGCAAGTTGTTAATTTTATTGAACATATTGACAGTGTTTCTGATTGCGCTTAGTTTCAACCAATTTAATCCTCTTTGCATTTTTGAATTACATGTCATGGTTTATATAAAGTGATTTTAGAATGAGCAACAAATACGGAGGCAGAAAAACAGTTTAGGGGTTTTATTGAAAAATAATAAAAAGGTGGTGATGTCGGCTGGCTGGGTCTCTGGGTACGTGGGCTGAGGAAGGGAAGGAGAGAGGTGAGCAGCAGGCCGGAGATGGTTTGAGAAATTATTGTTGTTGTGATGGTTGGCAGAGAAAAACCCACTGGGATTACGGTGAGGCTTGAGCTTGAGGGGGTGTTGTCCAGTGATGTTGATGGGAGGTGCAGAGACAGTAGGTTCTCTCCAGAGGTGGTGGTGTGAGGGTGGACAGGCCAGGCGAGCGCAGGAAGGAGGGCCTTCATAGTGTGTGGGTCTGAGGTTTACTCTGGTGTCCAGAACGGGAACTCGGAGAGGTCTCAGAAGTGGTTTCCAGAGCTTGAACTGTGGAGACGTGGTTTTGAGCTGGGAATCAAGGTTTCAAGGAGGAAGGAGCAAAACAGGATTAGACTTGGGTATGCACAAGGTATCAAGGCTTGAAACTGGGAACAAGGCTTGCGGTCTGTACCAAAGCATGAGCGTTAACGAACCGACGCCCTCCTCCTGGCTCCAGCTCCTTAAGAAGGTTGGCAATTAACTCCGATGAGGAGCATCTCAGGAAATTCTTCCCTGAGATCAAGTAGCAGAAATAAAGTCACAACAATAAGCAAACACTACTGACGGACTTTTGGGTAAACTAAATGGAGCAGTCTTTTATGTGATTGTTTCTAAAACAGGGCATTTTTCTGGCCTGCATTAAAAAAGCATAGTATACCCACTTCTCCAGGGACCACTACACCACTGATCACGACCCCCTGCCCCAACAGCCTGAACTCATACATCCAAAAACAGAACCAACACCAATTTGAACAAATGAAGTAGCCCTGGCCCTTCAACAGATCCCGGCCACCACTTGAATGAACCTTCTACCCACCCGTAAACCCAAGCATGAGCTGCACTCTACAGGGCCACCTCCACCAGAACAAAGTCATATACTGAGTACAAATGCCTCAAATCTCCCCAACAGTGATGCCTCAAATCTCCCCAACAGTGGCAGAACTCTGTAAGAGAGCACCCAGAAAGCGCCAGCCCTAAACACAGGCCCAGCTCCAACCCAACCACACACTCCCACCACACAATGTAATGTTAATTATATATATAATATATATTATATATATATATATATATATATATATATAAACTATATATATTATATATATATATATATATATATATATATATATATATATATATATAATCGAGGCTGAATGATGTAGGCAACACGTGCTTCTATGATAGTCTTACCATTGTTGTGATATTACCGCCAGGATCATCAAAATAATTGATCTCGGATTGGATTCTGAACAGTGGAAGAGGGTCACAAAGGAATTCCACTCTGCCCGTAACAGGAGACCCCCAAGGCTTGGACGGCCCTTTTTCCCAGCAGAAGGTCAGCTGTGACCACCTCCTGCTGAGATAAAACCTTTCTCCCACAGACAAAGAATCTATCTTCTCTTCGTCTCCTCTCCTGACTCCAAGCTGCTGAGACACACTGAGGACCAGCAACTCAGGAGACGGGGGAGCCATGTGACTGAAGGCCTCCGGGAACCATCGATGGGGCCTGGAAGAGGCCGCGAGCTAAGTGAGAATGAGCCTTTCTGAAACTCAGTTCCTCCCTGGCATAGGGAGAAACTGCCAGCCGATTCAAAGATAAGTCTCCTCACTTCTGCTTAAAACAGATGCCGAAGTGAAGGAATCCGTCTATGCCAGCTTTGTTCTGCTTTCTCAGCGCACCACAGACGGAGCTGGTTCCAGGCAACGCAGAGCTGAAAAGCCAGCACAGAAGCAACGTCCCCATGCCGAGGAGAGATCTGCTTAAATTGTGACTGCAACTGGGGTCAGAGTCTGCCTGGAGGACCAGGCCTCCAACCCAGACCACGCCGTTAGCCACATGCTGCTGCAAGGCTGACGCTAGCCTGCCAAGAGCTAAGCGCTAGCCCGCTAGCGCTAGTCAACAACTTCCCTCTAACGTTCTTCCCGTGAATGGCCAAAAACTGGACCGAACTGACACGAAACAAAGGACAGAGGTTTGGGCAGCGGTCTGAGGGTGAAGAAAATGTTTATTGGGAAAATGTTTGTAAACCGTGGTGTTTAGAACAAAGAGCTAACCGGTAGCTCGCGCTAGCCAAACTGCTATCAGCCTTGCTAACATCCGGTTTCGGACCCTAAAAAGGAGTCCGTTTTAAAGCATAAAGCGTAACTGTTTCTGCTCTGTCCATCCTCCGATGGTGTATAAGCCTTATTCCTGCATCAATATGGTATATTAATGCTGGTTTTCAAGGCAATTTAGGCAACTTTATGTCATACCTCTTGGTTACCGAGTTGCTGCAGCGACCCCATGCGCCCGGAGGGAGAATCGCATTAACAAACTCAGTCGTAAGGGTTTAATGATTTTACAGGACAAAACATAACCAATAATGTTTTGTTCAACTTGGCTTGCATTGTGAATGGATTGAAATACATGGCAAATGTTTTAACTCCATTCATGTTTTTTGTTAATCAGATCTGCAGTGAACCGAGCACTGAAGTATTCTGATATGATCAACCACTTTGTGTTGTCTTTTGTTGTTTTGCATGTAAATAGTTCCTTAGCTTAGCTTCATTTATCTTCACTTTGCTTAGTAGTTTAGTTAAGTTTCACTAGCCTAGTAGAGAAATATTGTGTTAATTCAGGTAAACAAGCATTACATAGTGATGTTCTCTGGATATTCATTTTATTTCTGTTATTAAACTTGACTTGAACTTGAAAAGAAGCTGTCACTCCTTTATTCTATGTGTGTGCAGGTTTTGCTGTTGAAAGATCGCTAGTGCTCGAATTCATCCCTTTCAACCGTTGTCTTGATATCAGCTTAAGAGCTGATCATCACCAGACAATACTTAACAGACAGAGAGTTATTTATGAAACAATAAATAACTTTTAACAGTGTATAATTGCACAACACCATGATCTTTGTAAGTATATTAAAAAGTCTCGAACGGAAATTTAATTTATAAACTGAAAGTGACCCACGTGAAAAAAAAAAATACTTTTT